>NC_053489.1:426453015-427653015 GCF_905171775.1 Rana temporaria | reverse complement strand
CTTTAACTTTCCTACAGACTAAATAATAAACAATGATTTGGGTTATTTTCACCAAAAAAATGTAGCAGAATACATTTTGGCCTACATTTCTGAAAAAAAGATAATTTATGTGCAAAATTTTATAACAGAAACAAATGAAAACTTTTTTTTTTTCTCAAAATTTCAGGCCTTTTTCATTTATTTAGCAAAAAAGAAAAACCCAAGTGGTGATTAAATACCACCAAAAGAAAGCTCAATTTATGTTAAAAAAAATAATTACTGGTGAAGCTGAAAATTGGTCGAGGCAGGAAGGGTGTGAAAGTGCCAAGTATAGTATGGTAAGTGATTAACCACTTGCTTACTGGGCACATATACCCCCTTCCTGCCCAGGCGAAATTTCAGCTTTCGCCACAGGAATCGTAGATATATGGCACTGGGTAAAGCTTTCATGTTGGTAAAAGAAGATTTTTTTTTTACCTACCTTGTTTTTTCACCATATTATATCTACTGTATTATGAACTAAGAAATCCATTTAATAATAACGTACCTTGAAGGAGATTCTGTTTTTTCTTTTTTCTCTTTTCCCGGAGACTTTTCACAAGTATATAAGACCTGGTGGTAATAAAATACAACAAAATCATATACAATATGTTGTCCGATTTTGAACCACCCTAAACAGTTCTAAATCTACAATCTATGCACTTACAGGGGTATGCCACACAATATTCCTGACTGACAAAGCAAGTAAAAAGTCACAGCTGCCACCTCCTAAGCAAGGGAAGCTACCAAGTTCTGAGAGGCTTTGATAATAATTTTTCAAATAAGCAGACCCTTGGGAGATTCCTTTTGCACCCAACATGCACATCTAGGGCCAGATCCACGTACCTCTGTGCCGGGCGCAGCGTATCTAAGATACACACTCCGCCATAACTTTTTTTTTTTTGAATCCTCATAGAATTCGCCCTGTAGTGGCGTAGTGTATCTTTGGCGGCGTAATGGCGTGCCATTCAAATCTCTGTGATGGGGGCGTGTTTTATGTAAATACGTCGTGACCCGACGTAAACAACGTTTTTTTTAACTGCGCATGCGCCGTCCGTGGGCGTATCCCAGTGCGCATGCTCGAAATTAAACCGGAACCAGCCAATGCTTACGACGGTGGCATCATTCTGCGCAAATTCCTATTTGCGAACGACTTACGCAAACGACGTTAACAATTCTAAATTGGATGCGGGAACGACGGCCATACTTAACATTGAGTACGCCTCATAATAGCAGCTTTAGCTATACGCCGGAAAAAGCCGAATGCAAACGACGTAAAAACAATGCGCCGGCCGGACGTACATTCGTGGATCGCCGTAACTAGCTAATTTGCATACTCGATGCGGAATTCTACGGAAAGGCCACCTAGCGGCCGCCGAAAAATTGCAGCTTCGATCCGACGGCGTACTAAGACGTACGCCTGTCGGATCTAGCCGAGATGCTGTCGTATCTTGTTTTGAAGATACAAAACAAAGATATGACGCGCAAAATTTGAAATTACGTGGCGTATCAAGAGATACGCCGGCGTAATACCTTTGTGGATCTTCCCCCTAATGTTCAGTACTTATTGGCTGAGCTACTACTCCCAATAGGATATACAGATGAAATTGGAAAAATTTGAATATCGGGCAAAAGGTCATTTATTTCACTAATGCAACTTAAAGCGGAGGTCCACACAAAAATGGAACCTCCTCCAGTGTCACATTTGGCACCTTTCAGGGGGGTGCAGATACCTGTCCAAGACAGGTATTTGCACCCACTTCCGGGCATAGACTCCCGCGGGGGTCACGCCCCTTCCCGATGTCTTCTGGGAAACACACAGGTCCCAGAAGACAGCTTCACTTCCTGAGTCCCTCACCGAGGATAGCGGCGGCGGCATCCGAGGAACGGGTCGGCCTTAGCTGCCGACATCGCAGGCACCCAGGACAGGTAAGTGTCCATTTACGAACCACTTCAGCCCTGGACCATTTGGGTGGTCAAAGGCCAGGCCACTTTTTGCAATTCGGCACTGCGTCGCTTTAACTGACAATTGCGCGGTCGTGCAACGTGGCTCCCAAACCAAATTGACGTCCTTTTTTCATACGAATAGAGCTTTCTTTTGGGAAAAAATACATGTTTGAATTAAAAAAAAAACACAACAGTAAAGTTAGCCCAATTTTTTTTTATATTGTGAAAGATAATGTTACGTCGAGTAAATTGATACCCAACATGTCACGCTTCAAAATTGCGCCCACTCGTGGAATGGCGACAAACATTTACCCTTAAAAATCTCCATAGGCAACGTTTAAAAAATTCTACAGGTTGCAAACCATCATTGACACCCTCCATAAGGAGGGAAAGCCTCAAAAGGTAATTGCAAAAGAAGTTGGATGTTCCCAAAGTGCTGTATCAAAGCACATTATTAGAAAGTTATGTGGAAGGAAAAAGTGTGGAAGAAATAGGTTCACAAGCAGCAGGGATGACCGCAGCCTGGAGAGGACTGTCAGGAAAAGACCATTAAAAAGTGTTGGGGACTTTCACAAGGAGTGGACTGAGGCTGGAGTCAGTGCATCAAGAGCCACCACACACAGACAGATTCTGGACACAGGCTTCAAATGTCGTATTCCTCTTGTCAAGCCACTCCTGAACAACAAACGTCAAAGGCGTCTTACCTGGGATAAAGAAAAACAGACCTGGTCTGTTGCTCAGTGGTCCAGAGTCCTCTTTTCTGATTAGAGCAAATTTTAAGGACCCAGAGTATGGAGGAAGAATGGAGAGGCACACACTGCAAGATACTGGAAGTCCAGTGTGAAGTTTCCACAGTCTTTGTTGATTTGGGGGGCCATGTCTTCTGCTGGTGTTGGTCCACTGTGCTTCATTAAGTCAAGGGTCAACGCATCTGTCTACCAGGAGATTTTGGAGCACTTCATGCTTCCTTCTACAGACGAGCTCTATGGGGATGCTAACTTCATTTTCCAGCAGGACTTGGCACCTGCCCACGCTGCCAAAAGCACCAAAATCTGGTTCAATGACCGTGGGATTGAACATTTAATTGAGTACAGTGTTGCATGACCGTGCAATTGTCATTCAAAGTGTGACAGCTCTGAAAGACAAAAATTTGCCTTGGCAGGAAGGGGGTGAAGGTGCCCAGAATTCAAGTGGTTAAAAAAGTTGAGCAATTTTCTTTTCCCTAAGCACCCTACCTATAAACATTCTCTTTTAATAAGTCATATAATATTTAGAATAATGTTCTTCAAACAAAATCACTTACATAAATGCTAAGCCCTGCCTTGATTAGATGTGACACTTAAAGTAGAACTATAGGCAAAATGTTTGCGCATCTGGTTTTCCAGCTAGCATATCTAGCCATTCCCCAAGCCTACCATAAGAATAGTAGCTGGAGTTCATGGCATAGTAATGGAACACAAATAATTATTATAGACCAGTGGTCTCCTAACTGCAGCCTGGGGACCAGATGTAGCCCTTTGGCTGCCTTTATATGGCCCTTGGGGTACTATTTCACCAACACCAATGATGGGTCACCATTCCCCCTACTGACACCATCAATTGGGCACTATTTCTCCCATTAAAACCAATGATGAAGCACTGATGCTGTGGCATTTTCTTCAACCACTAGCCACACTTCGGCTCCCCTAAAGCCTAAAGAACAGTAAATTACTTACAAAATTATGAGACCCCTGTTATGGACCATGGCCCGGATTCACAAAGCACTTGCGCCGACGTATCTCGAGATACGCCGCGTAAGTGCAAATATGCGCCGTCGTATCTGTGCGCCGTGCCCACAAACTAAGATACGCCTAAAAACAGGCTTCATCCGACCGACGTAACTTGCTTACGCCGGCGTAGAGTGGGCGCATATTTACGCTGGACGTATTTGGCGCTTCCATTTAATTTCTATTCACATATGCAAATGAGGGAGATACGCCGATTCACGAACGTACGTCCGTCGCAGTGCGCGTAAAGTCATAGGTCCGGCACAAAGTTATGCCCCATAAAGGAGGTGTAACTCAGCAGCATCCATGCAAAGGGCTGCACCAGGGAACTCAAGCCAACGTATTTTACGTAGGACGTGAATATGACTAGGCGTAGGTTATGTTCACGCCGTATCTTAGGCAGTTGTTCCGACGTGATTGTGAGCATGCGCACTGAGATGCGCCCACGAAGCGGCGCATGCGCAGTTGGCGATACGTATCTGTCTGGAGCTCGGCCCATCATTTGCATGGGGTCACACCTCATTAGCATGGCTCACGCCCACTTCCACTTACGCCGACTTACGCCTTGGAAACCCAGCGCAGATTTGGAAGCACTGGCTTTGTGAATTCAGTGCTTGCCTCTCTGTGCTGCGTCGGCATAGCGTAAAGGAGATACGCTACGGTGGCATAAATATGCGCCAGTGTCTGTGAATCCGGGCCCATGTATTTATATCTATAGTTAGCATAAGTCATAAACAATTAGCAAATATTAAAGTGGAACTACAGGAAAAACGAAAAAAGAAAAAGTAAGAGCGGGTTATAACACCTGCCAGAAATTTTTCGCCCACCGTGTCCCATTGCGGAGAATACCCTTCACTTCCTGTCCTATAGTCAAACAGGAAGTGAGAGGAAATCCCTTCAAATTAAGGGAATTTCTTTGGCCCCCCAGGTCACCAGAACTAGTGTCCCCATTTGGAGATTTCCACTGTATTATTTTTCTGGGGACAACCCAAAATGTAGGATTTTCTTTTACTTTTATTATTAATGGTAAACGGCACAAAGAGAGAGGGTGATTCACAGACAGCAATAAAACCTGACAGTAAAAAATATACCAGAATTTATCCGAAGATAATACTGATCCAAGCGCTCTGTGGATATAGTGTAATATGTATGATGGTGGTTTTGGCAGAATAGCAGCTATTATAAAAGTAATACTAGAAATGAGGAAAGGTGTCTCTAAATGGAAACACTAACAGCGCTCTGGTAAAAGATTGTAATAAATCTAAAATTACCCCTCTGCTTATGGTGATAAATAATCACCCTTGGTGAGAGCAAGTGTTAATCTGAATCAATCATAAGCCATGAGTGAAAAAGAAGAAAACAAAACATCACTGTCATTATCATTGATAATGGTTAAAATTGAAAAAGAATCAATGATGCAAAGTCCATTCACAAAAAAAAACTCATTAGCATAAAAAAGTCTCTAAAATCATTGTGATTCCTGTGCGTAGATATTCCTGAAGTGTCCAAACAAAGATCTTCACCTACAGGTCTCCCTTAGGAGTTCTACTCACCAGATGCCTGTGGTGTAATCAGCCTTGAGAACTCTAAGGGTGCATTCACACCACGATTTTGTCATCCTACTTTTACTCACGATTTTAGCTTTAAAATCGTACAAATCTGTATGGCAAAACGTATCCATTCACTTCCATTCATTAATTTAGGTCCCCAAGTGCATCCGATTTGATCCGCATCAGATTTGATACGATTTAAAATCGCATCAAAAATCGTTTTTTACCACGATTTTTGGTCCTGATTTGAAATCGTATTAAAATCGTGTCCGTTTTTTTTTAATATTGTGGTCAATCTAAATCGTACTAAATCGGATGACTGTGCGATAAATCGTACCCGTATAAAACAAAAATTACGTGCGGTTCCCCCTAAATATCCATAACCAGACCCATTATCCGAGCACGTTGACCTGGCCGGCCGCAGAAAAGAGGGGGGGACAGAGTGCGGCCCCCCCCTCTCCTGAACTGCACCAGGCCACATGCCCTCAACATTGGGAGGGTGCTTTGGGGTGCCCCCCAAAGCACCTTGTCCCCATGTTGATGGGGACAAGGGTCTCATCCCCACAACCCTTGCCCGGTGGTTGTGGGGGTATGCGGGTGGGAGGTTTATCAGAATCTGGAAGACCCCTTTAACAAAGGGGACCCCCAGATCCTGACCCCCCCCCTGTGTGAAATGGTAATGGGGTACACTGTACCTCTACCATTTCACGAAGGAAGTGTAAAGTTTCTGCGGCCGGCCAGGTCAACGTGCTCGGATAATGGGTCTGGTTATGGATATTTAGGGGGAACCGCACGTCATTTTTGTTTTAAATTGACGGCGGGGTTCCCCTGAATATCCATACCAGACCTGAAGGGTCTGGTTATGGATATTTAGGGGGAACCGCACGTCATTTTTGTTTTAAATTGACGGCGGGGTTCCCCTGAATATCCATAACTTCAAAAATCTTCTTTTTCCCCAGACATTATTTAAAATCAGGATCCGATTTTTTAGTGAAAATTTTGACATACGATTACATACGATTTTGTCATATACGATTCCATCCGATTTAACGGTCCGATTATCGGATGTAAAAATCGTGGTGTGAACCTAGCCTAAGAATCTTTCCTCCTGTTATCAGCGTCTCTCAGTGGAGTGGATGGATGATCATGGGCAGGGTTTAATCATGGAAAAATAAGCATAGGAAAGGAACATAGTGTGATATTGCCTTTTTATTGAACAAAGCCCTTGTCTATTTTTATTGTATTTGTTTGTTATTATGAATTAGCACGTATATATCCATGTTTTAGCTCATAGTGCCAGAGCATATTAATGGATTCACGTTTATTTATATATTGTATTTTCATGTACAGCTCACGCTGTCTTTTAGGTAAAGCATTGTCATTATTTTAAATTCGTGCTCACATTGTGTACAGCGATGAGGCACACACCCATTATGTTGATGCGGGTGTCTAAAGATACAACATTTTGTTTACCCAAACCTTGTTCTGCGGCTGCAGGTGACAGGGGGCAGGATAAAACATTTGGGATCAGGCTATTATACTGAGATGGTGAGTGCTCCTCTGGTTAAACAGAGGTAACACTCATTTGCCTTATCTCTGTATAGAAACCACCTCTAGCAGGGTGACACAGGTGCCGTGTCATCTGATCGGAGGGAGGTGTTACTAATCTCTAACACCCGGCATAATATGGATGCGCGGACTGCATATAGTTTTGCATAGGGTGATATTATCGGCTTAAAAACGGTCCTGAGAGGGAACTCCAGGTCTGAGTGGGCGTGTACGATCCGCACACATGGCTGATACACCATAGGCTAGAGCGTGGATGGACACTCCTGCTCTGCCTATTTAAATTCGGAGCCAGCGTTGTGTAGCCACGCCCTCTGAAGACAGGAGCCAATCCAGAAACGCGTCAGGGCGTGGCTACACGACGAGTTTACACTCACACAGACAGCAGTTGTATAGAACGAGCAACTTGTCAGCTGGAGCTGAGCTGACAAGCAACATAGCTACGTGAGCTAAAAGTCCTTACATCTGATGTGCCTGTTTTTTATCTATTACATTGCAAGCATTACATTTTGTGTGGGGCTTTGTTCAATAAAAAGGCAATTTCCTGACAGACTCCATGGCAGCCTACGTGTGGGTTAATCCCGCCTCTCATATAAATATTATTTGCTCGAGGGATAATGGCGCTGCTATCCTGGTACTAGGCTGTAACACACTAGATTATGGGCAAGTGATTAATAAAATCAAATATATGGTGTTGGGTTCCTTCCTGTGGTTAAGCTCATATGTGTAGCCACCATTAGGATATAAGGTCCCCCTTTTTATTAGTGTGCGGTAAATGTCCGCCAAGGTTTCCTATTTATATGTTAACCCTGTGTTGCATCCAGAGACCAGTAAAGACTGTTTTGCAAAGAGAAACAAGAAAAAGTGCAAAATGTGCAAAAAGTGCAATAGAAGAGGAATAGTCCTTAAATGACAATTAAAATTGGGAATGTCACTTCCAGTGGAATCTGTAAGCGTCCACCCCACATTCAAAATTGCCCAATTGTGTGAGCTGAAAAAGTGTATTCCCTCATGTGGTAGAAAAAAATGTGGTTTGTACACATATAGTGTTGGTTGTGGTAGAATGTGTATACGTGACACAAATTAGGTGTGGTGTACTTACTGCCTGTACTTTGCACCAGGCATAAATGTAATTATTGTTGCTCAATAAACATTATTAATGATATAACTTAAAAAATATGACATAAATAAATATATGAATTCATCAACCATCAAACAGTTAATTAAAGTGCTGTGTGCTAGTGATTCCTTTATGAGAATGAGTGCCACTCAGAGTGCCCTCAGATTGGATTTAGCTAGTAAAAATAAAAATAAAAATATAGGAATAGTCACGTTGATTGTGAATTCCTCAATTAGTGATTACATTCAAGTGTTTCAAAAAACAATTCAAACAAAAATATTATGATAGAAGTTAACTCTGGCCGTCTCTTGTAGAAATTCAAAACAAACAAAAGACAGTATCTAAAGAAGCCGTGCAGTCCTCAATTCAGGCTAATTGCACGATACAATCCCCAGCTGATGTCAAAAAACAATTCAAACAAAAATATTATGATAGAAGTTAACTCTGGCCGTCTCTTGTAGAAATTCAAAACAAACAAAAGACAGTATCTAGAGAAGCCGTGCAGTCCTCAATTCAGGCTAATTGCACAATACAATCCCCAGCTGATGTATACGGTAAATTCTTATCCTGTTAGGAATCACTTTCCCGTATCCCCTCTCTGGCGTGGCTGACGATTCCCCCCAATGTGTCCCCACTCACCGGACAGAAGTCCCCTCAAGAGGGTGTAGAGCTTGTCTGAATTAGCTTCAGTGAGCTGTCAGATGGTTACCTCTCCTGTCGGTCTGATGCGGGACGGCGTTTTCCTCATATGCCGTGTCTTTTCTCTTGGGGTGGTGATCGTATAGAAAATAAAAAGATATCCACATGGGAAAGTACGTTCTATACTTGGTGATCGATTTTATTTCAAAAGGGATCAACCAAGTGCACTAGTGGTTAAAAACCATAAAAAAAAAAAAATTAACAAATAAAATTAAAAGCTGTTTTAGGTAACGGTAGGTGTAGGACAACTTCCAGTAATCCGCCTCGTTGTGCACTATCCGGGTTCTGTGGGACAGTCCAGTGCGGTAGCCTTAGCACGTGTGGCTGTTTGCGCTCCACATCTCTGTAGTCCGTACCCGGAAGTGTCTATTGGCGGTGCGTACTTGCGTGTGACGTGGTAGAAGCTAAGTCACCTTAATCCCGCCTCTCATACCTCATAGGACCCTACTCCCATAAAGCTTTGCTTCTTCCAATAGACTGTGTTCCTTTTTTGTTCCCTGATTTAGTCCCTGATTCCCATGCCTGGTGGCTCTGAAGTCCTACAAATCTCAGCTATTAGCTGGATGGACATTTTTGTCTGCGGTACCCCTTTTTTATGCTTACTAGCCTGCCACTGGCAGGTAAGCGATTATTTTACCCTGGCTATTAGCAGGGGGTCTCTAAATTACCAGACCTTGCAGAGTAAGCAGCGGTGGCTTCCTTGTCCAGGCCGGATCATGGGTTTCCTAAAGGTGGTAATGTATAAACTTATCCTCTTACCTATCATGGCAGCCAGTTTTTGTGTGTAGTCTGTCTTTTCCCTTCCAGGTATGGCCGCTGGAGCGCAGTGCGTTCCAGCTTCGCCGCTTGCTAGTGGTCTGCGCACGCGCACGCCTCGTTCTGGGAACGAGGCTTGGCTGTGTGTGAGCTCCTTGGTCTAGCTAGCCGCGATCGCGCATGCGCGCGAGGCCGACGAGGAGATGCAGGTTCACCGCGCATGCGCACGCCGGTGCGCGGTGACGTCATCGACAGGGCGGCAAGTTTAAATAGCTGTCAAACACAGCTATATGGTGGCACATCCCTGACGGTCTAGGTGTATCTCTCTTGGCTGTGGATCAAGGTAGGAGACTGCTCTTTTATGCCTTATGTAAACTCTGTGATTATGGGTCCTTTTGCCTGATGCACGGTTCCTGTTGGTTTCTTTTTTAGTATTGTTTCCTCACCGCTATGGATGTGTCACCGCCCCCCTGTGGCCAAACCTTACGCTGCAGGTAGGATGGAATTTATTCCCTCTGCCTGTTTTTCTATGGGTTTTGGTTAAAAAAAAAAAAAAAAAAAAATTGTATTTTGTCTCTTTTGTTTCCAGTCCCTCCAGGTCTATTCCTCAAATAATAGCACGTGAAGATGTTATTGAAGTTCAACCACAAAAACATCATTCAAGTTCTAGAAGCTCTAGATCTTCATCTAAGCATTATAGAGAAGGTTCTAGATCCTCGTCTGGTCACCACTCCCACCGTCACTCCAGTCATTCTGAAAGGAATTCCTGTTGGGGATGTAGAGCTCAGGTCCCAGAAGGAAAATCCCTCTGTGAGCCATGTTATTCCCGTGCTGTAAGGGAAAGAGGGGGTGAGGACCAGCAGGTTGAAGCCCTGGTCAGAAGAGTGGTCCAAGAATCCTTGAACATCTCTACTTCCGCCCAAGCGGTTGTTCCTCCTGTTGAACCATCCCCAGTCCTGGTACAGGATGATCCTGAAGTTGCGGGGCCCTCTAGAGTCAACCGCTCTCCAAGTGTTTCCTCAGAAAGTGAAATGGAAAACGTCCATTGTGCTGCTGGTTTTGATTTTTCCCTGGTCCCAACATTGGTGAAAGCAGTCAAGGACGCTTTAAAATGGGAGGATCCAGTAGAAGCACCTTCCAAGCAAAGGAAGTTCTTTAGCCAGCTTAAGAAAGACCGCCCAAACTTTCCCCTCCTTGGTGAACTAGGAGATGTAATTATGGAAGAATGGTCTGGTTCAGACAAGAAAAATTCTTTACTATCCAAGATAGCGAAGTTATACTCATTCAAAAGTGAAGAGGTGAGACATTTAGAGTCAGCTCCTCTAGTCGATGCGGCCTTGATGAGACTGGTGAAACACGTTACTCTCCCTTTGGAAGACACCGTTTCCTTTAAAGATGGTTTGGAGAGGAAAATAGACACTGACTTAAAACGAATTTATATTACAGCGGGCATGGCCTGTAAACCAGCCCTAGCGCTGGCAGCCCTGTCAAAAGCAATGGAGGCCTGGACAGGTGAAATGGACACTGTGTTATCTTGTGTCTCTGAAGACATATCTGGAAGCATCCCAGTCCAAGAACTAAAGATGGCTTCAGTCTTCTTAGGGGAGGCTTCCCTTGACCTTATACGTCTAGTGTCTCGGGTCATGCTTTCCTCTGTCACAGCCAAGCGTGCCCTGTGGCTACGCCCTTGGGTGGCTGACCCTGCCTCTAAACAGGCATGGTGCAAGATACCCTTTTTGGGTTCTTCCCTGTTTGGGAACAAACTAGATGATGCCATCACCCGAGCCACAGGGGGTAAGTCAGGGTTCCTTCCCCAGGATCGTCGTCCGTATGGACAGAAAAAATTCTTTCCCAGGCAAGATCAAGATCGGGCTAGGGAGGCCCGTCGGTACAGACCTGGACGTGATTTTAGGAGGAATTGGAGAAGAAACCAACCCTCTGGTCAGAAGCCGGCAAAAAGCCCTTCTTCTGGTGGACGTGAGGCTCCTAAGTCCTTTTGATATAAAGCCGGCCCAGACGGAAAGAGTCGGGGCTCGTCTCTTCCAGTTCAAGCATGTCTGGGCAGCCTCAATAAAAGATTTCTGGACAGTAAAAACAATATCTACAGGCCATTCCTGGATTTTTACAGAACCCCCTATTCTTCAAGTCATTCACACAACAATTCCATGCTCAGAAGAAAAAAGACAAGTCCTCCTGTCCTACACGAGCTCTCTTGTGGCTCAAGGTGCCGCTATACATGTCCCAACGGCCGAGAGGTTCAAGGGGATGTATTCACCCCTTTTCCTGGTCCAAAAAAAGTCAGGTTCCTGGAGACCAGTGATAGACCTGACACATCTGAACACCTTTATCAAAAAAGAGAAGTTCAAAATGGAATCGCTGCTCACGATCCGGCAAGCAGTTCAACCAGGCGACTGGCTTGTGGCCATAGATCTGAAAGATGCTTACTTTCATGTGCCCATAGCAATGGAATTTCAGAAGTATCTGCGGTTCGCAGTATGCAATATTCACCTCCAATTCGTTTGTCTCCCGTTTGGACTCACAACATCCCCACGGGTATTCTCAAAACTCTTACTAGCTGTTGTAGCCCTGATCAGAACCAGAGGCGTTCGTCTACACCACTACCTAGACGACCTACTGCTGCTATCGCAAAACAAGGAGCAAATATTGACGCACCGGGATCTGGTCATATCGATTCTGACCGAGTTTGGCTGGCTACTGAACAAGGAGAAGAGTCACCTAGTACCAACACAATCACTGATATTTCTCGGGGCCCAATTCAATACATCTCTAAGTACCATCTCTTTGCCCCTGGAGAAAATCCCAGTTGTTCGCGACAGGATCCGTTGCGCTCTAGAGTCTCCTTTCCTGAAAGCCTCACAATGCCTCAACATTATAGGCACCATGGTCTCCACAACTCCGATGGTGAGATGGGCACAGTGGAAGATGCGGCCCTTCCAGAAGGTGTTTCTTCAACAGTGGGACCCGAGATCACAAAACCAATTGATCCGGATAACGTCACACATGCGGGAAAGTCTTTCCTGGTGGCTACTAAGGAAAAATCTCCTCAATTGCCATTCCCTAGCTCCTGTATCTTGGATCACGATCACGTCAGATGCCAGCAACACAGGTTGGGGGGCTCTCTGCCTGAAGGAAGTAGCCCAAGGGAAGTGGGACTTTCCGTCCCAGAAAATCGTGTCCAATGTGCTGGAACTTCGCGCAGCCTTCTGTTCCCTACAAGCTTTTCTTCACCTGATAAAGGGGTCTTCAGTCCTCCTAAGGATGGACAATACATCAGCAGTCTCGTACATCAAGAGACAGGGTGGTACTCGCAGTCTGTCTCTACTGAAGAAGGAGGTGAATCCAATTATGTCTTGGGCGCAGACACACTTGAAGGATTTGACAGCGGTTTATCTCCCCGGATCTCAGAATTTACAGGCGGATTTTCTGTCAAGGACATCCCTCAACAACAACGAGTGGTCTCTCCACAACGAGATTTTCAGTTGGATCCTGTCACTGGATTTTTCACCAGAAGTGGATCTGTTTGCATCCCCATGCAATTTCAAGCTGGAGAAGTACTACACCAGATGTCGCTGTCCCCAGGCCTTCGGGGTGGATGCTCCAACGGATCAGTGGAGGTTTCGCAGAGCCTATGCCTTCCCTCCAATTCCAGTCATCCTCAAGTTTCTATCGAGACTCAGGTGGGAGGAAGTCGAGATAGTGGCAATAGTCCCATAATGGCCCAACAGGCCGTGGTTCCCATTACTGTTTCAGCTGAGCTTCCGGGATCCAGTTCCTCTTCCATCCAGATCAGATCTCCTGCTACAAGGATCAACTCCTCATCCATGTCCAACCCATCTACATCTGATGGCCTGGTTCTTGAAAGGGGAAGGTTGGAAGCGTTAGGTTGTCCAAGCGGAGCCATCTCCACCCTATTGAACGCTAGGAGACCAAGTACTAACAGAATCTACCAAAGGATATGGTCAAAGTTCTCTGACTATACCACTTCTATGGACGGTTCTCCTAATAATCCCAGAATTCAGGACATTCTGGGTTTTCTTCAGACGGGTCTTGAGCTACCTCTATCTGTAAGCTCACTAAGAGTCCAAGTCTCGGCTATCTCCGCATTCACCGGGATATCCTGGGCCACTCACACTCTCGTCAGACAGTTTTTCAGAGGAGCTATCCGACTGAGACCTCTAAGAAAACCAAGATTCTCCAAATGGGACCTTCCGCTAGTTCTGGATTTTTTCTCAAACATACAGAATTCAGACCAACAACCAATCAAAGATCTTTCTCTCAAGACGGTCTTTCTAGTGGCCATGACTTCAGCGAAAAGGGTTTCGGAAATTGGCTCATTGGGATGTAAGGAACCTTTTCTTACGTTCTTCCCGGACCGTGTAGTCCTGATTCCTATGCTAGGTCACAAACCTAAAGTTACATCAGTCTTCCATGAGAACCAAGAGATCGTCCTTCCCATCTTTCGTTCCTCTGAGGACTCTGAAATTCATCCTTTGGATGTTGGGAATGTATTAAAACAATATCTGGAAGCTACGGCATCTTTTCGGCAATCCGATCATCTATTTATTTCCTTTCACGGAAAGAACAAGGGAATGCGTGCTTCCCCTAGATCTATTGCAGCATGGATTGTACAGGCAATCCAAGGGGCTTATAAAGCGAAGGGTTTGGCTCCACCGGAAGCGGTAACCGCCCATTCTACTCGGGGCATGGCTACGTCGTGGGCGGCTGCCCGACACGTCTCTTCGGAAGTAATCTGCAGAGCGGCCTCTTGGTCATCACTGAATACATTTATGACGCACTACTGCGTGGAACCGGCTTCCTTATCGTCGGTTAATTTTGGTTTACATGTTTTATCTGTTGACAATGTCAATTAAAACTTTTTCTTTAACCAGCAATTTGCCCACCCGGGTGTGTATGGCTAGTTATTTCCCACACGTAGGCTGCCATGGAGTCTGTCAGGAAAAAGGAAAATTTATATGAAATACTTACCGTAATTTTCCTTTCCTGATGGACTCCATGGCAGCAGGAGTTCCCTCCCCTTTGCTGGAGTAGGCTAAATTATGGAACACAGTCTATTGGAAGAAGCAAAGCTTTATGGGAGGTCCTATGAGGTATGAGAGGCGGGATTAACCTACACGTAGGCTGCCATGGAGTCCATCAGGAAAGGAAAATTACGGTAAGTATTTCATATAAATTTTCCTTTATCACACTATGTTCCTTTCCTATGCTTATTTTTCCATGATTAAACCCTGCCCATGATCATCCATCCACTCCACTGAGAGACGCTGATAACAGGAGGAAAGATTCTGAGAGTTATCCAGGATACATCCTAGGCATTCCATTTGAAGGATCCCAGCAGGATTACAGGAGTTCTCAAGGCTGATTACACCACAGGCATCTGGTGAGTAGAACTCCTAAGGGAGACCTGTAGGTGAAGATCTTTGTTTGGACACTTCAGGAATATCTACGCACAGGAATCACAATGATTTTAGAGACTTTTTTATGCTAATGAGTTTTTTTTGTGAATGGACTTTGCATCATTGATTCTTTTTCAATTTTAACCATTATCATTGCAGTGAGGTTTTGTTTTCTTCTTTTTCACTCATGGCTTATATGATTGATTCAGATTAACACTTGCTCTCACCAAGGGTGATTATTTATCACCATAAGCAGAGGGGTAATTTTAGATTTATTACAATCTTTTACCAGAGCGCTGTTAGTGTTTCCATTTAGAGACACCTTTCCTCATTTCTAATAAAACCTGACAGAGGTTGTTACTCATCCACACTCTTTCCAAAACAAAAAAAAAAGACTTTGACTTTAGTAATCCTTTAATATGATTGTTTGAATACAATTTACACCAAAACACACAGATGACCACATTGAATTAAATCTTAACAAGAGAAACAAGCAAATAATAGGATTTTTTGTACTCACCGTAAAATCCTTTTCTCTGAAGTCCATGGACGGACACAGCTCCTTAAATCTTGGCAAGTGGGTTATGTTCCCTATTTACAGGAGAGGACTAGGCAGAAACATGTTAAATAGTTAAATACGTGTTACATTAACAGAGTTGAACAGCCCCGCCCAGGGGGCGGTCCATCCAGACATAACCCTCCTCACTGTAGCATGCAGCCACAGTTCGTAACAAGCAGTACAAACCTAAAAAGGAGGGGTGGGAGCTGTGTCCATTCATGGACTTCAGAGAAAAGGATTTTACGGTGAGTACAAAAAATCCTATTTTCTCTTATCGTCCATGGACGGACACAGCTCCTTAAATGTTGACAAGTGGGACGTCCCCAAGCAGTGTCAAAAACGATGGGTGGGAAATATATCAGTAAAAACTATTTTAACTTCACCCCAAAACAAGCAGAGCTCCTCAACGGAGGAGGTGCAACTTTAAACAGCCGCCGGCAAAAACTAGCGGCTGAAAAAAACATAAGATGCACTCACAGCAACCATGTAAATTCTGGAAAAAGTGTGAACGGACGAGCAAGTCGCCGCCTCGCACACCTGTGAGACCGACGCATGATGTCGGGAAAAAAAACAGGAAGCACCAATTGCCCTAGTCGAAAGTGCCGTGACCGGAAAGGGGGGCCCGCCCCCTAGGAGCATAGGCCTGTATGACGGCCTGCCTGATCCACCGAGAAATGGTGGTCGACGAGACCGCCAGGCCCTTTTGTGGACCAGACACGACACAAAAGAGAGTCAGAACTCTGAAACGGAGCTGTAGTAGGCTGGTATACCAGCAAAGAGCGTACCACGCCTAAAGTATGAAAGGCCGAAACCTCCTTCGGAAGAAGGGAAGGTCGCGGGCGCACCATCACCTAATACTTATGGAGGATCAAGCATGGCGGCTTACAAGACAAGATCGCCAACTCAGAAACCCCTCTAACAGAGGTAAAGGCCACTAAAGGGACCACCTTCTGACATAGTGTCAAGAGAAAATCTCTATAATGTTTCCAAAAGGAAGTTCCCGAAGAACCGAGAGCACCAGAGTCAAAACTCATGGGGGAAGAGATGGGCCAAGAGGGAAAAGTATATGACAAACCCCGCAACGGGCCGCAAAAAGGCCACTCAAAGAACACAGCCAAGGATGAAATCTGCCCCCAAACGGTGCTTTAAGCAATTTTTAGATCCACTCCAAGCTTTAAAAACAGCAGGACCCTGGACACCGAGTACGTCACTCCATCCCTTCGCACCAAGAGATGTAGGCCTGCCAGGTGCGACTGTAGATCCTCCGGAAGAAGACTACGGTGCTCTCAGTATTGTTGAGATGACCGAGTCAGACAGACCCCGGTCACCTAAAGCCTTGCTTCCAATAACCATGTTGAGCAAGTCAGTGACTGTACAACAGGAGGAAGTATAGGATCTCGAGACAGAGGGATCTCCTACTCTGGCAACCCATAAGTGTGACTGACGCGTCTGTACCAGATCACTTGACCTGGCCACTAACTTTGACACCCTTGCGGCGCAGATGAGCGGCCAGGAGATCCATGCCCTTTGAGGCTCACCTCCTGCAAGGGAGCCGAAACACCCCAAGCACAAAGACCAGTCGCCCTGGTCCAGCATCTGGCGACTCCAGTAGTCTGCCTGCCGGTATACCTGATGGCTTTGTCCGGCTGAAACCAGATCGGTCGACCACGAGGAGAAGCATAGCCTGATCGCCTAAAATAGTAGGACAGTAGACAGCACCTGGTATTCCCAGGCAGTCTCCCACCCAGGCACTAGCCAGGCCCGACCCTGGGTAGCTACCGAGACCAGACACATTAAGGGAGGTGTGGCCGTAGGTCCACGCAAGTCCAGCGACTCAGGGACGACTGGACCCCCCAGTTTTGTGAACCCCCCCCCCCCCCCCCGGGTTCACAACCCGTGAGCTGGCATCCGTCGTAAACACCGACCACTGGAAGGAAGTAACAACTTCCCGGAACGAAGAGTCGGGGATCTCTGTCACCAACTCAGAGAGACTCTGACTAGGCGGCGCATCAGAATCTGATGATTTCAGAGACAAGAGATTTTTACCACCTGGACAGTATTTCCCCTGGAAAACCAGAGTGTGGAACTGGGCATACAGTACCGCCTTGAAGGAGGCTACCCACAGGCCTCGAACCAGCAGGTGCCTGGAGAGAAGACCGATTGCGTGATGCCAATACCTTCACCGCAGACTGAAGAGTCTGCAATTTCTCCAGGAGAAGAAGGACCTTCGCCACCGAGGAGCCTGGATCAACACTAGATACTTCAACGCTGAGTCGGAACCTAGCATGCCCAGGATTTGAACCCTGGGTCGCACACATGGAGGGCAGGCTTGCTGCCACTGAGCTACACCTTCTGGCCTAAACGTTTAATACCCACCCGAATCTTCGGAGGGTCTAAATGGGAATAACACATCCACTAGTTCGGAGACAGAAGCTGCTCTCAGAAGAAGGTCATCCAAGTAGCCAATGAGGCAAAGCCTCGCTGTCCCAACAAGGTTAGGATAAGTGCGAGCTCCTAGCTGAAAACCCATGGTGCTGACGCCAGATCAAAAGGGAGGGCCACAGGCTGATAGAGACCCTTTCTCATCACGAAGCACAGAAAAAAACACTGTGACATGCGCAAAACGGGACATGCATGTATGCGTCCCTGATGTCCGAGGACGTCAGGACATCCCCCAGATGGAGCGCAGCTACCACCGAACAAATGGATTCTATGCGGAACTACCCGACATTCACAAAGGTATTTAGGGCCTGAGGCCCATAGAATACCCCAAACCTCTCGTCCTGCAGGAAAGGTAAAATTACTTAGCAAATCCCACACTGCCCAAGGCAGACCGACGGGCCGGGGGAGGAAGACACAAGGAAAGAACTTTGTTCTGTGGATAACAGGAAACCCTATCTAGAACTCCGAAGAGACCACCTCGCAGACCCACTGGTCGGAGAGCAGGGAGGTTTCACCGAATTGTGAACCTGCAAGCTGCCCCTCCCACCTAGAGACAGGGAGGGAAGGCTACATACATTGGCAGGATTTGGGTGCCGGCGTGATCGGCTTACGCACCCAGGGACAGATTAGTCCCTCAGCTGGGCCTTTGAAAGCCTGGGAGGGTTGTCCCTAAACAATACACACACATAGTGTGTATGTATATTATGTAGGTGTATGCACACATGCCTTTGGAGGAAACCGGAGTACCCGGAGGAAACCCACGCAGACACAGGGAGCAACAATGCAAGCTCCAGGCAGATTGCCATCAGTGTCCGGATTCGAACCAATGACTCTCTTGCTGCCAAGTAATGGAGTTAAGCACTACACCACCGTGTGCATAAAACCATTCTGAAACAGAAGCCCTGGATAACAAGGGCACAGCATTCAATGAAGCATCACAGACCTATATGAGGCCCTGGACCAGCTGGTCCGCTAGCCTAATAACCTCAGGAGAGAGCCGGTGCTCCTCCAGTGTCTGGTGCAAAATGCAAACCGGTGTAAACCGGAAACGGGTCAGTACTTCGGATCGTCTTATCAGTCAGATCCATATAAGCGGGGGTTCCCGCCCGGTGGTGAGGGACTACAAAAGCCCTCAGTGGCTTTTCTCATTCCGCATCTCAGAAATTATCAAAGACGGGCACAGAAGGAAAAAACCTACACAGAGCAGTCTGATATGTGTGATCCAAAAAAGACAGAGCCCTCTGCGGAAACTCCAGCTTAAGAGAGTCCATTGTAGCAGGAAAAAGCGCACCCATAAATGCCTTATTCTGCTTTTTTTTTTTTACTACCCAGGTACCTGGTCCATGGCTCCATAACAGAGCATTCCCCAGGGGATAACGGGGAAGGGGGCACTCTTTTACCGCCCGCCCACAGTCCACCCCCACCCTGGCACAAACGTGTCCAGGACTAACAATAAAAACTCTGTGGGAATCCCAGGTGCTAACACCTGCTGCCACCACCAGCATGTGGGGAAGGACCCAGATACTGACTCCAAATATTAATAATATTTACATAGTGTGTATTATAATATGCACACCTGTCCTTTAAAATAAACAAAAGACCCTAGAGCCCTATTCAGGGCCTCTCACTCACTTGCTGCGCTGACCAGGGGTAACCAGGGGATTCACCTCAGGAGGAGACTGCCCATCGCTGCCGTCCCCTCGCAGCACACAGCGTGTAAGAGGAAAATAACCGTGAGGTAACTGTGCGGCATCTGCAGGGACCTGTGTTTAAACAGGAAAAGCCTCCTAGGGCTTTTTTATTTAAGGATAAGACACAGATACAAGCATAAAAAGCAAAACCGTTACAGGTGGGTAAGGATCACCAATCAGTCAGCGTCTAACTACTCGCTGAAGTACAATCATAAACATCTGTGCTCATCACAGGGCTTTTTACCTCACAGGAAAGCCCCATACAAAAAAGTAAAAACACAGGCCAGATAACACAGTCCCCTCAGGAAGGCCCCGTCCCCCCTGACAGCGGCAATGTTAGCAATGCAGCAAGGGAAAAGGAGCAGGGAAGGGAGGAGAAGAAGATCCCTGAACCCCAGGAATGCCCAGCCGTACCAACCCACCAAAGCAGGAGGGACTGTACTTACCCGTCCGAGCGAGGACTCGCTGACGCATTCCTGACAGAACTACAACCGCAATGGAGGTAGCTGTCGGCCGGTCCACTGTGAGTGAGACAACACCACAGCCCAGTCATATGTGGACCTCGGAGCAAAGCTCACCGGCCACCCCAGGAGTCATGGGTTATGGCGTGGCAGACCCAGCCTCTTTGCAAAGGTGTGCCCACGCTTGCTGGTCAGACTGAGTAGACTACAAGGATCTATATTATCCAGCCTGTCTCTCAGCCAACAGTTAAAAGAAGATTCTTCAAGAAAAAGTAAAATAAAATACAATTTCTCCTTAGGGCGCTGGGCCCAAAGGGAGCCATATGTCCTTCTCCTTGCTAGGCAGAACGAAACTGAGGCTGCATGCTACAGTGAGGAGGGTTATGTCTGGAAGGACCGCCCCCTGGGCAGGGCTGTTCAACTCTGTTAATGTAACATGTATTTAACTATTTAACATGTTTCTGCCTAGTCCTCTCCTGTAAACAGGGAACATAACCCACTTGTCAAGATTTAAGGAGCTGTGTCCGTCCATGAACGATAAGAGAAAAGTTTTTTACTAAGCAAAGAACTTCCCCTATGTTTAGTAGAAGGGCTGTATATCTGCTGACTTTCATCATCCAAACATATGCAAGAAAAACAAAATGTTTTTCTTTTCTTTTTTTTTTTCATGAATTTTCACTACATTTACTAAGCTAAGGAAATGTTACCTTGTAAAGTGAACAGCTTATTTGCCCTCATCAAGGACCCCTAGTGTGTAGTATGCAAACATACATGATAATGTTTTATGTAAGATTTTTGGATAGTATAAGGTATAATTAATACATAAAGCTTCACCTCCTCGCTACAGTATGTGGCCATTTTCATATTAACAAGCGGGTAATCACCTGTTCGTTAATATATAATGGGCAACTCCTGTCTTCCATCCAGATTTTCAGGTCCTCCCGCCCCCTGCCCTGCTTATAGGATGACATTGGGGCAGAAGAGCTCGGAGAGGACACACGGGCTGAATCCTGCCTTTGCCCTGCCAAAGGTAGGACTGAGCTAGGGAGGCAGAGAGAAAAATGGGGAACTGTGATGTAATGGGGGGGGGGGGGGGTGTGTGTGATTGTTAGGGGCACTGTGATATTGTGATATACAGTAAAAGGGACTGTACTGTAATGATTACTTTGCCCCTTTACAGTGCAGTCCCCTTTATATCACAGTGCAGTCTTCTTCACATCACAGCCCCCTTTACATTAGAGTGCAGACCCCATTACATCACAGTGCTCCTTTACAGTACAGTCCCCTTCTCATCACAGCCCCCCTCCTTTACAGTGCACTCTGTGTTACATTAATGTAATGGGGGCTGCACTGTAAAAGGGCACTGCACTGTAGAGGGGCACTATAATGTATTGGGGTCTGCACTGTATTATAAAAGGGGGCTGTGATGTGAAGGGGAGCTGAGGACACTGTGGGACTGCTTTAAAGGGGGACTGTGGACACTGATATAAAGGGGGAACTGTGCTGTAAAGGGAGGCTGGGAACCGATTCCGTGAATATATCCAGTCACCAACCCCTACCCCCCGATCCCTGGAAAAAGTGTCTTCCACAAAACCAGTCTCTGGTGCAAAAAAGGCTGCGGACCGCTGATCTACAGTATGTGTTTTGGTGTAAATTTTGTTCATACAATGATATTAATATTTGCCAACAGTTTATCATTTTTGCCAACTATAATTATACATACATGGATTATAATAAACCTTTTTTTTGTTCCATTCTATGCCACCTCTCCCATCTCCTATTTTTACCATAGGCTTGGGGAATGTGTAGATGTGAGGTTTTGACCTTAAGCGTGCGTTAACTGGGAAGCCAGATCTGTACGCATCCATGTGTTATGCCCAGTCATGTATCGTGGTGACAATGGTCAGATTGCCAGCCCTTTTACGCACATTTCAATAGCCCTTCTCTTTTATGCTGATGCCCCCATCAGCTGTCTATGAATGTAACACTATAGGAGGCATCATATCATGGCACTTTAACCGCTTAAGACCCGGACCTTTAGGCAATTAAAGGACCAGGCCAGTTTTTGCGATTCGGCACTGCGTCGCTTTAACTGACAATTGCGCGGTCGTGCGACGTGGCTCCCAAACAAAATTGGCGTCTTTTTTCCCCCACAAATAGAGCTTTCTTTTGGTGGTATTTGATCAACTCTGCGGTTCTTATTTTTTGCGCTATAAACAAAAATAGAGCGACAATTTTGAAAAAAATGCAATATCTTTTACTTTTTTCTATAGTAACTATCCCCAAAAATATATAAAACATTATTTTTTTTCCTCAGTTTAGGCCGATACGTATTCTACCTATTTTTGGTAAAAAAAAAATCGCAATAAACGTTTATCGATTGGTTTGCGCTAGGGTTGTCCCGATACCACTTTTTTAGGACTGAGTACAAGTACCGATACTTTTTTTCAAGTACTCGCCGATACCGAATACTGATACTTTTTTTTAAATGTGTCCCCAAATGCAGCCATGTCCCCCCACAAATGCAGCCATGTCCCCCCACAGATGCAGCCATGTCCCCCACATATCCAGCCATGTCCCCAAACATATCCAGCCATGTCCCCCACATATGCAGCCATGTCCCCCCACAGATGCAGCCATGTCCCCCCCATATCCAGCCATGTCCCCCCATATGCAGCCATGTCCCCCCCATATGCAGCCATGTCCCCCCCATATCCAGCCATGTCCCCCCAGATGCAGCCATGTCCCCCCAGATGCAGCCATGTCCCCCCATAAGCAGCCATGTCCCCCCCATAAGCAGCCATGTCCCCCCATATGCAGCCATGTGCCCCCCATATACAGCCATGCCCCCCCCATATGCAGCCAATCCATGTACCCCCCCATATGCAGCCAATCCATGTCCCCCCCATATGCAGCCATGTCCCCCTCCATATCCAGCCATGCCCCCCCCATATGCAGCCAATCCATGTCCCCCATATGCAGCCATGCCCCCCCCCCAAATGCAGCCAATCCATGTCCCCACCATATGCAGCCAATCCATGTCCCCCCCATATCCCCCCCATATATGCAGCCATGTCCCCCTTACCTGCATGCTGCTGCGCCGCCACGCCGCCTCTTGGCTAATACGGGAACATGACAGCTTTCATTTGAATAGCTGTAGTGATTCGCGCCGCACTGCGTATAGACACTCCCCCTTGCTCGGGATTGGACAGTTCACCTGAGCAAGGGGGAGTGTCTATACGCGGCGCGGCGGGAAACACTACAGCTATTCAAATGAAAGCTGTAATGTTCCCCGACCGTATTAACCAAGCGGGGATGCGGCGTAGCGGCGGGCGAGTATCGGATCTGGCATCGGGGGCATTTGCGGGAGTACAAGTACTCCCGCAAATACTCGAAATCGGTCCCGATACTAGTATCGGGACAACCCTAGTTTGCGCAAAATTTATTACAAAAAAGGGGATAGTTTTATTGCATTTTTATTCATTTTTTTTTCTTTACTACTAATCGCGGAGATCAGCGATTTTTTTCGTGACTGCGACATTATGGCGGACACTTCGGACAATTTTGACACATTTTTGGGATCATTGTCATTTTCACAGCAAAAAAAAATGCATTTAAAATGCATTGTTTACTGTGAAAATGACAGTTGCAGTTTGGGAGTTAACCACAAGGGGGCGCTGAAGGGGTTATGTGTGACCTCATGTGTGTTTACAACTGTAGGGGGGTGTGGCTGTAGGTGTGACCAAGTAATGGAGTTAAGCACTACACCACCGTGTGCATAAAACCATTCTGAAACAGAAGCCCTGGATAACAAGGGCACAGCATTCAATGAAGCATCACAGACCTATATGAGGCCCTGGACCAGCTGGTCCGCTAGCCTAATAACCTCAGGAGAGAGCCGGTGCTCCTCCAGTGTCTGGTGCAAAATGCAAACCGGTGTAAACCGGAAACGGGTCAGTACTTCGGATCGTCTTATCAGTCAGATCCATATAAGCGGGGGTTCCCGCCCGGTGGTGAGGGACTACAAAAGCCCTCAGTGGCTTTTCTCATTCCGCATCTCAGAAATTATCAAAGACGGGCACAGAAGGAAAAAACCTACACAGAGCAGTCTGATATGTGTGATCCAAAAAAGACAGAGCCCTCTGCGGAAACTCCAGCTTAAGAGAGTCCATTGTAGCAGGAAAAAGCGCACCCATAAATGCCTTATTCTGCTTTTTTTTTTTACTACCCAGGTACCTGGTCCATGGCTCCATAACAGAGCATTCCCCAGGGGATAACGGGGAAGGGGGCACTCTTTTACCGCCCGCCCACAGTCCACCCCCACCCTGGCACAAACGTGTCCAGGACTAACAATAAAAACTCTGTGGGAATCCCAGGTGCTAACACCTGCTGCCACCACCAGCATGTGGGGAAGGACCCAGATACTGACTCCAAATATTAATAATATTTACATAGTGTGTATTATAATATGCACACCTGTCCTTTAAAATAAACAAAAGACCCTAGAGCCCTATTCAGGGCCTCTCACTCACTTGCTGCGCTGACCAGGGGTAACCAGGGGATTCACCTCAGGAGGAGACTGCCCATCGCTGCCGTCCCCTCGCAGCACACAGCGTGTAAGAGGAAAATAACCGTGAGGTAACTGTGCGGCATCTGCAGGGACCTGTGTTTAAACAGGAAAAGCCTCCTAGGGCTTTTTTATTTAAGGATAAGACACAGATACAAGCATAAAAAGCAAAACCGTTACAGGTGGGTAAGGATCACCAATCAGTCAGCGTCTAACTACTCGCTGAAGTACAATCATAAACATCTGTGCTCATCACAGGGCTTTTTACCTCACAGGAAAGCCCCATACAAAAAAGTAAAAACACAGGCCAGATAACACAGTCCCCTCAGGAAGGCCCCGTCCCCCCTGACAGCGGCAATGTTAGCAATGCAGCAAGGGAAAAGGAGCAGGGAAGGGAGGAGAAGAAGATCCCTGAACCCCAGGAATGCCCAGCCGTACCAACCCACCAAAGCAGGAGGGACTGTACTTACCCGTCCGAGCGAGGACTCGCTGACGCATTCCTGACAGAACTACAACCGCAATGGAGGTAGCTGTCGGCCGGTCCACTGTGAGTGAGACAACACCACAGCCCAGTCATATGTGGACCTCGGAGCAAAGCTCACCGGCCACCCCAGGAGTCATGGGTTATGGCGTGGCAGACCCAGCCTCTTTGCAAAGGTGTGCCCACGCTTGCTGGTCAGACTGAGTAGACTACAAGGATCTATATTATCCAGCCTGTCTCTCAGCCAACAGTTAAAAGAAGATTCTTCAAGAAAAAGTAAAATAAAATACAATTTCTCCTTAGGGCGCTGGGCCCAAAGGGAGCCATATGTCCTTCTCCTTGCTAGGCAGAACGAAACTGAGGCTGCATGCTACAGTGAGGAGGGTTATGTCTGGAAGGACCGCCCCCTGGGCAGGGCTGTTCAACTCTGTTAATGTAACATGTATTTAACTATTTAACATGTTTCTGCCTAGTCCTCTCCTGTAAACAGGGAACATAACCCACTTGTCAAGATTTAAGGAGCTGTGTCCGTCCATGAACGATAAGAGAAAAGTTTTTTACTAAGCAAAGAACTTCCCCTATGTTTAGTAGAAGGGCTGTATATCTGCTGACTTTCATCATCCAAACATATGCAAGAAAAACAAAATGTTTTTCTTTTCTTTTTTTTTTTCATGAATTTTCACTACATTTACTAAGCTAAGGAAATGTTACCTTGTAAAGTGAACAGCTTATTTGCCCTCATCAAGGACCCCTAGTGTGTAGTATGCAAACATACATGATAATGTTTTATGTAAGATTTTTGGATAGTATAAGGTATAATTAATACATAAAGCTTCACCTCCTCGCTACAGTATGTGGCCATTTTCATATTAACAAGCGGGTAATCACCTGTTCGTTAATATATAATGGGCAACTCCTGTCTTCCATCCAGATTTTCAGGTCCTCCCGCCCCCTGCCCTGCTTATAGGATGACATTGGGGCAGAAGAGCTCGGAGAGGACACACGGGCTGAATCCTGCCTTTGCCCTGCCAAAGGTAGGACTGAGCTAGGGAGGCAGAGAGAAAAATGGGGAACTGTGATGTAATGGGGGGGGGGGGGGGGTGGGGGATTGTTAGGGGCACTGTGATATTGTGATATACAGTAAAAGGGACTGTACTGTAATGATTACTTTGCCCCTTTACAGTGCAGTCCCCTTTATATCACAGTGCAGTCTTCTTCACATCACAGCCCCCTTTACATTAGAGTGCAGACCCCATTACATCACAGTGCTCCTTTACAGTACAGTCCCCTTCTCATCACAGCCCCCCTCCTTTACAGTGCACTCTGTGTTACATTAATGTAATGGGGGCTGCACTGTAAAAGGGCACTGCACTGTAGAGGGGCACTATAATGTATTGGGGTCTGCACTGTATTATAAAAGGGGGCTGTGATGTGAAGGGGAGCTGAGGACACTGTGGGACTGCTTTAAAGGGGGACTGTGGACACTGATATAAAGGGGGAACTGTGCTGTAAAGGGAGGCTGGGAACCGATTCCGTGAATATATCCAGTCACCAACCCCTACCCCCGATCCCTGGAAAAAGTGTCTTCCACAAAACCAGTCTCTGGTGCAAAAAAGGCTGCGGACCGCTGATCTACAGTATGTGTTTTGGTGTAAATTTTGTTCATACAATGATATTAATATTTGCCAACAGTTTATCATTTTTGCCAACTATAATTATACATACATGGATTATAATAAACCTTTTTTTTGTTCCATTCTATGCCACCTCTCCCATCTCCTATTTTTACCATAGGCTTGGGGAATGTGTAGATGTGAGGTTTTGACCTTAAGCGTGCGTTAACTGGGAAGCCAGATCTGTACGCATCCATGTGTTATGCCCAGTCATGTATCGTGGTGACAATGGTCAGATTGCCAGCCCTTTTACGCACATTTCAATAGCCCTTCTCTTTTATGCTGATGCCCCCATCAGCTGTCTATGAATGTAACACTATAGGAGGCATCATATCATGGCACTTTAACCGCTTAAGACCCGGACCTTTAGGCAATTAAAGGACCAGGCCAGTTTTTGCGATTCGGCACTGCGTCGCTTTAACTGACAATTGCGCGGTCGTGCGACGTGGCTCCCAAACAAAATTGGCGTCTTTTTTCCCCCACAAATAGAGCTTTCTTTTGGTGGTATTTGATCAACTCTGCGGTTCTTATTTTTTGCGCTATAAACAAAAATAGAGCGACAATTTTGAAAAAAATGCAATATCTTTTACTTTTTTCTATAATAACTATCCCCAAAAATATATAAAACATTATTTTTTTTCCTCAGTTTAGGCCGATACGTATTCTACCTATTTTTGGTAAAAAAAAAATCGCAATAAACGTTTATCGATTGGTTTGCGCTAGGGTTGTCCCGATACCACTTTTTTAGGACTGAGTACAAGTACCGATACTTTTTTTCAAGTACTCGCCGATACCGAATACTGATACTTTTTTTTAAATGTGTCCCCAAATGCAGCCATGTCCCCCCACAAATGCAGCCATGTCCCCCCACAGATGCAGCCATGTCCCCCACATATCCAGCCATGTCCCCAAACATATCCAGCCATGTCCCCCACATATGCAGCCATGTCCCCCCACAGATGCAGCCATGTCCCCCCCATATCCAGCCATGTCCCCCCATATGCAGCCATGTCCCCCCCATATCCAGCCATGTCCCCCCAGATGCAGCCATGTCCCCCCAGATGCAGCCATGTCCCCCCATAAGCAGCCATGTCCCCCCCATAAGCAGCCATGTCCCCCCATATGCAGCCATGTGCCCCCCATATACAGCCATGCCCCCCCCCATATGCAGCCAATCCATGTACCCCCCCATATGCAGCCAATCCATGTCCCCCCCATATGCAGCCATGTCCCCCTCCATATCCAGCCATGCCCCCCCCCATATGCAGCCAATCCATGTCCCCCATATGCAGCCAATCCATGTCCCCCATATGCAGCCATGCCCCCCCCCAAATGCAGCCAATCCATGTCCCCACCATATGCAGCCAATCCATGTCCCCCCCATATCCCCCCCATATATGCAGCCATGTCCCCCTTACCTGCATGCTGCTGCGCCGCCACGCCGCCTCTTGGCTAATACGGGAACATGACAGCTTTCATTTGAATAGCTGTAGTGATTCGCGCCGCACTGCGTATAGACACTCCCCCTTGCTCGGGATTGGACAGTTCACCTGAGCAAGGGGGAGTGTCTATACGCGGCGCGGCGGGAAACACTACAGCTATTCAAATGAAAGCTGTAATGTTCCCCGACCGTATTAACCAAGCGGGGATGCGGCGTAGCGGCGGGCGAGTATCGGATCTGGCATCGGGGGCATTTGCGGGAGTACAAGTACTCCCGCAAATACTCGAAATCGGTCCCGATACTAGTATCGGGACAACCCTAGTTTGCGCAAAATTTATTACAAAAAAGGGGATAGTTTTATTGCATTTTTATTCATTTTTTTTTCTTTACTACTAATCGCGGAGATCAGCGATTTTTTTCGTGACTGCGACATTATGGCGGACACTTCGGACAATTTTGACACATTTTTGGGATCATTGTCATTTTCACAGCAAAAAAAATGCATTTAAAATGCATTGTTTACTGTGAAAATGACAGTTGCAGTTTGGGAGTTAACCACAAGGGGGCGCTGAAGGGGTTATGTGTGACCTCATGTGTGTTTACAACTGTAGGGGGGTGTGGCTGTAGGTGTGACGTCATCGATTGTGATTCCCTATAAAAGGGAACACACGATCGATGTCAGCGTCACAGTAAAGAACCCGGGAAGCTGTGTTTACACACAGCTCTCCCCGTTCTTCAGCTCCGGGGACCGATCGCGGGACTCCAGCGGCGATCGGGTCCGCGAGTCCCGCGGCAGCGGTCACGGAGCTTCAGACCGGGTCGCGGGTGCGCGCCTGCGACCCACGGCTGGGCATTATACAATCACGTACAGGTACGTGATTGTGCCCAGCCGTGTTATTCTGCCGACGTATATGGGCGTTAGGCGGTCCTTAAGTGGTTAAAGTCTGCCATACATGGATCAAAATTTCGCTGGTTGAGCAGGAACTGGCCAAATGTCAATTCATGTATGAGCAGGCTCATTGTACACAAGTCAATCTACCGATCGACTGGTGTACAACCAGCCTGCCGGGTTTTTCACGAACGTTCAGTACTGCAAGTTATAGCTGCCAACACTGATCATTGTTTTCTGAGGGTGAGGAAGTCTCCCTGTCGTCAGAATAAAATAGCACAATGGGCGGGATACCCCCATTCAGATGGGGGTAAAAAAATTAGGACATAATTTATATACTGTATACTGCAGTGGCAAGTTGTGTCCTGTTATTTAAGCAGGCCATACATGGTTGAATTTCGAACAAATTTTCTTTTCAAAATCAGAAAGTTCTTTTTTTTGTGATCCGATGATGCCACCATTGATTTTCGAAATTCGGCCGACCAAACCTTCATGTTGCTGGGAATATTCTTTTCTCTCCGGGAATATTCTTTTCTTGCACATGCGCATTTTTCTTTCTACTACATTTCTTGCACGATTCTCCCATCATTGAAAATCATTTGTTTTTCAAAAAAAAATGCAACATGTAGGATTCCTCAAATTTGAATGCCGCACGAAAATCGACTGTTGCTGCAGCCTACTAACGGTGCGAAATTCGTACGAAAATTCTTTTGAAATTCGAACCGTGTATGGCCGCCTTTAGATGTAACTATCAATATATGATAACAGTTATTAGCCTGTATGAGTCAAGCTATATTTATAATTAATACGTACAGTATACATATGCCATTATCCTCTGGCCGACTGCCCGCCGTTTGCCGGCAGCAGAATGGCTCCCCTGAGCGAATTTCCGTAGCTGTATGGCAGCAGCTTTCAGGGGTATAGGGGACTGCAGCACTAAGGAGCCGATGCGTGTGCCATGAGGCTGCGATGTCTGGCGGGCACCCGCGATCGCTCCTGACAGAGCCAGAACGGGGTTGTGTGTGTATAAAAAAAAACACACACACACACACATCCCCATTCTGGCAGGGGAGAGGAGACAGATCGCGTGTTCCTAGTATATAGGAACAAGGATCGGTTTCCTCCCCAAGGCAGTCCCATTCCCCACACAGTTAGAACACACTAAAGGAACACATTTAACCCCTTGATCGCCCCCTCGTGTTAATCCCTTCCCTGCCAGTGACATTTATACAGCAATAAGTGGCTATTTTTAGCTCTGATCATTGTATAAATGTCAATGGTCCCAAAAAAGTGTCAAAAGCGTCCGATCTGTGCGCCACAATGTCGCAGTCCTGATAAAAATCGCAGATACTAGTAAAAAAATATATAAAATAATAAAAATGCCATAGATCTATCCCCTATTTTGTAGACGCTATAACTTTTATGCAAACCAATCAATATACGCTTGTTGCGATTTTTTTCCCCCAAAAAATATGTAGAAGAATATATATCGGTCTAAACTGAGGAAGAAATTCATATATATATTTTTTTTTTATTGGGATATTTATTATAGCAAAAAGAAAAAAATATTGTGTTTTTGTGATCAAATAACGCTAAAAGAAAGCTCTTTTTGTGGGGGGGAAAAGGACATCAATTTTGTTTGGGTACATCGTTAGATGACGACGCAATTGTCAATTAAAGCGGCGCAGTGCCGTATCGCAAAAAAATGGCCCGGTCAGGAAGGGGGTAAATTCTTCTGGGGCTGAAGTGGTTATATAACCTTATTTAGGTTTTAATTACACATTATGCTTATCTGTGGAAGATAATTGAGAGTATTTGTCAGCAAGGTAAATACTGAATTATGATCACATTATACATTTTTGTTATGCAGCCACTTTATTACAGTTAAAAATATGTTAGGACTAAAAGGTCTCAACATTAACAACGCTAAAAGAAAAATCAATATAAAATTTCAGTGCTAAACAATTGCGTACAATATGTTAAGATATTTATAACATGAAAAAATTAATCATCAAATATCAATTTAGTCCATGTTAAATGAATACAAAGTGTGACATGCAACAGGTTGTATGCATCAAACACACATGCAGTGAAAAAGTTTGTGCAAGAAATGCAAAATGGTGTGGCGAGTTGTATCCAACTAGTCCTTATATCCTAAGCATTCTCTGCCTGAATATCGCCACTGATACACCTCGTGAGCACCCCTTTGTGTATGTACTCACTAGAGGTAAGTGTAAAATGAGCCTGTAACCTCCTCTTAGTCACAATACACCTGAAGCCTTTGGACTAGATCAGGGATCTCCAAACTGCGGCCCTCCAGCTGTTGTGGAACTACACATCCCATGAGGCATTTTAAAACTCTGGCATTGACAGACATGACTAGGCATGATGGGAATTGTAGTTCCTGAACAACTGGAGGGCCATAGTTTGGAGACCCCTGGACTAGATCATCAACAATCCTTGTCTTGATAAGCTCAGCATGACAGGTATAACATGAAAACATATGAAGGAATGCTTGGCATAGTGTAATACTGTTGCTTTATTGTGCCCATAAAAACCCTGCTTACAAATAATGCTTACAAGATGTGTGAAAAAACCAGCATGTCAGAAATAGAAAAGTCATCTGTCTCACCACCGCCCGATGTTCCGAAAAACCACTGGCTACGATGAGTCCCGGGATGACGCTCTGCTGTGAGTGACAGGTGAGCTGAGTAGTCACGCCCTAACGCGTTTCAGCATCACGTCTTCGCCGGAGGGCGTGGCTATGTGGCACGGCTCATCCATTATGTACCACTGGGGGGTGGGAGAATGTTCGTATACGTCACCCGAGCATCACCCTCACCGATAACGCCTCTAATCAGAAGCCATGCACGCGATCAATCGCACACTGGGCAGGGAATTACCCATATACATCGAAAAAAAGTACAAAAAAAAAAAAAGTTAAATGATGAAGCCATGTGATGTGGCGTAACTAGTAAGGACCTGATGCACCAGGAAACACTAAGAACTGAGCACTGAATCGCTGTTTCACATTGCTTTTCAAACCTCTATGTAAGTTTCTACGTTTTTATCAATTAAAAGTTCATGATTTACTTCACGATGGGATGTCTTTTTGCTTTATACTCTGGCACACACCGAGGAGAGATCCTGTGAAACCATCCACAGTGACAGACAGCAGCTGGAGACCCACGCAATGGAACCATCCCTGGATATATTTACATCCATACAAGCTATTACATACCTGCCATAAGGTAAGCGCTCTGTGAGCACAACTTATAGAAGAGTCACACAAGAAGACTGTGAAGACACCTTTGTTTGTTTGATACTTGTCTACACAAGGACATTCATTATCCACTTTTTGGGACTTTTTTGTCTTACTATTCATCTCATGCGTTTTTTGCACATTGCTACACTTTGCACAATTATATTTATATATATATATATTAGGGGTGTCAAATTTAATCAATGCATCCCGGTGCGGCACCGATGCATGCGACCTTGATAATCGATGCCTAGCCCCGCCCCATCCGGGAGAGCGCTCTGTTCTATGATACCTTTTTTTTTTTTACACTGCCCGGCCCGCCTTTCTCCTATGTCCACTCTGCGTGCTTTTCCGTGTCTCCTGGCGTCAGCCCCGCCCACTGACTAGAACTTCAGATTAGTAGAGGGTAGTGTTTGTATATGCCGCGCTGACTGACTGCACGGCCCGCCTCTCTCCTATGTCCACTCTGCTCTTACGTCCTGGCGTCAGCCCCGCCCACTGTCTGTAACTATCAGATCAGTAAAAAGGCGGGAGGGGCTGACGCCAGGACGCAAGAGCAGAGTGGACATAGGAGATAGGCGAGCCGTGCAGTCACGCTCTGTCCCTAGGAGCTTACAATCTAGAGGTACGTGAATCAAGCTCTGTACCTAGGAGCTTACAATCTAGGGTGTAGATGACTCAAGCTGGGTCCTGGCGCTGAGTCCAGCAGTAATCTCATAGAAGATTACATAGCAGTGTAGATGGTGGGGGGAGGGGATACGTCTCTGTTCAGATTTTGCAGAGGAGCTTACATTCTATTCAGACTGCCTGTTATTGATAGGAATGTGGGGGAAGTGGAGTGAGGACACGATCCCCCCCCCCCCCCAGGTCAGTGTGCACTCCATCCTGGGTCTGTGATCATGTGACTGAGAGGGGGGGGTTGTTCTCAGCAGAATCTGAGAAATTAGGGTCATAGTTCAGAGGTGACCCCCCCCCAGACCTCTCCATATCCTTCTATGCCAAGGGTGACACCCCCCTCCCCCGTCCTGTGTATTGGGGTCACCTCTCCTCTGAGTGCAGGAAAGGGTTACAGCCCAGAATCCCAACCCGGGGCCCCTCCGACACTCACCTCATTATATCCCTGATTATCCATCCTCCTCAGAACAGTGTCCTATGTAAGAGTCTCTGACTGTCTCCTGTACTTCGTCTGCAGTCTCTGACCGTCTCCTGTACTATGTCTGCAGTCTCTGACCATCTCCTGTACTATGTCTGCAGTCTCTGATCATCTCCTGTACTATGTCTGCAGTCTCTGATCATCTCCTGTACTATGTCTGCAGTCTCTGATCATCTCCTGTATTATGTCTGCAGTCTCTGATCATCTCCTGTACTATGTCTGCAGTCTCTGACCATCTTCTATATCATATCTGCAGTCTCTAACCATCTCCTGTAGCATGTCTGCAGTCTCTGACCATCTCCTGTAGCATGTCTGCAGGCTCTGACCATCTCCTATATCATATCTGCAGTCTCTGACCATTTCCTGTAGCTTGTCTGCAGTCTCTGACCATCTCTGTTGTGTTTAGACTTTGCTACATGCAGGAAGTGTTATTGTGTGTGTTTTTTTTTTTTTTTTAAGAACAGATAGAAAAAAAAAAGGAGTACTTAAATTTTTTTTGATGAAAGCCATGCGCACTTGCGCTGCAATCGTGATGCATCGCGGAATCGAATCGAATCGTGGCCTTGATAATCGTAATCGCATCGAATCATGAGACCGGTGAAGATGCGCAGCCCTAATATATATATATATATATATTTTTATATATATATTTCTTGTAAATATTTTTTGCCATAATGAATTTTTGTCATTTTTGGGCATTTGACCACTAGTTTATACATCACTTTTAGTATCATTTATTCATCCATTATTGATCAATTTAATTTATGCGCTGATCATTTTTTATCATACCCATATACATCACCCGAGCGTCACATCTACCTGTGAGACTCCATGTATGCGCACGCACGCACAGCTGACTACCCAGCGTCACTACCAGGCAATCCCTCCCGTGCATACACATTATGGATTAATACAACTATGCATCCTAAAAATAAAACTTAATAAAAGGTAAACTGATGTCCATTATTGCATTCTGATATGCCTATGTACCAAACAGCTTCTTAATAATTAACGCACTTCAATTCATGTTATGCATATCAGCGTGATCAAAGTCATGAACACAAACGCACATTGTATCTAAAAATTTATAATTAATAACATTCCCATGACATTACATGCAGATGTTGTACTCTAATGAAAATGAAGATAATATAGAAAATGAAGATAAATAAGAATTAAAAACATTCCCAATATATCTGGGCATTAACCCCAGTGATACTGAGGAAAAAAAGCATGTGATTAAAAATGTCTATTATTCCTAATCGTGAACTGTTTTAAAATTAGCAGCTACGTGTGAACCTACAGTACATGTTGCCGAGAATGTATTTCTAGCACGACAGCATCGCGCTGATTCTCGGCGACATAGTGCCGACATCTCGCACTCGCTGGAATAGACAAAGCACATTCCAGCGAGCGCATCATAGAAGCGACGTGAGATCCGACTTGGATTCCCGCCAATTCTGGGTGCGGCATTTGGTATGCATTCCTGAGGGAGAACTCCATGCCAATTTTTAAATAAAAAACCGACATGTGTTCCCCCCCAGGAGCATACCAAGCCCTTAGGTCTGGTATGGGTTGTAAGGAGACCACCCTACTCCGAAAAACCGACGCAGGGGGTCCCCCTACAATTCATACCAGACCCATATCCAAAGCACGCTACCCGGCCGGCCAGGAAGGGAGTGGGGACGAGCGAGCGACCCCCCCTCCTGAGCCGTACCAGGCCGCATGCCCTCAACATGGGGGGGTTGGGTGCTCTGGGGCAGGGGGGCGCACTGCGGGCCCCCCCACCCCAGAGCACCCTGTCCCCATGTTGATAAGGACAGGGCCTCTTCCCAACAACCCTGGCAGTTGGTTGTCGGGGTCTGCGGGCGGGGGGCTTATCGGAATCTGGGAGCCCCCTCAAATAAGGGGCCCCCCAGATACCGGCCCCCCACCCTAAGTGAATGGATATGGAGTACATCGTACCCCTACCCATTCACCTGGAGGCAAAGTGTTAAAGTTAATAAACACACGACACAGGGTTTTTAAAATAATTTATTAGTCTGCTCCGGGGGGCCCCCCCTGACTTCTTTAGCTCTTTTAGCAGGGGGGGCTTCTTCCGCTCTCCGGGGGGTCTTCTTCTCTCCGGGGGGGGGGCTTCTCCGCTCTCCGGGGGAGCTTCTTCTATCTTCGCCGCTCTCCGCTTTTGACTCGGCGCACCCCGGTTCTTCTCTCCGCTCTCCGGTGCCTTCTCCTTCAGGGCTGGAAAAGCGGCTAGCCCGGCTCTTGTGTGATGTCGTCTTCTTCTCCCTTCTTCCGATGTTGACCCGACGGCTCTTCTCGCTGCAATGACAGGTGCGCGGTTTGCATCCGACTTATATAGGCCTCACAGTCCCATCATGCTCCGGTACCTACCCACGTGGGTAGGTACCGGAGCTGCTGTCTGTGTTCAGTCTGTGTGTAACTTTGGAAACGATCCTCAAAAGGCTTTTTCCAAAGTTAGGCAGAAGATCCGGCATGTGTAATTGAATTACACTGCCGAATCTTAGGATGCAGTACCACATCCGCCGCTGGGGGCATTTCGAGTCGAAATGCCATTTCTAGTATGCAAATTAGCACTTAAGGCGATCCACAAAGCTTTCCAGCTTCGTTTTTTCGCCGTAAGTGTTATTTTGCAAGTGTAAAATTAGGGCTGGTTCTACAAAGTGTAAACTAGTCACACCTTGTAAAAGCCCATTCCAGCGACGGCATTTGGTATGCATTCCCGAGGGAGAACTCCACGGCAATTTGTAAAAACAAAACCGGCATGGGTTCCCCCCCAGGAGCATACCAGGCCCTTAGGTCTGGTATGGGTTGTAAGGGGACCCCCCCTACGCCGAAAAATCGATGATGAGGACAGGACCTCTTCCCGACAACCCTTGCCATTGGTTGTCGGGGTCTGCGGGCGGGGGCTTATCGGAATCTGGGAGTCCCCTCAAATAAGGGGGCCCCCTTCTTCTTCAGCGCTGGCTGCCTGCTATCTTTGTGTGTTAGCTCAATTAGTAACAGGCAGCCAGCGCGGTCTTCTGTGACGTCATCTTCTTCTCTTCTGTTCTTCTCCCCTCTTCCGATGTTGCCTCGTCGCCTGTTGTCGCTGTAATGATGGAAGCGCGCCTTGCATCCCATTTATATAGGCATCACCGTCCCATCATGCTCCGGCAGGTACCCACGTGGTGGGTGCCTACCCACGTGCACCCACCACGTGGGTACCTACCGGAGCATGATGGGACGGTGATGCCTATATAAATGGGATGCAAGGCGCGCTTCCATCATTACAGCGACAACAGGCGACGAGGCAACATCGGAAGAGGGGAGAAGAACAGAAGAGAAGACCCTGACGTCACAGAAGACCGCGCTGGCTGCCTGTTAGAAATTGAGCTAACACACAAAGATAGCAGGCAGCCAGCGCTGAAGAAGAAGGCACCGGACATCTGCAGAAGAACCGGGGTTCGCCGAGTCAACAGCGGAAGAGGGGAGAAGATGGAAGAAGCCCCCCGGAGTCCGGAGAAGCCCCCCCCGGAGAGCGGAAGAAGAAACCCCCCCCGGAGAGCGGAGAAGACCCCCGGAGAGTGGAAGAAGAAGCCCCCCCTGGTAATTGAGCTAATAACGAAGACAGGGGGGCCTCCGGAGCAGAATAATAAATTATTTTAAAAAGCCTTGTGTTGTGTGTTTAATAACTTTTACTTTTTGTCTACAGGTGAATGGATAGGGGTACGATGTACCCCATATCCATTCACTTAGGGTGGGGGGCCGGTATCTGGGGACCCCCTTATTAAAGGGGACTCCCAGATTCCGATAAGCCCCCGCCCGCAGACCCCGACAACCAATGGCAAGGGTTGTCGGGAAGAGGTCCTGTCCTCATCAACATGGGGACAGGGTGCTCTGAGGTGGGGGGGCCCGCAGTGCGCCCCCCTGCCCCAGAGCACCCAACCCCCCCATGTTGAGGGCATGCGGCCTGGCACGGCTCAGGAGGGGGGGGGGGCGCTCGCTCGTCCCCACTCCCTTCCTGACCGGCCGGGTAGCGTGCTTTGGATACGGGTCTGGTATGGATTGTAGGGGGACCCCCTACGTCGATTTTTCGGCGTAGGGGGGGTCCCCTTACAACCCATACCAGACCTAAGGGCCTGGTATGCTCCTGGGGGGTGAACCCATGCCGTTTTTTTCTTTGAAAATTGGCATGGAGTTCTCCCTCTCAGGAATGCATGCCGAGCGACGCTGTCATTTTTTTTTTTTTTCCCGACGCAACTTTTTTAAGCCGTCGCGATCCTCAAAACTCGGCGTAACGTAACTTCGCGCATGCGCAGTACGGCCGGCGCGGGAGCGCGCCTCATTTAAATGGGACTCGCCCCATTTGAATAGGAACGCCTTGCGCCGGCGGAATTTTAGTTACACAGCCTGAAATTTCTAGATAAGTGCTTTGTGGATCAGGCACTTAGGTAGAAACTTTAAGGCAGTGTAACTTAAATGGGATTTTTTAAGTTACGCCAGGTTTTTGTGGATCTGGCCCAAGGTGTACATAACATGTGTCGACATACAATAAATAAATGTGTATTTAAAATTTGTCAGCCCACTAATGTGGGTATTGACCTGTCTGCAAGATGTACATAGATAAAAGGTGGTATAACAGGGAGTACTGTACCTAAGGTTTTGTCCATTCTTAGGATGTCCCAATGTCTCCTAAAAATGGATTCAATATCTCTATATTGTTCATGATAGGCGCTTATAAGACTCCATTCATGTTTTACATCATGATGCTTTTCTCTAGGGAGAAGACTGGATTCCTGTGAGTTCAAACCCACTTCCCCAATAGCCTTATCTAGATCAGGGGTCTTATAGCCCTTTTCCACAAAACGACTTTTAATCTGTTGAGCTTAAGTGACATCAGTATCCAAAGAGCAATTGCGACGGATGAGCATAAATTTCCCCTTTGGAATGTTATATAACCCCAGGCAATGGTGTCCACTATGTATAGGGATGTAGCTGTTTCGATCGGCGGTTTTGAAACAATAATTTTAACAGTCAAAAGCGAGGCATGGCAATGGGTGCGAAATTAGCCCCCAGTCTCGCCAATTTATTGAGCTAGTGGAAGGATAAGTGGATTTACTGTAACAGAAAAAAAGAACTGGTCTTTTATCAACGATATATAGATGACCTCTTTATGATCTGGCCCTGAAGGTTCTGAATCTTCATTAATAGAATTTACAAAAATGGGCGTGACCGCGAGGGGAGCCGAACCTGGCCGAGTGTACTGCGCTCGGTATATGTCGTCGGCGGCGGCATTCAAACACAGCGCGGGAAGCGGGAATCGGCATATATCGCGCACACACAATTTTCCCCTTATTTTAAGGGGGAAAAAGTGCGCGGTATACGCCGATAAATACGATAATAAGGTCTCTGCTCCAGTTGAATTCCAATTTGATGTTGTTAGTATTGGTATTCAACCATTTTTGTGAATTCTATTAATGAAGATTCAGAACCTTCAGGGCCAGATCATAAAGAGGTCATCTATATATCGTTGATAAAAGACCAGTTCTTTTTTTCTGTTACAGTAAATCCACTTATCCTTCCACTAGCTCAATAAATTGGCGAGACTGGGGGCTAATTTCGCACCCATTGCCACGCCTCGCTTTTGGCTGTTAAAATAACTGGCATATTAAAAATAGTTGTGTGTTAAGCAAAAATCCAACACCATCCTTAGAAACTTTTTTGGATATATGGTATATCCTCCCTTTTACAGAATGTCAAAATTAAGAGCTAGTAGCACGTTATCGTGTTGGATGATCGTGTACAGTGCTGAGACGTAAGCTGTTACTAGAAACGTCTCAACATTATTGGGTATGTCAACATTACTTAGCAACTGTGAGAAATTTGTAATGTCTTTTAAATATACCTTTGTGCATACTACGCTCGTTTGGAGGAAATGGTCCAGATACTGTCCTATGCGGGATGGGACTGAATCTATGCCATTTACTATTGGTCTGGCTGGGGGGTTAGCTGAATCCCTATGTATTTTGGGTACCATGTATACCGTGGGAACACGGCTAAAACTAGAACATAGATGAGCTTTTTCTTTTTTGGTGATAACTCTCATGTAATAGCCATAATCTACTAAATTAAATAAGTCAGTCCTATAGCTGTTAGTTGGATCCTTATCCAATTGTAGATATGTATTGTCATCAGCTAACATGGATGTTAGTTGGGAGTGGTAAAAGGTTTTATCCATTATCACAACTCCCCCTCCCTTGTCAGCCGGGTGGAAGTTCTTTCTATTCTCTAAGGCTTTAATGCCCTCCTGAATATGTTTGGGATTAAGGCTCTTTTTTGGAGCTAACCCATCCAAATATTTTAAAAGAAGTTGTTTGAACACCTCTACTTGATGGTTTGAAGGTTGAGGTGGATTAAAAAGTGACCTGTTCTTAAGTCCACTGTCAATGACTACTGAATCCATCACTAAGTGGAATATATAAGTTATCCCAAGTTGAGCTCACCCAGAAAGAAACCAATATTTTAAATGCAGGATAGAAATGCACATCCACAAAGCCGATTAATAGATTCAATGTTTACATAGACATACACAAATATGTTAGAAAATTAAACATAAACAAATCTTTTCTAGATAGCAATTTCAATTTTAGGAATAAAAAATGGATTCAGTAGGGATTGACAGTGGACTTAAAGAGGAGTTCCACCCAAATTTGGAACTTCCTCTTAACCCACTCCTCTCCCCCTTACATGCCACATTTGGCATGTAATTTTTTTGGGGGGGAGTGGGGGCTTCAGGAGGAGTGGGACTTCCTGTCCCACTTCCTCCTTCCGGGTAGACGATTAAGCCTAATTGCCTAGGCGATTAAGCTTAATCGCCTACAGGAAGGGGCTGCTGTAGGCGATCGCCCAGGACACGTGACAGGTCCTCGGCGATCGCCTGTCCAATCAGACGGCGCCTCGCCGGGCCGCTCGCGCATGCGCAGTGGGTGCCCGGCCGTGAAGCCGAAAGCTGTCACGGCCGGGTGCCCACACTGAGCATGAAGACGCCGGCCGGCGAGGAGCGGAGCCCCGTCCGGCGCGTCGCTGGAGCTGTGGAGCAGGTAAGTGTCGGTTTATTAAAAGCCAGCAGCTACACTTTTCAATCAACCTCAACCTTCAAACCATCAAGTAGAGGTGTTCAAACAACTTATTTTAAAAAATTTGGATGGATTAGCTCCAAAAAAGAGTCCTAATCCCAGGGTCCTGCGGGAACTGCGTCCCTGCACTTTTTCCAAAGCAGGAACGCCGTTCCCGTTGCAGGACTCAAGCCGCCCAGACTTCACCAACGATGGCGATGCCCGTGGCAATGCCACAATGTCTCCTGGGAGCTTTTGTCATTGTTCCCGGGAGACATTGCGGAGGCCTGCCGCGAGTTATCGAGGGATTAGAAAGAACTTGCTCAATGTTCTTTCTAAATCCCGCGATAACTCCTGGGAACAATGACAAAAGCTCCTAGGAGACATTGCGGAAGTGACGGAATACCCGCGCACACTACCCGGGCGGGCGATGAATCCACATATAAAGTAAGCAGCCAGTAACAAAGGATTACTATGGGAAATGTAGTTTTTCACTTATCACACAGAGGAGGGGGGCTGACACAGAGAAGGGGGGTGACACAAAGGAGGGGGTGACAGAGAGGAGGGGGTGACACAGAGAAGTGGGGCTGACACAGAGGAGTGGGTGACACAGAGGAGGGGGTGACACAGAGGAGGGGGGCAAGCTGACAGAGCAGATGAGACCTCAGGAGACACACATTGTGAGGCAGGACTCCAGGAGCAACAGGCAAGATTATCGAATCCACAGTCCAGCCCCGCCCCCGCCTCCACACGTGACCAGCACCAGCTCCGCAGGGCCAGTCACAGACCCACATGTCTGCTGCCCATGGCCCGTTCGGCAAATCACAGGGCATCCGCTGGCTCAGAGAACACCGCTGTGTGACAGTGATAGCGGCCACGGCACCATGCACACCACCCCTCTAGGTGTTGAGGCCAGGGACAGAGATCCGGCTGCCACTGGCCACAGGACAGTGGAAAGTGTGCCCGGGTTTCCAGTGGTTGGAAACCCGGGGAACAGGTGTCAGAACCCAGACTATCCGGGTCAAACCCAGACAGGTGGCAACCCTAGTGGTGTGTTTTATTGTTAGTATAGCATACAGATTAAAGGGGTTGTATAGGAAAAAAATGTATTCGCTAATTAGCTTCCTTTACCTTAGTGCAGTCCTCCTTCACTTACCTCATCCTTCGATTTTTCTTTTAAATGTCCTTATTTCTTCTGAGAAATACTCACTTCCTGTTCTTCTGTCTGAAACTACACGCAGTAATGCGAGGCTTTCTCCCTGGTGTGGAGAAAGCCTCTTGAGGGGGCGAGCAGGAGTGTCACGTACCTGATGGTGATGAGCCCGAATTGCAGAGGTCAGCCTCCCTTACGGCTCCCACTCGTGGCCCCCTGATAGGATAACAGAAGGCACAGGAGTAAGGAGTGGCACGGGTGCCTGGCGGGATCAACAAGAAGAGGTAGTGGGTCAGTCTAGTAGAAACTTCCTTGCAGGAACTGGAATACCGGAACTGGATCAGCTCAGCAGACAGGATAGGTCCAATAGACTGGATCAGCTTAGCAGACTGGAACCCCTCACCAGACAGGATCAGCTCAGCAGACAGGATAGGTCCAATAGACTGGATCAGCTTAGCAAACTGGACTGGAACTAGGACAAACTGGAATCGTTCAGCTGGACTGGAACTAGGACAGACTGGAATCGTTCAGCTGGACTGGAACTAGGACAAACTGGAATCGTTCAGCTGGACTGGAACTAGGACAAACTGGAATCGTTCAGCTGGACTGGAACTAGGACAGACTGGAATCGTTCAGCTGGACTGGAACTAGGACAGACTGGAATCGTTCAGCAGACTGGAGCAGACTGGATCAGCACAGAAAGTCAGACAGGCCGGTTCAGATATCGGGGCAGACAGCGAGGTACAGGGGTGCAGACAGAAGGGTAGTCAGAACAGGCCAAGGATCAGGTGCAGGCGGATGGCTGGAATAGTCATAGGTAAGCTGGGTCTTTCACAGGTAAGTCTCAGATCAGGTTTCAGATACTCAACGCTGTAGAGCAGACAGCAGGGATGGTGTGTGAGAGGCCGGCTTAAATACCCCGCCTGGCTCCAATTAGGCGTGTGCACCCGTGCACGCACAAGCATGCGTGATCGCAGCCGCGATCGGGAACCGCAAAATCTAAGTCGCCTGTTTCTGGCAGGATCTTCATGACAAGGAGTGTCAGGACACCCTCTAACACACAGCTCCTTTCTATATCTGCAAAGAAGAGAGTGTCCTGACCCTCCTGCTCGCCCCCTCCCCCCTCAAGAGGCTTTCTCCACACCAGGGAGAAAGCCTTGCATTACTACATGTAGTTACAGACAAGAAGAACAGGAAGTGAGGATTTCTCAGAAGAAATAAGGACATTTAAAAGCAAAATCGAAGGATGAGGTAAGTGAAGGAGGACTGCACTAAGGTAAAGGAAGCTATTTAGGGAAAAAAATAAATTCCTTTACATCCCCTTTAAATTATTTTGTTGTTACATCTGTGCTATATTTGTTTAATGCATGTTAATTTTATATGTGTCCTCGACACTTGACAATAAATGTTGCAGTTTATTTGTTAAAAAAAAGTAGTACATAAAATTATATATATATATATATATATATATATATATATATATATACATACATACATATATATATATATATATATATATATATATATATATATATATATATATATATATATATATATATATATATATATACATATACATATATACACACACACACATGCAATTGTTGGTTCTCACACTTTTTTTCCCCAGGACTTGACCCCTGCTTAATCCCAAACATATTCAGGGGGCATTAAAGCCTTAGAGAATAAAAAAGAACATTGTCATCTGCCCGGCTGACAAGGGAGGGGGAGTGGTGATAATGGATAAAACCTTTTATTACTCCCAACTAACATCCATGTTAGTTGATGACAATACATATCTGCAATTGGATAAGGATCCAACTAACAGCTATAGTACTGACTTATTTAATTTAGTAGATTATGGCTATTACATGAGTTCACCAAAAAAGAAAAAGCTTATCTATGTCCTAGTTTTAGCCGTGTTCCCACTGTATACACGACACAGTACCCAAAATACATAAGGATCCAGCTAACCCTCTAGCCAGACCAATAGTAAATGGCATAGATTCAGTCCCATCCCGCATAGGACAGTATCTGGACCATTTCCTCCAAACAAGCGTAGTATGCACAAAGGCATATTTAACCACTTGACCACTGTGCACTTAAACCCCCTTCCTAACCAGACCAATTTTCAGCTTTCGGTGCTCTCACACTTTGAATGACAATTACTCAGTCATACAACATTGTGCCCATCTGAAATTTCTGTCCTTTTTTTCCCACAAATAGAGCTTTCTTTTGGTGGTATTTGATCACCTCTGGGTTTTTTATTTTTTGCGCTATAAAACAAAAAACACTGAAAATTCTGTAAAAATAAAAAACATTTCTCGTTTCTGTCATATTATTGCGGAGTATTGCAGAGTATTGGGGGGTATTGCAGAGTATGGGGGGTATTGCAAAGTATGGGGGGTATTGCAGAGTATGGGGGGTATTGCAGAGTATTGGAGTTTTTGCAGAGTATTGCGCAGGGATGGATGGCTGGATCTGTGACTGCATTTGTCACAGATCCAGCCCACAGCAGCTGCTGTTGCTTCCGCTCTCCCCCCTCTTCTCTCACACTGTACCGATCGGTACAGAAAGGAGAGGGAGGAACCGGCGTCATGTCATGACGCCGGTTTGTTTACAAGTGATCGCTCCGTCATTTGAGGGAGCGATCACGTGGTAAACGGCCGCTATCAGCGGCAATTTACCGCGATCCGTGATGCGCCGGGTCTTCTAGACCCGGCGCTCACGGATGATTCCAAGAGCGCGCCCCAGGGGGCGCGCGAGTGAAGGATTCTGGGAGGACGTCCTCCCAGAACAACTCCACCGCGCTGTAGACGTCTTTTGTCTATAGCGCGGTGGGAAAGTGGTTAAAAGACACTACAAATTTCTTACAGCTGCTAAGGAATGTTGACATACCCAATGATGTTGAGAAACTGTACACGATCATCCAACGCAATGACGCACTACTAGCTCTTAATTGGGCATTTTGCAAAAGGGACGACATACCATATATCCAAAAAAAGTTTCTAAGGATGGTGTTGGAGTTTTGCTTAACACACAACTATTTTTGGTATGCCGGATATTTTAAAAGCAGGGTTCCAGCCGAGATTTTTTTTTTAAAAGTCAGCAGCTACAAACACTGTAGCTGCTGACTTTTAATAAGGACACTTACCTGTCCTAGGCGCCCGCGATGCTGGCCCCCCGAGGCCGATCCCTCATTCGTAGTAGGTCCCGGCACCTCCATCCTCACTAAGGGAAAGTCTTGCGTCTTCACTGCCCATTTCCTACTGCACATGCGTGAGTCGCGCTGCGTTTTCTTAATGGGCGGCTGTCCTCTGGGATACACACAGTTCCCAGAAGACACCGCGCTCCATTCCCCAGAAGACAATGCAAGGAGAACAAGAAAGAAGACCTGCTGCAGACTAGGAATAGGAAGATTAGGAAGATCTGCCTAGCAACCAAAATTTGTGGTAAGTAAAATTTTGGAGCATTTTTATGTAATTTTTTTTAGGGTGGACCTCCGCTTTAACAGTCAAAAGCGAGGTGTGGCAATGGGCGCAAAATTCGCCCCCAGTCTTGCCAATTTATCTATGAGCGAGTGGGAGGATAAGTGGATTTACAGTAACAGAAAAAAACTGGTCTTTTACCAACGATATATAGTTGACCTCTTTATGATCTGGCTCTGAAGGTTCTGAATCTTCATTGATAGAGTTCACAAAAATGGTTGAATACCAATACTAACAACATCAAATTGGAATTCAACTGGAGCAGAGACCTTATTAATTATTTGGACGTCAGTGATGAAAAGCGAAAATTGATAACTTACTAAAGCCTTTTTCAAAACCACCGAACGATTGGTGACCGAGTAGTAAAAAAAGTACTGGATCCCCCTAATAGGCCACAAATGTTTTGGGACCGTGCAGGTTTTTATGCCTGCCGAAAATGTAAATCTTGCCAACAGGTCAATACCCACATTAGGGGGCTGACAAGTTTTAGACCCACAGCTAATTGCAAGGACTTCCAAAGTAAGGAATTTATTTACTGTATGTCGACACATGTTGTGTACGCCCTCGAGGGTCCATGCGGTTTAATGTACATTGGCAGGACCAAGAGGACATTAGCAAAAAGGGTCTCTGAACACATATACAATATCACTATCGGATATAAAGACCATAGTGTTTCTTTGCACTTTAGACAGAAACATGACAGAAATCCGTCTGGCCTTAAATTTTGGGGTATAGACAAACTGTACCCCAATTGGAGAGGGGCCAATATAGTCTGAGAACTGTCCAAGAGAGAAACTCAATGGATTTTCTTGACTAAACACACTCAGTCCTAATGGGTTAAACAGATCTGGACTTGAATTGCTTTATTAGTAATTATTAGAATTGCGGTAAGGCAATTCAACCTATAGAGAAAGCATTAGTAGCAAAATCAACAACATTAATCATCTAAAATTGGGATATAACACACAATATACAGTAAGTCCACCTAATGAAAGTTTACAAATTCAGATTAACATAAGGCTCTTATAATAGCCTGGCGATCTAGGCCTTTGCATGTAAAACCCAACATTAATAAAGGGTCAATATCATATGCTATTGCATAGTGCCCAACCTTTAGGGATACCACATGGAGGGAAGATTATATGGCTTCATATAGGTTCACACTTAGCTGCTAATTTTAAAACAGTTCACGATTAGGAATAATAGACATTTTTAATCACATGTTTTTTTCCTCAGTATCACTAGGGTCAATGCCCAGATATATTGGGAATGTTATTTTTCATTTTTAGATACAATGTACATTTGTGGTCATGACTTGACGCTGAAATGCATAACATCACGCTGATATGCATAACATGAACTGAAGTGCATTGATTATTAAGAAGCTGTATGGTACATAGGCATTGCAGAATGCAATTATGGACATCAGTTTACCTTTTATTAAGCTTTATTTTTTGGATGCATAGTTGTATTAATCCATAATGTGTATGCACGGGAGGGATTGCCTGGTGTTGACGCTGGGTAGTCAGCTGTGCTTGCGAGCGATCGCATACCAAGAGTCTCTCCAGGGCTCGTTGCAGGTAGATGTGACACTCGTGTGATGTTGCAGGTAGATGTGACACTCGTGTGATGTATATGGGTAATTTCCCACCCAGTGTGCGATTGATCGGACGCACAGCTTCATATTAGAGGCGTTACCGGTGATGGCGACGCTCGGGTGAAGTATACGAACATTCTCCCGCCCCCAGTGGTACATAATAGATGAGCTGTGCCGCGTAGCCACGCCTTCCGACAAAGACGTGATGACGAAGCGCTTTAAGACGTGACTACGCGGCTCACCTGTCACTCACAGCAAAGCGTCATCCCGGGACACATCGTAGCCAGTGTTTTTTTAGAACATCGGGCGGTGGTGAGACAGACGACGTTGCTATTTCTGACATGCTGTTTTGTTCACACATCTTGTAAGCATAATTTGTAAGCAGGGTTTTTATGGTCACAATAAAGCAACAGTATTACACTATGCCAATCATTCCTTCATATCTTTTCATGTTATACCTGCAATGCTGAGCTTATCAAGACAAGGATTGTTGATGATCTAGTCCAAAGGCTTCAGGTGTATTGTGACTAAGAGGAGGTTACATGCTCATTTTTCACTTACCTCTGGTGAGTACATACACAAAGGGGTGCTCACGAGGTGCATCGGTGGCGGTATTCAGGCACCGAATGCTTAGGATATAAGAACTAGTTGTATACAACTCGGCACAACATTTTGCATTTCTTGCACAAAGTTTTTCACTGGATGTGTCTTTGATGCATACAACCTGTTGAACGTCACACTGTATTAATTTAACATGGACTAAATTGATATTTGCTGATTAATTTTGTCATGTTATAAATATCTTAACATATTGTACGCAATTGTTTAGCACTGACATTTTATATTGATTTTTCTTTTAGCGCTGTTAATGTTAAGACTATTTTTAATTTCACATATATTTATAATAGCATCTTTAGTGCGTCAGACTAATTTCCATTTGAGCGCAGTGACATGTAGTGTCTCTGATATATTACATTCACTTTATTACAGTGTTTATTTATTTATTGATATATTTACTTGATACAACATATTCTTTAGACATTTTAAGAGATTATATGCATACCCTGCTGGTATTGGATACCTGATTTTAACCCCCCTGTTCCCCTGTGGGCAAGCATCGTGTACACTTGTCACATCTATATAAGGCATGGCTTAACATTTTTGTTTGCGATTCCCATTGATGAACAGTACTTTATATATTATACAACTTATTTTATTAATAATAAGTTTTAATAATGTGTAACTTTTATATAAGTGGCAAGTGTTTACTATTACTGATAGGCGGCGCACATGTCATGGGCCAGTCCAGAGACCGCTAATCAAGATGGCAGACAACAGTGTTAGTGCCTTCATTGAACAATGCGTGGTGATGAAGTTCCTTGTGAACAAAGGTGTAGAACCCCCAGATATCTACAGAAGACTTCAAGCACAGTATGGCAATGAGACGCTCAGCCGCAGTAAAACATTTGAATGGTGTAAACTCTTCAAAAATGGCCGTACGTCCAGCAATGACAATCCCGGCCATGGTGGCTCTCAGCCCACAGCAGCCATTTCTTTGAACGCCTAATCCTGGATAATTGAAGCAGCAGTGATGCACTGATGACAAAGTAAAGCAGGCTGTTCTAGGATGGTTCAGGCATACTGACAAATCTTTCTATGCCAAAGCTATTCAGGCATTAGTTAAATGCTGGGATACGTGTATAAATGTAGCAGGGGAATATGTCAAAAAATAAATGCAGTTTCCACTCCTTGAAATGTGTTCTTTTAGTAAATAAACTCAAAAGTCTCAGTTTAACTGGAACGCCCCTCGTATTTAGGAGTAGCTAATGCAAAGGTTGCTTGTTTATGTGTTTTAAAGTTTTTGTAACAAAGAATCTATTTTATATTCCTTATTGTTAACATTATCACAGTTGCACTTGAACAGTCCCAGTCACAAACTATGTATTATAGTTAAGTTCAGAAGACAACAAATAAAGTATATAAATATATTTATATATTTTTTACATTTTGAATAAAGCAAGGAAGGATTAAAATCCCTGAATAGGAAGGGTGATATCTCGGGCATTGCTGCAGTAATGGTCGAGATATCATTTTTTAGTCCCGCCGATTTCTTCCATGTCAAAATAATCCTAGTGGCTATACAGCCTCTGAATTACTTTTACAGGTGGCAGAAGGGGGTCCCACCATCCTCCTTTATCGGGCTCTCCCGTGTGGCCAGAAGATCATTTGGTTCCTGGGTCACAGTAAGAAGAGCTCATGTTGTTCCTCCTACTGTGTGATGTCCAAAGCAACAAGGTTTTCCTCACTTCCGGTTTCATTCAAACAGAACTTTACTGGCTTGAACAAGCATTCGATCAAACCGATCTTGGTTTGATCAGATGACTAGGAGGGCAGAGGAGAGATATGGAGTCAAATAAATCTCAGATCTCTCCATAAAGAAAAGAGGACCTGTCATGGCCCATGCTATCACAAGGGATGTTGTTCATTCCTTCTGATAGCAATAAAAGAGCTAAAAAAATTGTAAAGATAGTTTAAAATAAATAGTAAAATAAAAAATGTTTTAAAGCGCTCCTGTTCACCTGTGCTTATGCCCAAATGCATGTAGGTAAACTGCGATCGCACCACACATGTGAAATATCATCGCCTCCTCTGTAACTCAACTGGTAACCTGTAAATTGATGACAGAACTACAAGTCCCATGAGGCATGGCAAGGCTGACAGTTACAAGCATGACTCCCACAGGCAGAGGCATGCTGGGACTTGTAGTTTTACAACAGCTGGAGGGCTGCCAGTTTGAGACCCCTGCTGTAAAGGCTTTTAAAGTGTCACCTATGGAGATTTTAGGTACTATAGTTTGGTGCCGTTCCACAGGTGGAAGCAATTTTTAAGTGTGACATGTTTGGTACCTATTTACTCGTAATATATTACTGCGTAATATCATCTTACATTTTTTTAACAAACAATTAGGTAATAAATTGAGCTTTTGTGCATTATAATTCAATAAAGTGTATTTTTTCCAAAAGGTTTGCATTTGAAAAACGACTGCGCAAATAGTGTGTGACATAAAAATATGCAACATCCACCATTTTATTCCCTAGGGCTTGTGCTTAAAGTATATATATATATATATATATATATATATATACTGTATATATATATATATATATATATATATATATATATATATTAGTGTTTGGGGGGTTTTAAGTAGTTGCTAGTATAAATTAAATGCACACTCAGAAACCCATCAATAACACTAACCTTCTTCTTAGGAGAGACAGCCTCTGGAGACGTACATTTTCTTTTCCTGGGAGATTGATCATTCAACATCTTGGTTTTGCCTTCATTTGGTGTCTTATTAACCATGCAATTACTTTGTATTGTGTTTTGCAGAATCTGACATGTAATGATATCAAACGGCAAATTGTTGTTCTTGTCATTCAAAGCTTTTGCTAGTTCGATTGTTTTCATTATCATCATTGTATGGGCCATTTTTCCTAAATCTTTCTTAGGAGAAGACATTAGAATTCCAAGGAAATCAGAAAACTGTCTGTAATTATGGTCCAGCTCCATGGTTAGGCTTCCATAGTGTAATGAGACAACCCATGGGGAAAAGTTGATGTATTCATGTATTGCTGAGTCGAGTTTAAAAACCATTTTTTTTAACTCTGAAAGCTCTGAAAGTTCTCTTGTCATCATTTGAAAAGCATACGCATAATTCACTGAATCTGAGCAGCTGCTGATGACTTCTAGCTCTGATTTTATGTCTACTATTCTGCTTTTGATTGTGTCAACAGCATTGGGCATCATGGTCCCAGTCACAAAGGAGGCCAGTCTTTGTTGAATTTGAACTAGATCCGATAACAGAGAGGTGTCATACCACAGTAATCCTCTTTTTGTTTCTTTTTTTTTCTGTGAAGCCATCACGCAGTTAAGAAAATGCAAGGTTTCAGATGTCATTGCTAGTTCAATATATGGTTCAACTGCTTCAGGCTTTATCAGAGTGGTAAGTGGGTCTTTTCTTTGAGTAATTTCCTTAACATTGCTATCTTTGATCAGGGCTTTTTCTATATCACATTCCTGTAAAATCTGAAAGTTTTTTATCTGGGAGTGTAAATGTTTTTGGCATTCACAAATCATTTGTTCTAACAAATCAGGTTTTGCATGAAGAGCTTGGTCTATGAACTTGCTAACAATGAACTTATCATTGTGAGAAGAGAGACTTTTGTGTGAATCTGGGATCTTATTCCACAACTCAGCATTGTCATCAGCCATCCAAGCTTCTTCACCAGGGACACAAAATACTTCATACAACTTTGATAAAGCATTGCTGTTAATCTGACCAATGATCTCATTTGTAAGAACTATCATTTTGTTCCCATCAAGTGCTTTCCTTTCCTTAAAAACCATCATTTTTGATGCATCAAACAGTAAGTGCTGAATACCAAAGAGTGACAAATTCATACTTTTAGACACCGAGGTCTTCAAAAAGTCAATTTTAGCTGAGATCATTTCTAGAAGACATAGTGCATGTTCCTTCTTTTCAGGTTCTACTTTAGGAAGTTGAATAAATCGACTTATTATTTCTAAAGTACTTTTTTGCAAGGCCACCAAATCTTCTACTGTGTCTCCCAGATGTGCTCCACAGCTGAAAGGTATGGAAAGGGAAAATGCGGAATAGTCACAATCATGCTTTAAAACATCTTCACATTCTTTCAATTCTCTGTTATATTTCAAGTAGACATAGTAGGAGCTGTTCTTGTCATCTATTTCCTGCAAAAAATCAGACAGCCTGCTACAAAGGCTCTCCAAAGTAGTAACTGCACTGTCATTCAGTTTTTCTTGAAATGCTGTATAGAAGTGTGATTGCTGCTGATAGCCAGCTTCGCCTGCAAGTAATTCCCTATACAGCGAACCATCATACCATAGGAGACTGCGAAACGTAGGCCTTCCCTCAATAAAACGAATGCGATTCTCAATAAACTCAGTTGTTTCTATCATCATCTGTAATTCAAGAAAAGCTTCTACGGCCTGTGGCTGTAAGGTACTTCTAAAACCATTGTTGAGATGGTTGGAAAACAACAATTTCCTGTCTACTATTACATCTCTCCAGGTACATTTCTGCTTCCTCTCAAAGGACTTAATAAAAACAGGGAGCATTTTTTTGCACAAGGATCGGCAGTCCAGTAGACTGTTTAGGCTGTCTGTCTCACTTGCATTTTGCAGAATCTTCGACAGTTTCCCCAATAACAATCTTGACACCTCATTTTTTTTTGCTGTGGTAAGTGTACTGTGCTTAACTTTTTTTCCTTTATGCTGATTTTTTTCACAAGCTGAATCTGTTTTTTTCTTGGATGTTTTAATTTTAGTATGGCATGAATGGTACTTCTTTGCATGCAATAACATTTTCTTGGTGCAGAGGAGTTCTTTTATGTCTTTTTTTACTTTTAGACATTTTTTTGTAAGAACCTCTTTCTTTTCACTTGTTAATTTTGGTGAAGAAATAGCTGGTACTGCGTTCTCTATTTCTGACATGCTAGCAATAGGAGAATTTGCAGCAATTCCTACACTATTTCTGTATTGAGGTGATGGAGGCAATTTTTTGGGTGAAGCTGAATTGCCAGAAGTTGCAGCCAAGGAATCATTTGCATATTTTCCAGTGAGTGCTTGAGTTGTCAGGTTTAGACATTTTCTGTCTTCAGAAGACCTTTGCGGATGTTTATCAATGACAGCAACCTTAAAAGAATGTGTACTTTGTAACAACTGCTTACCTCCACACTCTACCTTCAAACTTTTAGCTTGTTTTCTTTTGGTGTCCATTTTTTTGCCATTTTGACTTTTTATTTTAAAAGTATTATGGTTTTTAATAGCATGATTTTCTTGACCAGAGTTTCCTGTGGCTTGCAAGGACTCTGTAACGTTACATTTCCTTCCAGACTTAGCTTCAAGCTGCAGGGATTTTTGTACTCTTTTATGCGCTTTTCTTAGGTGAAGCATAGCTCGGTCTAGTCTTTTGGAAATTCGCTTGTTCTTACACAGAGGAATCTCACCTGACAACAATCCTAAAACCACCTTTATATTTTTTTCAGACTGAGAGAACTTGTTCATATTTCTAACAGATTTTTTAATAACTACTGAATGCCTCCTTGTGCTGCTGAGTTTCTTTTTCAGAATATTTGAATGAGACAAACTTTTCCTAGTTTTGATACAAGTCAAATTGTTATCATTAATGGCCTCAGATTTACCCTGATTTTGCGTTATTAGCTTTCCATCTAAATGGACACTTTCATTTATCCTGACACTATGAGATAGGAGCTCAGGTCTATTATCAACTGGCGCTTTGTAATCCTGGGACATTGAAGATGTTTTGTTAGCTACAGTCTCTGAGACATCACTTGTCTGAGGATTTGAAGGATCATCTTTTTTTGCACTGTTGTTTATGTTTTCTTTTACAGTCATAGATGAATATACTTCAACAACATTGTTGACATCCTGTTCTACACACATATAGTGAGAGTTTCTAATGGTAATTTCCATGTCAGGAAAGATCCTCAAGCCACTAGGCTCTCTCAATTTCCTTGAAGGTTTCCATAGCTCTGTTATGTCTTCTGCTTTCTCATTTTGTTTCCCAAAAATACCTTTCCAATCTATGCGGCTTTCTAACTCTATCAAACACTGCAAATCACGTTGCATGTCTCCAAATGCATTGTATTCTGTTAATGACTTATGCACACTTGATTTCTCTGTCTGTGACATTTCAAATGAATCATTACAATGGACATTTTTGCAAATTAAATTTGAATCAGAATTCTTCTTAACCTCCTTATCTTCTTTGGTAGTACAAAGTCCAGTACATGGTAAACTACTTTTACTATTTAGTTCATTTTCAGTTGCGTCCTTGTACACTTCGTGAATTGGAGCTGGGAAGGATCTGTGTTTTTCAAATGCATGTTTTCCATTAAGATCATTAGTCAACTTGCTCACAGCATTGTGTTTGTCACCATCTTTCATTTTTTTAGGAGAAGCGGCAGGCACTATCTTGATGGACTTTTCTTTCTTGTGTAAAGACTGTTTTTGCACTTTCTTTTCAAGAGATTTCTTCATTGGACGTTTCTCTGCAGCTTTGGGGGATTTTGTATTAAGGCAGGATGAAGAATTAGACAGATGCTTTTGGGGACTTGTATGATCTACAATCTTTTTAGCTTTCATATCAGGATTTGATATACAGGTTTTAGGCTGAACACTTTTGTCAAGTTGTCTTTTGCTTAATGGTAAAAACGTCTTTGTAGGTTGAACTATACCTCTATCTATGTGATGTGGTTTAGTTGTGGCAAGCTTACTTCTGTTACCATTAGAACATACTTTCTTGTCTTCATCACAGATTGAGTATTGATTATTTTGCAAAGTTCCTGTTTGTGTAGTAACTTCAGCACTCTTATCCTCAGTGAGTTTTCCTGAAGAAAAACATTCATTACTGTTGCTGGCATTTAGAACAACTTTTAGAAGTGCATCTTTCTGCTTTTGATTTGAAGACATGTCGCCACTGTCTTTAGACTCTCCTTTATTTATTCCAGATGATAATACTTGGCATTTACTTTGAAGTAGATGGTTCTTGTCATTTACTTTAGCTGGGATTTTGTTAATACTTCCAGGTGGGGCAGATGTTTTTTCCAGGGATGAATTCAGTTTTGTGGGCTCTTCATCTTTTGCAAGACCAAACTGATTGTCACGCAGTGTTTGTGACCCACCATATACACACAGTTTTCCAGAAAGTTTTGAGTTCTCCTTTGTGGATAAACAGTGCAAAGACTGATCATCTGCATCTTCCACATTTTCCGCAAGAGTCACAAATGATGACTGTTTCTTCTCTGTCTTCATTACCGATTCTTTTACCATACTACGACTGTCATCAGAAAGGCGTACTTCCTCAAAACTTATATATAGTGAGGTTTTACTTACAATATTTTCCCAGCTCTCTCTTTCTTTTATAAGAGCTTCATCTTTGTTGGACACTTCATTATCAAAAACACATTTGGATTGTCTTTGTTGCTCTGTAAGATGCTGATCACAAGACTTTATGTCTTCTTTTTCATCCATGTTCCTAATTTCCTGCTCATTCATGTAGTTCTCATCTGAAAAACGTGCTTCTTCAAAACTTACGTATAGCGATGTTTTACTTCCACTGTTTTCTAATGTGCCCAGATTCTCTTTACTAGGCTCTTTTTCTTTTAAGCTGGGCACTTCACTTTCAAAAACAAGTTCTTTTTGATTTTGCTGTCCTAAAAGATACTGTCCAGTGAATTTAACAACTTCTTGTTCACACCTTTTTAAAAGTCTAGGATCTTTAATACATTTTGATGAAATCCCCAAAGAAGATGCAATTAGGCTCTCTAGAGACATAGAGAAATGATTATAGGGCATGCTAAAGTTTGGAAGAGCAATCTGGTTCTGAAACACGGGTGTAGGAGGAACATGATGCCTGTTTAAAACGGGTAGATTTTGGACTTCATTTTGCAAGCTACTGTTTTGAGAAATTTCTCTTAGAGAAGGTTTGGTTGCTGGTGTACGAACACTGTGAAAGATAACTGTAGCATCTTTGCCTTTCCCTATTCTTTGGGCCACTGTGCAATTTGCCAAGGCATCATTTCCTAGGGAACAAAAACATCATCAGTAATAAATCAATGTTTTAAGGAACATACTGTACAGCAAAAAATAAAGTGGTTAAGTAAATTCAATGGCAATCCAACTATGGAACATATAAACAAAAATCCTTTTCTCTGAGCCTATTACGGGACAGAGGAAGTCCTTAATTTAAAGGGGCATTAGACACTGGCATACAAAAAAAACTGTAGACCGGTCCAATATAACCCCTCTTAATACCAGCATGCCTTGGCTTTGTAGCAATACAGTACCAATAGCATGATCAGAAACACAGGGGAGTGGGACCCATGTAACTCAATGAACTCCAAGAAAAAAGATTTTAAGATGTGTACAAAAATCCTACATTTTGTCTTGTTCATTGAGGAACACAGGTACAAGAAAACAACAGAAAACAATAGAGAACTAGGGACTGTCCGCAGCTCAAAAAAAAAAGTTGCCTGAAGGACCTCCACATGGTAGAATACTAGAAGAATACTGAATAAAAGACCAGGAACATATTACAAACATAGGAAACAGCTGCATGATGCTGAAAAGTCTAATAAGCACTCACAGATCTAGTACAGTGTTCTTTGATAAGGTAGGGTGAAACCTGATTCTTGAAACCATAAGCTTAGGTGATGGTCTGTCTGAGCCACCTAAAGAGGGTGAAACAAGAAGCCGGAGCTTCTGGTACAGGGTACATACAGAATTACAATAAGTCTTCCTGAAAGAAGCAGTGGCTAAGAAAAGTATAAAGGAGAAATTAATATCTTAATGAAACAAGCCACATGCTCCATATTTTAGAAAAATGTGAAGTTTCCTTTTTAATCAAAGATTTTTACTGCACCCCTTATTTTTACCACATCCCAAAAATTCACAAAAGTCTTAGCAATCCTCCAGGCAGGCCCATCATAGCCACCATGGACAGTATTACATCTGGTCTGTCCAAATATATAGATTTTTATCTTCAGCCAATAGCTCAAGGTTTGCCATCCTATATTAGAGATGGCACACATCTGCTTGAACAACTAAAACCCTACTCCTGGAATACTGACTACATGTGGATGTCTTTAGATGTAAGTTCTCTTTACACATCCATTCCCCATCCATAAAAGTGTTCCACTAAATCTATACCTCAAATATGTCTATTACCATTACATGGCATGTTCCAATGCAAAAAAGCTTTATGCAAAACTTGTAGTTTTGTGCAGCATGGTCAGATGTATTTCTCCACTAAAGGAAAAACGTACATCAGCGAATTTTACAATTGCTCTTCTGACCATGTTGTATATTGCCTATTACCTATCCATTTATTATTAGGGTTAAATTATACATTTTCCCTTTTACCAATTGCTTATTTTTGTCACGGTTTTTTCCCTTCCTATTTACTTAGCCATTATTACCACTTTCTTTTCTCAACTCCAATATTAGTTCACAGCACTTTAATTGCGAGCCTAGCCGCCCCCCCCCTCACCCATTTCACACATCACCTTCACTTAATTGACCTTTATCACTTCACAATAGGCTACTCCATTTAGATCAATATGCCTCGATCCTTGGCCCTGATCCTATGTATCTGCCCTAACACCAGTCCTACATTGCCTTTACAGTCCCTATGACCAACTAGTCTTTGCTCTGTGACCATCTCCTCATATGTTTTACCCACATTAGGTAATCGAACATTGGGGGGATATACACCTCCCCCCTACATTGTATATTGCTTTGTTCATATCATTTTTTTTATTTCATTATGCTTATTTTTATTTTGCTACTGGCAACCCTCGGTGGCTCAGTGTGGCCCGTTGCCGTCCGGATTGTTCCCCTGCGGTGGACCGGTGTTTCTCCTGGCAGGGGTGACCCTCGTCACCCCCTCTTGTTCTCCCCGAGCTGGGCTCATGGCTCCGTAGCTCGGGCCGAACGCGCATGGGCGGTAGCGTCAATCACGCACCCGCGTCACGTGGAGAAACTGACCTGGTTATGTCACACACGCTGCCCTCCGGCAGCGTGTCTGGCATCCCCAGGTTGGGGAGCTCATTTAACGGGCCTCTGCCCGTGGATGAGCACGCCAGGATCTCTCCATGGATATGTCCATTATGCGGGGTAGAGGCTGGAGGCTGCTACTAACCTGTGAGCGGCTCCCTATAGGTACAGCCCTGGTTCTTATTGGCACTTTCGCCATGTAAGTCTCCACTGTAACCACCATTGCAATCCCCTTGTTTTTACCCATAGATGCTAACCAATCTGTTTCCCACAGTCATCTGGTTTGCCATATCTATCTTTAAACATACCGTTTACCCACTGTATGTTTATTTACCATTGCATTCGGTTACCCCCTACCTCCATCATGCCTCTACCCACGCAGTACTATTTACTATCATTTGTTTTGGCAATCCATCCCCACCTATCGGTGAGCCCAATTTTTTATTGTCTCCCGTGATAATTCATCTAACCTAGGTGATGGGCATTTCCCCCCCCCCTTTCCCCTGCCCTTCTCACACTTTTCTCCTTCCTTCCCTTGGTGCCCCCCATTTTCACCCCTTTTTATTCACACCCCTTCACTTCCCTCCCCCTCCCCTTTGTCCTAATTCCACTCTTTTTCCCTCCCTTCTCCCCTCCCCCCTTCTCCTTATTCACACCTGCTCCCCACCCCTTCACATCCCTCTCCCCTTCTTTCCCTTCCTTTCTCTCCCCCCTCCCCTTTCGTTCCGCCCCTCCCCCTTGTCTCCTCCCCCCCCCCCTTCCCACCTCACCCCTCACTCCCTCTTCCCACCTCACTTCTCACTCCCTCTCGCTTCCCCTTCACTTGGTGGTCCCCTCCATTCCACTAGTGCTCCTCGCCTTAACCCTTATTTCATATTATGCCCCCCCAGAAGATCCTTGCATATTCCCCCCAGTCCACCGCACAGGGTAAATTGCTCCGGCGGGTTGGTGCCACGCATGACCACCATATATGGCGGGTAAGCCAGTTCCAATCAAATTCTAATGTCTATATTAATCTTCAGCTGAATTATTGTCCACCAATTTTCTTGTCTTATTTTTCATTGTATTGTTTTGTAGAATGATTCTCCTGAAGAAGTGGTCAAACCACGAAACTAGTCGAGACTCAGATCATTCCATATGGTTGTAAATTACAGAAACTGCCTTGAGTTATCTTAGGCCTCTGTTTTTTCAATTTTAATCATGTATTTATTGTATAATCTTTTATGTAATACATTTTCCTTTTAAATTATATGTATGCTATTTTTACTGTACCAAGACAGTCCTTAAATTTTAGGGGGAGGGAATACTATTGGGCCAACTTCAGCTACTGTCCCTCTTTCCCTCTTGCCCCACCCTCTTCTGTTGTTATATACTTTCCCGGATGATGGTACACCCCTACTGATTACTACCCTATGTATAGGAGGCTATACTCAAAATTCTTGCACAAACCTGACTCTGAATTGTGCTAGGAGTCAGATACTGGTCCAGACCAAGCTACAGGAAGAAGAAAATTGTTCCACAGAGAAACTCCTGAGGTGGATAGCCCGAATCTCACATCAACAAAGTATGCCTTTCATGCCCAATAACAGACCTTACAGGAAGTAGACTCCCTAGCTTACAGAATTGTAGGAATAACAGATTTATAGATGTCCCTTTCCCTTAGAACCTGGACTGTGAAGCAGAATGGCAGATTGGTCTTTGGTACAAAAAATTCCCAACGGTTAGGTTGGGCTCATTAGGCATATGACAGAAGTCTTACTAGGTCAGTGTACCAAAAACGCCTTGGCCAGTCTGAAGCAATGACAATTACTGGACTCTCAATACTGTGAAGCAGACGAGGAAGAAATTTCAGGAAAGGCATAGATGTACTGATCTCACAAAGCCACCAGAGCATCCACAGCTTTCACTAGAGGTTCCCTGTACCAACAGAGAAAACCTTTCCAGTTTGTTATTGAACTTGGAGACCAGGAGGTCCACATCCGGTTGCCGTTCACTTGCTCACTGACTATGCTTCTGCTTGATCCCTACCTGCTATATCTTCTGCTTGACACGGATGAGCCCATGTTATCAGCCAGAGTGACTTGCTTCTGTACTAATCCAGCTAGTCGGTGGAAGCCTCTCTATTGCTATAGTTACTGGTCTCCATTCAGATTGAAAATTCAGATTCAGAATATTTTATTGATCCCAACCAAAAAGAAATTACTAAAATACAATTACATTCAACAAGACAACACAAAGGCACAACAATAAAATTACCAATAACAGCAAACCAAATGATTAGTGCCGGTTCACACTACAGAGACTTGGGATCCAACTTGTGTCGCCCCAAGTCGCACGACATGAGAAATTCCATTGAAGTGAATGAGAGCCGTCTTAATGTACACTACTGAAGTCGCTCCGACTTCAGAAAAGGTTCCTGTACATTCATTCCATTGAAGTGAATCAGAGTCGTATTAATGTACACTACTGAAGTCGCTCCAACTTCAGAAAAGGTTCCTGTACATTCCATTGAAGTGAATGAGAGCCGTCTTAACGTACACTACTGAAGTCGCTCCGACTTCAGAAAAGGTTCCTGTACATTCCATTGAAGTGAATGAGAGCCGTCTTAATGTAGACTACTGAAGTCGCTCCGACTTCAGAAAAGGTTCCTGTACATTCCATTGAAGTGAATGAGAGCCGTCTTAATGTACACTACTGAAGCCGCTCCGACTTCAGAAAAGGTTCCTGTACATTCCATTGAAGTGAATGAGAGCCGTCTTAATGTACACTACTGAAGTCGCTCCGACTCCAGAAAAGGTTCCTGTACTACTTCAAGGCGACTTCTAGGCAACTTGTACCCATTGATTTCAATGGAAGTTGCCTCCAAAGTCGGATCACTGTCTTAACTGAAGCAACTTTACAGGAAGAGAAAATACTTTTGTCAGGCAAACCCCTCCCTCCCACAGAGCCGATTATTGTTTGATTGGCCACTGGCAAAGTCGCCTGTCCTAGAGGCAACTTGAAGTCGCCTTGTAAGTCGCGCTGAAGTTATCTCGCAAAGTCGTGCTGGAAGTCATGTTGCCCCTGTGTGAACCGGCACTTACTGTACTGTAATCAACAATACTATCCTATTCAAATATTACATAGAGTAAATAACGCAGATTGAAAACAAAATAACAGAAAATCAAACTACCAACATGCAAATATTACACCATTTTCGCTAACATAACTCAAAAATCATTACACATAGTTAACCTAATATCAACATAATAATAAAACGACATAAAAAATCTGGATCATAAACAAGATTAAATCCTCAAATCCAGCCCTGTGTCGCTCTGTGGTGCATCGTGATTGTAAGAATCAATCACTGAAGTTACTGCTCAGACAGACCTGCATATTGGTGAGTGGGTGGGAGGTGTTGTCCAGGACTGAACAGACCTTGGACAACATTCTCCTCTCCAACACTGTTGTTAAGACTCCAACTCCAATCCAACAACATCACTGGCCGCATACAAGAGAGCCACCACAGACTCATAAAACATCTTCAGCATTGTTCGGCAAATGTTAAAAGATAAGTTAAATGTCAAAAAATAGAGGTGGCTCTCGCCCTTCCTATAGAACACTTCAGTGTTATTGCTACAGTCCAGCTTATTACTATGTGCAACTTTAGATACTTGTAATTCTCTACTACATCCACTCAGACGAAGTCAGGGGTCATTGGTGCCTTCCTCCTCTAATCCACAACCAGCTCCTTTCTCCTTGTCACATTTAAATACTGATGATTAACTTCATACCATGTGACAAAGTTCTCCACCACAGTCCTATACTTAGTCTCTTCCCCATCCCTGACACATCCCACTACCGAAATGTCATCAGAAAACTTCTAAAGATGGCAAGACAGTGTCTGGTAGCTGAAATCAGTGGTTTAGACAGTAGAGGATAGAGAACTGTCCCCTGTGGAACACCAATATTGGGTACCACCCTATCAGACACACAGTCTTGCAAATGCACATACTGTGGCCGTCCAGTCAGGGAGTCTACAATTACACAAGGAAAACATCAACCTGTATCGCTGCTAGCTTCTTGCCCAGGAAAACCGGCCTGATTGTATTAAAGCAGAAATGTAACACTCCCATTGGTTGTGCTCTCAACCAAAATGTCAAACCATCCAATGGCTGGTGTCATAACTAATCACATGTGCAGCATCATGGCAGTTGTAGATTAAACAGAGACAAAGATGGCAGCTTCCTTGGCTGAAAACGATAGGCGGGTTTACTTCCACTTCAAAAGCACTAGAGAAGTAAAAAAAAAACATGAAAACATGACACGCTGGTTTATCCAGATGTGCATACACGCGATTTAGCATGAAGATGACAGCACCCTCAACTCCCAGTCTCAGCTGGTAGGCAACCTGCAATGGTTGATTAACTTCATTTAAATACTGATGATTAGCTTCACACCATGTGACAATGTTCTCCACCACAGTCCTATACTTAGTCTCTTCCCCATCCCTGATACATCCCACTACTGCAAAGTCATCAGAAAACTCCTAAAGATGGCAAGACTATGTCTGGTAGCTGAAGTCAGTGGTCTTAATGTTTACTTACCATGGGCTGTAACTGACCTTTCTCCAAGGTCTTCATGATGTGGGAGGTCAAAGCCTTCCTGGTGTGGAGAAAGCCTCTTGAGGGGGAGGGGGCGAGCAGGCAAGTCAGGACACTCTCTACTTTGCAGATAGAGAAAGGAGCTGTGTGTTAGTGGGCATCCTGACACTCCTGCTCGCCCCCTCCCCCCTCAAGAGGCTTTCTCCACACCAGGAAGAAAGCCTTGCATTACGGTGGTGAGTTACATTTAAAAGCAAAATTTAAGGATGAGGTAAGTGAAGGAGGACTGCACTAAGATAAAGGAAGCTATTTAGGGGAAAAAATGTTCCTTTACAACCCCTTTAACTTTGCAAGGCCCTGTTTACTTAAATACAGCGTATGATCCAGTTTTTTATTCCTGATCTCCCTATCTCAACTCTATATGCTGCTGTTACCAACAGGAGTTGATTCTTAGACCACAGATTGAATGATGCTATCCCCCAGCGTATCCATATAACCCCACCCACTCTTTCAAGGCTTTGGTTAACAAGCAGTAAGGAGGTTACAGAGGAAAGTGGGAGGGACCTGTGTCCTGTACTGTACTCAAAGACATATCAAAGTCAAATTTCCTATTATCTGAATCAAACAGGACAGGCAAGACACAGGAATTCATTCTAGGACCACAAGGTGTCTCCCAATAAGTTGAGGGGTGGGGGGAAAAAATAGCAGCAATAGACCCACAGGAAAAAATATAAAATAAAGGTCAATGGAGCTAAACAGCAGTGGTTGAAATATCCACCTGGCAAAATACGGTTTTGAAAACTTGAACAGAAAATCAGGTGGTGGAACTGATGTCAGGAATAATGTCAGAATTAGACCCAGATGCCCTAAATCGTACAAAGTCAATGGAGGAGCCTGGGAACAAGTTTTTATATCAGCTGAAAGGGAAAAGTGTGAATACCAACCTTGGGTCAAATAGTTCAAAGTTTTAGGAGTCTTATAGTAAATGTCTCCAAGGCACCGTGGCATATGAATGTTCAGGGTTTGATTAAGGGTCTAAGAAAATAGCACCACCAAATATGGTAATTTTTTCAGCAATGAAAGGACTATATCGATGTGTAAATAAATAGAGAATATAACCCATCACTTTGCATTTGCAAAAGACCACCTGGAAAAATAGGATTTTTTGTACTCACCATAAAATCCTTTTCTCTAATGCCGCGTACACACGATCATTTTTCGGCATGAAAAAAACGTTGTTTTTAAAAAATGTCATTTAAAATGATCGTGTGTGCTTCACATAATTTTTCGGGTTCTGAAAAACGACAAAAAAAATTCAAACATGCTGCATTTTTTAACGACGTTTTAAACAATGTCGTTTTTCGGGTTGTAAAAAATGATCGTGTGTGGGCTAAAACAACGTTAAAAACCCGCGCATGCTCAGAAGCAAGTTATGAGACGGGATCGCTCGTTCTGGTAAAACTACCATTCGTAATGGAGTAAGCACATTCATCACGCTGTAACAGACAGAAAAGCGTGAATCGTCTTTTACTAACAGGAATTCAGATAAAGCAGCCCAAAGGGTGGCGTTATCCACATGGAACTTCCCCTTTATAGTGCCGTCGTACGTGTTGTACGTCACCGCGCTTTGCTAGAGCATTTTTTAAAAACGACCGTGTGTGGGCAACGTCGTTTTAATGATGAAGTTGGAAAAACGTTGTTTTTTCTACATGCCGAAAAACGTTGTTTTTTTTTCATGCCAAAAGATTATCGTGTGTACGCGGCATGAGTCCATGGATGGACACAGCTCCTTAAATCTTGACAAGTGGGTTATGGAGAGGACTAGGCAGAAACATGTTAGATAATTAAATACATGTTACATTAACAGAGTTGAACAGCCCCGCCCAGGGGGCGGTCCCTCCAGACATAACCCTCCTCACTGCAGCATGAAGCCTCAGTTCGTAACAAGCCGTACAAACCTAAAAAGGAGGGGTGGGTGCTGTGTCTCCGTCCATGGACTCAGAGAAAGGGATTTTATGGTGAGTACAAAAAATCCTATTTTCTCCTATCGTCCATGGACGGACACAGCTCCTTAAATCTTCACAAGTGGGACGCAGTGTCAAAAACCAGGGGTGGGAAATATATCAGTAAAACCAATTTTAACTTCACCCCAAAACAAGCAGAGCTCCTCAACGGAGGAGGTGCAACTTTAAACAGCCGCCGGCAAAAACTAGCGGCTGAAAAAAGCATCAGAAGATGCACTCACAGCAACCATGAAAATTCTGGAAAAAGCGTGAACGGACGAGCAAGTCGCTGCCTCGCACACCTGTGAGATCTGTGAGACCGACGCATTATGTCGGAAAAACCCCAGGAAGCACCAATTGCCCTGGTCGAAAGTGCCGTGACCGGAAAGGGGGGCCCGCCCCTTAAGAGCATAGGCATGTATGACGGCCTGCCTGATCCACCGAGAAATGGTGGTCGACGAGACCGCCAGACCCTTTTGTGGACCAGACACCGACACAAAAGAGAGTCAGAACTCCGAAACGGAGCCGTAGCAGGCTGGTACACCTGCAAAACGCGTACCACGCCTAAGTATTAAAGGCAACCTCCGTAGGATGCGCCGGCCGAAGATAGAAGAACAATGTCCTTATTACGGCGAAAGGCCGAAACCACCTTCGGAAGAAGGGGAGGTCGCGGGCGCACCATCACCTAATCCTTATGGAGGATCAAGCATGGCGGCTTGCAAGACAAGACCGCCAACTCAGAAACCCCTCTAACAGAGGTAAAGGCCACTAAAAGGACCACCTTCTGAGATAAGAGAAAATCTCTCTGATGTTTCCAAAAGGAGGGTTCCTGAAGAACCGAGAGCACCAAAACTCAAAACTCATGGGGGAAGAGATAGGCCAAGAGGAGAAAGTATATGACAAATCCCCTGCACGCAAAAAGGGACCCACCAGGGAACGGGCCGCAAAAAGGCCACTGAAAGAACACAGCCAAGGTTGAAATCTGCCCCCAGACGGTGCTTTAAGCAATTTTTAGATCCACTCCAAGCTGTAAAAACAGCAGGACCCTGGACACCGAGTACGTCCCTCCATCCCTTCGCACCAAGAGATGTAGGCCAGCCAGGTGCGACGGTAGATCCTCCGGAAGAAGACTAACGTGCCGTCAGCATTGTTGAGATGACCGAGTCAGACAGACCCCGGTCACATAAAGTCTGGCTTCCAATAGTCATGTTGAGCAAGTCAGTGACTGTACAACAGGAGAAAATATGGAACCTCAAAACAGAGGGACCTCCCACTCTGGCAACTGCCAGGGTACCTCCGCTACCAGGCATCCGATATCGGCGTACCAAGGACGCCAAGGTCAATCTGGAGCGATTAGAATCATCGGGATCTCCTCAACCTCCACTCTGTAGAACAGCCAAGGAAGCAACTACAATGGAGGAATGGCAAAAAGTCGCTTATACAGACCCCACAGGGCCACCAGCGTGACTTACGCGTCTGTACCAGATCACTAGATCTGGCCACTTACTTCGACACCCTTGCGGTGGAGACGAGCGGCCAGGAGATCCATGCCCTATGAGGCTCACCTCCTGCAAGGGAGCTGAAAAACCCCAAGCACAAAGACCAGTCGCAATGGTCCAGCATCCGGCGACTCCAGTTGTCCACCTGCCAGTATACCTGATTGTAGACCGAAGCCACGGCCGTGGCGTTGTCCGGCTGAAACCAGATCGACCACGAGAAGCATAGCCTGATCGCCTAAAATAGTAGGACAATGAACGGTATTCCCAGGCGGTCTCCCACCCAGGCACTAGCCAGGCCCGACCCTGGGTAGCTACCGAGATCAGACGAGAGCGGGCACATTCAGAGAGGTGTGGCCGTAGGTCCACGCAAGTCCAGCGACCCCCCAAGTTTGTGAACCCCCCCAGGTTCACAACCCATGAGCTGGCATCCTTCGTAAACACCGACCACTGGAAGGAAGAAACAACTTCCTGGATCGAAGAGTCGGGGATCTCTGTCACCAACTCAGAGAGATTCTGACTAGGTGGTGCACCGGTATCTGATGATTTCAGAGACGAGATTTTTACCACCTGGACAGTATTTCCCCTGGAAAACCCGAGTGTGGAACTGGGCATACAGTACCGCCTTGAAGGAGGCTACCCACAGGCCCCGGACCAGCAGGCGCCCGGAGAGAAGTCCGATTGCGTGATGCCAATACCTTCACCGCAGACTAAAGGGTCTGCAATTTCTCCAGGGGAAGAAGGACCTTCGCCACCGAGGAGTCCGGATCAACCCTAGATACTCCAATGCTGAGTCGGAACCTAGCATGCCCAGGATTTTAACCCTGGGTCGCACACATGGAGGGCAGGCTTGCTGCCACTGAGCTACACCTTCTGGCCTAAACAATTAACACCCACACAAATTTGGAGGGTCTGAACACATCTACTAGGTCTAAGACAGAAGCTGCTCTCAGAAGAAAGTCGTCCAAGTAGCCAATTAGGCAAAGCCTCGCTGTCCTAACAAAGTTAGGATAAGTGCGAGCTCCTAGCTGAAAACCCATGGTGCTGACACCAGATCAAAAGGGAGGGCCACAGGCTGACAGAGACCCTCTCTCATCACGAAGCACAGAAAAAAACACTGTGACATGCGCAAAACGGGACATGCATGTATACCGTCCCTGATGTCTGAGGACGCCAGGACGTCCCCCGGATGGAGCGCAGTTACCACCGAACGAATGGATTCCGAGCGGAACTACCCGACGTTCACAAAGGTATTTAGGGCCTGAGGCCCATAGAAAACCCCAAACCTCTTGTCCTGCAGGAAAGGTAAAATTACCCCGCAGCTTAGCAAGTCCCACACTGCCCAAGGCAGACCGACGGGCCGGGAGAGGAAGACATGGGGAAAAAACTTTGTTTTGTGGATAGGAAGAAACCCTATCTAGTACTCTGAAGAGACCACCTCGCAGACCCACTGGTCGGAAAGAAGTGAGGTTTCACCGAATTGTGAACCTGCAAGCCAGGGAGGGAAGGCTACATACATTGGCAGGATTTGGGTGCTGGCGTGATCGACTTACGCACCCAGGGACGGGTTAGTCCCCCAGCTGGGCCTTTGACGGACTGGGAGGGTTGCCCCTAAATAATACACACACATAGGCCCGGATTCTTAAAGCACTTACGCCGACGTATCTACTGATGCGCCGCGTAAGCGCACGGATGAGCCGTCGTATCCCTGCACCTGATTCTTAATACAAGATACGCCTGAAATTTGGCTTCATCCGACCGACGTAAGTTTCCTAGGCCGTCGGAGCCTGGGCGCATATTTACGCTGGCCGCAAGGGGCGTTTCCATTGATTTACGCGTCGAATATGCAAATGACCGAGATACGCCGATTCACGAACGTACTTGCGCCTGTCGCAGTAGTATACGCCGTTTACGTAAGGCGTACGTCCGGCGTAAAGTTATTCCACCTATAGGAGCCGCATCCCATGCAAAGGTATGGACGACAGAACAGCCGTCGAATTTTACATTGTTTAAGTAAGTCGTACGTGAATGGGGCTGGGCGTAGGTTACGTTTACGTCGTAGGCATTGAGCTGTCATATCTTAGGGAGTATGTTCGACGTGATTCTGAGCATGCGCGCGCATGCGCCGTTCGTTCGGACCATCATTTGCATGGGGTCACGGTTCATTTAAATGAATCACTCCCACCATCCACTTACTTTGAATTAGGCGGGCTTATGCCAAAAGATTTACACTACGCTGGCGCAACGTAGGGAGCGAGTGCTTTGTGAATACTCAGCTTGCCTCTCTGGGATACGTCGGCGTAGCGCATATGATACGTCGGCGTAGCGCATATGAGATGCGCTACGCCGGAACAAAGATGCTCCGATCTACCTGAATCCGGGCCATAGTGTGTATGTATATTATGTAGGTGTATGCACACAGGCCTTTGGAGGAACCCACGCAGACACAGGGAGCGACAATGCAAGCTCCAGGCAGATTGGCGTCAGTGTCCGGATTCAAACCAATGACTCTCTTTCTGCCAAGTAATGGAGTTAACCACTACACCACCGTGTGCATAAAACCATTCTGAAACAAAAGCCCTGGATAACAATGGCGCAGCATTCAATGAAGCATCACAGACCTATATGAGGCCCTGGACCAGCTGGTCCGCTAGCCTAATAACTTTCGGGAGAGAGTCGGTGCTCCTCCACTGTCTGGTGCAAAATGCTCACTCCGTGAGTTGAATACAGCACTAGGGGTCAGGACTACTCCAAGATGGCCGTCGAGCGTTCAGAACACGGCCACAAGAAAATGGCCGACCGCAATGTAAGCTGTGCCATAGCGTGGCTATGACAAAATGGCAGCCAATGGGGGTTTTCAATGTAATTGAAAAACCTCCCAAAAAATGGCGCCAGCGCCGACTGAGACCCCCAGAGTAGTGGCCACAATAGGCCGCAAGTCAGACCCTAGCATGGTAAACAAGGAACGGGTCAGTACTTCGGTCATACAAGCGGGGGTTCCTGCAATAGGGACAGTGGTCAACTATACATGACACCCGGAGGTTCCACTACAGGAGAAGAAGCCCACCTTTTGAAAAGGCTCTCCTCAAAGGGGCACTGAACCGCCCGGTGGTGAGGGACTACAAAAGCCCTCAGCAGCTGTTCTTATTCAGCCTCTTAGAAATTATCAAAGAAGGGCACCGCAGGAACAAACCTACGCAGAGTGGAGCTTAAGAGAGTCCCTTGCAGCAGTGAGAAGCGCATAAATGCCTTATGCCATAAATGCCTTATCCTGCTTTTTTTTTTTACTACCCAGGTACCTGGTCCATGGCTCCATAACAAAGCATTCCCCAGGGGATAACGGGGGAAGAGGGCACTCTTTTACCGCCCGTCCACAGTCCACCACCTCCCTGGCACAAACATGTCCAGGACTAACAATAAAACCTCTGTGGTTGAAAATCTATAAATAGGGGGGGCGTGGTCGACCGAAGCTGAAGATAGCAGCCTAGCTTCACAGCTCGTCAGCCCAGAGAGAACATCACTGCTACAACGGCCCTCATAGCAACTACATCCACCGCCATCCTTGCTCCTGAGCTACCCAGGAACTCAGAGACTATGTCGAGGAAGAGGCTGACTGAATACAAGCCTCAGAAACTGACGGAGTTCTCCTTCAAACCGCTGCAGGACTCTAACGATGATATCCCGGATGCTATTTCGGACGGATCAGGCAGCCAGACCCCCCCCTATGCCCTCCGGTCACCCCCTGGACAGAGACCCCCTCACCAGCTAAAATGCGGCTGGACGCGCCGCCGATTCGGCCGGACACGCCACTAATTGAGGCCCCGGCTTTTCTGTCCAACCAGGCCTTGCACTCCTCAATGGCCTCTTTCCCCACCTCAGGTCAGCCTGTGCTGGACTCCACACTAAAGGATATGCTCCTGTCCTTGAAATCCTCCCTGATGACTGACCTCTCCTCTCTTTTCACCAAGATTACCTCAGACATCCACACTCTGGGGGACAGAGTCTCCCACATAGAAGGCAGTATGACAGAATGTACCTCGACTGTGAATGGCATTATTGACATGTATGATGCTGTCAGGAAGGAACAATCATGGATGCGCGCCAAACTCGCGGATTTAGAAGGCAGATCTCACAGGAACAACGTTAAACTTAGAGGGATTCCTCAATCCATAATTCCTGCAGATCTCCCTAAGTACGCCAAAGAGCTCATTCACCTCATACTCCCAGAGGCACCTCCCCGCGACATAATAATTGATCGGATCCATAGGATCGCAAAACCATCCTATCTTGCTGCCACGGTACCCAGAGATGTGTTGATGCGAGTACACTTCTTCCACATCAAGGAAAGGCTCATGTATGGAGTTAAAGCTAAAACACCTTTACCAGCTCTGTATACGGGACTCCAACTGTTTCCAGACCTCTCAAAATACACCCTCCAAATGCGGAGGCAATAGAGCCCAGTCACCAAGGGTCTCCAAAACCACAACATTCAATACAAGTGGAGATATCCAGCTTCGCTGCTCATCACCAACAACGGAAAGTCTCACGTGGTCAATGACCTTAACAAGGGTATCCACCTCCTACGCACCTGGGGTATACTGTCTGAACCCCCCAATCCACTCCCGCCTCGCGATGATCGCAACTCATTTCGCCAGAATCTGAACCTGCACCCAGACAACGTGGACATGTCATGAACCTCTGCGCGACAACGGGCCACCTACTTCGACCCTTCTCCCACGGGTCCTGACTGAAAGTTTCCTCAGTTATTTCAGCTCCTGTTGTGTTGGACTGTTCTGCCCCCTAACAGAGGTCGCGGTTGAATTCAACTCCACCTCCTTTGTTGTGCTACCTTCAGACGTTGGCATCACACAGATTCTATCACTCAGTTATCTACTCAAGATTTTCTCCTCCCCAAGTGATATTTTTAATTTATTTTTTATTGTATTTTTTGTTATGGTGTGATTTTATTGCTCCGCAAATTTTCTCACATACTGTCACGATATCGATTTATATCCTGCTGTAACATATTGTTCTATCCGCAGCTCTAGCTTCAATTCTATAACTGAGTCCTGGTTCTTCTCTGGTCCCCCCTATCCGTCCTTCCACCTCGTGTCACCAACCGCAGGTTCACCTAACTGTAAGTGTTTGCCTCTTGTACATCTGCACTGATCACTCAAGATGCCACTCAACCTCCTTTCGCTAAATGTCACTCGGCCAAACGGTACTCACTTTGGAAATCCATTAAGGCTCTTCACGGTGATATTGTCTTTACTCAGGAGACGCACCTCCTTCAATCTGACACGCATCTCTGCAAAAACTCTCCTTTTCCCCATATCTACCATGCCCCCCACTCCGCTAAATCCAGAGGAGTCATGATAACGATCCACAACTCCATTGACTTCCAGCCCCTTGATGTGATCTCAGATCCTGAAGGCCGCTATATCTTTTTAATTTGTACCATCGACAAAACGACGTTCACCCTTGTCAACATATATGCCCCCAATACCCACCAGAGTAAGTTTTTTCACAAGGTCTTAAGGTCACTCAAGCCTCTACAAAAAGGTCATAGGTGGAGACTCCCCGCTGAAAAAAATGATTTTGTCGCACAACTTGTTTGACATCTGGAGATGCCACCGACTTCACCTTTTTTCCCCCTAGACACAACTCGTCATGGTCAGACCATGCCCCAATCTCGATCACCATCGAAAACTCCAATCGCCCCCATAACACTTTTATGTGGAGAGCGAATAATTATATATTACACCATGACGATTATGCAATAGAGATTGCTCACCACATCAAAGATTTCTTTGCACTCAACATAGGGTCAGTGTCTGACCCAGGGGTATTGTGGAGAGCCCACAAGGCTTATATGAGGGGTGTGCTAATGAAAATAGGCTCTATTCATAAAAAGAAGAGGACGCAGCGCATTGATGAATTAACATCTCACATAACATCCTTAGAATCACAAAATAAGACTAGCCCCCACCCCTCACTGCTAGACCAACTCATGTCCCTTAGGCGAGAGCTCCGAACACTACTCCTTCATTCCTACGAATATCTTCAAAGGAAAGTGAAGGCTACTGCATACTCCATGTCCAATAAGGCTGGAAAGAGACTTGTACAACGTATAAAGAGTAGACGTACCAAAACTAATATCTCACAACTTTTTCACCCGCATACCAATAAGTCCCTGACGAATCCCCAAGACATAGCTAACGCATTTAGTGACTACTATAAAGATCTGTACAACTTGAATCAAGATCCCCATACCCCACAACCTACGCAAGAAGACATTAACCGTTTTCTCCAAAACATCCGACTGCCCACACTGTGCAGTGAACATATCTCGTCCCTCAACGCTCCGTTGACAGCCCAGGAAATTATGCTGACCATTAGATCACTCCCTTCTGGCAAAGCCCCTGGACCAGATGGTCTTTTGGGAGAATACTACAAATACTTTTCTGCCCACTTGATTCCACACATAACGAGATGTTCAGCAGTGCTGCCTCCTCTTCCCAATTTGCACCTGAAGCTTTAAACGCCCTTGTAGTGACGATACCGAAACCAGGGAAGGAGCCGACCATGCCTCAAAACTTCCGCCCAATTTCGCTACTGAATCTAGATTTGAAAATATACGCCAAAACCATACAGTAGCAAACAGACAAAAAGAGGTCATGCCCACCCTCATTCATAGAGACCAAAAAGGTTTCACCATAGACAGACAAGCATCGGATGCCACTAGAAGATTATTAAATCTGATTCACCATGCAGAAACGACTGGAATGCCTTCTCTGCTCCTTTCTTTGGATGCAGAGAAGGCGTTCGACAGAGTACACTGGTCTTATCTCAGATCGGTGCTCCAACGATTCAGCTTCCATGGATTCAATCTTAACGCCATTATGGCACTGTATTCCACCCCTTCAGCCCAAGTGTTCACAGCAGATATGATCTCCCGATCATTCCCCATCACCAATGGTACACGACAAGGTTGCCCCCTATCCCCTCTTATCTTCAACCTAATCATGGAACCCCTCGCAACACATATCAGAACCAATCCCTCCATCTCCGGTATGCAAATTGGCCTCACCTCCCATAAAATCAGTCTCTTTGCGGAAGATGTAATCCTAATTCTTACGGACCCGGCTTCTTCCCTGGTAGAAGTGCAGAAACTACTCACCTGGTTTAGCACTGTATCTTATTATAAAGTGAATACGACCAAATCGTTTATACTCGACATTAACCTGGACGCTACTACTAAGAACCTGTTGCAAATGCAACACCAGTTCACTTGGGCAGACAATGACATATCTTACCTGGGCATTAAGCTGACCCGCACGACTAAACATCTCTTTTCTGCCAACTTTCAGCCCCTCCTTAACAAAATTAGTTCGGACTCTCAACACATCACACAACACAAACTATCCTGGTCGGGTAGGCTAGCAGCCTTTAAAATGCTTTGCCTACCACAAATACTGTATTATTTCAGAACGCTACCTATAATAGTTCCCACGTCCTTTTTCAGATCCCTATAAACACTTCTCAACCAACATCTCTGGAAAGGTAAACGACCTCGGTGTGCCCACTCAAAACGTATCAAGCACAAACTAGCTGGAGGCGTAGGGTCCATAGACTTCGAGGACTATTACCTCGCAGCTATTCTTACCCAACTCCCCGAATGGTTCCGTGAGCGCCCTGTTACCCCATGGGGACAAATAGAACACCTCTCCCTCGCACGCCCCTCACTTAGGCACTGGATTATGAGTATTCCATTAGGAGCGACGATTCCGTCCGCTCTCTCACCTTCCATGAAAGCCACCGCCAGAGCATGGGACAAACTGATCACACATACTACCGGTAGCACCTCTCCCCCGCTAGACCAAATACCCCTAGAATCTCTACACTATATCTCGCCGGACTTGCCCTTGACCAACTGGATCCTCAAGGGAATCCGATTCTTACACCAAATAGTTTGCAGTGATGCGCCAAACCCTTTTCCCAGCTTCAGAAGGAGTTCGATCTCCCTTCCACAGAATTCTTTACCTATGTAAGACTCTGCCACTGCATGAAGACAATGGGCCAGATTCATGTAGATCGGCGCATCTTTATGCCAGGGTAGCGCATCTCTGATGCGCTACGCCAACGTAACTTCGAGAGGCAAGCACCGTATTCTCAGAGTAAATGCTCCCAACGTTGCGCCGGCGTAACTTAAATTCGTAGGCGTAAGCCAGCATACTTCAAAGTGGGAAGGAAGTGGGCGTGATCCATTTAAATGAAGCGTGACCCCATGCAAATGAAGGGCCAAACGAATGACGCATGTGACGTGATCGCATGTCCCGCGTCCCTCTGCGCATGCTCACAACTACGCCCGGCGTATCCCCTGAGATAAGCCGTCCCACCGTTTACGCCCAGGGCATAAATGCGCCCAGACATGCGCCCGTCGAGTGCAAAAGTACACCAGCAGCTTTGGTTGGTTTGGTGTTGTTACTTTTGCTTCCATATTTCAGAGCCATGTCTGCACCAGTGCCTAGGCCTAAGGACAGGAGGAAGTTAAACTTCACACGAGAGGAGAAGGCTCTTATTATTGATGCCATGTCAAGGCACAACAAGTACCTCCATGGTTCTGAGAGTGGCACGACCAGCAAGGTCCGTAAGGATGAGATACTGGCTTAGATTGCAACACAATTCAATGCCCTTGGCCATGAGGATCGGTCCCCAAAGGACATAGGCAAAAAAATAAACGACCTGCGGCGTCTCGTGAAAGAGAAGGTGGCCAAGATGAGGAGGCACAGCAGGGGCACCGGAGGTGGCCCAGCCCTGAATATCATGCTGACTACTGATGAGCAGGTCATTGCCAGGTGCCTGCATAGGGAGCAGGTGGAGGGCCTGGAGGGCTTCGATTCAGTTGATCAGCCCTTGAGGACAGGTAAGTGTGTTTTATCTCCTATCTGGTGTGTATCATGTGTGGGGGTGGAAGGGAACATGTGACAAGTGTGTGGGTCCACCAACATGTGAATGTTTTGTGTCATCCACAGATGTGCTGGAGGGAGCTGGGCCATCCTCGGCTGCTGGGCGACCCACGCCATCCCCTGAGGACAGTGTCCACACCTCTCCTTTAGAGGAAGTAGAGGAGCACGGGGACCTGGAGAAAGGAATATACCTTGGGGACGAGACCACCATCCCAGGACCCTCCCATACCTCCACCTCCATACGGGATAGCCCCCCAAGGGCCTCCTCCATCAGGGGAAGCCCCTCCTCCTCCTCCATCAGGGAAGTACCCTCAAGGGCATCCCCATACAGACGGCCCCAAGCCTCTCTTGCACCCAGGAAGGCTACGAGGAAGACGAGGGGTGATCCAGAGGCCTTAGAATTGACTTTGTCGAGGGACCAGGCCAGGCAGACCCGCCATGTTGGTTCTGTAGCATGTGAAATGCGCCGTGTGGCAGACAGCCTGGCCTCCTTGGGCCAGACCCAGGCTGCCTGCACACTGGCAGTCAAGCTGGCCCTCACCCAGCAGGCTGCTCAGACTACCGCCATCACGGAAAGCATGCAGGAGGTCAGTGCAAACAGCACAGCAATAGTGACCTGCCTGGCGGAGCTGGAGGACACAACTTCAGGCCTTGTGGCAGAGGTCAGGAGCCTGGCAGTGGCCATACAGCTGCCATTGAGGCGGTGGGGAATCAGACTAATGCGGTCCTCACACGCATAGCCCTGGCTTTGGAGGGCAGCCAGCCAGCCAGGGAGTGACCGGGGGATGATCCTCCTCCCGTTGACCCACCCCCCGCGGCTCCACCCAGGCAACAGAGGATCAGGAGCCTTGGCACTAGGCGTAGCCCACGTCAGGGCAAATGAGTGCCAGTTATATTATTTGATTATTATACTCAGGTTATGAGTGTTATTTGATTATTATACTCAGGTTATGAGTGTTATTATTTTGTAGTGTATGCACACGATCAGTAGTGCTGCTACAGTGTGACTGGTGTGTGAATGTGGGGGGGTGACACTCCTGCCAATAAGGGGTGTCACCCTCAGTCGTTGGGGAGAATTTATCCCCACGACCGTGTGAATGTGGTATGAATGGTCAGCAACATAATTGGAGCTTTGCCGTGGCGTTGCTGCTCCCAAGTCCTGCATTGTGGACTTGGGCTAATCCAATGTGATGAGGATGTGGGGTGTGTGTGCTAGGGACCACAGTGGTGTGCATGCGTGCATTCTCCTTGTGCCATGATGAATGTGTGTGTTTAACGTGCAAAGATGCCTACTGTGAGGCATCTCCTGACTGCTGTTCCCTCAGCAGACGGGGTACCCTCGGTTAGGGGGGGACTGTGTGGCTCGGGGGTCAGGTCATCACGCATGTCAATCTCCAGGCCCTTTCTCATGACGTAGTTGTGCAGAATGCAACATGCACCGATGCTCTGGCACACAAAGTTTGGGGAATACAACAGGGTCCCCCCGGACTTATCCAGGCATCGGAAACGGGACTTCAGGAGGCCAAAGGTGCGTTCCACCACTGCACGGGTACGTGCGTGTGCTTCATTGTATCTCTCTCTCCTGTGGTTTGGGGATTCCGGAATGGAGTCATGAGATGGGGCCCAAGTGCATATGCAGAGTCACCTGGAAGGGAAAAGACAGGAGGATGTTAGTCGTGCATGTGCCCCTCGTGATGTCTGCATCATGGGATCGGACAGTCATGCCTGACACCCATGTCACTCACCAACCAGCCAGCTGTTCCCGTACACGTTCTGTTCAAATTCTGTTGGGATGGTGCTTTGACGGTATATGTAGCTGTCGTGGCTGGCCCCTGGGTGTTTGGCATGGACGTGCCATAAGAGGCTATGGGCTATCACCTGTACGTTGATGGAATGCCAGTGCGTCCGATTGCGGTATATGTGCTCTGTGGCACGGGGGGGCTGGGGTGCCACACGTGTGCAATCAATGGCCCCCACGGTGCGAGATGAATGGGAGCGACAGATGCGCCCAGCCTAAATATGCGCCCAAGTTACGTCGGTCGGATGAAGCCTATTTTCTGGCGGGTACGGCGCAAAGATATGTGGGTACGGATAAGTGGGAGGCCCGCGCCTTCGGGCGGGGCACCGCCGGTGAAATACCACTAAGATATGTGGGTACGGCGCAAAGATATGCCGGCGCACATTTACGTCGGCGTAAGTCTTTGAGAATCTGACCCAATACCTCTGCCTGTATACACTATCCCTCCAAAGACTTGGAAGTTTTTCACAGACCCAGACGCCCGTACTAGGGGCATCTCCCACTTCTATAATCTACTACATATGAAAACCCAATTTTCCAAACGATTTAGCTCGTTACAATGGAAAAATGCACTTCAGTCTGTTTATTTCTCCACGAAGTGCTCTGCACTTTGGGAGCTTACCCAAAAAATCTCCTTATGGTGATATCTGACGCCGGATAGATTGGAATCCTATGTCCCCCCAAACCTCCAATCTATGTTGGAGATGCAAATCTCTTAAAGGAGACATGATCCACACATTCTGGGCTTGCCCCTCTATCCAAACATATTGGGAAAACGCATTTGATCTCACATCCACCGTTACCAAACACTCAGTGCCCCCCCACTCAAGAACTTGCATTACTCAACCTGACTATTGAGGACGTACCTTCTCCCCTTAGATATATTACTACACACATATTACTGTCCGCTAGACTCTGTTTAACGAGACTTTGGAGATCAGAGAAGACCCCGACCATTGACCAAATCATTGACCTTGTGGACCTACACTTCAGCTACGAAACTATAACAGCGACCAGCGCTGGCCAAATCACGAAATGCTGATTAGCTTGGAGTCCCTGGGTACACTGCTCTAGAGCTGCGATGACTGTGAGACGTATTGTACACTAGACGACAACACTCAGACCCTTCTTGACTGAACAATGTGACCACCGTCTAACCGAAGTGTGTGAGAACCTTTAAATCTCCGTTGCACACCTTAAGGGGTTTATCCCCTTCATGTACCCATGTTGACGGTCCCTTCCTGGGCCACAAATAGAGCCCACTTGGGGTGGCCAGGAAGGAGTGGAGACCACAGTGCTTATATGTTCAAGATATAGGGCCATATTCTCATAGAAGTTACGATGGAGTATCTCAGGATACTCCATCGTATCTCCCTTTTTTGGCCCGTGTATCTATGCGACTGATTCTTAGAATCATTTTCGCATTGATACACTTAAGATCCGCCATCTGTAAGTCACTTACACTGGCGGATCTTAAATGTAATGACGCCGGCCGCCGCTAGATGGCATTTACGTGAAGGACTCATTTGCGTATGCAAATGATCCTTCTACGCCGATTCCCGAACGAGTTTGCGTCGCTAACGTCGTTTGCGTAAGCGGAAACTTACTCCTGCTATATGAGGAGTAAGTTTCCGCAAGTCCCACGTAGGCCATGTTACGGATGGCGTCGGGTCCGCGTCGTGTTTTTTCGTCGGGTACGTCGTTTCCGTAAGTCGTTCTTGAATACGACTTTACGTCAATGACGCACACGTCGGCGTCATTGACGTTTTCCGCCGAGAACTGGAGCATGCGCACTGGGCTTTTTGAAGCCCGGCGCATGCGCAGTTCATTAGAATCGGGGGCGCGCTTAATTTGAATACAAGCCGCCCCCTTGGAGATCCGCCAGGCTACGCCGGGGCATTTACACTCTGCCGTCCCAACTTACGGAGCAAGTGTTTGGGGAATACAACACTTGCTCCTGTAAGTTGGGACAGCGGAGTGTAAGTGCCTTAAGCGCAGCCCGCGGATTTTTAGAGAGAATATGGGCCATAGTGATTATCTTTAATTCGTTAATGTAGTTATGTTTCCCTCACTATGGGGTGTTAATCCATGACGTCGTTGCGCGACGTACAATGTTCATATTGAAAGGAAAATCTATAAATAAACAATAAAAAAAAACCTCTGTGGGAATCCCAGGTTCTAACACCTGCTGCCACCACCGGCATGTTGGGGAAGGACCCAGATACTGACTCCAAATATTAATAATATTTACATAGTGTGTATGTATAATATGCACACCTGTCCTTACAAATAAACAAAAGCTCCTAGAGCCCTAGTCAGGGCCTCTCACCCACTTTCTGCGCTGATCAGGGGTACCCAGGAGACTCACCTCAGTGTGTGAGAGGAAAAGAACCGTGAGGTAACTGTGCGGCATCTGCAGGGACCTGTGTGCCAAATGGAGGCAAAATGCAACGTTTAAACAGGAAAAGATCCTAGTCTAAACTGTTACATGATGCTAAGCTTTACAAAGTGTATGCCCCTAGCTAGCACTAGGTTTTTTTTTATTTTTCACATCTGCGTAGATTCCTATTACTTCTTTATTTTATACAGGTTTATAAGGCAGTTGCCTTCAAACTGAACTGATCCCACAGACCACTTCTGTATTTGGTGGTTGCTGACTATTCCATTTGCCCCATAGGAGAATTTCTTAGTGTGTGAAGGGTCTGTTGAACTATGGTTTTGGGTCTGAGCACTCTGAGTTCCCCAATGGATTTTCAGGATGGGATTATGTGTTTTGGTTTTTCTTTTATTATTTTTCTCTGTATTCTGCAGTGGTCCACCTTGGATGCCTCAATTAGCCTTTGCACTGCATGATAGCTGGGTGACCAATGCTTCAGTCATTGTAGTTTACGTACTGAATGATGCTTGCCTCGCTCCGGGTCAGACAGGTGACTATTCCCCTAGTGGTTATACTCGAATATCTCTGACATGGCCCCCATAAGATTCATCTCCTGGAATGTTCGGGGACTCAATGACAGGGTCAAGCAATCCCTAGTTATGATCTACCTTTAAAAAATACAATCCTCAGGTTTGTATATACCACCACCTGCTACAGTATACATCTTAAAGTATCTGACTCCTCTCCTGTCTGTGTACCCTACTCATAATTTCATTATTGCTGGGGATTTTAATATTGTTCCAAACCCATCCCTAGATAAGCTGTCTCCGGGTGCTAATACAGACTCTCCCCTGTACAGTTGGGCGTCTCTCTACTGTCTGACAGATGTTAGGCGGTGGAGATACCCAGCAGATCGGGCCTATACCTGTCACTTCACTTCCTATCGCACAATGTCCAGGATAGATTTGTTCCATGTTAGTGGTGGGCCAATTCCCATTTGCGTGTGGTCACTATACTTCCAAGGGGCATATCGGATCATACGCTTGTGCTCTGCTGCCTGTAAAATCAGACGCCCCCAATGGAGAGACTGTGGCGGCTATCTTGCTGCTGGATCACTGAAACGATAAAAATTGAGATCTCCAAGTGTATTTCTGAATTTTGGTTTACAAATGCTGGAAATTTCCCCCTAAACAATATGTGGGATGCCTTTAAAGTGTGTATCAAGGGAAGCTACCAGTCCTCTATCTCCCAAACCTGCCACAATGCTACAATTATCACGAGGAGGCCGAGGCCAAGGCGCAAACTCTATAATCGCAATATGTCTTAGCTAAAAACCTGATTACCTATTTGGATATGCAAGCTGCCTACCGGGAAGTAATGCTTCTATGGGTGGCAAAGGCAAAAGAGCAGCATCTGGCGCAAACACAGCACATCTTTAAACAGGGGGGAAAAAAACTGACAGCTTCTGGTTTGGCTATCTAGGGAGCAACAGCCAATAGCCACCGTTGCTTGTATACAGGATGCCAATGTTCTACCTGTGAAGAGCAGCACAGTGGTGTAGTGGTTAGCACTTTCACCTAGCAGAAAAAGGGTTGCTGGTTTGAATCCAGACCAAAACACCATCTGCCTGAAGTTTGCATGTTCTCCCTGTGCCTGTGTGGGTTTCCTCCGGGTACTCTGGTTTCCTCTCACACTCCAAAGACATGCTGGTAGGTTAATTGGATCCTATCTAAATGTGGCTTTGGTATATGTATGATTGTGTGTTAGGAACCATAGGTTGTAAGCTCCTTGATGGCAGGGACTAATGTTAATGTACAATGTATATGTAAAGCACTGCGTAAATTGACGGCGCTATATAAGTACCTGAAATAATAATAGATCCGTTGGCTATTAATGCCTGCTTTGCCTCATGCTCTGGTGCCCTATACTCCTCCAAGGTGGATTACTTGGGTGATGACTTGGATTCCTTTCCCACTCTTACTGATGATGCCTGTAACCGTCTAGATAGCTCAATTGCTTTTGAGGAGGTACAGCAGGCTCTCTGTGAATTACAGGCGGGGAATACTCCAGGAGTGGATGGCCTGCCCTCTGAATTTTATAAAAAATATGGGGAACAGTTATTACCTAGATTACACAAGATGATAGTTAAGACTCTAAAAAAAGAAATTCTTCTGGCCTCTACGGCAGAAGCAATCATAATTGTAGTCCCTAAACAGGGTAAGGACCCAGAACTTTGTGCCTCCTACTGCCCCATATCTCTGTTCATTGCTGATGCCAAGATTCTTACCAAAGTTCATGGAACTGTTCCCAGCCTTGTCCTTAGTTTTCTCACTCACCTTTGGATGTTTCCATTTCCCCAGCTGCATTAACTATATTATGAAATAAATAGAAAATATAGCAGGGAAAATGCATGAAAGGCAAAAGCTTTGATGTTTAATTCCTGCCAGACACAAAAAGCAACAAGGTGAAAATCTCTGCCACCTACTTAAAAGTGAAATGTCTGTTTTGGGTGGGCCTGATCTTTTATTTAACATTTGCTATATCTGAAAAGAAAGATTCGAATGTTAATGCGCATGCCCACAACATATGGAGATCAAACATGGCCTCATACCTGATGGGTTGGGCTTGGATGAGAGACGTGCTGGAGCTAAAGCCGTTTTTTGGGAAGAAAATGTTGCAGTTACTAGGGCAACTGGAAGGCACTGTCTTGGAGTTTTCACGGGTTTAAGGCTGTTATCGTACTCATATATGTAGATCTGCAGAAAAAATGCAAACCGATTTCATGAAACCTTGGACTCTTTAATATTGTGATAAAAAAAACGGCTTATTTCCACCTCTATCTTTAAACAACAGTGAATGATCTGTCCATCTTTATCAGAATTAAGTTCATGCAACCTTCCTTAAAGTCATAGTAAACGCAATTTTATTTTAAATAACAAATATGTTATACTTACCTGCTCTGTGCAGTGGTTTTGCACAGAGCAGCCCCAATCCTTCTCTTCTTGCGTAGCCCACGGGCACTCCTGTCCCCTCCCTCCCGCCCCTAGAAAAAACAGCTTGCACCCAGAGATGTATCTTGGCCTAGGCCGACACTTTGCGGGGGGCGGCCGCGTTTCACGCCCCCCCCCCCCCCCCGCACGAAAAAAACCCCAAATGTCTTTCCGAATACAGAGGCAGCCACCCGCAGAGATTGCTGCGGAGCTGCCACCTCCCACGGGTGGCTGCCGTTCTGTATGTGTCAATGTCATTGCCGCATACTGTGGGGAGCACTGCCAGTGCCGCCCCCCCATAGATCTGGTGCACGGCGTGCACGTTGTGTGGTTGGTGGATGCTCCCGCCTCCCAGCCTCCGCGCGGCATCCTAGCATCTGGTTGGGACGGGAGGAGGAGGAGCACGAGAGAGAGAGAGAGGGGAGAAGAATGTGGACGATGTGACCAAGCAGCACTCAAAGCTTCACCAACAGGTACAAATCGACGAGTGCTCAGAGAGCTGTGACTGTCTGATGTCTAACCCCCCCCCCCCCCGCTTATTATCAGCATGATGTCTGTCTGCTGCCTAACCGCCCCCCCCCCCCTTATTAATTTATTTTTACATGTGAACAGCTTGTATAACCCATCAACCCATTATTAGCACCGAAACGCAAAGCCTGCATCCGAAAAAGAAAGTCTGGCTGGTTCAACAACCAGCTGTCGCTTCTGAAGCAAGAGCGCAGAAGGGCGGAAGCCGCCTGGAAAAGAAGCCCTGCAGAAGATAACCTCATCATCTACATGGCAATAACAACACGATATCATAAAGAAATCTTCAAAGCCAAGAAACATCATTTTTCAATGGCGATTAACAGCGCCCTAAACCGCCCCCGCGAACTATTCAAGATGGTCACCCAGACCATGAATCCAGGATGTCTTGAAGTCCCCAACTCAGACACCCAAGAGTTCTGTAATGAACTATCGGATTTCTTCATCAACAAAATTGAAAGAATCCGGGAAAGCATCTTGCAAAACAATACCCCCCTCAACCCCACCGTCAATCAACCACAAAACACCCACAGAAACGCTCTACAATCAACAAAGTTCACTCTGGAACCGATCTCCATCGATACCACAAAAAATATCATTGGTGCTTTGCGGAACAGCACATCGCCCAATGATATCATCCCCACCAAACTGCTGAAGGAATGTGCCGACATCCTGGCACCACCCATCACACAGCTTATAAACCAGTCATTTAAGGAAGGCAAAGTGCCATCCCTGTTGAAAGAGGGCACAATCCAGCCCATCTTGAAAAAACCTAACCTGGATCCCAAGGACCCAACTCACCGCCATCCCATAACAGGCCTAAATGTTCTCTCCAAGATAATGGAGAAAGTAGTGGTACAACAGCTGCAACAGCATCTAGATACCCACAATCTACTGGATCCATTACAATCAGGCTTCCGTCCCGGACACGGGACAGAAACGGCCTTACTCAAAATATGGGACGATGACCTCGAGGCCGCAGACGAAGGAGAATCTTTTCTCCTGGTTCTGCTGGACCTAAGCGCAGCCTTTGACACGGTAGACCACAAACTGTTACTGATGCGACTAGCCAAGGTAGCAGAAGTCGCAGAAGGTGATTTACCATGGTTTTCTTCCTTTCTTGAAAACCGATCACAAACAGTTAAATTGGGTTCTTTCACGTCGGAAAAGCGCACGGTGTCATGTGGAGTCCCCCAAGGATCCCCCCGGTCACCGGTGCTTTTCAACATCTATCTTCGCCCTCTCTTTGATATTATCAGTAGCCAAGAACTACTCTATCACTCTTATGCAGAGGATACGCAACTGTATTTTCGCATCTGCAACAAAAAGGATCATCATCCAAATCTAGAGACATGCCTCTCTTTGATAGAAAACTGGATGACTAAGGCCCCATACTCACGAGCAAACATGTCTGCTGAAACTGGCCCGCAGGCCAGTTTCAGCAGACATGTTTGGTCGTGTGTGGGCGCGAGCGGGCCGAATTCCAGCAAACATTTGCCCGCCGGGCCTTTTCCCAGCGGACAAATATTCCTGGACTTGTTTTAAAACAGTCCGCTGGAATCCTGCCCGCTCGGACATGTACGGTCGTCAGTACAGACCTACCGTACATGTCCAGGCGCCCGCCGTCCCTCGCATGCGTCGAATGACTTCGACGCATGCGTGGAAGCATTTTAAAGGCGGGCCGCCCACGTCGCCGCGTCATTGTCGCGGCGACACCGCGTCATCGACGCGGCGACACCGCGGACACGCCCCGCGTATTGTTTACGCGCGGACTTCTGTACGATGGTGTGTACAACCATCGTACAGAAGCCCTCTGGCAGACATGTATGGTGAAAACGGTCCGACGGACCGCTTTCACCATACATGTTTGGTCGTGAGTACCCGGCCTAAGAGTTATCTTAAACTCAACAGTTCAAAAACAGAACTCCTTATGTTTTCACGCCAGCCGAAAGAGTCAACTGGCAACAACCTGGACACCGCCAAATCATCACCCCTAGCTCCAAAGTCAAAAGTCTCGGGGTCATCTTCGACACCTACATGACAATGGACGCACAAATAGGGTCAGTAGTCAGCGGAGCGCACCATCTGTTGCGCCTACTACGCAGACTTATTCCATTTATCCCCAAAGAAGACGTAGCAGTCGTGGTGGGAACAATCGTGAATTCCAGACTGGACTATGCTAACGCCCTGTACCTCGGACTCCCAAAGTACCAAATCTCCCGTCTGCAAGTCGTTCAGAATACGGCCGCCAGACTGGTGACTGGGAAAAAAAAATGGGAATCAATCTCACCTTCGTTGAGAACCCTTCACTGGCTGCCAGTAAAAGACAGAATTGCATTTAAAGCACTCTGCCTAACACATAAGTGCATCCATGGGAAGGCTCCGCAATATCTTTGCGACAAGATAGAACCTCACAATTCGAATCGCGTTCTGCGATCTACCGACCAAAATCTGGTCAGGGTACCAAAAACCAAATACAAGTCCAAAGGAGAAAGAAGGTTTGCTTTTCAGGGTCCTAGACTATGGAACGCTTTACCAACCAGCATTCGGTTGGAGGAAAACCACCTGACTTTCAGAAGACAGATCAAAACTCTGCTCTTTTGATGTCATGAGACACGAACAACTAGCGCCCAGAAGCGATTCAGTTCGCATGCGCCGCGCTTTATAAATTTTTCATTCATTCAACCCCCCCTTATTAACTTTTTTTACATACAGCATGAGGTCTGTCTGCTGCCTAACCTTTTTACATGTGAATACATACAGGCTAGTGTGTGGCAGCTCTGTTTTGCTGGGACTTGTAGTGCACTGTGTGGGGGCTGAAATATGGCAGCTCCGTTTTGCTGGGACTTGTAGTGCACTGTGTGGGGGCTGAAATATGGCAGCTCCGTTTTGCTGGGACTTGTAGTGCACTGTGTGGGGGCTGAAATATGGCAGCTCCGTTTTGCTGGGACTTGTAGTGCACTGTGTGGGGGCTGAAATATGGCAGCTCCGTTTTGCTGGGACTTGTAGTGCACTGTGTGGGGGCTGAAATATGGCAGCTCCGTTTTGCTGGGACCTGTAGTGCACTGTGTGGGGGCTGAAATATGGCAGCTCCGTTTTGCTGGGACTTGTAGTGCACTGTGTGGGGGCTGAAATATGGCAGCTCCGTTTTTCTGGGACTTGTAGTGCACTGTGTGGGGGCTGAAATATGGCAGCTCTGATTTGCTGGGACTTGTAGTGCACTGTGTGGGGGTTGAAATATGGCAGCTCTGTTTTGCTGGGACTTGTAGTGCACTGTGTGGGGGCTGAAATATGGCAGCTCCGTTTTGCTGGGACTTGTAGTGCACTGTGTGGGGGCTGAAATATGGCAGCTCCGTTTTGCTGGGACTTGTAGTGGCCGACGAGACCGCCAGATCCTTCTTAGAACCAATCACCGACACGAACAGTGAATCCGACCTCCGAAACCGAGCCGTAGCAGACAGGTACACCCGTAGGGCTCGAACCATATCCAAGAAATGCAACGCGGCCTCTTTTGGGTTCGCTGGTCGAGGACACAAGGATGGAAGGACAATGTCCTCATTGATGTGAAAGGCCGAAACAACCTTAGGAAGGAATGACGGCTGCGGCCGCAGCACCACCTTATCCATGTGGATGACCAAGTAAGGGGCCTTGCAAGACAAGGCCGCTAATTCAGAAACCCATCTGACCGATGTAATTGCCACCAGAAAAACCACCTTCTGGGAAAAAATCAATAAAGGGATTTCCCTAATATCCTCAAACAGAGACTGTTGAAGCGCAGAGAGGACCAAATTCAAGTCCCATGGAGGCAGTGGAGGATGCACAGGAGGGGCCACATGTCAAACCCCCTGCACAAACGTACGCACCAGAGAGTGCGCCGCCAAGGGTCGCTGAAAGAAAACAGCCAAGGCCGAAATCTGCCCCTTAATCGTACTTAAGGTGAGAGCCTGATCCACTCCACGCTGTAAGAACAGCAGAATCCGGGACATCACGTATGCACGGGGGTGCCAATTAATCTCCTCACACATAGAGATGTAAGCCTTCCACGTACGATGGTAAATCTTCCGTAAAGTAGACTTTACGCGGGCCCGCAGCATGGTAGAGATCACCGAGTCCGACAGGTCTCGATCCCTCAGCACCTGGCTTTCAATAGCCACGCCGTTAAAGCCAACGGGCCAAATTCAGAAAGAAGTTACGCTGGCGCTGGCGTATCTATTGATACGCTGCGTAACTTCTAGGATGCTCCGGCGTATCTTTTTTCTGTATTCAGAAAACAAGATACGCCGGAATTTTGCTAAGATCCGACTGGTGCAAGTCTCTTACGCCGTCGTATCTTAGTTGCATATTTACGCTGGCCGCTAGGTGGTACTTCCGTCGATTTACGCAAGGAATATGCAAATTAGGTAGATACGCTGATTCAGAACTGATGTTCACCCGGCGCATTTTTTTACGTCGTTTACGTTAGGCTTTTTCCGGCGTAAAGTTACCCCTGCTATATGAGGCGTATCCTATGTTAAGTATGGACGTCGGCCAGCGACGAATTTTCCGTCGATTACATCGTTTGCGTAAGTCGTTCGCGAATAGGGCTGTGCGTAATTTACGTTCACTTCGAAAGCATTGGCTTTTTGCGGGTTAATTTGGAGCATGCGCACTGGGTTACGTTCACGGACGGCGCATGCGCCGTTAGTCAAAAACGTCAATTACGTGGGGTCAGCCTTCATTACCATACAACACGCCCACTACATGGATAATTTGAATTCCGCGGGCTTACGCCGGACCACATACGCTACGCCGCCTTAACTTAGGGCGTAGGTTCTTTCTGAATACAGAACCTGCCTCACTAAGTTACGGCGGCGTAGCGTATCTGAGATATGCTACGCCCGCAAAAATTTACGCCAGGCTATTTGAATCCGGCCCAACGATTGTAAAGCAGGATGAAAGATAGGACCCTGCGACAGAAGATCCTCTCGCAGAGGCAGGTACCAAGGAACGTCTGCCACCAGACGCACCAGATCTGCGTACCAGGGACGGCGAGGCCAATCCGGAGCGATTAGGATTGTCGGTATTCCCTCGGCTTCCACTCTGCGCAGCAGACGAGGAAGAAGCTTCAGAGGAGGAAAGGCGTAGATTAGGCGATAGTGACCCCACAGCGCCATCAACGCGTCTGACGCTTCCGCCCACGGGTCTCTTGACCTGGCCACGAACCGTGATACCTTCCGATAGAGACGTGATGCCAGAAGATCCACGTCTGGAGTGCCCCATTTCAGACACAGGCTCTGAAACACATCCGGGTGTAGTGACCATTCTCCTTGGTCTAGCGTTTGGTGACTTAGGTAGTCGGCCTGCCAATTCTGTACCCCCGGAATGTACACGGTCGAAAGAGCCGGAAAGTTATTTTCGGCCCACTGGAGGATGTGAGCGACTTCCGCCGCTGCAGCCAAGCTCTGGGTGCCCCCTTGATGATTGACATACACCACAGCCGTGTCGTTGTCCGACTGGATCCTGACCGGGCGGCCCTGCAGTCTCAGAGACCACTTGGAGAGGCACAGCCTGATCGCCCGGAGTTTCAGGACATTGATTGGCAGGCGGGACTCTTCCAGAGTCCAGCGCCCCTGGGCTGACTGGACACCCCAGACACCCCCCCAGCCGGAGAAACTGGCATCCATTGTGACCACTGTCCAATGGTACGGCAGGAATGATTTCCCGGCCCGAAGTACCGGAGATGTCAGCCACCACACTAGGGAGGACCTGACCAGGCGACTCACCCGGACTTGGTAATCCAGAGACGAAGGGAGCTTGTCCCAAGGCGACAGAATTTCTCTCTGTAACACTCGAGTGGGGAATTGAGCATACGGAACCGCCTCGAAGGAGGCCACCATCAGACCCAGAACTTGCATGCAAAAGCGAAGCGACGACCACTTCTGAGTCGCCAACCGCTGCACCACAGATTGCAGAGTCTGTAGTTTCTCCGTGGGAAGGAAAACTCTCGCCTCCGAGGAATCCAGGACCAACCCCAGGTATTTCAGACGCTGAGACGGTACCAACACTGACTTCTGAACATTTAGCAGCCAACCGAATTCCCGGAGGGTCTGGCAGGTGATAGACACATCCACCTCCAACTCTGAAGAAGCTCTCGTCCAGGTATCCCACAATAGTAATCCCGCGCTGCCTCAGCAGGGCCAGAATCGGAGCGAGCGCCTTGATGAAAACCCTTGGCGCCGAAGCCAGGCCGAAAGGGAGGGCCACAAATTGAAAGTGGTCCTACCCGACCGCAAAGCGCAGAAATCTCTGGTGCTTTGCGCATATGGGTATATGCAGGTACGTGTCCTTGATATCCAAGGACGCCAAAAAATCCCCCTGATGGAGTGCCGCCACTACAGAGCGAACCGACTCCATCCTGAACTTTTGCACTTTGACAAAACAGTTGAGGGCCTTGAGATCCAGGATTGGACGGACCCCTTCCTTCTTGGGGACTACAAACAGATTGGAGTAAAACCCCTGAAACCGTTCCAGTAAAGGAACCGGCACGATCACCCCCCTGACCAGCAGATCCTGAACAGCCCCAAACAGGGCCGGCCGACGACCCGGAGGAAGCTGGAGGTTGGAAGGAAAAAATCTGTTTGGCGGACAAGAGAGAAACTCTTATCTTGTACCCCGAGGAAACTGCTTTGCAAACCCACCGGTCGAAAAGAACAGACCTCCAGCGACCTGAGAATTCGGCCCCCCATCCGAGAGATGGGCGGGGGCAGACCTTCATGTGGAAGCAGGCTTTTCCGCAGGCTTGTTGGGCTTGTGGAACCAGGGGCGCTTCTGCCCTTCAGCGGGGCTCCTTCCCTTTACCAGATTGTGGGAGCAGAGTGCTCTTACCTCTCCGTGGCATCTTTTACGATGTCATTCAGAGACGCCCCAAAAAGCCGTTCACCCTTAAAGGGCAAATCCACCAAGGCCTTCTTTGAAGACTGGTCCGCAGACCAACACTTCAGCTAGACAAGGCGGCACAACACCACCGCGTAGGCCGAGGCCCTGGAGAGCAAGGGAAGCATATCCAGTGCCGACTCACAGACAAATATTAGGCCCTGCACCAACAGGTCGGCCAGCGCCACACAGTCCGAAAGTGCACCATGTTCCTCCAACTCCTGAAGCAACAACTTTGCCCGTTCGGTAAGTGTCTGACACTAGAGCCCCGGCCAAGACCCGTCTCACCGCCGACCCCACCACTGTGAACATGGAGCGGGCCACAGCCTCAAGGCAAGACCCACAGACCACCCTCCCGGCCGCAGCAGAGAACAGAGGACTCATTACCCAACTAGGCTGTACTGCTGCTGTCTGCCCCAGAGCGCTGTCCATGCTGTGCTGTCCCTTAGGAAGTGTGCTGGAGCCGTTTGCGCCGTTATTCTGGCCACTAGAGGCAAAAAACCCATCCAAAATGGCCGCCGACATGCAAAAAGAGCATGTGGGCTACAAGAAAATGGCCAACGAACTCTAAAAATGGCGGCCGCGATGCACAGTAAAAACACACACACACAGTGAAAAACACACAGCAGGCCCCCCTGCACAAATGGCAGTAAAACAGCACCCCCGATAGCAGACACAGCCCCAGCCACAGGATGGAGCCCCCAGGCGGACCCCCCACCTCACGGCCAACCAGAAGTGCACTTACTTGTGCTCTCCTGAGACCCAGAATCTAGATGACACACTGGTATACTGTAGATATGTTGGCATTAAAATGTGATGTAAATGTGTAAATGATATTTAAATAATACATATACACACATAACTATAAACAATAGGGCAATGCCTGTCATTCTAAAATCTCTCTTGCTCTCTCTCTCTCTCTCGATATATACTGTATACACTATAAAATACACCACCCCCCCCCCCCCCTCAGGAGAAGATTGCCACTTTCCCCATCTAGGAAGCTTTCTTCCTACTTCCGTGGTGTGGATCACAGTATCTTCCACCATGCATCCCCCTCCTCCAAGGCGTCCAATAGGATCGCCAGACCTTTCAGCCAATCGGGAAATGGGTTTTAGAACTGCGCTTCCTGATTGGAAGGCGATTCAGTGTTATAAAAGTGAATTTACAGTTGCTTTTCCATCACACCTGGGTCGGCTCTGCGCCACAAGTCCACCCTATTTTGAAGCCTATGTAATTAATGCGCCCGGCATCCTGAAAAGGGCCAGACGCATAAATAGGGGGTGAGATGTCATTTTACCTGTCTCCTCGCCTCCTCTGCTCTTGGCTGACATCAGCGGTGGTTGACCAGCACCTTCCCCTGCAACTATCAGATCAGGACAGGAGACCGGCAGGGGCTTTTAGAGGCAGAAAAACCCCTACTGCCAGGAGCAGCAGAGTTTTGGCAGAAAAAAACTCTTGACGTTTGCAAATGCGTCTTAACGCGCATTAATGCTAGGTGTGTTTAGCACTTGAGCTTTTATTCATTTCAATAGCCAGCATAAATTATTATTCTGGCCAATGAAATAATTAATGCCCAAGTGCTTGATGCCTGTAAACGTGCCTTACACTTTTACAAGCGTCAGGATTTTTTCTGCCAAAACGCTGCTGCCAGGAAAAAAGGCTTCTAGGAAATTTTGCAAAACACTGTGTGCATGAGGTCTTAGATGTGGTGGCTGCATCAGTTTTCTTTTCTCTGGCTTTTTTTTACCCTTTGTTTTCACCTGGTGACATCGCCAGTAACAAATCTCCTGTATTAGTGAAACACAATTCTGGAGGAATGATCACAGGAGGCACAGGAGACAGCAGCACTTTCAGTCTGGGGGGAGAGTAGTGTTAAATGAATTAGCAGATTTACATACACTAACAAATTGAAGCCAAACATCAGCCCACAATTTATAATCAGTTAGAGCAAATTATTTTATTTTTTTCCTTTTGGGATAAAGTGTTTGCATGAGTAAATAAAAGCTGATCGTTTTAATCACCCCTGCCAGTGTTAACTAGTTTGTCTCATCCATGTAAACTGATACATTCTGCTGGAACGCTTGTGTTTGTAAAAAACAACAGAGGTGCTGGATGGATCACCAGATGAAAATAGAAGAAAGCAAGCCTAAAAAAGGAAACTAATGCAGCCATTACATCTAAGAATTGTTAAACACCAATATAATAAATGTTTGCTTTTAGGGTTCTACTTTAAGAGGCCATACATGGTTCAAAATCCAACTGGTTCAGCAGGGAACGGCCAAATTTGAATCCATGTATGGTCACCCTGATTGTATAGAAGTTGAAATACTGCTCATTTCCAAAAATAGTGTTGCTGTATCAGATAAATCATAAATTCATGAAAGAGTGCATAAATCGTAATATTATCAAATTAGAGTCCAGTGAAAAATCCAAACTCAAACTCAGGTAGTCCACTGTGAATACAAATGCTTTACTCCAAATGTGCACCGTCCACCTTATATAAAAAAAGCCGCTTACATTTAGACCCCACATCTCAAAAGCTCTAACAGCACTTTAGAATAATGGATCCGCCTGGATGGATGGCTTAATATTTTTGGAAACAGATGTTGAATATTTGATGTGTGAATATCAGCGAGTGCTGCAGTTACAATTACAGTAATTTATATATATTTTATTTTTTTAAATAGTTGTTGCATTTATATCTGCTATTGCACCCATCTACTAGAGCTTTACGATTCTGGATAAAATGAGAATCACAATTTTTTTGCTTAGAATAAAGATCATGATTCTCTCACGATTCTAAAGAACTTTTTTTTTTATTTACAACCCCTAAAAAATGGGTTCTCAAACAAGATGGCAATAAAATAATACTCTTTGAGTCAATCAAATTTGAAGAAACGTAATGAAAAAATAATATAATGTGTAAAGAAAAAAAAAAAAATGCCATTAGGTTATATTAGGATCTGTAAAATGAGCCCTAAAGTTCTGGCTGCAGCTGCCCCAAAAAAGGATTGGAAGACCTCCAAATGTATGTAAAAATGAAGGTATGAAAAGTGCCACCAACTACAGTAAGGCCCCATTCACACTGGGGCGGGAGGTGCGGTGGCGGAAAAGCTATTTTTAGCGGCGCTTTACCGTTGGCATTCGGCCGCTAGCGGTGTGCTTTTACCCCCCGCTAGTGGCCGAAAAAGGGTTAATACTGCCCGCAATGCGCCACTGAAGAGGTGCATTGCCTGCGGTATAGCCGTAGTGCACCATTGCTTTCAATAGGAAGGAGCGGTGGAGGAGCGGTAAACACACCGCTCCTTCACCACTCTGAAAATGCGGCTAGCAGGACTTTTGGAGCGGTCCTGCTAGCACACAGCTCCAGTGTGAAAGCCCCTGGGTCTTTCACACTGGAGAGACAGCAGCCGCTGTTTCAGGTCGTTTTGCAGGCACTATTTTTAGCGCAATAGCGCCTGCAAACCGCTCCAGTGTCAAAGGGGTCTTAGTGCCATTATAATTTAAACAGTAAACATAGGGATGTATAAAAAATTGCACTCACATTTATTTGAAGAGTTAAAACCACTGGGGTAGATTCAGCAAGCAATTACACCTGCGTATCCATAGATACGCAGCGTAATTGCTAAGTAGCGCCGGCGTATCAACTTTCTGTATTCAGAAAGCTCGATACACCGACTGTAGCCTAAGATACGACTGGCATAAGGCTCTTATGCCGTCGTATCTTAGGGTGCAATCTGACGCTGGCCGCTAGGTGGCGTTCCCGTAGTGGTCAGCGTAGAGCAGTGTTTCTCAACTCCAGTCCTCGGGGCGCACCAACAGGTCATGTTTTCAGGATTTCCCTCAGATCAAACTGCTGTGGTAATTACTAAGGCAGTGAAACTGATAAAATCACCTGTGCACAATAATGGAAAGCCTGAAAACATGACCTGTTGGTGCGCCCCGAGGACTGGAGTTGAGAAACACTGGCGTAGAGTATGCAAATTGCATACTCACGCCGATTCACAAATGTACGCGCGCCCGGCGTTTGAGTTTTACGTCGTTTGCGTACGTCGCTTCCGTCGTAAGGCTGCTCCTGCTATTAGGAGGCGCAGCCAATGGTAAGTATAGACGTCGTTCCCGCGTCGCGATTTTCGAAATTTGCGTTGTTTGTGTAAGTGGATCGTGAATGGCGCTGGACGCCATTTACGTTCACGTCTAAGCAAATGACGTCCTTGCGACGTCATTTACAGCAATGCACGTCGGAAAATTTTCCCGACGGAGCATGCGCAGTACTTTCGGCGTGGAAACGCGCCTAATTTAAATGATCCACGCCCCCTACGGGATCATTTAAATTACGCGCGCTTACGCCGGCCCCTTTTACGAAACGCCGCCGCAAATTACGGAGCAAATGCTTCGTGAATGAAGCGTAGCTCCAGTAATTTACGGAGGCGTAGCGTAAAAACGGAACGCTGCGCCGCCGTAGCAGTGTGCGCACCAACCTAAATCTACCCCATTGTCTTTTTAAAAAAGGGGCAGTCCTTGATGCCCCGAAACTTATAGCTATGCCTCCACGCCATCCACGTTCTCCTTTTGGAACTTGTAAGCACCACGAGTCCCGGCTCATTCCCAGACATCAGCTCCGCTATCCCAGCCTGTTGATAGGAGATCCATCCTCTTGTCACATCCCGCCAGCTGATCACCACGGATCCTTCCACCTCCGCCTCATGGGGGACCTGCCACCATTCAAAACCTCCACCAGCTGTGTCACTTTAGCCTGCTGACTGGACACCTCTCCAGCTGAGCATCACTGGCCCCCACTGCCTCATGGCAGACCTGCCGCAATCCACAGCACCTCCATCAGCAGTGTTATCCCAGTCTGCCGACTGGACATCTATCCCTAAAGCTGATCATTACCAACCCCTGCTGTCTCTGCCTTGCGGCTGACCTGCCGTAGTTTACAGAACCTTCACCAGTAGACGGGCAACCCCACTCTAACAGCTCCCACAGCCTAATTCTAGAGACCCAGCTACGATTCTGCCGAGCTCTGCATGTTTTTTTATTAGGATACTGTATACATGGTTTTAACTCTTCAAATACATGTGAGTGCAATTTTTTATACGTCTCTATGTTTAATTCCCATACCTACCTTTCTACATACATTTTGAGGTCTTCCAATACTTTTTTGGGGCAGCTGCAGCCAGAACTTTAGTGCTCATTTTACGGACCCAGGTTCATTGACAGACATTAATAAAAAAGTCGCACTCACATTTATTTGAAGAGTTAAAATAGGGTTGTCCCGATACCACTTTTTTTAGTACAAGTACCGATACTTTTTTCAAAGTACCGTATTTATCGGGGTATTGCACGCTCCGGCGTATAACGCGCACCCCTAATGTAGACCCGTTTTTCCTGTAAAAAAAAGATTTTAATACTTACAGTTTTGGTGTCTTGCCCGGCGTCCTTGTCCAGTCCGGAATCCGTCTGCAGTCTCGGTGGTGTCCTCCCGGCTTCTCCCGCGCTGTCTCCGAGTCGAATCCCCACTGCCCGCACTCCTCTCCATTCATAAACTGAAGCATCGTAATCACAGGTTATGATGCTCAGTTATGTAAATGGACAGAGTCAGTGATCACTGACTCTGTTCATTCTGAAAAGGTAGGAGCCGGGTTTAGCGGCTCCTACCTCCGCTCTCCATCCTGACAAATTGAGGGGGGAAGACCAGCACGGAGGGGGGAAGACCAGCATGGAGGGGGGAAGACCAGCACGAAGGGGGTAAGACCAGCACGGAGGGGGTAAGACCAGCACGGAGGGGGTAAGACCAGCACGGAGGGGGTAAGACCAGCACGGAGGGGGGGGGGAAGACCAGCACGGAGAGGGGGGGAGACCAGCACGGAGGGGGGGGGAGACCAGCACGGAGGGGGGAAGACCAGCACGGAGGGGGGGCAGACATCACGGAGCACGGGAGAGACAGCACGGAGCACGGAGGGGGTAAGACAGCACAGAGCATGGAGGGGGGAAGACAGCACGGAGCACAAAGGGGGGGAAGACAGCACGGAGGGGGGGGAAAAGGCATTAAGCACAGAGAGGGGAAGTCAGCGGTGATCGGTGCGGCTTTGGGGGGAGTTACAAGCACCAATCAACCGCTGTATAACTTTAACCAAAACAGCTGAAAAGGGGGCAGATCAGTGCTTGTAACTCCCCTGCCGCACGATCACCCCTGACTGCCCAGGTATCGGGTGAAGCATCGGAGCATTTCCCCGAGTACAAGTACTCTGGGAAATGCTCAGTATCGGTACTAGTATGGGTACCGATACCGATACTAGTATGGGTATCGGGACATCCCTTGTCTTTTTGACAGAGGCGGTCCTTGTTGCCCCGAAATGCGTAGTCACGCCCTCCACATTCTGCTCTTGGAACTTGTATACACTGCATCCTCTGTACCCCAGCTCGAGTCCCGGACATCAGCTCAGCAATCCCAGCCTGCTGACAGGAGATCCATCCTCTTGCTACATCCCACCAGCTAATCACCATGGACCCCTGCCACCCCCGCCTCGTGACGGATCTGCCACCATTTACAGCACTTCCATCAGCCATGTCACTTCAGTCTGCTGACCGGACAGCCACCTCTTCAGCTGAACATCACTGACCTGCCGCCACTCACAGCTCCTCCATCAGCAGTGTTATCCCAGCTTACCAACTGGACATCCATCCCTCCAGCTGAGCATCACCAACCCCTGCTGTTTCTGCCTTGCATCTGACCTGCTGGCAGTTTACAGTATCTTCACCAGCAGACAGCCAACACCTCTCTAGCAGCTCCCACAACCTGAATCTAAGAGACCAAGCTGTTATTCTGCCGAGCTCTGCAAGTTTTTTTGCATTAGGATACACATGGTTTTAACTCTTTAAATAAATACGTTTAATTTTTTTTTATACATCCCTGTGTTACTCGTTAAATTATAACGGCACCTAGATGGTGGTGATTCCAATACCTTCCTTTTTACAAGTCTTCCAATCCTTTTTTAGGGCAGCTGCAGCCAGAACTTTACTGCTCATTTTAATAAACCTAATAAAACTTAATGATAATATTTTTATGTCTTTACACATTATATTATTTTTCATTTCTTTAAATTTTATTGAAGCAAAGGCCCAGATTCTCGTACATCGGCGCATCCTTCTGCGGGCGTAGCGCATCCAATATGCGCTACGCCGTCATAACTTAGAGAGATAAGCTCCGTATTCCCGAATCACAGGCGTTCATTTTTGCGCCGCGTAGTGCAAATTCGTGGGCGTAAGTGAAAGTAGGAAGGAAGTGGGCGTGATACATTTAAATGAACCGTGACCTTATGTAAATGAATGTCTGAACGGACGGCGCATGCGCCGTCACATGATCGGGTATCCCCCACCCCTATGCGCATGCGCACAATGAGATTGGTGAGTTGCTAAGACCAATTGATTACGCCCAGTGCATAAATACGCCCAGACATGCGCCCATCGCGTGCAAAAGTACACCTGTTAGTTTAGTCTTGGTGAGCTTACTTTTGCTGTGCTTTGGGAAATGTCTGCTGAGCGTTCAAGGAGCAGGAAAAAAAAATTCTCGCCAGAGGAGAGGGCTATCATTCTCGCTGGCATGGAGAGGCACTATGACCGCCTCCATGGGTCCCGCAGCAAAACGACAAGCAAGGGGAGAAGGGACGAGATCCTGCAGAGGATCACTGATCAAGTGAATGCTGTGGGCAATGAGGCAAGGCTGCCCAAAGACATAGCCAAAAAGATTAATGATCTAAGGCGGAGGGTCAAGGACAAGATGGCCCTCATGGCGAGGCATGCCAGGGGCACTGGTGGGGGACCTGCCTCAAGGGTCCATCTGACACCAGATGAGGAGGTAGTTTCCCGGTGCCTTACCAGGGTGCAAGTTGAGGGAATGCCGGGCTATGATTCTGTTCATCCGCCCTTGAGGACAGGTAAGTGTGTTTTATCTTCTTTCTGGTGTGTAGCATGTGAGGGGGGAAGGGAATATGTGACAAGTGTGTGGGTCCACCAACATGTGAATGTTTTGTGTCATCCACAGATGTCCAGGATGTAGCTGGGCCGTCTCGTGCCCCTGCCCGTCCCACGCCATCCCCTGATGCTGATGTCCCTGCCCGTCCCACACCATCCCCTGATGCCCCTGCCGGTCCCACACCATCCCCTGATGCTGATGCCCCTGCCCGTCCCACAACATCCCCTGATGATGATGCCCCTGCCCGTCCCACACCCTCTTCTTCTGATGAAGATGCCCCTGACCCCCAGGGAAGGCAAGCGGCATTGGTGGAGGAGAGTGGTGCCCACACCTCCATTGAGGAGGTTCTTCAGGATGCGGAGCATTTGGGGGAGGAGGTGTCCCTGTCCCTTTTCCTGGAGGATTTCTCCACCTTGGCTGGTCCATCCCGGACCTCAAGCCCAAGATCCACCATATCCTCGGACTCCATCTCCAACCCACCCCCTCCATCTAATCCCTCCCCCTATGCCAGGCCTGAAGCCTCTCGTGGACCCAGGAAGGCACCGAAGAGAAGCAGGGGGGTACCCGAATTCCTGCCTGTGACCCTGACCACTGCGCAGGAAAACCAGACCCGCCTTATGGGAGCGATGGCCCAGGACATCACTCGAGTGGCTGACAGCCTTGGGGAGAGGGGACATGTCACCAATGTGATTCAGGACGTTGCAGGCAACACCACTGCAATTATAACCTGTTTGCAGGATCTCCAAAACACCACAGCAAGCCTTGTGGAAGAGGTGCAGAACCTAAATGAGTCCGTCCAGGGCCACACAGCTGCCATTGTTGGTGTACAAACTGAGACCAATAACCTCCTGAGGAGGATAGCGGCGGCATTAGAGGGCAGGTCTCCAGCCCCGGTGGATGCTCCTCTGCCTGATGCAACCCCCCCCCCCCAACCAGGCAGTTGAGGAGCCGGGGCCGTGGCAGCAGGCAGGCCAATTAGTTTTATTTATTTTTCTTCTTATTGCTCTGGTAAAGAGTTTTTTTATTTATTTTTGGAATCTTTTTTTCAAAAAGCACACGGTGAGGTGTGCAGAATAGCGTGACTGGTGTGTGAATAGGGGGGGTGACACTCCTGCCAGCAAAGGGGTGTGACCCTCTGCCGTGTGAAAGGTGTATGAATGTACAGTGACATAATTGGAGCATTGGCGCGGCGTTACTGCTCCCTAAAACCATGTGGTTTACTTGGGTCTAATCCAATTCGATGTGCATGTGGGGTGTGTGTGCTAGGGACCACAGTGGTGTGCATGCGTGCATTCTCATTGTGCCATGTTTAATGTGTGTTTTTAACGTTCAACGAGGCATCTCCTGATTGCTGATCCCTCAGCAGACGGGGTACCCTCAGGCAGGGGGGGAATGTCTGGTTCAGGGGTCAGGTCATCACGTAGCTCAATCTGCAGGCCCCTTCTCACTGCGAAGTTGTGCAGAATGCAACATGCCCCGATGATCTGGCACACAAAGTTTGGGGCATACAACAGGGTACCCCCAGACTTATCCAGGCATCGGAAACGGGACTTCAGGAGGCCAAATGTGCGTTCCACCACTCCACGGGTACTTATGTGTGCAGCATTGTATCTTTCTTCTCCTGGGGTTTGGGGGTTCCAGAATGGGGTCATAAGATGGGGTCCCAGTGCATATGCAGAGTCACCTGGAAGGGAAAAGACAAGAGGAAGTTAGTCATGCATGTGCCCCTCGTGATGTCTGCATCATGGGGGGGGACAGTCATACCTGACACCCATGTCACTCACCAACCAGCCAGCTGTCCCCATACACGTTCTGTTCAAATTCCATTGGGATGTCGCTTTGGCGGTATATATAGCTGTCATGGCTGGATCCTGGGTGTTTGGCACGGACGTGCCATATGAGGCCATGGGCATCCACTATCACCTGGACATTGATTGAATGCCAATGCTTCCTATTTCGGTATATGTGCTCTGTCTCATGGGGGGGCTGTAGTGCCACATGGGTGCAATCAATGGCCCCCACGGTGCGTGGGAATCCTGCAATTCTGACAAAATCTGCCCTTGCCTTATTCCGCTGGACCTCCTGGGTGGGTCTGATGATTTGGTTGGACATGCGTCTCAGGATTGCGGGGACAACCTGGTGCACACATCTGCTCATGCTGGTTTGTGACATCCCAGCCACACCTCCACTTGTGCGCTGAAAAGAGCCAGTGGCCAGGAAATGGAGTATTGCCAGGACCTTGATCAGTGGTTGCACTGCACGTGAGCGTTGTGTTGGGCTGGTGAGGTCATCCTGCAGGATTGTGGTTAATTCCTGGATGGCTTGAGTGTTGAATCTGAAGAGGCGATACACCTCTGCTTCCCCAATGGCAAAGACGTCTAATGCCGTTCGGTAAAAACGCTCCCGTTCCCTCCTCCTTCTCCTTCTAAGCGCCTGGGTGCACACTAGTTGTGCTATGACCATGCCTGCCCCTGGCATGTTGGCATACAGAAGTCTTGTCCTGAAAGTGTGATTGCTCAGCTCGTCCGTAAGGGTGCTGCTAAAGCTGCTCTCCAGCTGACCTGCACACGTCTGGTGCAAAGTTGCCCCTGCTTTTATGAGGGGCAAGTTTAGACCAGACGTACAGCTTATGCGCACCGCGCGTAGCCTGCGTCGGGCGGTTATACGTTCGGGAATCGCCGTATATCCCTCATTTGCATATTTGATTAGGAAATCAATGGGAGCGCTGGGTGTTTTTGGCGTAAATGTGCGCCTACGCTACGCCGGCGTACAAACGTTGCGCCGATCGGAACAAGACTAATTTCTGGCGTACCTGGTTCTGTGGGTGCGGCACATCGATACGACGGCGCATATGTCCACTTACGCCGCGCATATCAAGATGCGCCGGCGTAACGCCTTTGAGAATCTGGGCCAAAGAGTATTAGGTCTTCTTTTGTTGCCATATTGTTTGATAACCTATTGTTCAGGGGTTGTAAATCTTTAAAATAAAAAAGTTCTTCAGAATCGTGATCTTTATTCCAAGAAACAAAAATTATGATTTAACAAAAATATTGCTTTATAACTATGCCGCTAAATCAGTGGTCTCCAAACTGCGGTCCAAGAATTGGATGAGGACCTTTGCTTGCCTTTATCTGGCCCTTGGGACACTATTGATATGATCCATTATTGACCACTGATATGAAGCACTATTCTTCCACTGACACCAAAAATAAGGCGTAATTTCTCCACCAACACCAAAGTAGGGACATTGGGCCAGATTCACAGCCGAGATACGACAAAGTATCTCAGATACGACGGAGTATCTCAGATACGACGGAGTATCTCAGATACGACGGAGTATCTTTCAGAGTGTCTATGCGACTGATTCATAGAATCAGTTACGCATAGATAGCCCTTAGATCCGACAGGTGTAATTGTTTTACACTGTCGGATCTTAGGATGCAATACCGCGGCCGCCGCTGGGGGGACTTTGCGTCGTAAACCAGCGTCGGGTATGCAAATTAGTAGTTACGGCGATCCACAGCGTTTTTTCGCGTTCGCTACGTCGCTGCTAGTCTAGTTTCCCGTCGCAAAGTTAGTCGTCGTTTTAGGTGCCCTAACTTTACACAGCACGCGTATGTGCTGTATAAAGTATGGCCGTCATTCCCGCGTCGAAATTTAAAACATTTTCCTTCTTGCGTAAGACGTACGGGAATACGGAAGTACGCTACGCACGTAGCCGTTCGAAAAAATTACGTCACTTCGCGCAAAGCACGGCGGGAAATTCAAAAGGGAGCATGCGCAGTAGGTCCGGCGCGGGAGCGCGCCTAATTTAAATGGCACACGCCCCTTTGAATTACGCGGGCTTACGCCGGAGGCCGCCGGCGTAGGTTTTCATTGCAAGTGCTTTGTGAATCAGGCACTTGCGATGAAAACTTGCGGCGGTGTAACGTATCTACGATAAGTTACGCCGCCGCGATTCTACGTGAATCTGGGCCATTATTCTTATCATTGACACGATCGATGATGAGGCACTATTCATTTTCATTGATAAAATGTTCTACTCCCACAGGCTACAGCCCCCCCCCCCCCTCTAATTTCTAAAAAGCAGTTAACTGGCCCTTTTGTTTAGAAAATTTGCACTGCCATATATTATTCTTAGCAAAAGAAAGAAAAGTCAAGTTAGTGTGATAATATTTAGATAATTAATAGAAAACAAACAATAGGTTAAAAGAAGCATACCAAGGAATTTTTGACCTGCTCATCAAATGGATCATTCCACATTGGTGGGTGTTTTGATACATGACTGTCGAAATTTGGTGTCGGATCCAGTGCCGTTTTCTTTGAAGAAATGCTGGCAACTTTTCTAACTTTGCCAAACAGCACCTATTTTAAATAAGAAAATATTTAGAGTACCAGGAAAAAATGCATTAGCAACAATCAGAAGACAAATTTGATGCTATACATATCCTATTTGGACTTCATTCTTAAAGAGGCATCATCATCCTCATGCTTAAGAAGAACATGTAGAGGACAAAAGACTAGTTATCAATATTCCCTGTAGCTTATATTACCAGACACTATGTGAAAGGTTCTGATAAAACTCATTCTTAAACCAGGGAAGGATCCCAAGCTGTGTGATTCTTACTGACCAATTAAACTCATTAACCACTTGCCGACCGGCAATGACAATCTTCCTCTGCTTCTGTAACTGTAAACAGAAGCAGAGGAAGTGATGTCACTCTCCTCGTGTCTGTCTTTTTGTCCAGCGCCGAGGAGAGAAGACATCTTACAGTGAGTTGCACCCAACAGACCACTGACACCAGTACACGTAGGCACACAAATCACCCCCCAGTCACCCTCCGATTGCAGTGTTAATTTTTTTACTGATCACTGCATTTGGTGCCATTTGTGATTGTAAAAAGTTTAAGGGCAGTTAGTGGTAGGCCCCTATAGGCCTAGGGTACCCCCCCCCCAACCCCTAATAGAGGTTTAACCCCTTGATTGCCCCCAGTTAACCCTTTCACCCTTTGTCGCCAGTGTCACTAAGCAATATTTTTTCTGATCGCCGTATTAGTGTTAGTTACTTAGGTTCACCGTCAGGTTTTTATAGCGTCCGGTACCCCATATACTACCGAATAAAGGTTTTAACCCCCTGAATGCCCCCTAGTTAACCCTTTCACCCCCTGTCACCAGTGATCACCGGATAAGTGTCACTGGTGACGCTAGTTAGCCAGTTAGCTATTTAGGTTCACTGTCAGGTTTTTATAGCATAAGGTACCCCCATATATTACATGATAAGGGTTTTAACCCCCTGATTGACCCTTTCACCCCTGTTACCATCGATCACTGTAGAAGTGTTACGAGTGACACTGATTAGTTAGTTAGTTTTTTATAGCATCAGGGCACCCGCCGTTTATTACCCAATAAAGGTTTAAGCTCCTGATTGCCCAGCGTGTGATAATAATTAAGTTTTAGGGTCTGCGTCGCCCCAGGCAGCGTCAGATTAGTGCCAGTAACCAGAGTGCACATAGAATGTTAGCAGGAAGGTTTTTGCCTTAAAGGGGTTGTAAAGGAAAAATAGGATTTTTGTACTCACCGTAAAATCCATTTCTATGCGTTCATAGACGGACACAGCCTTCTTTGACATTAGGGTTATGCTTCTTCCTACCAGGAGATTTAGGCAGAATTCTACAGCACCTAAGGTGTTAAAACCTTTCCTTCATGCCGCTCCTCCCAGGGGGCGTGGCTCCCCAGGCATAACCCACACCCTGCTCTAGCAGCCTCAGTTCGTAACAAGCAGTACAAACAAAGGAGGGGTGGGTGCTGTGTCCGTCTATGAACGCAGAGAAATGGATTTTACGGTGAGTACAAAAATCCTATTTTCTCTTTCGTTCATAGACGGACACAGCCTTCTTTGACATTAGGGACTTCCCCAAGCAGTGTCAAATTTTTTTCGAGGAGTGGGAAAAAAAGGATTTTTGTACTCACCGTAAAATCCATTTCTCTGAGTTCATAGACGGACACAGCATCCTTTGACCTTAGGGTTATGTTCTTCCTACCAGGAGATTTTAGGCAGAATTCTTACAGCACTTAAGGTGTTAAAACTTTCCTTCATGCCGCTCCTCCCAGGGGGCGTGGCTCCCCCAGGCATAACCCACACCCTGCTCCAGCAGCTTCAGTTCGTAACAAGCAGTACAAACCAAGGAGGGGTGGGTGCTGTGTCCGTCTATGAACTCAGAGAAATGGATTTTACGGTGAGTACAAAAATCCTTTTTTCTCTTTCGTTCATAGACGGACACAGCATCCTTTGACCTTAGGGACGTCCCCAAGCAGTGTCAAAAAACGAGGGGTGGGAAAAATAACACAGCAAACAACAGGTTACACCCCAAACAAAACCGGAGTTACTCAACGGAGGAACTCCAACCTTAAACTGCCGCCTGTAACACCCTGCGGCCGAATGAGGCATCAGAAGATGCACTCACATCCACCTTATAAAACTTTGAAAAAGTGTGGACCGACGACCAGGTCGCAGCCTTACACACCTGTAACACAGAGGCTTGGTGTCGGAAAGCCCAGGAGGCTCCAATTGCCCTGGTCGAATGCGCCGTGACCCGAAAGGGAGGCGCCCGCCCCTTCAGGGCGTAGGCCTGAAGCACAACCTGTCGGATCCACCTGGAAATGGTGGCCGACGAGACTGCCAGGCCCTTACTGGGACCGGACACAGACACGAACAGCGAGTCCGACTTCCGGAACGGAGCTGTCGCCGACAAGTAAACTCGAAAGGCCCGAACCACATCTAGAGAATGTAAAACGGCTTCCTTCGGGTTCTTCGGCTGAGGACATAATGATGGAACAACAATGTCCTCGTTAATGTGAAAGGCCGAAACGACCTTCGGAAGAAAAGAAGGTCGCGGGCGCAGCACCGCCTTATCCTGATGGATGACCAAGTAGGGGGCCTTGCAAGACAAGGCCGCCAGTTCAGACACTCGTCTGATAGAGGTAATAGCTACCAGAAAGACCACCTTCTGCGACAAAGTCAGCAAGGGGATCTCCCGAATGTCCTCAAAGGGGGCACGCTGAAGCGCCGAGAGGACCAAGTTCAAGTCCCAAGAAGGTAGCGGAGGGCGCACCGGGGGGGCCACATGCCGGACCCCCTGCACAAACGTGCGAACCAAAGAGTGCGCTGCCACGGGACGATGAAAATAAACAGCCAGAGCAGAAATCTGACTCTTGATCGTGCTCAAGGCAAGAGCCTGGTCCACTCCCCGCTGTAGGAACAGCAGGATCCGGGACACCACGTAAGTACGGGGGTGCCACTTCATCTCCTCACACATAGAGATGTATGCTTTCCATGTACGATGATAAATTTTTCGAGAAGTGGACTTCCGTGCACGCATCATGGTAGAGATTACCGGGCCCGACAGGCCCCGGTCCTTCAGTACCTGGTTCTCAACAGCCACGCCGTTAAAGCCAGTGACCGTAAAGCAGGATGGAAGATCGGGCCCTGAGACAGGAGATCTTCCCTTAGAGGCAGGCGCCAGGGGGCGTCTGCCACCAGACGTACCAGGTCCGCGTACCAAGAGCGACGCGGCCAATCTGGGGCGATCAGGATCGTTGGAATCCCTTCGGCTTCCACCCTGCGCAGCAGGCGGGGTAGGAGCCTTAGAGGAGGGAAGGCGTAAATCAGGTGATATTGACCCCAGGGAGCCACTAACGCGTCTGACGCGTCTGCCCACGGGTCCCTTGACCTGGCCACAAACCGTGGTACCTTCCGATTGAGACGGGACGCCAGAAGGTCCACGTCTGGAGTGCCCCATTTTTGGCACAGGATCTGAAAAACCTCCGGGTGGAGAGACCACTCCCCTTGATCCAGAGTCGTGCGACTTAGGAAGTCGGCTTGCCAATTCAGAACTCCCGGAATGTATACCGCTGACAGGGCCGGAACGGACCTTTCGGCCCACCGAAGTATGTGAGCGACCTCCGTCGCCGCGGCCGAGCTCCTTGTGCCGCCCTGATGATTGACGTACGCCACGGCCGTGGCGTTGTCGGACTGGATCCTGACAGGACGGCCCTGCAGCTCCAGGGACCACCTGACAAGGCACAGCTTGATCGCTTGGAGCTCCAGGATATTGATCGGCAGGCGGGACTCCTCCTGAGTCCAGCGCCCCTGGGCTGACTGGGTGCCCCAGACGCCCCCCCAGCCGAAGAGGCTGGCATCCGTCGTGACCACTGTCCAGCGGCACGGAAGAAAAGACTTCCCGGACCGAAGCACCGGAGACGTCAGCCACCATGCCAGGGAAGACTTGGCCAGATGGCTCAACCGAATCTGGCGATCCAGAGAAGATGGGACCCTGTCCCATCGTGACAGAATCTCCTTCTGTAGTACCCTGGTGTGGAATTGGGCATACGGAACCGCCTCGAAGGAGGCCACCATCAGACCCAGAACCCGCATGCAGAAGCGAAGAGACGACCACTTCTGGGTCGACAACTGTCTCACTGCAGATTGCAGGGTCCGCAGTTTTTCCGATGGGAGGAACACTTTTGCCTCCCCCGAATCCAAAACCAGCCCCAGGTGTTCCAGCCTCTGGGACGGAACCAACACTGATTTTTTGAGATTCAGAAGCCAGCCAAACTCCTGCAGAGTCCGACACGTGATGGACACGTCCTCCTCTAACTCTGAGCTTGAAGAAGCTCTCAGGAGAAGGTCGTCCAGGTATCCCACGATAGCGATCCCTCGCTGCCTTAGCAAGGCCAGGATCGGGGCGAGCACCTTGGTGAACACCCGTGGTGCCGACGCCAGCCCGAACGGGAGGGCCACGAATTGATAGTGGTCCTCCCCGATCGCAAAACGCAGATACCTTTGGTGGCTTGTGCAAACGGGGACATGCAGGTATGCGTCCATGATGTCCAAGGACGCCATGAAGTCCCCCTGGTGGAGGGCCGCTATGATAGAACGGACCGACTCCATCCTGAATCGCTGCACCTTGACAAAGGAGTTGAGGGCCTTTAGGTCCAGGACAGGGCGAACCCCTCCCTTCTTGGGAACCACGAACAGATTGGAGTAGAACCCCCGAAACCGTTCCAGCGAGGGAACCGGCACAACCACCCCTCTGTCCAGAAGATCCTGGACAGCCCCGGACAGGGCTAGCCGCCGATCCTGAGGAAGCTGGAGGTTGGATGGAAAAAATCTGTTTGGGGGACAAGAGAGGAACTCTATCTTGTACCCCGAGGCGACCACCTCGCAAACCCAACGGTCGGTCAGAAGAGAGTTCCACCGATCCGCGAAGTCGTGAAGCCGTCCCCCCACCCGAGACCCGGGCGGGGGCAGACCTTCATGCGGAAGCAGGCTTGTCCGCAGGCTTGTTTGGTTTGTTAAACCAGGGGCGCTTACGCCCGGCAGCAGGGGCTTTTGCCCCTTGCGGACCTTTTCCAGCCGCGCTGGGCGCACGAAAAAACCGCTTAGGGGTAGTAAAAGTAGGACCTTGCTTGCGGCGAGGTTCCTTACCCTTCCCCGACTGAGGGAGCAAGGTGCTCTTACCTCCAGTGGCATCCTTAATGATGTCATCCAGGGATGCCCCAAAGAGCCGTCCGCCCTTAAAGGGCAAATCCACCAAGGCCTTTTTCGAGGACTGGTCAGCCGACCAGCACTTCAGCCATATAAGGCGGCGCAGAACCACTGCGTAGACAGAAGCCCTGGAAAGCAAAGGAATCGAATCCATAGCCGCCTCACAGAGAAACTTCTGACCCTGAATCAACTGCTCAGCCAGGTCCCTAGAGGACTCGGAAGCACCCTGGACCTCCAGATCCTGCAGCAGGAGCTTCGCCCTTTCAGTTAGCGTCTGAGCAACCAGGGCGCCGGCCAGAGCCGGCCTTACCGCCGAACCCACCACCGAGAACAGGGAGCGGGCCACGGCCTCCACTCTCCTATCAGCGGGGTCCTTGAAAGCAGGAGCCCCCTCCACAGGCAACGTAGTAGCCTTACTCAGTCTGGACACAGGGAGGGTCCACCGACGGAGGAGTGACCCACTTTTTTAAAAAGTCCTCCTCCAGGGGGTAACGGGTAGCAAAGCTTTTAGGAACAGTAAAAGCCTTTTGCGGTGTATCCCATTCCTTATACAACAAATTGTCCAAATAAGGAACACAAGGGAATACCTTAGCGGTACGCGGTGGTTTGCGGAATCCAAAAGGGACTGACACCGCTGGTGTCTCCGCCACATCCTCTAAATGAAGAGTCTCACGCACCGCAGTAATAAGAGCTCCAACAAAATCCTTGTCAGCAGACTCCGCAGCAGAGTCATCCTCGCTGTCCATGTGGGTTAAGCCCGCATCCTCTGACATGACAGAACCAGAAGCAGCAACAGCGTTATCAGATTCTGCGTCAGAGATATCCCCAGAAACAGCCTCTGGGGGGGGGCGCTTTTTACCCCCCAACCGAGCACTGGCAGCTTCAAACCTGGTGAGAAAAGACTCCAGGACAGCCGACACCGATTCAACAGATGTGGCAGGGGAAGGGGAGCTAAGGGTTAATTCCGGCATTGTGAGGAATGAGGGGCCTGATTCAGGCTCCATATTGCAGCTGCCGTGTCACCCCCACTGCCAATGGCAGGAAAAAAGTCCCCCACAGGTCACCTCCCGGCCGCTAGAGCACAGTCTGGGGCCCCCTGAGACTCACCACCCCCCTGGTACAGCGCGGTCTGTGAAGGACAAGTGTGTGCTGAGGAGAAGCTGCAGCGCTGCGTCTGTCCCCTCAGATGATTTGCGGTCTTTTTTCCCCGCCGAAACGGCCACTAGAGGCCGAACTAGTGCTGAAAACGGCGCCGGCCACAAGAAAATGGCCGCCGAATAATACAAGCGCGGCTCCGGCAAAATGGCCGCCGTTGCGCAGTTTTAAAAAGACAGTGTACCCAAAAATGACAGTACACCAAAACAGCACACAGCACACACAAAAATGCCCAGAATGTCCACCACAGTCCCCTGCAGTGACACAGAACAGCCCCAGCCATACCCGAGTGAAAAAAATATGAGCCCCAGGGAAAAAACCCCCTGCACAGCCGTCACCCAAAGGGGGAAGGAGGGAGAGGAATAAGGGAGAGAGGAAAGCAGGGGAAAACCCTCAGTCGACCTCCCAAGGGAAAACATTCCAGCCAGACCACTTACCTGAGTAAGGGGCCACTACTTACCTGTCCTGCGACTACCCGGCTGGAGGTATCCCAGACAGAACCAACGTCCGCGAACGGCATGGCTGTCAGCCAGACACACTGTGACAAGGCCATAGAGACCGGTCATATGTGTGCCCTAGAACCGAAGTTCCCCGGCCGCCCCTGGAGCAATGGGGCCTGTCGTGGACGTCCCAAAGCGGAGCTGAGGGCCGGCACACGCTCGAAGGCCGAACCTGGGGGGACTACAAGGGTCGAGGACCCAGCCTGTCACCCAGTCGGCTGTTGATAGAAGAATCGCAGGATTCAAAATAAAAATAAAATAAAAAAGCGAGAAAAAACTCGCAAAATGCAAAAAAATTTGCAAGAAAAAACTCCAGAGTCCAGGACTCCAGAGAGAGCCTGACTCTCCTGACGGTTAGGCAGAAACAAACTGAAGCTGCTGGAGCAGGGTGTGGGTTATGCCTGGGGGAGCCACGCCCCCTGGGAGGAGCGGCATGAAGGAAAGTTTTAACACCTTAAGTGCTGTAAGAATTCTGCCTAAAATCTCCTGGTAGGAAGAACATAACCCTAAGGTCAAAGGATGCTGTGTCCGTCTATGAACGAAAGAGAAAATAACACAGCAAACCAGGTTACACCCCAAACAAAACCAGAGTTACTCAACGGAGGAACTCCAACCTTAAACTGCCGCCTGTAACACCCTGCGGCCGAAGGAGGCATCAGAAGATGCACTCACATCCACCTTATAAAACTTTGAAAAAGTGTGAACCGACGACCAGGTCGCTGCCTTACACACCTGTAACACAGAGGCTTGATGTCGGAAAGCCCAAGAGGCCCCCGATCGCCCTGGTCGAATGCGCCGTGACCCGAAAAGGAGGCGCCCGCCCCTTCAGGGCATAGGCCTGAAGCACAACCTGTCGGATCCACCTGGAAATGGTGGCCGATGAGACAGCCAGGCCCTTACTGGGACCGGACACTGACACGAACAGTGAGTCCGACTTCCGGAACGGAGCCGTCGCCGACAAGTAAACTCGAAGGGCCCGAACCACATCCAGAGAATGCAAAGTGGCCTCCTTCGGGTTCTTCGGCTGAGGACACAAGGATGGAAGAACAATGTCCTCGTTAATGTGAAAGGGCGAAACGACCTTCGGAAGAAAAGAGGGCTGCGGGCGCAGCACCGCCTTATCCTGATGGATGACCAAGTAGGGGGCCTTGCAGGACAAGGCCGCCAATTCAGACACCCGTCTGATAGAGGTAATAGCTACCAGAAAGACCACCTTCTGCGACAGAGTCAGCAAAGGGATCTCCCGAATGTCCTCAAAGGGGGCACGCTGAAGCGCCGAGAGGACCAAATTCAAGTCCCATGAAGGCAGTGGAGGGCGCACCGGAGGGGCCACATGACGGACCCCCTGCACAAACGTGCGAATCAAGGAGTGCGCCGCCAAGGGACGCTGAAAATAAACAGCCAGAGCAGAAATCTGACTCTTGATCGTGCTCAAGGCAAGAGCCTGGTCCACTCCCCGCTGCAGGAACAGCAGGATCGGGGACACCACGTATGTACGGGGGTGCCACTTCATCTCCTCACACACAGAGATGTATGCTTTCCATGTACGATGGTAAATCTTCCGAGAAGTGAACTTCCGTGCACGCAGCATGGTAGAGATCACCGGGCCAGACAGGCCCCGGTCCTTCAGTACCTGGATCTCAACAGCCACGCCGTTAAAGCCAGTGACCGTAAAGCAGGATGGAAGATCGGACCCTGAGACAGGAGATCTTCTCTCAGGGGTAGACGCCAGGGGGCGTCTGCCACCAGACGTACCAGGTCCGCGTACCAAGAGCGACGCGGCCAGTCCGGGGCGATCATGATTGTCGGAATCCCTTCGGCTTCCACCCTGCGCAGCAGGCGAGGGAGGAGCTTTAGAGGAGGGAAGGCGTAAATCAGGCGATAGTGACCCCAAGGAGCCACCAACGCGTCTGGCGCGTCCGCCCACGGGCCTTTTGACCTGGCCATGAACCGTGGCACCTTCCGATTGAGACGGGACGCCAGAAGGTCCACGTCTTGAGTGCCCCATTTCTGGCACAGGTTCTGAAACACCTCCGGGTGGAGAGACCACTCCCCTGGATCCAGAGTCGTGCGACTTAGGAAGTCGGCTTGCCAATTCTGAACTCCCGGAATGTACACGGCCGACAGGGCCGGAACGGACCTTTCGGCCCACCGAAGTATGTGTGCGACCTCCGTCGCTGCAGCCGAGCTCCTTGTGCCGCCCTGATGATTGACGTACGCCACGGCTGTGGCGTTGTCGGACTGGATCCTGCAGCTCCAGGAACCACCTGGCAAGGCACAGCTTGATTGCTCGGAGCTCCAGAATATTGATCGGAAGGCGGGACTCCTCCCGAGTCCAGCGCCCCTGGGCAGACTGGGTGCCCCAAACGCCCCCCCAGCCGAAGAGGCTGGCATCCGTCGTGACCACTGTCCAGTAGCACAGAAGAAAGGACTTCCCAGACCGAAGCACCGGAGACGTCAGCCACCACGCCAGGGAAGACTTGGCCAGATGGCTCAACCGAACCTGGTGATCCAGAGAAGATGGGATCTTGTCCCAACGTGACAGAATCTCTTTCTACAGAAAGAGATTCTGTCACCCTGGTGTGGAATTGGGCATACGGAACCGCCTCGAAGGAGGCTACCATCAGGCCCAGAACTCTCATGCAGAAGCGAAGGGATGACCACTTTCGGGTCGACAACTGTCTTACCGCAGACTGCAGGGTCTGTAGTCTGTCCGTCGGGAGGAACACTCTCGCCTCCACCGAGTCCAAGACCAGACCCAGGTGTTCCAGGCGCTGGGACGGAACCAACACTGACTTTCTGAGATTCAGAAGCCAGCCAAACTCTTGGAGAGTCTGACACGTGATAGACACGTCCTCCACTAACTCTGAGCCTGAGGAAGCTCTCAGGAGAAGGTCGTCCAGATATCCCACTATAGCGATCCCTCGCTGCCTCCGCAAGGCCAGGATCGGGGCGAGCACCTTGGTGAAAACCCGCGGTGCCGAAGCCAGACCGAACGGGAGGGCCACAAATTGAAAGTGGTCCTCTCTGATCGCAAAGCGCAGATACCTTTGGTGTCTTGTGCAAATGGGAACATGCAGGTATGCGTCCATGATGTCCAAGGACGCCATGAAGTCCCCCTGGTGGAGGGCCGCTACGATCGATCGGACCGACTCCATCCTGAATCTTTGCACCTTGACAAAGGAGTTGAGGGCCTTTAGGTCCAGGATAGGGCGAACCCCTCCCTTCTTGGGGACCACGAACAGATTGGAGTAAAACCCCTGAAACCATTCCGGCGAGGGAACCGGCACAATCACCCCCTGTCCAGAAGACCCTGGACAGCCTCGGACAGGGCTAGCCGACGATCCGGAGGAAGCTGGAGGTTGGAGGGAAAAAATCAGTTTGGGGGACAAGAGAGAAACTCTATCTTGTACCCCGAGGCAACCACCTCGCAAACCCAACGGTCGGATAGAAGAGACTCCACCGATCAGCAAATTCGTCCCCCCACCCGAGACCCGGGCGGGGGCAGACCTTCATGCGGAAGCAGGCTTGTCCGCAGGCTTGTTGGGCTTGTGGAACCAGGTGCGCTCCTGCCCTGCAGCGGGGGCTTTAGCACCTTGCGGACCCTTTCCCGCTGTGCTGGGCGCACGAAAAAAATGCTTAGGGGTAGTAAAGGTAGGGCCTTGCTTGCGGCGAGGTTCCTTACCCTTCCCAGACTGTGGGAGCAACGTGCTCTTACCACCCGTGGCATCCTTTATGATGTCATCCAGGGACGCCCCAAAAAGCCGTTCGCCCTTAAATGGCAAATCCACCAAAGCCTTTTTAGAGGACAGGTCAGCCGACCAGCATTTCAGCCACACAAGTCGGCGCAGAACCACTGCGTAGATGGAGGCCCTGGAAAGCAAAGGAATCGTATCCATGGCCGCCTCGCTGTAACGTCTCACGAACAATTTTGCACTAAATACAATTGTGCTTCTTTCCCAGTTAACTCTCATCCGTTACTTCCTTCCCAAACCTTCTTCCTGAAGAGTCTCTCACTTGAAGTTCAACTATAGTTACTTCCTTCTTTCTAATTAGCCTGTGACTTCCTGTTAAGCTGCTGGGCGGCCTATTTAAACTCCTATCACTAACCAGGAAGTGTTCCTTTATTTTGGCTGACACAACGCCTCTGTCGGTTGGGTATCCAGACGCACCTGCTTTGAACTTCAGCTTCCTGACCTGGACGAGGAGTCTTCACTGCCTGCTTCACCAGCCTTACCCGTCTGGACCCTTGGAGCCTGACCTTATGCCTGCATCATTCACTTCAGTATCGCAAGTACCCTGATGTTATTTTGCATTGCTATCCTATGAACTGCCCTGCCTGCTAATTATGTATGCTAACTATACCAGGAATTGCTGCAGCCATAGTCTCTCTATGTTTGGTACTTCTAATAAGGATCCTGCCATGATTTCTACATTCTAAGTCACCAAGTATAGACGGAAGTCTTGCATGCCTACGTACCTCTTTCTCAAATGTTATTTTGTGCACATATACTACCTATTACTTTGAGGACTTTGCCGTTAAGGTTATTTACATGCCACGCATGCTCGGCTACTTCTGCATTTAACTAGTATCAGTTCTACCGGGACTTTATACTTATTTGTTTGAGTTTTCACTGGCGCCTATGAAGGAATATGCGCCATGTTTCTTGACTGAGACTGTGATGGTAGGATTCCAAACTCTCTGCACACAAGAGAGTGAAACCTGGGTCCGAAACTGAGTAGTCTCCGCAGTTGAGATCCTAACTCTCAAATACTATCCGGCGTAACGTTACACTCGCAGAGAAATGTCTGACCCTGAACCAATTGTTCAGCCAGGTCACTAGAGGACTCGGAAGCGCCTTGGTCTTCCAGCTCCTGCAGCAGGAGCTTCGCCCTTTCAGTCAGGGTCTGTGCCACCAGGGTCCCGGCCAGAGCCGGCCTCACCACCGAACCCACTACCGTGAATAGGGAGCGGGCGACGGCCTCCACTCTCCTATCAGCAGGGTCCTTGAATGCAGGAGCCCCTTCCACAGGCAACGTAGTAGCCTTGCTCAGTCTGGACACGGGAGGGTCCACTAACGGAGGAGAGACCCACTTTTTCAAGAAGTCCTCCTCAAGGGGGTAACAGGTTGCAAAGTTTTTAGGAACAGTAAAAACCTTTTGCGGTGTATTCCATTCCTTGTATAACATATTGTCCAAATAAGGAACACAAGGGAACACTTTGGCGGTACGTGGCGGTTTGCGGAACCCAAAAGGGACCGACACTGCTGGCGTCTCTGCCACATCCTCAATATTTAGAGTCTCACGCACCGCAGAAATAAGAGCTCCAACAAAATTCCTTGTCAGCAGCCGACTCTGCAGCAGAGTCATCCTCACTGTCCATGTGGGTTAAGCCTGCATCCTCTGACATTACAGAACCAGAAGCAGCAATAGCATTGTCAGATACTGTGTCAGAGACATCCCCAGAAGCAGGCTCAGGGAGGGGGCGCTTTTTACCCCCCATCCGGGCACTAGCTGCTTCAAACCTGGTGAGAAAGAACTCCAGGACAGCCGACATTGCCTCAACAGATGTGACAGGGGAAGGGGCGTTAAGGGTTAACTCAGGCATTGTTAGGAATGAGGGACCTGATTCAGGCTCCATAATGCCAGCGCCGTGTCACCCCCACTGCCAAAGCAGGAAAAACCCCCACTGGTCACCTCCTGGCCGCTAAATACAGAGTATGGGGGCCCCTGGGACTCACCACCCTCCCGGTGTAGCGCGGTCTGTGAAGGACCTGAAGTGCTGAGAAGCCTGCAGCGCTGCGTCTGTGTCCCCTCAGTCAGATTTGCGGTCTTTTTCCACCGCCTAAACCGTCACACGAGGCCAAGCAAAAAGGCAAAATGGCCACCGAATGCTGAAAAAACAGCATGTGACCACAAGAAAATGGCCGCCGAGCTATATAAGTCACGGCTCCGGCAAAATGGCTGCCATGACGCAGATTTAAAAAGACAGTGACCCAGCAACTGTCATACAAAAAAATTACCTCACAGCACACTGCAAAGGCCCAGAAGTGAACACCACAGCCCCCTGCAGTGACACACACAGCCCCTGCTACACCACGGGCCAGTGACATGAGCCCCAGAAAAAAAAAACCCTCACAGCCGTCACCCAAAAGGGAAGGAGGGAGAGGAATAAGGGAGAGAGGAAAACAGGGAAAAAACCCTCAGTCGACCTCCCAAGGGAAACATTCCAGCCAGACCACTTACCTGAGTAAGGGGCCACTACTTACCCATCCTGCGACTACCCGGCTGGAGGTATCCCAGACAGAACCAACGTCCGTGAACGGCATGGCTGTCGGCCAGACACACTGTGACAAAGCCATAAAAGACCGGTCATATGTGTGCCCTAGAACCAAAGTTCCCCGGCCGCCCCTGGAGCAACAGGGCCTGTCGTGGACGTCCCAAAGCTGAGCTAAGGGCCGGCACACGCTCGAAGGCCGAACATGGGGGGACTACAAGGGTCGAGGACCCAGCCTGTCACCCAGTCGGCTGTTGATAGAAGAATCACAGGAATCAAAAAATGCAGGAACAAAAATAATAAAAGCAAGAAAAATCGCAAGAAAAAAACTCCAGAGTACAGGACTCCAGAGAAAGCCTGACTCTCCTGTTGTTAGGCAGAAAAAGACTGAGGCTGCTAGAGCAGAGTGTGGGTTATGCCTGGGGAGCCACGCCCCCTGGGAGGAGCGGCATGAAGGAAAGGTTTTAACACCTTAGGTGCTGTAGAATTCTGCCTAAATCTCCTGGTAGGAAGAAGCATAACCCTAATGTCAAAGAAGGCTGTGTCCGTCTATGAACGAAAGAGAAACATTTTTTTTCATAATAAACATCCTTTACCTGCAGACATTCCTCTTTTCACTTTCTAATTGTTCGTTTTTGCTCAGAAGTTGCTCTATTTCCTCTGTTATGTTCACTTCCTGCTTGTCTGATTGTAACTCCGTGAAGGGAGGCTTTACTACGGTGGTCAGTGAAGTGCTTGCCCCCTCCTGGGAACTACATCTGTGCGGCAGGACGCTCTCTACGTGTTAGAGACTTCAAGGAGGTGTGAATTACTGGGCGTGCCGCAATGCATACTGGGAAATGTAGTTCTTACATGAACGAGTGCCGCAAACCAGGAAGTGAATGAGAGAACAGAAACTAGAATGCCGGAGGTGATATAGATGAAGGAATTTAATAGGTATTTACTCGTTTTTTAACAGAATCATTACACTATTCTGTGTCTACCTTGCAGACATTAATTTTAGCCCAAAAATGTTTTTCCTTTACAACTCCTTTAATTGTGCACAGAGCGATGAGAAATCCAAAGTAGATATTAAAGGACTTGAAGCTGTATGTGAGGCCCCAGAGAGGATGACCCTATAATAATAAGGGTCCCAATTTCCTGGTTGTAGGTGTCAGTCTCTTCTAAGAGAGACGGAAAAAATCTTTGTAAGCATAATGCCGTGTACACATGATTGAAATTACGACAACAAATGTTCGATGGGAAGTTTTAAATATCCAATAAATTTCGTTCCACTTCATGATTGTGTCCCACTTGTTGCTGATTCTTAAAAAAAAATTACAGTTTTATATCTTTATGTTTGAAGCCTGAAATGTGGCAAAAGGTCGCAAAGTTCAAGGGGGCCGATTACTTTCGCAAGGCACTGTGTATATATATATATATATACACAGTGGGGTAGATTCAGGTAGGACTTACGCCGACGTATCTCGATATGCGCCGCGTAAGTCAAAATCTGCGCCGCCGTAACTATGAGCGGTACCCACAAAAATAGATACGCCTGAAATTAGGCTTCTTCCGACTAACGTAACTTGTCTCAGCCGGCGTATTTTATGAGCATTTTTACGCTGGGCGCATCTTGCGCTCCCATTGTTTTCCTATGCAAATGAGGGAGATACGCCAATTCACAAACATGCGCATGTCAGGCGCAGTCTGCACGCAGTGCGCGCAAGTTGTACGCCCAGCGCAAACTTGATCCTCCTAAAAGCAGGGGCAACTTAGCAACAGACGTCCACGGGTCAGCTGGAGAGCAGCTACAGCAGCAGCGTTACGGACGAGCTGAGCAACCTGAGCACCCACACTTGCAGGACAACACATCTGTATGCCAACATGCCAGGGGCAGCCATGGTCCTAGCAATACTATTGTGTGAACCAACTCGTAGGAGGGCACAGGAGAGGATATACCGAACGCGCATGAACATCTTTGACATGGGTGATTCGGAGGTCTTTCGCATTTTCAGATTCAGCCCTGAAGCCATCCAGGAAATAGCCACAACCCTGCATGATGACATCACCAGCAAGACACATCGTGCACATGCAGTGCAGCCACTGGTCAAGGTACTGGCTACACTCCATTTCCTTGCCACTGGCTCTTTTCAGCGTACAAGTGGAGTCGTGGCTGGGATGTCACAATCCACCATTAGCAGATGTGTGCACCAGGTTGTCCCCGCAATCCTCAGACGCATGTCCCACCACATCATCAAACCCACCCATGAGCACCTGCGGGTGAAGGCAATGGCGGATTTCTATAAAATTGCAGGATTCCCACGCACCGTGGGGGCCATTGATTGCACACATGTGGCACTACGGCCCCCCCGTGACATAGAGCACATATACTGCAATCGGAAGCACTGGCATTCCATCAACGTACAGGTGATAGCCGATGCCCATTGAATCATATGGCAAGTCCGTGCCAAACACCCAGGGTTCACTCACGACAGCTTCATATACCGTCAAAGCCCCATCTCCACAGAATTTGAACAGAACGTGTACAGGGACAGCTGGCTGGTTGGTGAGTGACATGGGAGTCAGGCATGACTGTCCGCCCCCATGATGCACACATCACGAGGGGCACATGCACAACTAACATCCTCCTGTCTTTTCCCTTCCAGGTGACGCGCCATATGCACTTGGACCCCCATCTCATGACTCCATTCCGGAATCCCCAAACCCCAGGAGAGCAAAGATACAATGATGCACACACACGTACCCGTGGAGTGGTGGAACGCACCTTTGGCCTCCTGAAGTCCCGTTTCCGATGCCTGGATAAGTCCGGGGGGACCCTGTTGTATTCCCCAAACTTTGTGTGCCAGATCATCGGTGCATGTTGCATTCTGCACAACTTCGCCATGAGAAAGGGCCTGGAGATTGACATACGTGATGACTTGACCCCCGAACCACACAGTCCCCCCCATAACCCAGGCTACCCGGTCTACTGAGGGAGAAGCAGTCAGGAGTTGTCTCGTGGAACGTATCTTTACACGTTAAACACACACATTCATCATGGCACAAGGAGAATGCACACATGCACACCAATGTGGTCCCTAGCACACACACCCCACATCCTCATCAAATTGGATTAGACCAAAGTACACTGCACGGTACTTGGGAGCAGCAACGCCACGCCAAGGCTCCAATTATGTCGCTATACATTCATACACCATTCACACGGCAGAGGGTGACACCCCTTTGCCGGCAGGAGTGACACCCCCCCCCCCATTCACACACCAGTCACACTGTAGTTTACACTCCTCACCGTGTGTATGAACTACAACGCAAACAATAAAACTCATACTTAAACAAAAATAAATAAATACTGCTCATACTTTGAGCATAGTCAAATCCAAAAATTCAGCTCATACTCTGAGCATAAAGAAAAATCATAATCCAGCTCATACTCTGAGCATTAAGAAAAAAAAAAAAAAAAAAAAAACGAGCAGAAGTGTCCCAAGAATTGAGCATTCATCTGCTCTTCCGTTTGCCCAGGCTGGTGCAACGGGTGCCACGGCTCTGGCTCCTCAGTTGGCGGGAGGGAGCCTGGGGTGGGGAGGGGGGGGAGTAGCATCATCCCCTGCTTGGTCACTCCTGGCAGGTGGTGCCTGCCTGCCCTCCATAGCTTTGGCAAGGTGGGTGAGCACAGAGTTGGTCTGTGCCAGCATCCGAAGCTGGCGTGTTGTGTTCTGATGCTGGTGCCGCCGGGTTTGTCTCCCCTCCTCACGCACAGCAGCAGTGTTGGCCTCTACAGCCCCTGCCAACCTGCTCACCTCCGCTGTGAGCACTGCTGTGGCGGAATGCTGCTCCACCATGCGCAGGTGACCATCGCCACACTGTTGGAGCTGACTTCCTGCAGGCTCTCAGTATTTTTGCTGCCCTGATCAGCCTACAGGGTGAGGGCCTGCTGTAATGTGGCTGCGCATGCAGCCTGGGACTTGGCCGAGGAGGCCAGGCTGTCCGCCATTTGTTAAAGGTCACCCACCATAGCCCCGATATGGCGGGTCTGCCGGCCCTGCTCCTCCTGCAGCCCTTCTCGGAGGCCTCCAGGTACACCCCTCGTCTTTCGAAGAGCCTTCCTGGGAGAATAAGATGCTGGGGCCCATCCAGATGGGGAAGACGGGGAGGGGCTTGCCCTGGAGGGGGTTGACCTGATGGTCGGGGAGGTGGTAGGGAGTCCAGAGATGCTGGTATCCTCCTCAAGGTATATGGAGTCCTCCTGGTGGAGGTCAATGGACTCCTCCACAATAACCTCGATAGATGACCTATGGGCACTCCCCTCCACCAACATGCCCAGGATTTCAAGGGAGGCCGACTGAACCACATGATGTTCTGGGGATGTGGTGGGTCGCACTGCAGCCGACGACGGCCCAGCTTCATCCTCAACATCTGCGGATGACACAAAAAAACACATGTTGGTGGACCCACACACACTTGACACATGTTCCTTTCCACCCTCTCCCATGCTACACACCAGATAGGAGATAAAACACACTTACCTGACCCCAAGTCCCGAACAGTGGAGTCCCATCCTGGAATGCCCTACACCTGCTCCTGCGACAGACACTGAGCAATAATCTCCTCCACCGGTGTCAACCACAATGCACACGCTGGTCCTCCCCCCTTGCCACTGGCATGCTTTCAAATCAGGACCAATTTGTCCCGGACTCGACGCCGCATGTCGTTCAATTTTTTTTGTATATCATCCCAACTCCGGGTCTCATTGCCAATGGCATCAATATCCAGGGTGATACTTTCAAAAATTGCCCTCCTCTGTGCCTTGCTTGTATTTTTGTGCTGGGCACCATGCAGGGCGGCGTCGTATTTGGTCAGTGCCGCCAACATACCCTCCATCTCCGCTGTATTAAAATTATGCTTTTTCTCCTTCTGAGGAGATGCCATCTCACGCTCAAACAAAATTACCTTGGGGAAAAAAGCAGGATGTAATTTTGCGCCGGACAGGCGCATGTCTGGGCGTATTTATGCGCTCGGCGTAAGCCGGTGGGCAGGCGTATCCCAAGAAGTAGGACCGGCGTAGTTGTGAGCATGCGCACAGGGAAGCGATCGTACGTCCACGGGACTGCGCATACTCCGTCGATGATACACCGGGCGTAATCCACTGCTCAACGTTCAGCCCATCATTTGCATAAGGGAACACCCACTTACACTTACGCCGGCTTGTGCCTTCAAATTTCCGGTACGCCGGCGCACAGTTACACGCAAATGCTTGCTGAATACTATGCTAACCTCACACGATTACGCATATGAGATACGCTACGCCGGAATAAGGATGCAAACATCTACCTGAATCTACCCCAGTATCTCACAAAAGTGAGTACACCCTTTACATTTTTGGGAATATTTTATTATATCTTTTCATGTAACTACACTGCAGAAATTACACTTTGCTACAATGTAAAGATGGCTTAGGCTATAAGAAGATTGCTCAGACCCTGAGACCCCATTCACATCTAGGCGTTTTTACGCCTGTAGCGCTACGCCTCTGCCGCCAGAGGGCTGGAAATACATGTCCCTCTATGGAGATGGTTCACATCTCCACGCCGAACGCCGGACGCCTGTCGCCTGCGGCGTGAAAAAAGGTCCCGGACCTTTTTTTCAGGCGTCTTCGAGCATTCGGCTAGGAGATGGCAATCATCTCCATAGAGGGGGTCATCTTGGGACACATCTAGGCGGACAATACCCGCGTTTTGTCGCCGCAAATCGCGGTACAAAACGCCGCTATTTTTACCGCGATTTGCGGCGACAAAACGCCGCGATTTCGTCCGTCTAGATGTGAATGCAGCCTGAAACTGAGCTGCAGCATGGTGGCCAAGACCATACATCGGTTTAACAGGACAGGTTCCACTCAGAACACTCAAAAGTTGAGTGCAAATGCTCAGCGTCATATCAAGAGGTGTCTTTGGGAAATAGACGTATGACTGCTGCCAGCATTGCTGCAGAGGTTGAAGGTGTGGGGGGTGGGGGGGGGGAGTCAGCCTGTCAGTACTCAGACCATACACCGCACGCTGAATCAAATTGGTCTGCATGGCTGTCATCCCAGAAGGAAGCCTCTTCTAAAGATGATACACAAGAAAGCCCACAAACAGTTTGCTGAAGACAAGCAGACTAAGGACATTGATTACTGGTACTGTGTCCTGTGGTCTGATAAAACCAAGATAAACTTATTTGGTTCAGATGGTGTCAAGTTTGTCTTGCCTAGAGCCAAACATGGTGGTGGGAGTGTCATGGTCTGGGGCTGCATGAGTGCTGCCGGCACTGGGGAACTACAGTTCATTGAGGAAACCATGAATGCCAAGATGTACTGTGATATACTGAATCAGAGCATGATCCCCTTCCTTCCGCAGGGTAGTATTTCAACATTATAACGACCCCAAAACATAACTCTAAGGCCCCGTACACACGACCAAACATGTATGCTGCGGGCCAGTTTCAGCATACATGTTCGGTCGCGTGTAGGCGCGAGCGGGCCGAATTCCAGCAAACATTTGCCCGCCGGGCCTTTTCCCAGCAGACAAATATTCCTGGACGTGTTTTAAAACCGTCCGCTGGAATCCTGCCCGCTCGGACATGTATGGTCGTCAGTACAGACCTACCGTACATGTCCGAGCGCCCGCCGTCCCTCGCATGCGTCGAATGACTTCGACGCATGCGTGGAAGCCTTTAAATGGCAGGCCCGCCCACGTCGCCGCATCATCGCGGCGACGACGCGGACACGCCCCGCGTAATGTTTACGCGCGGACTTCTGTACGATGGTTAGTACAACCATCGTACAGAAGCCCTCTGGCAGGCATGTACGGTGAAAACGGTGCGACGGACCGGTTTCACCGTACATGTTTGCTCGTTAGTACCCGGCCTAAGACAACCACTGCCTTACTAAAGAAGCTGAGGGTAAAGGTGATGGACTGGTCAAGCATGTCTCCAGACCTAAACCCTATTGAGTATCTGCGGGGCATCCTCAAACAGAAGGTGGAGGAGTGCAAGGTCTCTAACATCCACCAGCCCTGTGATGTTGTCATGGAGGAGTGGAAGAGGACTCCAGTAGCAGCCTGTGAAGCTCTGGTGAACTCTATGCCCAAGAGGGTTAAGGCAGTGCTGGAAAATAATGGTCGCCACACAAAATGTTAACACTTTGGGCCCAATTTGGACATTTTCACTTAGGGGTGTACTCACTTTTGTTGCCAGCGTTTTGGACAGTAATGGCTGTGTTAAGTTATTTTGAGGGGACAGCAAATTTACACTGCTTTACAAGTGGTACACTCACTACTTTACATTGTGTTGTCACATAAAGAGATATAATAAAATATTTACAAAAATGTGGGGGTGTACTCAATTCTACGTGGCAGATATACTCCACCAATAACTGACAGGAGCGTTTGTCACAATATATATATATACAGTTGTGTTCAAAATTATTCAACCCCCCAATGCTGTAAAGGGTTTTAGGGAATTTAGTGTACATTTGTAATTGTATTCAGAATGAAATCCTACAAGGACTTCTTAAAGAACCATATGCAACTAAATGACATCAATTGGTTTTGTAATACAGTAGTAAATGTTTATTTTGTGAATTCTTCATTTACACAATTATTCAACCCCTTAAAGACTACCACTCTGATGAACAGAGGTTCATTGAAGTGTTTTCAATCAGGTATTGAAAACACCTGTGGATGTCAGGGAGCAGCAATAAAGCCTAATAAGCACCAATCAGGCAGCTTTAAAATGACTGTGATACTCAGCTCCTTCTAGACATTTACTGGTGTGGTTACAAACATGGTGAAGTCAAGAGAATGGTCCGGGAAGACAAGAGAAGAGGTGATTACTCTTCACAGGAAGGGCAATGGCTATAAGAAGATTGCAAAGATGTTAAACATACCAAGAGACACCATAGGAAGCATCATTCGCAAATTCAAGCCAAAGGGCACTGTTGAAACGCTACCTGGTCGTGGCAGAAAGAAGATGCTGACTTAGACTGCTGAGCGCTACCTGAAGCGTAGAGTGGAGAAAACTCCCCTTGTGACTGCTGAGGAACTGACAAAAGATTTGTCAGATGTGGGTACTGAAGTTTCTGCTCACACAATACGGCGCACACTGCGTAATGAAGGCCTCCATGCCAGAACTCCCAGGCGCACCCCCTTGCTGTCTCCAAAGAATAAGAAGAGTTGACTGCAGTATGCAAAAATCATGTGGACAAACCACAGAAGTTTTGGGATTGTGTTCTGTGGACTGATGAAACAAAATTAGAAGTGTTTGGGCCCATGGATCAACGCTATGTTTGGAGGAGGAAGAACAAGGCCTATGATGAAAAGAACACCTTGCCTACTGTGAAGCATGGCGGGGGGTCAATCATGCTTTGGGGCTGTTTTGCTTCAGCAGGTACAGGGAAGCTTCAGCGTGTGCAAGGTACCGTGAATTCTCTTCAGTACCAGGAGATAGTGGATAACAATGTGATGCAGTCCGTCACAAACCTGAGGCTTGGGAGACGTTGGACCTTTCAACAGGACAATGATCCCAAGCATACCTCCAAGTCCACTAGAGCATGGTTGCAGATTAAAGGCTGGAACATTTTGGAGTGGCCATCGCAGTCACCAGACTTAAATCCGATTGAGAACCTCTGGTGGGACTTAAAGAAAGCAGTTGCAGTGCGCAAGCCTAAGAATGTGACTGAACTGGAGGCTTTTGCCCATGACGAATGGACGAAGATACCAGTAGATCGCTGCAAGACACTTGTGTCAAGCTATGCTTCAAGTTTAAAAGCTGTTATAACTGTAAAAGGATGTTGTACTAAGTACTAAGATTGAATGTCAATTGGGGGTTGAATAAAACTGATAATGATGTGAGCACAGAAAAGACATTTGTGGTTATTTCATTATAAATATTATGTTATATTTGTCTGACCTACACGTGCCTCTTTGATTTAATTGTAAGCAGGATGACAGGATGATCAAAATCAATGTCACACTGGCCAAAACAATCAATTTCAGTGGGGGTTGAATAATTTTGAATACAACTGTATGTATATATATATATATATATATATATATATATATATATATATATATATATATATATATATATATATATATATATATATATATATATATATATATCTTAGTCAGTTCTTGAACAATCGACTGATATTATGCTAAAAGTGTTTCACTGAATTAACAACGGCTACAATCATTGGCAGATTCTAAATTCTACCAACAGCAGCCTTTTAATACCAAATGAAAGGTAAACTTTAAGGCTGAACTTCAGCTTCTGATATACTTTACATAGTTCATTTGGGCCAAGCTGACAAACAAACTATGTCCCTCAATAATATGTGAGGCTGCTGGTTGTGACATCATCAGCCTGCCTCCCTGACTCAGCCAATCAGAGGAAGCAATGTATTCATTGCTAGAATACATCACTTCCTCTGAATGGCTAAGCACCGATCAGATAGACTACACTGAAAAACGCTATTGCAAAAACGCTAAAAAACTTTGAAAGGCTCCCTGCAAAGCTACTGGTGTTTTTTTATAGCTTTTTTTAGCTTCAGTGTGCATAGAGCCTTAGGATCAGATTTACTAAAGTGTGAAGTGAACGTGGGCCTGAAGTATAAAATGAGGTGGAGTAAATCTCATAGCAAGCCTAGTAGGATAGCTTTATAGAAGAAGATCTAATGTGATGGATAACCTCAAATTCTAGCTAAGGGAGATATTTAATAAAGCTACAAGTTAACTTACAGACTAAGAGCAGCATTGTACTTACTTTAAAAACGACCACCACATTTGATGTCAATTTCTTTTGTTGAGTAGAATTCAGTGCAACATCAACATGACGAAACAAGTACGTTCCCATGTGAGGAGAACCAAGCACTTTTGTAGCCAAATTACCAACTGGTAATCCATGGTAAGATATGGTTGCTGCAGATTCATATGGTACAAACAGGAAGCAATACTTTTCTTCCAGCTCTCTAATGTTCCTACCAAGTTCTTTCATTTCATTTCTAAAAAATTAATTAAAAAAACAGTCATCAGTAATCAGTAAAACTTTAAATAAATTTTGCACTGTGACCAAATATCTAAGGCCCTATTAGCTTTGATCACCTAATACCCAGGTACACAGTTACAGTGCCTAGAAAAAGTATTCCTACTCATTGAAATTCTCCACATTTTGTCATGTTACAACCAAAAAACGTAAATGTATTTTTGGGGATTTTATGTGATAGACCAACACAAAGTGGCACATAATTGTGAAGTGAAAGGAAAATGATCAATAGTTTTCATATTTTTTTTACAAATAAATACAGTGGGCTAGATTCAGATAGAATGGTCTATCTATCCGCCCGGCGTAACGTATCTCAGATAAGTTACGCCGCCGTAATTTAGGGCGCAAGTTCTGTATTCAGAAACAACTTGCGCCCTTAGTTACGGCGGCGCAACGTATGTGCGTCTGCGTAAGCCCGCCTAATTCAAATGTGGATGATGTGGGCGTGTGTTATATGCATATTAACTGTGACCCCGTGTATTTGACATTTTTTACGAATGGCACATGCGCTGTTTGTGAAAAATTCCGCCGCAAATCGTCATTGCTTTCGACGTGAACGTAAATTACGTCCAGCCCTATTCGCGAACGACTAACGCAAACAACGTAAAATTTTCAAAACTCAACGCGGGAACGACGGCCATACTTAACATAGGATACGCCTCATATAGCAGGGGTAACTATACGCCGAAAAAAGCCTAACGTAAACGACGTAAAAAAATGCGCCGGCCGGACATACGTTTCTGAATCGGCGTATCTAGTTCATTTGCATATTCCTCGCTTAACTATACGGAAGCGCCACCTAGCGGATCTTAGGGAAATCTATGCGTAACTGATTCTATGAATCAGGCGCATAGATACGACCGGCCGGACTCAGAGATACGACGGCGTATCTGGAGATACGCCGTTGTATCTTGTCTCTGAATCTACCCCAGTATGTGAAAAGTGTGGCATGGATTTGTGTTTAGCCCCCTTGAACCAATACTTTGAAGAACCACCTTTCACTGCAATTACAGCTGTGAGTCTTTTTGGGGCTGTCTCTACCAGCTTTGCACATCTAGAGAGCGACATTTTTGCCCATTTTTCTTTGCAAAATAACTCAAGCTCTGTCAGATTGGACGGAGAGCGTCTGTGAACAGCAATTTTCAAGTCTTGCCACAGATTCTAAATAGGATATAGGTCTGGATATCGACTGGGCCATTCTAACGGATGAAGATGCTTTGATTCAAACCATTCCATTGTATCTCTGTCTGTATGTTTAGGGCCCTTGTCCTGCTGGAAAGTGAACCTCCACCCCAGTCTCAAGTCTTTTGCAGACTATAACAGGTTTTCTTCCAAGATTGCCCTGTATTTGGCTCCATCCATCTTCTCATCAACTCTGGCCAGCTTCCATGTCCCTGCTGAAGAAAAGCATCCCCACAGAATGATGCTGCCACCACCAGATTTCACGGGGGTGATGGTCTGTTCAGGGGGATGTGCAGTGTTCATTTTCTGCCACACATAGCGTTTTGCTTTTAGGCCAAAAAGTTAAATTTTGGTCTCATCTGACCAGAGCATCTTCTTTCACATGTTTGCTGTGTCCCCCACATGGCTTCTCGCAAACTGCAAACGGGACTTTTTATGGCTTTCTTTCAACAATGGTTTTTCGTCTTGCCACTCTTCTATAAAGGCCAGATTTGTAGAGTGCACTAATAGTTGTCCTGTGGACAGATTCTCCTACCTGAGCTGTGGATCTCTGGATCTTCTCCAGAGTGACCATGGGCCTCTTGGCTGTTTCTCCACTTATTGCTCTCCTTGCCTGGCCTGTCTCAGTTTAGGTGGAAGGCCATGTTTTGGTAGGATTGATGGATTGAATAGTGCTCTGTGAGATGTTCAAAGCTTGGGATGTGTTTTTATAGCCTAACCCTGCTTTAAACTTCTCAGCAACTTTAACCCTGACCTGTCTGGTGTATTCCTTGGCTTTCATGAAGCTGTTTGTTTACTAAGATTCTCTAACAAACCCATGAGGGCTTCACAGAACAGCTGTATTTCTACTGAGATTAAATTACACACGTGGACTCCATTTACGAATTAGGTGACTTCTGAAGGCAATTGGTTCCACTGGATTTTAGTTAGGGGTATCAGAGTAAAGGGGGCTGAATACAAATACACGCCACACTTTTCAGATATTTATTTGTAAAAAATGTGGAAAACCATTTATCATTTTCTTTCCACTTTACAAGTGTGCCACTTTTTGTTGGTCTATCACATAAAATACCAATAAAATACATTTATGTTTTTGGTTACAACATAACAAAATGTGAACAATTTCAAGGGGTATGAATATTTTTTCAAGGCACTGTAAACACCCTTTATGCTATCAATAAATAGATAAACACTACAGGGGGTCCTAGTAAAAAATAAGTGTTCTTCCACTCAAAAGGATTTACTTAACCCCTCCTTTCCTAGTTTAACTACTTTCACATGATCTGAGAAAAAAAGGCCCTTCCTGGTTGTGCTGGCGAGTATTTAACCACTTAAAGACCGTCCGGTCTTTAAGTGGTTAAATACTCGCCAGCACAACCAGGAAGGGCCTTTTTTTCTCAGATCAATATGCTGCCTAAAGACCCAATGTGTTTTTACAATTTGGCACTGCGCTGCTTTAACTGGTAATTGCGCGGTCATGCAATGTTGTACCGAAACAAAATTTGCGTCCTTTTCTTCCCACAAATAGAGCTTTCTTTTGATGGTATTTGATTGCCTCTGCAATTTTTATTTTTTGCAATATAAACGGAAAAAGACCGAAAATTTTGAAAAAAAAAAGATTTTTGTTAGAACAAAAAGTAAAAAATATCGAATAAACTAAATTTTAGTCAAACATTTAGGCCAAAATGTATTCAGCCACATGTCTTTAGTAAAAAAAAATCTCAATAAGCGTATATTTATTGGTTTTCGCAAACATTATAGCGTTTACAAACTAGGGTACATTTTCTGGAATTTACACAGCTTTTATTTTATGACTGCCTATCTCATTTCTTGAGGCGCTAAAATGGCAAGGCAGTACAAAACCCCCCAAATGACCCCATTTTGGAAAGTAGACACCCTAAGGAAACTGCCGAGAGGCATGTTGAGTCCATTGAATATTTTTTTTTTTGTTCCCAAGTGATTGAATAATGACAAAAAAAAACACAAACATTTACAAAAAGTTGTCACTAAATGATATATTGCTCACACATGGTTATATGTGGAATTGCACCCCAAAATACATTCTGCTGCTTCTCCTGAGTACGGGGATACCACATGTTTGGGACTTTTTGGGAGCCTAGCCGCGTACGGAGCCCCAAAATCCAAGCACCGCCTTCAGCATTTCTAAGGGCGCAAATTTTTGATTTCACTCCTCACTACCTATCACAGTTTCGAAGGCCATAAAATGCCAAAATAGCACAAAACCCCCCCAAATGACCCCATTTTGGAAAGTAGACACCCCAAGCTATTTGCTGAGAGGGATGTCGAGTCCATGGAATATTTTATATTTTGACACAAGTTGCGGGAATATGACAAACTGATTTTCTTATGCACAAAGTTGTCACTAAATGATATATTGCTCACACATGCCATAGTTATATGTGGAATTGCACCCCAAAATACATTCTGCTGCTTCTCCTGAGTACGGGGATACCACATGTGTGGGACTTTTTGTGAGCCTAGCCGCATACGGGGCCCCGAAAACAAGATTTCTAAGGGCATACATTTTTGATTTCACTCCTCACTACCTATCACAGTTTCGAAGGTCATAAAATGCCAAAATAGCACAAAACCGGTCTGTAGTTGCCGGGTATAAATCTTGGTCCTTTTTTAAAAATTGGTGCTACATTGGCTTTTCTCCAATCAGCTGGTACCATTCCAGTCAGTAGACCGTTCGTAAAAATTTGAAACAATGGTCTGGCAATTACTTGACTGAGTTCCTTAAGGATCCTCGGGTGCAAGCCATCTGGTCCCGGTGACATATTTATGTTGAGTTTTTCATGTCTATTCCTAATTCTATCCTCTGATAGCCATGAGGGTGCTTCCTGTGATGTGTCAGGAGGATAAACCTTGACGTTTTGTTTACTGAATCCCTGTTTCCCTTGTGTAGACTGAGAAGAATACATTCAAAACCCTCGCCATCTCTCCATCCTTTTTTAACCAGATTCCCTTCATCATTCTTTATGGGTCTGATATGATCTGTCCTCCCTCTTTTACTATTAATGTACTTAAAGAATTTCTCTGGATTTTTTTTACTCTCCTCCGCCATGTGCCTTTTGTGTTCTATCTTAGCCGCCCTGATTGCACCCTTACATTTCTTATTGCATTCTTTGTACAGTTGGAATGCTGATGATGACCCTTCAGCCTTTTTTTTTTTTTTTTTTTTTTAAGGCCTTCTCTTATTCTTTTATATGCATTTTTATGTTGGAGTTAAGCCACCCAGGACTTTTATTAGCTCTTTAAAATGTATTACCTATTGGGATGCACTAATACCCTTATTTAATATGCTCCTAAAACACACCCATTTTTACTCAGTGTTCTTTGGGCCAGATTCACAAAGCACTTACGCCGACGTATCTAGAGATGCGCGGCGTAATTCAAAAATGCGCTGCGCGTATCTTTGCGCCGTATCCTCAAAACGAAATACGCCTGAAAACCAGATTTTTCCGTCCGACGCATCTTGAAGCGCAAAATACGCTAGACACACCATTGTTTTTCTATGCTAATATGCAAATGAGGGAGATACGGCGATCCCCAAAAGTATGCTTGTGCGGCGTAGGCTACGCCCTGTGCGCATCTGCTAGTTTCATGGTGTAAAGTTACACCTTATAAAAGCTGCCCTAAGGGTGCATTCACACATCCTACTTGTTCTCACGATTTTCGGTTTTAAATCATCCAAATCTGTATGGCAAAACGTATCCATTCACTTCCATTCATTAATTGAGGTCCCCAAGTGCATCCGATTTGATCCGCATACGATTTGATACGATTTAAAATCGCATCAAAAAACGTGTTTGACCACGTTTTTTGGTCCTGATTTGAAATTGTATTAAAATCGTGTCCGATTTTTTTTTTTATATTGTGGTCAATCCAAATCGTATGTAATCGGATGACTGATCCGATTACATACGATTTTGTCAGATACGATTCCATCCGATTTAATGGTCCGTTTATCGGATGTTAAAATCGTGATGTGAACCTAGCCTTACTTCACACCAGCTGTGTAAATGTCAGCTAAAGCAACACCGTTAGGGAAGAGCTGAGCACACACACTTGCAGGACAACAATCTGTATGCCAACATGCCAGGGGCATCCATGCTCATAGCTATACTAGTGACTTTAGTAACCAAGGCTACCCCCTCTTCTGAGGGAACAGCAGCCAGGAGACGCCTCGCAGAATGCATCTTTGCACAGTAAACACACACATTAATCATGGCACAATGAGAATGCATGCATGCACACCCACTGTGGTCCCTAGCACAGACACATCACATCCTCATCGAATTGGATTAGACCCAAGTACCCCCCACGGTACTAGGGAGCAGCAACGCCCCGCCACGGCTCCAATTATGTCACTGTGCATTCATACACCATTCACATGGAACCTGGGATCACTTCTCCCTGGTCCTGGGAATCCCTACTCCACCAAAACTGAGGGTGACACCCTTTTTCCATCAGGAATGTCACCCCCACATTCATACATCATTCACACACATAAAACTAATCATAATCACAGTATAATAAAAAAACAAACCAAAAAAAAATAAAAGTACATCCAATATTAATGTAATGGCGGCGGCGTGAGCTATGCCTGGGCCGGGCACGGGCATGGCCACGGCCAACCAGGGGAGACTCATGGGGGGGGAAGCAGGGGTAGGAGGAGCCTCCCCTGGTGACTGTCCTCCTGCTGGCCTGCCCTCCAAGGCCACGGCGATCCTGGTCAGACCCACAGTGAGGGCAGCCGTATTGGCCTGGACAGCCTGGGTGTTTGCGTGGACAGCCTGGGTCAGGGCACTCACCTCCAGGGACACGCCTGCTGTGGCGGTCTGCAGGTCACAAATGCAAGTTATGAATGCCACGGAGTTTGTGCCCACATCACTGACCGAGTCCTTAATTGAGCCCAGGCTGTCCTCCATCTGGGCCAAAGTCCGGGTGACCTGACCCAGATGTTGGGTCTGTCGAGCCTGGTCCCTCTGCAGATTGGCCGGCAGGAACTCAGCCACCCCCTGGTCTTATGGGTGGCCTTCCTGCCTGCAGCTGAGGCTTGTGGTCTGGGAGGAGGGGAGAGAGAGACCCTTGGGAGGAGCCCTGTTGGGGGAGGAGTGGGAAGGGCTACCCCTGATGGAGGCCTGACTGCTGCCAGCCTCAGGGGGAGCATCATCCCAAGACAAAAGGATTTCCCTGGCAAGGTCCATCCGATCATCCACAAACTCCCCCCCTCATCCTCCTCCTGAGGTGAGGTGTGGCCACTCCCCTCCCCTGAGGTCTCCTGCCCTTCTTGGGGCTCTTCTGCAGCCTGTTGTCCGGGGGTTGGTGCACACTGGCCTGATGGCCCAGCAATCTCCTGGCCATCTGTGGATGACACAAAACATTCACAGGTTGGAGGATCCACACACATGGCACATATTCCCTTCCCCCACCCACACATGCTACTTACCTGTCCTCACGGCCTCATCAGAGTCAAAGCCAGGCAGGCCAACCACCTGCTGGCTATGGAAGCACCGGGCCACCGCACGCTCCTCCTCAGTCCACCTTAGCGTGCAGGGTGCGGGCCTCCTCCAGTGCCCCTGGCATGGGCAGTTATCTTGGCCAGCTTGTCACAGACCAAACTCCTCAGATCATTGATCTTCTTACAGATCCCACTGGGGGTCCTCGTCTCGCCCCCCCCCCCTCTGCATTGATCTCATCCGTAATCTGTTGGATGATTGCCTTCTTCCTGGCCGGGGGGGTATCCCGGCTCTCAGGGCCATGTAAATATCGCCCAAATCGGGTGATGGCCCTGGCAAGTATTTGCTTTTCTCGCACCGAAAAATTCAACTTTAGTCTCTTTGGTGCCATCTCACCCAACACCAAACACACACAAAAAACAAACAGAACAAACAAACACAAATACACACAGAACAAACAGACACAAAAAGACACAGAACAAACACACCCAAAAATCAAACAGCAAAAACCAAACACCAAAATCAAACAACACAAGCAGACAGCTAATACAAAATCAAAAACAAACAACGAAAAAACAAACACAAAAAACAGTCAGAAAAAACAAACACCTACTACAAGCTCCTACTTCTATAAATCTTTAATCTAACAATACTACACTCACCAACAAACACCAACAAACAACAGAGCAAAAGCAACTTGCTTTAGGAAAGGGAACACAGGGATGTACTTTTGCAATGGAAGGGCATTTGTGTGGGGCTATTTATACACAGGGCGTATCTCACTAAGTAAGCTTGGCCTATTTCCTATCTCACTGATTGCGCCGGGCCAAGTTCTGAGCATGCCCAGTGAGGTGCAGATTCGTGCGCGCATGCGCAGTACGGCCGGCCCTTCATTTGCATGGGGTCACGGCTCATTTCAATGGAGCACGCCCACTTCCTTCCCACTTTCAATTAACCCGCCTTACGCCTCGGAATTTACGTTACGCTGGCGCACATTCTGGCGCAAATACGGATATACGCAGATACGGCACTTACGCCACAAAATTCAGCTGCCGTAACTTAAATGACATGCGTTACACCGATCTAAAAATGTGCCGCTCTACGTGAATCTGGGCCTTTGTTCCTAGGATTTTATCCCATTTAATATCTTCTAGCAAGGAGCGTAGTTTATGGAAAATGGCTCTTTTTGAAATTTAGTGCCTTTGTATTCCCTTGTGTTTCCTGTTTGTGTGATTTATATTGAAACTAATTGACCTGTGACCGCGGTTTCCTAAATTGCACCATATTTCCACATCAGTGATCAGGTCTGTATTTTTAGTAATCAGTAGGTCTAGAAACGCATTGTTTCTTGTTGGTGCATTTACCATCTGACCCATGAAATTGTCTAGCAAGACATTTAGGAAATGGTGAGCCTTAGACAAATGTGTGGTTCCTTCCGCCCAGTCTATATCTGGATAATTTAAATCCCCCATTATAATAACACTTCCCATCCTTGCCGCCATTCCAAGATGTGATAGGGGGTCTGCCTCCCCCTCCTCCATCTGGTTAGGGGGCCTATAGCACAGTCCCAGTATTACATTCCCCTTGGTTTCCTCCCTCTGTAGCTCTACCCATAAGGATTCCACCTCCTCCCTTGCTCCATTAGCGATGTCATCCCTATATTATCAAAAGTATTGGGATGCCTGCCTTAACACGGACGTGAATTTTAAAGGCATCCCGTCTTAGTCTGTAGGGTTCAATATTGAGTTGGCTCACCCTTTGCAGCTATAACAGCTTTAACTCTTATGGGAAGGCTGTCCACAAGGTTTAGGAGTGTGTCTATGGGAATGTTTGACCATTCTTCCAGAAAGGTGTTCTATCGGGTTGAGGTCAGGACTCTGTGCAGGCCAGTCAAGTTCCTCCACCCCAAACTCACTCATCCATGTCTTTATGGACCTTACTTTGAGCACTGGTACTAAGAGGTGATATTCCCCACTCTCTGAGGGGGAATCTTTACTACCTGCGCTGTTTCTATGAAAGGAGGTCAATAGAAATCTCTCCATGGTGTGATAGGATCTTAATCATTCCCTATTCTATCCAAAACGAAGAAAACATTTTGGCTTATATGCATAAACTGGAAAACAAAGGCAGGGACTTGTTTCCCTGTATCTCAGAAGCATTTGACTGTGATGTTTAACTGCAAACATACACCTAACAGCTTGTACGGCCAACCATATATGGCGCAAATGTATTTCCAAAATAAATTCACCAGATTTCCCCATCAACACAGACAGTGCTGATGCAGGAATCCCTCCTGCCAGCCATTGTCTTCTCCCGGGGGGCCATTGTCTTCTCTCGGGGGAGAATATGTCCCCACCGAGTGAAGACAGTGATTATTGCTAGTGGCTATGGCAGCCACTATCAATACTCGCAGGTAAAACTCAACATGCTGGTTGTACCCAAGTTTATTGCTCGATCAACTTGGTACATTCAGCCTGCCCATACACAGTTTGAATCTGAGTTGGCTCGAACTGTGTATGGCCTGTCTTGATCGGGCCATAGGAAGTTGGCAGCTAGTAACCAGGTCTAGTATCCATCAAAAATGGCCATGCTGTAATATGCACATTCAAAGAAAATTAATCTATAATTGATGCAGCTTTCAAATCTGAGTTTTTTTCCTACAAAATAAACAAAAAAACAAATGATAAGATGCATTTTCAGAGTTTCCGGAAGGATAAAGGAAATTAAAAAAGTAATATTTCCAAGCTACATTTTGTATAGTAGGTACCTCTTTTCAGAAAATTTTTGCTCTAAATCATTATTTATGACCAGCTTCATTTCCGAAAATTCCCAGGAAGAATTCAGCTCACAATTCATATTTAGCCTTCCTTTATTCAGAGTATCGAGGATTTCAGTATATTCCCTCTTTTCAGGGGTACACTGAATGATGCACCCTAAGAGTTTGGTAAAAGAAAAAAAAAAGTTAAATCAACATTTTAAAATCTAACAAGCAGGATAACAACATCTACCATTGAAGCCACAAATACTATTGTCCTGAATTTAAAGCTGCATTAAACCCCAAACCAAAATTGTAGTATACTGCAACTTACCTATCATTAGATGTGGTGGCTGCATGTGTTTTCTTATTTTACTTTTAAGGCTTTTTTACTTGGTTTTCACCTGATGATCTGGCCAGGAATGCACCTCCTGTATTAGAGTGCCCCCCCACTCTGAATAAAGGAACACAGGGGCATCATTGACCAGCAGCATTGTCAGTCTGGGGAGGGGTCATTTTAGATGCACTAGCAGATTTCAATTTTTTTAAGGCTGCACAAGCAGTAAAAACAAAATGTATTTTGAGATAAAAAATGTACAGTACATGAATAAAAAAGCTGTTCATTGTAAGCACCCCTGCCACTGGTAATTGGTTTGTCACAACACTTAAATGATAAATTTGCAGGACAGCTTGTTCTGTAGAAAAAACACAGAATTACTGGATGGATCACCAGGTGAAAATAAAAGAAAACTAATGCAGCCATCACATCTAAAAATTGGTAAGCTACGGTATAACTGGATTATTGTACGTACCTGTAAAATCAGTTAATTTGAGTACATCATGGGACACAGAGCAGATTATTAATCATGACAACCTGGCTTATGCACCACCTATAGGTAAGTGGACACTGGCAAAAAAACAATCGGGAAGTTCCCCCATATTACCCCACCTCCTCAGGAACCCTCAGTTTTGTAGCAAGCAAAAAAAAACAACAGAGGGGTAGGACCTCTGTGTCCCGTAGATTTTACAGGCAAGTACAAAAAATCAAATTTTCTTTTTGTACATAACGTTGCACAGAACAGGTAATTAACCCCTGGGTGCCAAGCGCACGCAAAGATGCGGCCTGTCGTGGATGGGCCTTGGCAGTGAGGGGGCACATATTTGACGTGCATTAGCGCCGATAGCGCTGTGCCAAGAGCATGCGCCCTGCATGCTCCCGACACAGTGACCAGTGCCTCATGGAAAGCTGCCGATCGCTTCTTACGATAGGGAGTTTTCTGATCATGTGACCGCTGTAACAGCCAATCACAGTGGTCACAAGCCCCGTCCCACCTCCCAGAATGCCAAACCCCTCAAAGGGCCGGCAGAAGCCCAGTGCAAAGGGTTTATTCATGACTACCTGGGATGCTTCAAGGCAATGCACATGAAGGGAAGGAGAACAGCAACCACCATCAGGCCCAAAGAAACTACTCGGCAGCCCGCAGCGGCCAAAAGCAGTATCCTCAGCAGCCTTCACATCCCCCTGGTAAAACCTTCTAAAAGGTGTGTACCAAGCACCAGGTTGCAGCCTTGCAAACCTGAGCCACTGATGCTTGATAACGCAAAGCTCAACAGGCACCAACACTTCTGGAAGAGTGAGCCATTACTTTAAATGGTAAAACCTTTCCCTTCAAGCCATAGGCTTGAGAAATAAGCTGACAAATCCAACAAGAAATGTTTGAACTACTAGCTGCCTGACCCTTCCTTGAACAATCAGGAAGGACAGGCCATTTTTTGTACTTTCAAGTGGATGTAAATCCGATTTTTGAAATCTGACTTGGGCACATATATCTGTAGTGTTTAGTTATCTCTGTCCAAAGTCCAAAGTCCTGTGTCTTTCTGCTGCTTCATTCTTCTGTTATCAGCATGATAACTTCTGACAAGTTCTGTGACACAGGAGATAAAAGCAGCTGAAAATGTGTGTTAGCTGAAGGTAAATTGGGTATCTGGTGCTCCAGGAGGCAATGCCCTTAGTTTGTAATAATGTACATTTGATTAGTCAGTCTTTAGGTAAAAACAAAGTTTAACCACAGTAAGAGGGTGATTTGAAAAGAGTCAGCCATTCTCAGAGTGTGTCCAACAACTCTGCAAAACATATAAAACAAACAAACTCTCTAAGAGTAGTATTAAAACAGTATAATTTATTGCACAAGATTAAAAACGCTTACAAGATATAAGTGGGAGTCATGCTCATTATAAGTATGTAGTCCTGGCAGTTCTACTGCGTCCCACGGGCTTCTTCGCACGATCCAGGTAGCTAAGAAAGGTTCTGGTGCGATGTTGTACTGAATAGCTGTACATTCAGGAAAACCAGGATGTAGTCAGCTCCATGTTGACTAGCTTGAACCGGAAGCGGAAATTATGTCACCAGCAGGGGGCGGAAAGAAGGGGTTTAGGACTGTCTCTGTGGAATTAAAAGCCTATGCGCTCGGAGCTCACAGCTCCTTCTACTGGCCCAGGAGCCGTGAGCCTTTCTCAGCTACCTGGATCGTGCGAGGAGCCTGTGGGACTTAGAAGAACTGCCAGGACTACATACTTATGATGAGCATGACTCCCACTTATATCTTGTAAGTGTTCTTAATCTTGTGCAATAAATGATACTGTTTTAATACTACACTTAGAGAGGCGGCTAAGCCCCCCCCCCCCCCTGTTCTTGAAAATTTCTGTCAGGGTGGGTTGCTATAAATAGATTTGCAGAGAGCTGGTCTATTTACAGCACAGCTCTGCAAATATCTTCATTCCTCTGCCTATGTGTAGGGGGGGGGGGGTGCCTTTCCTCCAATCAGCTATCACACAGTGTATGCCCAGACTCCCCTCCCATTGCTGGAACACTATGTAGGGAGATTTGTTTCATCTCTCTGTATCATCTGAGGCTGTTCATCTTAACTGGATATATGTGAGGGTTTACATCCACTTTAACTGATAATTGCACGGTCATGCAATGCTGTGCAATGCTGTACAGTGTACACAAATAGAGCTTTCTTTTGGTGGTATTTGATCACCACTGCGTTTTTTTTTTTTTTTTGCGTTACAAACAAAAAAAGGCTGAGAATTTTGAAGAAAAAAAAACAATATTTTTTACTTTGGGCTATAAAACATATCCATTAAAAAAAATTGAAAAAAAAGCAAATTTCTTCATGAATTTTGGCCAATATGTATTCTGCTATATATTTTTGGTAAAAAATAAAAATCCCAATAAGCGTATATTGATTAATTTGGGCCAAAGTTATAAACTATGGGATATATACTGGAAATTGTATTTATTTAGTAATGGTGGCGATCAGCGACTTATAGCTGGACTGCAATGTTGTGGCGGACAATTGGACCAGAGCTAAAAATATGCACGGTTACTGTACTAATGACACTGGCTGGAAACATCTAGGATAATCAAAGTTAAATGTGTGCCTAACCAGTGTTTTTGTGTTCTATGTGAGGTGCTTTTACCAATGGAAGTGATGGATTTGGGAAAGAAAATCTATCACTTTTCCCCGTCACAACAGAGCTCTAACTAGTTTACATAGAAAGAGCCTCATCCTGTGTGTCTTCCCAATGATCGGCGGGTGCCATCCATTAGCCGGCATCCACTGATCGGCTTCTGCTGTGACAAATCACAGCAGGAGAAGAACACGTGTGTGCAACCTCTACCTGGGAGTGCAGAATCATGTATATATACGTGATCCTGCACAGCGCGGCCACGCTGTAGCAGTAAATCTGCTATGCGGTAGTCAGCAAGTGGTTAAATTAAACTATGTTATGGTCAAAGAGTATGTACAAAATCCATAAGTCCAAGTTGATAAATAGTTAAAAACAAAAGGAGGCAGCCATCATCAGAGTGTGTCCAGAACTCTGTAAGACATGTTAGAGAAAGAAGGGGGGGAGGCGCCACCTAAGTGTAGTATTAGAATGTCAGCATCTATTGCACAGGGTATAAAAACACTTACAAGTGAGAAGATAATCACGCTCATCAATACATCATCAGTCATGTGATCTCAGCAATCCTGAGGAAATTGAGGCGCACACTTTACTGAAATATGTAGTTATCACAACCATTTTTCACCTTTAGTCTAAATATATATTACCGTATTTATGGGGGTATTGCACGCTCCGGCCTATAGCGCGCACCCCTAAAGTGGACCTGACATTCCTGTAAAAAAAGATTTTTGTACTTACAGTTTTGGTGTCTTGCGCGGTGTCCATCGGCGGCCTCGTAGGGTCTGGCGTCCGTCTGCGGCTTCGGGTGTTCTCTTCGTCGGGTCCGGTGTCCTCCCCGCTTCCCGCGCCGAGTTTGAATACTGCGCCGGCATATACCGAGCACAGTACACTCGTGTATAGTCGGGCAGGCTCGGCTACTCTCGCGCTCACGTCCTGTACGTCCAGGACGTGAGCGCGAGAGGAGCCGAGCCTGCCCGACTATACACGAGTGTACTGCGCTCGGTATATGCCGGCGCAGTATTCAAACTCGGCGCGGGAAAGCGGGGATCGGCGTATATCGCGTACCCACGATTTCGCCCTGATTTTCAGGGCAAAAAAGTGCACGGTATACGCCGATAAATACGGTAGTTATTTCTTACAGCAGACCCTTACGGTCTCTTAGTACTTTGGATATCGATGGGTCCTATTCCTTTTTTGGGGGTAGTGTTTTTTTTTCATGTATAGTAAGTAGGTAACCATAGTACATAAGTGTATTTTTATGGTAATATACAGCCATGCTATGCAATACTCCATATGAAATAATAACTACTATTACTAGTGGTCTGACTTTATTCCCCCTTTTAATCCCCACCTTCTTTCCCATTTCCCTTCAGCCCCCCACAGAGGCGCATTGCCAGCGGTATAGCCGCGGTGTCCCATTGATTTCAATGGGCAAGAGAGGTGGAGGAGTGGTATACACACTGCTCTTTTACCGCTCCAAAGATGCAGCTAGCAGGACTTTTTTTACCGTCCTGCTAGCGCCACGCTCCAGTGTGAAAGCCCTTGTGCAACCAGGACCGCTAGCAGAACCTGTAGGACAGCTGAGATTACAGGACTGATGATGTATCGATGAGCGTGATTATCTTCTGTCTCTTGTAAGTGTTTTTATACCTTGTTCAATAAATACCGACATTCTACTACTCCCCCCCCCCTTTTCTATCATTAACACTGGGTAGCCTGTAACAAACTCCAATGATTACAGCGAGAAGTAAGGTAGAGAGAAAATGAGAAGATACACGGAACCAGTGAAGAAATGGGGAGAGAAAGAGGGGATGGGACGGCAGGGTGTCTATTAATCTCTTTCTCCCTTTTTTTTTTATATAATCTGTAACGTGAAACTTGTAAAAAATAAAGAATTTATAAAAAAAAAAAAAAAAAAGTCCAATGATTAACTACGCACATCCATAAGCAGTTCCACCCATAATTCTTCAGCCTCTTCACACTATCCATCAACTAATGTCAGTCCTCTTTCACACTCCCTTTGAGATCACTTCTCATAATTCTACCCTATCTCACTTCTACCCTGCCTCCCTGAAACAGAGCATAGCCAGGAATATTAATAGCCCAGTCATGTGAAGAATAAAGACAAGATTCGGCAATACCAACTAAGTCACGGTTCTGCACGGTTTGGTGCACTGCTCTACATGCACCAAAACTTCAAACTCTTTTATTTTGCTTTGCAGACTTCAGCATTGGTGAATAAACACTTTAATTCATCATCACATTTTGCTCTTGTGTTTTGTATATCTTTTTTAGTAGTACAAATAGTACTAACATTTCTAATGGTTGTTTGTAACATTGAAACCTTATGAACTGCTATAACCCTCCCGAACTAGCCCCATTCCACACTCCATTACTGTCTGACCCCTAACTGCCCTGTCTACCCGATTAAATTCTAGTACACCCTCCCCCTCAATTCTAATTCAAGTACTCCTCCAGCCTTCTCATAAACCTCTCCCCAAGCACAGCAGCCCCCCTTCCTTTTAGGTGCAAACCATCTTTGGCATATAGGTTGCACCCCAATGAAAAGGCAGCCCAGTGCTCTAGAAACCCAAATCCTTGCCTCTTACGCCAGGTCTTTAGCCATGCATTCAGTTCTCTTAGCTCCCCCTGTCTTTCCTGTGTTGCGCATGGCACAGGCAATATTCTGGAGAATATAACATTGAAGGTCCTTCCCTTCACCTTTCAGCCTAGTTCTTTAAATAGATTCTTAAGGATCCTCCATCTTCCATGTATTCTGTCGTTGGTTGCAACGTGAGCCAAGACACCTGGGGCGTGCCCAGCCTCTCCCAATAATATATTAACCCAGTCCAAAACATGCTGAACCCTGGCACCAGGAACACAGAAAACCATTATGTTGATTATTCTATCAGTCCCGATTAAAGAATCCCCTATTACCACCAACTATGTAGGCCTACCTGCACTACCCTCACCACCCCTACTAGATGGGCTCCACCAATTAGGTAGCGTGGGTCTGATACCCATTACCTGATTGGTTGAAAAGCCAGACGCTGCGTTTGGACACCTATCAGGAGGAGGGGAGGAGACGCATGGAGGACACAGCTCGCCGCTCTCTGACCCACTGTAAGGTCCCACAGCTTGCCGTCGTCACCCACTGCCTGACCCGCCACCGAAATAGGGTAAGTGCTGGGCAGACGGCGAGCTGGCACGCAGGGGGGGGGTCACAAACTTTTGAAAGGCACAGTGGCAGCATTTGATGGGCACAGTGGCAGCATTTGATGGGGCACAGTGGTGGCATTGTATGGGGCACAGTGGCAGTATTTTATGGGCATAGTAAGGCTGCATTTCATGGGCACAGTGGCTGCGTTTGATGGCACAGTGGCTGCGTTTGATGGCACAGTGGCTGCATTTGATGTTTTTTTCTCTGAATTTTTCAGTTTGTTTGCTACCCCCAAAAAAATTTGAGCACCAGCCACCACTGGATGGGATCATCATTGTGCCGTTTCTCCTTACTTGTTGAATGGCAGGCAAAATTGTATGATTATGGCAGGGGTGGGGAACCTACGGCCCGCGGGCCGCATGCGGCCCGTGAAATCATTCCATCCGGCCCACCCCGTGCCGCTGAGTGTGGGCAGCACGTAAAACTGATGGCCGCGGGCACCGGGTTTCCCCTAACGAAGATGGCCGACCGGGCTTCAGAGGATTCGGGAGAGTGGAGACTACCCAGCAGGCCATGTGTTTCCCAGAAGGTCATACGGGCTGTATTCAGTAGCTCAGTGTGCAGGAAGGAGGAAGTGTCATTCATATTAGGAAAGCCGGGGTGTGTGCGGCCAGCGAGGGTCGCTGAGCGGGTCCCCGGCATCCCGTGTGCTGGAAGGATGGATGTGCGGGCACAATGCAGAGCTTTGTCATGGAGCTGTACTTCCGGCAGGAAAGGTAAGCTGGGAACCCCCCTCCCTCCCCCATCCCCAGGGACCGGCACTTTCATGGTCATTCCTTCACTATGGAGGAAGAGGACCTGTCCCGTGTCCCCGGTGTACTCCTTCTCTAACACCAAGGTGTGAGGTGGGCCCCGCTCCTGTCATCGCATCCTATGGTGGAGAGAGAGAGATGAGGTTTCTATGGGTGGGGGCCCCTCCTGTATCATGTCCAGTCTCTGTCCCCCACCTCCTGTACCATGTCCACAGTCTCTGTCCCCCACCTCCTGTATCATGTCCAGTCTTTGTCCCCCACCTCCTGTACCATGTCCACAGTCTCTGTCCCCCACCTCCTGTACCATGTCCAGTCTCTGTCCCCTACCTCCTGTACCATGTCCGCATTCTCTGTCCTCCACCTCCTGTACCATGTCCGCAGTCTCTGTCCCCCACCTCCTGTACCATGTCCGCAGTCTCTGTCCTCCCCCTCCTGTACCATGTCCGCAGTCTCTGTCCCCCACCTCCTGTACCATGTCCACAGTCTCTGTCCCCCACCTCCTGTACCATGTCCAGTCTCTGTCCCCCACCTCCTGTACCATGTCCGCAGTCTCTGTCCCCCACCTCCTGTACCATGTCCGCAGTCTCTGTCCTCCACCTCCTGTACCATGTCCGCAGTCTCTGTCCTCCACCTCCTGTACCATGTCCGCAGTCTCTGTCCCCCACCTCCTGTACCATGTCCGCAGTCTCTGTCCCCCACCTCCTGTACCATGTCCGCAGTCTCTGTCCTCCCCCTCCTGTACCATGTCCGCAGTCTATGTCCTCCCCCTCCTGTACCATGTCCGCAGTCTCTGTCCTCCCCCTCCTGTATCATGTCCGCAGTCTCTGTCCTCCCCCTCCTGTACCATGTCCGCAGTCTCTGTCCTCCCCCTCCTGTACCATGTCCGCAGTCTCTGTCCTCCCCCTCCTGTACCATGTCCGCAGTCTCTGTCCTCCCCCTCCTGTACCATGTCCGCAGTCTCTGTCCCCCACCTCCTGTACCATGTCCGCAATTCTCTGTCCCCCACCTCCTGTACCATGTCCGCAAGTCTCTGTCCCCCACCTCCTGTACCATGTCCGCAGTCTCTGTCCTCCCCCTCCTGTACCATGTCCGCAGTCTCTGTCCTCCCCCTCCTGTACCATGTCCGCAGTCTCTGTCATCCTCCTCCTGTACCATGTCCGCAGTCTCTGTCCTCCCTCTCCTGTACCATGTCCGATCATTTTGTACGGCCCCCGAATGATCTTCCAAAAATCCAAATGGCCCTTGGCAGAAAAAAGGTTCCCCACCCCTGGATTATGGGCTTGAGTGGGGCCTCATGTCTAAGTTTTGCCTAAGGCCTGACAAAGTCTAGAGCCGCCTCTGCTTCCAGGCATCTGGGCTTTTGTCTGTCCATTCCCAGGCATGAGCAATTCCTATTGGCCGACACCCTGGACATGCAGCTCCAGGAGCAGGGCAGCTGGCTGCCGACCGCGCTGTCAACTAGCTCTGGGAAGGCATCTGTTGACGTCCTCCCAGAACCCCACGCTCTGTGATCATGGTAAAGGGCAAATCACAGAGGCTCTTTACCATGTGAGCAGCTGTGAACAATCACAGCTGATCACATTGTAAACAGACTTGCCGTTTATCGGCGGTACTTTCCTCACATGCTGTCACAGCGCATGGGAAAGGGGAGCCAGTAACTGCCAAGTCTGACAAGCACTATTACACTGATAATCCATGTCCTGATTATCAGTGCAGCTTATGAGTGCTCATCAATGCTGCCTATTGGTGTCCATAATCGCAGCCTATCAATTCCCAACAGTGCCTCCTCATCAGTGACTCCTCATCAATGCCCATAGGTGCTACCTCATCAGTGCCCATCAGGGCTGCCTATCAATGCCCAACAGTGCTGCCTATCAATGCCCAACAGTGCCCATTAGTGTAGCCTCCTCAGTGCCACTTCATCTCATCTTTAAAATGGAATGACACAGGGAAAAAGTATTGAACACGCTAGCCGAAATTTATTTAACACTTCATACAAAATCCTTTGTTGGTAATGATAGCTTCAAGACGCCTCCTGTATGGAGAAACTAGTCGGATGCATTTTTCATGTATGATTTTGGCCCATTCTTCCACACAAACAGTCTTCAAATCTTGAAGGATTCAAATCAGGTGATTGGCTAGGTCATTCTAGCAGCTTTATTTTCTTTCTTTGAAATCAATTGAGAGTTTCCTTGGCTTTGTGTTTAGGACCATTATCTTGCTGAAATGTTCACCATTGTTTCATCTTCATCATCCTGGTAGATGACGACAGATTTTTTATCAAGAATGTCATAGTACATTTTTCTATATATCCTTCTTTCAAAGATATAAAGTTACCAGTACCGTATGCTGAAAAACAGCCCCACACCATGATGTTTCCACCTCTAAACTTCACTGTTGGTATGGTGTTTTTGGGGTGATGTGAAGTGCCATTTGACCTCCAAACATGTTTGGTCTTATCTGACCAGACTAGATTCTCCCATTATTTCATAGGCTTGTCTAAATGTTGTGCAACAAACTTTAAACAAGCTTTAACATGCTTTTTCTTCAGCAATGGAGTCTTGCGTTGTGAGTGTGCATACAGGCCATGGCGGTTGAATGCATTACTTATTGTTTTCTTTGAAACAATTGTACCTGCTAATTCCATGTCTTTCTGGAGGCTCTCCACAAGTGGTCCTTGGCTCTTGGAGAACTCTTGATAATTCATTTCATTTCTCTGTCAGAAATCTTGCGAGGAGCACCTGGTCGTGGCCGGTTTATGGTGAAATTATGTTTTCTTGATCATAAATGACGGGACACAGAGCCTTAATTATTTAATGGGTTATGTAGTCACCACAGGTGATTGGACACTGGCAAACCCAATTAAAATTGAGTTCCTCCCCTATATAACCCCTCCCAAATGGATAGTACCTCAGTTTTTTCGCCAGTGTTTAAGGCTCCATTCACACCTAGGCAGACAAATTCGCTGCGTTTTGTCGCCACAAATCGCGGTACAAATAGCGGCGTTTTTTACCGCGATTTGCGGCGACAAAACGCCGGTATTGTCCGCCTAGATGTGCCCCAGATTGACCCCCCATCTCCTAGCCGAAAGCCACCTGAAAAAAAGGTCCTGGACCTTTTTTCAGGCGGCAGGCGTCCGGCGTCCAGCGTGGAGATGTGAACCATCTCCATAGAGGGACATGTGTTTTCATCCCTCTGGCGGCAGCGGCGTAGCACTACAGGCGTTAAAACGCCTAGATGTGAATGGGGGCTAAGGTGGTTGGTCAGGTTCAACATGTGCTAAGAAGAAAAATGCTCTTTTGATGGTCTGGCTGCGGAGACCTAGGAGCTATAACCGGGTCCATACCTCGGCCGATATCAAAAGCCTAAGATGGGTGGTACCCGGGCCTTGTGTAATGAAGAAACAAGGTTTGCCTGTAATGTCTCTCTGCGGAGGTCTGGGCCCTGGGATCCAGACTTTGGTGTACTAATACATCTGTGTCGCATGAAAAGTTTTTGGCAGAGTCTTCTACAGGTCCAGGTATGAGGTTTTCTTTAATGAAACCCTTGATAAACCTGAAGGTTGGCACAAATTGCCCGCCGTGATGGGTGAAAGCTGGAACTACTTTTAGTAGCTTTTCCTGCTTGGTGGATAAGGTAAGAAGAGGATAATTTATTTTGTATTCTCTTCTGTGAGTAGGATGTGCATACCTGGTGTATTCTTACATAAGCCATCCAGGAACAAGCTCAGTGAAGTCGGTCAAATTTAAAACACCACTCACCTCCTTCCGCTGCAGGCTCTGCCAGAAAACGCATACAGGGGTCCACAATGATAACCTCAGTAATCTCTCCCCCCTTCCCTCGTTCTCTTGGGCGCCGCCATGACAGTGGCGCGCACACGGGGAGCGCGCTTTTAGCTTTCTTAGTGAGACATGGATAGGGGGAGGGCCGTGGTTGCTAGTGCCCGTGCGCAAACGCGGAACACTTGTGTGCAGGCGCCAAGAGGCTGGTTTAAAAAGCCCAGCATACCAGAAGCCTTCTGTAAAGTGGTATGGACACAGAGCTGTGGGCTGTAAGCATCCCTGTGGATTGAACCAGGCAAACCTAAGACTCATACTCGGCATCAGGTTGTGCAGTAAGCTGATATTTTGTGTATTGTAATACTATAGCACAACAGTGATTGCATTTATTTTTGTGGATAGTACTTTTGCTTTGCAGTAAGGACTATGTCCCCGTGAAGAGGTTCAAGGGCTAGTAAAAAAGGCACCAGAAAATCCCTACGTACGGCGAAGGAATCTGAGCTTGCATGCAGTTTACCATCCCCGTCTGTCAGCCTGATAGCAGCCTCACAGGATTAGCCCCGTCTGGTTTTGCAGCTTCTCCTATGGCAGCTTCTGTATACGTCACTGAGGACGCTTTAAAAGATGCTTTGGATGGCTTAGAAGGAAGGATTGATACTATTATCGCAACCTTCTTGAAAGATAGCAGAAAACGGGGTAGATCCCCTTCATCTGCTCTGGCTCTCTCATCAGATGAGCCTTCTGAGGGTGAAAAATCCCTCTCTGGAGATGAGGATCATGTACAGTCTGAGGAAAAAATTAAGCAGATGATTAACCTCCTCCCTACAGAGGAGATTGAAGTATATAAGGACCTTCCTAAGGCCTTGTGTTTTGCGATTGATGCGATTATGGACTCTGTTCAGCTACATCCCGCTTGAATATCCTGCAGGTACACATGTGCAGGTCCCTTTGGTTAAAACATTGGAAGGCCGAGGTTTCTTGCAAGAAATACTTGGCAGTGTTCCCCTTTGGGGGAGGACGCCTGTTTGGGGATGACTTGGATAAATACATCCAAAAGATTACCGGAGGCAAGTCTACTCTGTTGCCGGTTAAGAAGAAGAGTAAACGTCCTTCATTTAAGCGTTCTCTTTCTCCAGCTCCTGGAACCTCATTCTCCAGGCAGTGGCGACGGCCTCCCCAGTCTAACACTAGGGGAAAGACCCAGAACCAAGCCCAAGGGCAGAAAAGGACTTGGGGTTCAAAGTCTAAGCAGACCCCCAAAACTTCCCTATGAAGGGATGCCCCCGCTTGGCTGAGTGGGGGGGGAAGGCTGCTGCAATTTTCAAACGCCTAGTGGAACGCCGTTTTCTGAGATCAAGAGTTGCCAAAGATCCAGAAAAAATTCCAGTTGGCCTTGGAACACCTGTTGTCCCAAGGGGTAATTTTGCAGTTAGCCCCAGAGGATCAGGGATCAGGATTTGTTTCAAACCTTTTTACGGTTCCAAAACCAAACGGGGATGTCAGACCTATCCTAGATCTGAAAAGCCTGAATCAGTTTCTGAACATTCGCTCCTTCCGCATGGAGTCTGTCCGTTCAGTTGTTTCCACCCTTCAGGGAGGAGAATTCCTGGCATCAATAGACATCAGAGATGCATATCTACATGTGCCAATATTCCCCGCTCACCAAAGGTTTCTAAGGTTTGCGGTGGATCAGCGCCACTTTCAGTTTGTGGCCCTTCCTTTCGGGCTAGCTACAGCACCTCAAGTGTTCACAAAAATACTGGCCCCGGCCCTAGCAAGGCTAAGGGCACGAGGCATAGCAGTAACAGCCTACCTGGACGATCTGTTAATCATAGATCAGTCCGCCACAGTGGAATATTTAGAGTACCTAGGCTAGGTCCTCAATCTGGAAAAATCTTCCTTGCTGCCTCAAAAAAGGCTGGAGTATTTGTGCATGATTATAGACACGTTGCCATCAGGGCCGCTGTCTGCTGACTTTTTTATTTTATTTTTAGTGTAGGAAGTTGGCAGCGGCGGCCGCTGATTGGCGGTTACCGGCCCACGCTGCATGCTGGGGTTTGTAGGCAGAGGCGGGGCGCACAGCTCGTTTGGGCCACGGATGAATGGAGCTTTCTTGTGCTATGCTAGGAGATGGAACTGAGCCGGGAGTGCTCCGCTGGTGGGCATTGATGAGGTGGCAGTGAATGACATTAGGCTGTACTGGTGGGCACTGATGAGGTGATACCCTGGTTGGCACTGATGAGGTGGCTCTGATGTGATACACTGGTTGGCACTGATGTGATGGACAGGTGTAATACTTTGGTTTGCACTGATGTTATACCCTGGTGGGCACTGGTGAGATGCGCTGGTGAGCAATGATGGGATGCACTGGTGGGCATTGATGAGGTGGCACTGATGGGCACTAATGAGGTGGCACTGGTGGGCTGCACTGGTGGGCACTGAGGTGGCACTGATAGGCTCCACTGGTGGGTAATGATGAGGTTGCACTGGTGGGCACTAATGGATACTGATAGGCTGCACTGATGGGCTGCACCAGTGGGCACTGACAGGCTGCACTGATGGACACTGACAGGCTGAACTGGTAGGTACCAATGAGGTGACACTGATAGGCTGCACCCCACCTCTCCACCCTAGATTTTCTGAGATGAAGGGGGAAAAAAAATCGGCCCAAAATATCGGCAACACATATCGGCCGCCCTGATTTCCAAATATCGGCATCGGCCAGAGAAAAACCCATATTGGTCGACCTCTAATTACTTCCCAAGCCAAAGGCAAAAGCCATAGGAGACTTGGTCTGAGTGATAAAGGCAAAAAGAAGGCCTTCCATCCGTCTATGCATGAGATTATTGGGAAAGATGGTAGCCTCATTCGAGGGTGTCCCTTACGCCCAGTTTCACTCAAGACCGTTACAGGGCAGAATTCTGTCAGCTTGGAACAAAGATGTTCAGGCCCTGGATTTTCCTATGATCTTATCTCCAAAGGTTCACCACAGTCTCAATTGGTGGTTGCTCCCCCAAAATCTGTCAAAAGGAAAATCCGGTTACCTGGAAAGTGGTGATCACAGACCCAGCCTTTTTGGCTGGGGGGCAATTATAGAAGAAGCATCTGCCCAGGGGAAGTGGTCTGGGGCTGAAAACCTCCTGCCCATCAACATTCTGGAGATTCGGGCAATTAATTTGGCCCTCAAAGTTTGGTCTTACAGACTGCAAGGTTGGCCTGTTCGGATTCAGTCCAACAGTGCTACAGTTATGGCCTATATCAATCACCAAGGAGGCACCAGAAGTCTGGATGCCCAAAAAGAAGTGAATCACATCCTGGCCTGGTCAGAAAGGCATATTCCTCGCCTATCTGCGGTCTTCATTCCAGGGGTAGAAAATTGTCAGGCAGATTTTTTTAAGCCGCCAGCAGCTGATTTCAGGAGAATGGTCTCTACACACCGACATGTTTCAGATCATATGTCAGAAATGGGGTACCCCAGATGTGGACCTGTTGGCTTCCAGGTTCAACGCAAAGCTGGACAGCTTTGTGTCTAGAACAAGAGATCCCTGTGCTCAAGGGTCAGATGCCCTGACAATCTAATGGGATCATTATTCCCTGATTTATGTGTTACCTCCAGTTCCGCTTCTCTCACGAGTCAAGAGGGAAGCAAAGTCTGTGATTTTGGTTGCCCCGGCTTGGCCCAGGAGACCCTGGTACGCAGAAATCTTATGGATGGCAGTAGGAAGACCTTGGGTTCTCCCACTACGCTCAGACCTACTGTCGCAGGGTCCAATATTCCATCCTGCCTTACAAAGTCTAAATTTGACAGTTTGGCTGTTGAGACCCACATTCTGAGGAAACGTGGGCTCTCGGGGCCAGTCCTATCAATTCCTGTTAATGCTAGGAAGCCAGCCTCCAGGCTCATCTATTACAAAATCTGGAAGGCATATGTTTCCTGGTGTAAACCCAGAAGATGGCATCCAAGTATGCCATTAATAGGATTCTTGCCTTTCTTCAGTTGGGCTTAAAATGAAGTTGGCTTTGAGCACTATCAAGGGCCAAATCTCGGTATTCTTTCAAAAAACGCTTGCCTCTCATTCCCTAGTCATGGCCTTTGTTCAGGGTGCACTGCGTTTGAATCCGCCGGTTAAGTCTCCCGTGTGCCTATGGGATTTGAATTTGGTATTATCTGTTTTACAGAAACTACCTTTCGAACCTTTACACCAGGTTTCTCTAAGTCTGTTGACACAGAAACATTTTTTTTCTTGTAGCCATATCCTCAACAAGGAGGGTATCGGAATTGGCGGCTCTTTCGTGTATAGTCCTACCGTCTTTTTTCCAGATCCGCAGTCTACGGAGGAAGAGAGTCTAAACTCTCTAGGTTTTAAGAGCGGTAAAAAGTTTATCTGCAAGCTACGGCTCAGATAGGAAGACTGATTGTCTGTTTATTCTACCACAAGGCCCAAGGAAGGGCCAGGCAGCATCAAAATCCACTATTGCGAGTAGGGGGGCGTGGCTTGTGCGCAAGAGGAATGGCAGCTTAAGCCCGGAGCTCTCTCTAGCCGGACGGATACTACCAGCAAACGGGCAGGTTCCCCCGAGCCATCGCGAACCTCATCGACACCGGAGGACCAGTGGCCCTCGCTGACACAATGTCCCGCAAAAGGAAGAACGATCGGTACCTCCAGAAGCTCACAGCCCTGCCGTTCCAGCCCGAACGACGGTGTGGCAAGCAAGATGGCGCCGCCAGAGCCGCAGCGCGGACATCCACAGCCTACACAGACCTTCTAGCAGCGATCCGGGGGATATGGAAGGGGGATCGTTCTCTCCCCCCCTCGCTGGAGGACCACTGTCTCCAGGCATGCAGAGCCCTGCTAAAGCGCGGATGCTCTTGGATCCTGAAAACCAGACCGGAAACCGTGAGTACTGCATTGCACAATGCAAACGCCATTTCATCTCTGCAATCCTCCGTAGCGGCCTTCCCCACGTCTGGCCAACCTGTCCTTGACACCACGATGAAGGACATGCTACTGCAGTCCTCATTAATGTCCAATCTGTCCTCCCTAATTCACAAGTTTACCACCGATATGCAGCATATGGAGGACAGGGCACAGTACATGGAGGACAAAATGGAGGAATACACAGACACAGTGAATGATCTAGTAGATGGTTATATGGCCCAAAAGGAGGATACTGACTGGATCAAATCAAAACTAGCAGACCTCAAGGACCATTCTTGTCGCAATAACATCAAAATTCGAGCTATACCAGAGACAGTCCTCCCTGCTGACCTCCACAAGTATGCTACCGCTTTGTTCTCCACCCTTCTGCCCGAGCTTTCCCCCATTGAGCTCACAATTGACCGCATACACAGAATCCCTAAACCGCGCCATTTAGAGGAAGCGGTCCCGAGAGATGTACTCCGGCGCATACACTTCTACCAAGCCAAAGAGCAAATCTTATCCAGAGCTCGAGCACTCACTAATCTCCCTGCACCTTATGCAGACATCCAAATGTACGCTCATCTATCCCAGTACACGTTGCAGTTAAGGAGGCAACTAAAAACTGTGACCAAGGCCTTGAACAATCACAAGATTACCTACAAATGGTGACACCCAGACACAATCTTGGTTACACATAATGGCATTCCCCATACCATTTCTACCATTGAGGGAGGGATGAAGCTCCTACACTCATGGGGCATTATCCCGGAGCTCCCGCATACCCAATCTGTCCCCTCTGGGAAGCCTACTTCGTCTCAATCGGGATCCTGTCGCCGTGGGCAATACGCAGCAAATATGAACTGACCATGCCTGCCCGCATACAAGCTTAGCTACCAACCCAGGTCCGATCTGGCTAACTGCACTTCTAAATCTGAACTTTCCCCCAAGTTTAGTCAGCAGCTTGATACCGTTGTGTTCTGCTAAAGAGTTTTGGTTAATTGTTTCCTTTTTCTTTCTTTTTATTTTTTGTTCCATAGTTTTCACTTATGTGTCTAATCCTGCTGCACATTCATCGTTAGAACTCTGCATTCCAGTCAACGCTTGTCGAGTACCCTGTCATCCTGATACGCAACTTCCGGAGATTGATACCCTCATGTGACCAACCTCGCCTGAAACCACGAACACATTCTAGAGATACTTCTGAAAATCGTCTTCCAACCGTAAGTTGCAAAATCACATCCTAGTCACAAAACTCACACAACATGTCGTTCAATATACTGTCCTTAAACGCAAAAGGGTTAAACCACCCCGCCAAACGTTCATCCTTGTGGAAATCGGCTCTCTCGCTTAAATGCAACGTGCTTTGTGTTCAAGAGACACACTTAGCCCAGGACTTGCATCCCCGATGTCAACATGTCCAATTTCCCCATATATTCAAGTCATGCTACTCGAAGAAACAGAATGGTGTGCTAATTGCCATCCGAAACACAGTCTCTTTTCAACTTCAGAATTGCATGTCGGAAACCTGAAGGCCGATACATTATTTTGATTTGCTTGATCAACAATACCCAATACACTTTGGTATCCTTGTATGCACCGAATCAACAGCAAATGGCATTCCTTAAAGGTGTTTTGAAAATAGCGAAAAAGGCTCCAACAGGGGAATCTACTGTTGTGTGGAGATTTTAATCTGGTTCCAGATTGTGACCTGGACTCAACAACGGGCACTAAGAGACCCGCCTCTCCTTTGAAAAATTTCATTTTTTCTAATGACCTTTTTGATGTTTGGAGGTGTTGTCACGCGAGTGAACGAGACTATACTTTCCTATCACCGCATCACAACACCTACTCACGTATAGACCTATTCATTTCTGATAAGTCCTGGCTCCAAATGGTATTGGCCTCGGCGATACACACCACCACCTGGTCGGACCACACCCCTATAAGCATAACTTTCGACATCAAAACTCCACAACCCAACTCGTACCTTTGGAGGGTTAATAATTCTCTGCTTTGCGACCCCTCCACCGCCAAAGTCATCCAACAACACCTAGAAGAATTTTTCTCCCTGAATTCCCACTCAGTGTCTGACCCGTGGTCGTGTGGAGTGCCCACTAGGCCGTCATCAGGGGTGTTTTTATCCAACTAGGGGCCAGACGTAGGTCAAAAATATAGACCAACTCACGGCTGAGATAGAGCTCACTGAATCTCAAAACAAATCTCATCCCTCTCATATACTACAAACTAAAATCTTTAATTTACCCCATGAATTACGTTCACTCCTACTGGAATCATTTGAAAGAGCTTGCGATAAGGTTAGAGCTACCACCTATACCACAAGTAACAAAGCGGGTAAAATGAGGGCATTGAGAATTAAAGGCCATAGACTCAAATCCAAAATTCCATACCTCTACCACCCCCACACGAAAGAAAAATTGCTTAAGCCCAATGAGATTGCCAACGCATTCAGTACATATTACATGGATCTATATAATATTAAGAAATATAGCAACACTACCCAGCCATCCCAAGAGGACATCTCCAAATTTCTAGCACAAGTCAATCTCACTTCATTTTCACCTACACAGCTTGCATCCCTCAACGCCCCCTTCACCATCCCCAAAATAGAGAGAATGATTAACGCTCTCCCAAACTCCAAATCTCTGGGACCTGACGGGTTCAATGGAGAATACTACAAAAAATTCCAACAAATCCTCAATCCCACCCTTTGCGAAGTGTTTAATCTTGCCGTAAACTCCTCGTCCTTCCCCCCGGACATGCTAAATGCGACTGTAGTCACCCTTTCTAAGCCTGGTAAAGACCCAACTTCAAACCAAAACTTTCGCCCTATCTCACTACTCAATGTAGATGTAAAAATATATGCCAAGCTGATAGCCAATAGATTGAACGACATTCTCCCAACCCTTAACCACGTAGACCAATCAGACTTCACAAAAGGCCACCAAGCCTCTGATGCTACAAGACGGATGATCAATCTCATCCACCAGTCAGAGGTCTCCGGTTCCCCCTCTGTACTCCTGTCCCTAGATGCTGAAAAAGCGTTTGACAGGGTACATTGGGGGTACCTCTCCTTAGCGCTTCACAAATTTGGGTTCACTGGACAAATACATAAAGCAATCATGGCCCTATACTCTGCCCCTTCGGCCCAAGTCTTTTCAGCAGAGTCCTTATCTTTCCCATTCAACATCTCTAATGGTACCAGACAGGGCTACCCCCTTTCCCCTCTAATATTTAATTTGGTAATGGAACCCCAAGCACAGACCATACGCTCGAACGCATGTATAACAGGCATCCCATTAGGAGACCGAGAACACAAAATCAGCTTGTTTGCTGACTACGTGATACTCATGATGACCAACCCCACCACGTCCCTCCCAGCTGTTCAGGAGACACTAGCCTGGTTCAGTAGAATATCCTACTACAAACTAAACAAGTCTAAATCCCATATTCTAAACCTAGGAGTTAACACTCCGACAACCATGCTGCTTCAACAACAATTCCCATATGCATGGGCTGACCAAACTATTACATATCTTGGAGTCCAGCTGACCAAATCTACTAGAATGCTATTCCACCATAATTACATCCCTTTCCGCAACAAACTTCAGGAGGATCTGCGCAGGCTGGCGTCTCAGGAGCTGTCATGGACGGGCCGCCTAGCGGCTTTTAAAATGCTCCACCTTCCTCAACTCCTATATCTCTTCAGAACTTTGCCAATTAACATTCCTGCCCATTACTTTAAATCACTTCAAACCATTCTATCTTCCTTCACCTGGCAAGGCAAAAAAAAACAAGATGCGCAGACGCCACTCTCATCAAAAAACCACAGAGTCGGTGGTTCTGGTTACGTGGATTTCCAAAGTTACTATATGGCCTCTGAACTCACGCAGTCCTGGGAATGGTTCTTACCATTCCCACGCACCACATGGGGCCAGATGAAAGCTGTCCTCATACCAGGCAATGACTCTCCAACCCTCCCGCCATTAAAACCCACTCGTCTATTCCCCCTACAATGTCAGCCACAGTCCGGGTATGGAATAAATTTGTTCATCTCAGTCGCGATTACCCTAATAAAACCAAGCTGAAAGTCCCAATCCTAGTCTTACAAAATAGCATTGATCTAATTTCTTACACAAAGTGGCGACAGAAAGGCATAATGTACATAAATGATCTCTTTATCAATAATAAGCTCAAGACCTTCCCTGACCTGCAAAAAGAATAATCGGTTGCCTAACTCTGACCTACTACTACTACTACTACCTACTGAGTACTTCCCCTCCCTGGGAATGTTACATAACCCCTCCGCAACCCTCAGGCCTCGTACACACGACCGAACATGTCCGCTGAAACTGGTTCGCGGACCAGTTTCCGCGGACATGTTCGGTCGTGTGTAGGGCCGACCGGACAATTTTCCGGCCTAGCGGACAGGTTTCCAGCGGACAAAAGTTTCTTAGCATGCTATCCAGCATCCCGACCGGAAGTGATGTTATGCGCTCCACACACTGACAGAACCAGGAAGTAAGCTACAGGAAGGTGTCCAAAGCGGTCTTCAGGTATCCTGACAACAGTGAGAGTGGCATTAACACCCACATCAATTATACATTTTGCCTGACTATTTCATACATCTGGTACGCATGTTTTTATAAGGGGGCTTATATTTATGTTTTTGGTATCATTAAAATCATCAAAACAATATTGCGCTATGTGGATTTTTCCTTCCCTTACATAACTGCCAATACCTGGAGAGTGGAAAAATTATACGGTGATCAAGGAGATAGATTTGTATGCAGTTTCAATCCACCATCTGACAGTGACGAGTTACACTGAAACGCTGTTTTAAAGTAACCATCTGGTGAGTGCTTTCCCCGAAGGGGACCCCATATCCCCCCACGTGGTGAATTCCCTATTGGTGATTGGAGCACATACTGTTGATACTTCTGATCTGGTCATCCCACACAGCTTACACATCAAACCAGGGGTTTGCAGCGCTGCTGCAGTACTATCTACTAGCTCTGTACGGGCTTGTTTTATTTTTCTGCTTTTACATATGGACTTTTTTATTGAAGCAGCTGCTTTTTATTGTTTATAGTGTGTTTTATTGTAACAGATTTTTATCTTTGGGACTTTGAGACACATCCTAAGCGCAGGGTTGTACTATAATTAGAGGGGCTGGTAAATAGTACTTTTATACATGCTAAGAAACATGTCCGCTGGAAAGCTGTCCGTCGGACATGTCCGCTGGTCAGTACGACTCATCGGACATGTCCGCTGGCCCGAGAACCCGCGCATGGCGTCGAAGTGATTCGACGCATGCGTGGAAGCATTGAACTTCCGGGTTTGCGCACGTCGCCGCGTCATCGTCGCCGTCACGTCACCGCGTCTTCTGTCCGCGGGGAATTTGGTCTGATGGTGTGTACACACATCTGACCAAATGATCCCAACAGACATGTCCGATGAAAATGGTCCGCGTTTCATCGGACATGTCTGCTCGTCTGTACGAGGCCTCAGAGGTATATTGCTCTTCTATAACGTCATTCAGCAAAAGAACACTTTCGTTAAATCAACCCCTCTGCTTAAATGGGAATCAGAACTGGGAGGCACATATACTGCAACTCAATGGGCCAAAGCCTGCAATTCCACATACAAGGTCACCAGCTGTGCCACCCTTTGGGAACTATCTATCAAAATATCGCAACGGTGGTACTTGACCCCTGATAGAGTATCTAAATTTGGGAAGAGTCTAAGCGATAGGTGTTGGAGACAATGTGGAGAAAAAGGGGGTCTGCTCCATACCTTATGGAGCTGCCCAGTATTAACAGATTTCTGGGAATCAATTTTCCAATTGTTATCCGACATTTCTCTTTTAGCAATCACCCCCCAGCCCGGTTGGCTCTCCTCTCCCTTGACTTGGATCAGTGCCCGGCCCAGGTGAATCACACCATCTTACATGTATTACTCTCTGACAGATTGTGTATTACTAGGAAATGGAAGAACACTTTACCTCCCACTATAGGGGAGGTAATACAAACAACCCACACGCACTCAGGGATAAGAACAGGGACCGTTTCGCCCGAAAGTGGCGCCAATGGTTGGCATGGTACAATAGAAATTCTATGACTCCTCTATCTATACCCTAGGCTTCAATACCTACTCACTGGTACCAGGGTTCTCCCTCACTTTCATAAGATTACCATTTGTATAATGTTTTTTTGAACCCAGTTGGGGGTGCCCGGGGCTGGAGACGGCCCCTCCTTCTGGCGGATGACAAATATAAGAGACCACACGCTTACTGAAGATTATTAGCGTAAACTCTGTATTGTTTCCTTTTATTGTAATTTGCATGGTGTTGTTCTTCCGCCATCAGATAGTCTTGTCTTCTCTTCATCTCTTTTTTGTTTGACCACTGCTTGTATGAGCATTTATTGATTGTAATGAAAAAAAAACAATAAAAACCTAAGCTTTCTAATTACTGATAAATTTCAGCTGATGTCTTGGCTTTCCATGCCTTTTTGCACCTCCCTTTCTTCATGTGTTCAATACTTTTTCCCTGTGTCATTTCATTTTATTTTCACATAACCTTATTTCTAAACGTATTTGTTTTGATTTCTTTCTATATATGAATTGCATGGACTGGTACCACCATGTGGTGAAAATTTCATGTCAATAGCACCTTTAGAAATATATTTACCTAGAAAAATGGTGACGTGTTCAATACTTATTTTTACCCAATATAATAGGATTTTTGTACTCACCGTAAAATCCATTTCTCTGAGATCATAGACGGACACAGCCTTCTTTGACATTAGGGTTATGCTTCTTCCTACCAGGAGAGTTTAGGCAGAATTTAACAGCACTTAAAGTGTTAAAACCTTTCCTTCGTGCCGCTCCTCCTAGGGGGCGTGGCTCCCCCAGGCATAACCCACACCCTGCTCTAGGAGCCTCAGTCTTTTTCTGCCTAACGACAGGAGAGTCAGGCACTCTCTGGAGTTCCTGTACTCTGGAGTTTTTTTCTGGCGATTTTTCTCGCTTTTATTTTTTTGTTCCTGCGATTCTTCTATCAACAGCCGACTGGGTGACAGGCTGGGTCCTCGACTCTTGTAGTCCCCCCATGTTCGGCCATCAAGCATGTGCCGGCCCTTAGCTCAGCTTTGGGACGTCCACGACAGGCCCCGTTGCTCCAGGGGCGGCCGGGGAACTTCAGTTCTAGAGCTCACATATGACCGGTCTCTATGGCTGTGTCACAGTGTGTCTGGCCGACAGCCATGCCGTTTACGGACGTTGGTTCTGTCTGGGATACCTCCAGCCGGGTAGTCGCAGGACGGGTAAGTAGTGGCCCCTTACTCAGGTAAGTGGTCTGGCTGGAATGTTTCCCTGGGGAGGTCGACTGAGGGTCCGCCCTGCTTTCCTCTCTCCCCTTCCTCTCCCTCCTTCCCCTGACTGGGTGGTGGCTGTGAAGGGGGGCCTCCTGGGTTTTCTTTATTACCACCGGGGCCCGTGTGTTGTTGGGGGACCGTGTTGTTACTCTGGGGGGTGCTGCTGTGTTGTATGAGGTGATTTTTACCTCAGACGGCGGCCATCTTGAAAATCTCTTGGTCTCTTGTGACAGTTTTAGTGCTGTGAAACGCTGTGATTCTTCCCTGAGGTGACAGACACAGCACAGCCTCTGGTCTGTGGGACAGTTTTAGTGCTGTGAAACGCTGCGTTTCTTCCCTGAGGTGACAGACACATCACAGCCAGCACATCAGAGCACACCTCATGTTTTCAGCTCTCTCTGCAGCTGGGTGGGGTGGTGAGTACCAGGGGCCCCCATGCTCTGCATTAGCTGCAAGGAGGTGACCAGTGGGGATTTTTTGTCCTGCCTTGCAGGGTGGGTGACTCAGCACTGGCGCTATGGAACCTGAGCCAGGTCTCCCTCTCCACTAGGCCTGAGTTAACCCTTAATGCCACTTCCCCTGCCACATCTGTTATGTTGGCTGTCCTGGGTTTCTTGCCAGGTTTGAAGCGGCTAGTGCCCGGATGGGGGGTTAAAAAGCGCCCCCTTCCTGAGCCTGCTTCTGGGGATGTCTCTGACATGGAATCTGGTTCTGGTATGTCAGAGGCTGCGGGCTTGACCCACATGGTTAGTGAGGATGTCTATGCTGCAGTGTCAGTTGCTGGCAAGATTTTGTTGGAGCTCTTGTTTCTGCGGTGCGTGGGACTATAAAAATTGAGGTTGTGGCGGTGAGACACCACAGTGTCGGTAACCTTTGCAACCTGTTACCCCCTTGAGGGGGACTTTAAAAAAAAAAAAAAAAAGTGTGTCTCTCCTCCGCCAGTGGACCCCCTATGTCCAGACTAAGCAGGGCCGCCACATTGCCTGTGGAAGGGGCTCCTGTGTTTCAGGATCCCGCTGATAGGAGAGTGGAGGCCGTGGCCTGCTAAAATGGCCAGAAATGAGTCCAGATCTAAATCCCATGAACACCTGTGGAGAGATCTTGCAATTACTGTTGGGAAAAGGCGTCCTTCCAATAAGAGAGACCTGGAGCAGTTTGCAAAGGAAGAGTGGTCCAAAATTCCTGGTGAGAGGCGTAAGAAGCTTATTGATGATTATAGGAAGCGACTGATTTCAGTTATTTTTCCAAAGGGTGTGCAACCAAATATTAAGTTAAGGGTGCCAAGAATTTTGACCAGCCCATTTTTGGAGTTTTTTCCTCCCTTTTTTTGTTTTGTTCCAATACACACAAAGAGAATAAACATGTGTACAGCAAAACATGTGTTACTGCAATACTTTTCTGTGAGAAATACTTGATTTTCTGGAAAAATTCTTGGGGTGCCAACAATTTCGAGCATGACTGTATATATATTCCCAAGCATGAGGGGCCTCGGCTGGTCAATGGGCAGATCATCCCTATACTTCGGCGCATATTTTTTTTAAACTTTTTTCTTGGTAGAGATTTCTTCATCCACATCGATGTGAATGGAGTAATATGTTAGGTCAATTTTTTTCATTTAGCCCGTAGACTGCATGAAAAAAATTAACATTATATACATGCTCAACCCAGGACCAGCAACGTACTGCTACATCGCTGGACTTTATGTGATTATACCGGGATAATGCCTGCAGGTGCAGGCATCATACTGTGATTATTTTTTTCAGCCAGCAGGCAGCTTTCAAGTAAAAACAATCCTAGTGGCCAATTAGCCGCTAGATTGCTGTTACAAGCAGTGGAAGGGGACACATGGTTTCTCGGGCTCTACCATCCCACCAGAGAACCTGGGAATGCTGCCGGCGGTTCTGCCAGCTGACTATAAAGCCGATTGAAGACTGGAATGGCTCCAATCATCTCTATGGTCTAATGCCGCATACACACCATCACTTTATGTGATGAAAAAAAACAACGTTTTTAAAAACGTCAATTTAAATGACCTTGTGTGGGGGAAAACGTTGTTTTATGTCTTGTGAAAAACGACAAAAAAAATTGAAGCATGCTTCAATTTTTGGTGTCGTTTTGCAAAACGTCATTTTTTGTGTTACTAAAAATCACCGTGTGTAGCAAAAACGAGGTTTAAAACGACGTTTTTAAACCCGCGCATGCTCAGAAGCTAGTTTCGAAGCGAGCTTCAATGGAAAAAAGTGCTGAACGTAATCGCGCTTTGCTAAAGCATTTTGAAAAAATTATGGCGTGTAGGCAACGTCGTTTTTGAAAATTTAAGTTTCTCAAACGTCAAAAAAATGACGTTTTTTTTCATCACATAAAGTGATGGTGTGTACACGGCATTAGAGAACAGGAGCTACGAGCATTTTATCACTTTGGTTTCACCGGCTATAAACAGCACCATTTTAAATTGGGAAAGCATCTGCTCACACCGATCTTGGTGTGATGAGATGCTTTAAGGTTAGAGGAAAAATGTCTAATAGACCCCAGATTTCTCAGAAAATAGTACCTGTCACTGACTATTGTTATCACAGGGGATATTTACATTTCCTGCGATAACAATAAAAGTGATCAAAAAAATTAATAAATGCAAGGGTATGTCGGTATGTAAACATGATTGCACCATGCATGTGATGTATCACTGTGAACATCATATAGGGCAGTAATTCTAGCACTAGACCTCATCTGTAAATCTAAAGTGGTAACCTGTAAAGACATTTAAAGCGATAATAAAAATGTACGTACTATGTGGCCGATGCACAGGCATGCACAATTTTAAAGCATGTCATGTTGGGTATCTATTACTCTGCATAAGATTATATATTATATTTTACCAACCAATTGGGCACTATATTGTGTTTGTTGGCATTAAAATTCAAATAAGTGTATTTTTTCCCCTATACTGTGTGACTTTGAAAATTGCAACACCCATCATTTTATTCTCTAGGGCCTCCACTGTAAAAAAAAAATATATGTTTGCGGGTTCAAAGTAATTTTCTAGTAATTTTTAATGTAAACAAAAAGTATCAGAAAAGGCTTGGTTTTCAAGTGATTAGAAGAGTGGGTGATGTGTGGCATACGTCTCTAATGTTGGGCATAAAATACCAGGACAGTTTAACGGCTTCCCTACCCGCACATTGTCAAATAACATCCGCTGTAGGGATCTCTGATCCTGGGCGGGCCTCATATGATGTCCTGGGCTTCCCGGCCATCTAGGGGGCAAGCGCACACACGCTCGCCGCATAACTCGGGAGCCAATGCGCGTGCCTGGAGGCCACGATGTCTGCCGGGCATCCCGATTGCCTGTTAACAGAGCAGGTCCCCGCCCCCTACAGTTAGAATCACAACCGAGGACACACACCTTCCCTGCCAGTGACATTTATACAGTAATCAGTGCATTTTTATAGCACTGATCGCTGGTATAAATGTGAATGGTTCCAAAATAGTGTCAAAAGTGGCCGATATGTCCGCCGCAATGTCACAGTCACAATAAAAATCGCAGATCGTGGCCATTACTAGTAAAAAAAACAAATGCCATAAATCTATCCCCTATTTTGTAGAAGCTATAACGTTTGCACAAACCAATCAATATACGCTCAATTGCGATTTTTTTTTTTTACCAAAAATATATAGAATATATATTGGCCTGTCAACATGGGGACAAGGTGCTTTGGGGGTGACTCCGAAGCACCCCCATGTTGAGGGCATGTGGCCGGGTACGGTTCAGGAGGGGGGGGCGCTCTCTCGTCCCACCTCTTTTCTTGCGGCCTGCCAAGTTCCATGCTCGCATAAGGGTCTGATATGGATTTTTGGGGGGAATCCTACGCCATTTATTTATTTTTGACGCAGGGTTCCCGTTAAAATCCATACCAGACCTGAAGGGCCTGGTATTGAATTTAGGGGGACCCCCACGTAATTATTTTTTTACATTTTGGTTCGGGGTTCCCCTTATTATTCATTCCAGACCCAAAGGGCCTGGTAATGGACTGGGGGGGGGGGGGAATGGATTGAGGGGGACCCCTACGCCATTTTTTTTTAATTGTTGCAGGGTTCACCTTAATATCCATACCAGAACTGAAGGGTATAGTATGGAATCTCATTGAAAACCCATGCAGTTTTTTCAATGAGTTTTATCTATATTGCCGGGACCCGACAATTCATTATAGCCGCGAGCAGTTTTAAATTACCTTTTTTCCTTTAGAAATGTAATTTTGCTGCAGGGACTGTTCAAAACACAGGAAAATGCGCCACTTTACAGGCATACTATAGACACCCCCCAGGTATGAAATTTAATTTTTATATTGTTTCACTTTAAGCATTATTTAAATCACTGCTCCCGAAAAAACTGCCATTTTTTTATTTTTTTTTGCATTAATACATGTCCCCTGGGGCAGGACCCAGGTCCCCAAATACTTTTTATGACAATAACTTGCATATAAGCCTTTAAAATTAGCACTTTTGATTTTTCATATTCGTGTCCTATAGACTTTAACGGTGTTCGTGTGTTCGGACAAATTTTTTGCCTGTTCGCAAGTTCAGGTGCGAACCGATCCGGTGGGGTGTTCAGCTCATCCTTAGTGATTAGCATGCATACAGGCCATGATGGTTAGATGCATTACTTATTGTTTTCTTTGGAACAATTGTACCTGTTAATTCCAGGTCTTTCTGAAGCTCTCCACAAGTGTATTTGGCTCCAAGTGTCAGGGAACCAACCGTGGAAGAGCTGTCAGACGTGCTCTTCACGGACCAGCAAGCGCAGTGCGCATGCGCACGCAAACGGGCAACAACTCTGCAAATCCTGTATTCTTCACTGCGCACGCGTGTGCGCCAGTACGCACGCAATGCGGGCGGGACTCCTGGCGTCAGTGCCCTATTTAAAGACTTGCTGCAGCAGTTACCAACTGCTGCATGATCGTTAGCCCTTGTGTGTTCCTGAGCCCTTGTTCCTGTTTACCTGTTGACGACCCGGCTTGCCTGACCTGACTTCTCCAGTGTATGACCCCGGCTTGTCTTTCGGATTACCCTTATCCTGTTCCTGCCTGATTGTTCCAGTGTATGACCTCGGCTTGCCTTCTGACCTACTCCAACTACATCCAGCTTCCCGTGCATGACTTCCGGCTTGGCTCCTGACTCCGCCCCTGGGTTTCCCTGCGTACCTACCTCATCTGTACTTCCGTGGTACCCCTGCCTAACTACGTATCCTGGTGGATAGCTGAGCTTCTACACCTTCTCAGCAAGTCGCAGCTGGCAACCCCTGCATCTCCGGGCACAGCACCCCCTGTCTCACCTCCAGGGGGCGTTCTGCACTCAGTCGCAAGGGAAGCCCTCTCAGCACTTCGGCCTCTGGTAAGGTACGTGACAGTATCATGCAGCCAGAAGTTTCAGAGGCCGACAGAGGTGCTTTGCCGCTTGGAACTTTGTGCCAGCAGATCGCAGCCCTTACGCAAACAGTGACGTGCCTACAGGACCGCTACTCCCAGCTTGAAAGCGACCCTCCGAATCAAACGATGTTCCCTCCTCCGGAGCCCCGTGTACCCACTCCTGAACGTTTCTCAGGTGACCGAAAGAAATTCCGAGCGTTCAAAGTCTCCTGCATCCTGTACCTGACCCTGCAGCCAAGAACTTTTGCCTTAGAAACTGTTAAAGTGGGGTTCGTTATCACTCTGCTGTCTGGGGGACCCCAATCCTGGGCCCATCAGTTATTGGAACGAAAAGACCCCGCCATCAACACTTTGGACTCCTTCTTTAAAGCTATGGCCACCTTATACGATGATCCTCTACGTCCGGCCACCGCGGAGGCAGCTCTCCATGCTCTACGACAAGGACAGCGCCCTGTAGAGGACTATACGGTGGACTTCCGTAACTGGGCTGCAGACACGGGATGGAACGAGGCCGCCCTCAGGCATCAATTCCGCCTGGGCTTGTCTGAACTTACTAAGGACGAACTGGCACGAGTAGAGGCTCCTGCCACCCTGGAGGGGCTCATTCAACTCGCCATTCAACTTGACAGGTGCCTGCGGGAGCGTCTGTCTGAACGTGCCTGCCGGCCCTCTCACTGTCAGTCTACGGCTCCAGACGCTCACGCGCCCTTCTCTTCAGCCACGTTCAATTGGAGGCCTATACAGGTTGGCATGGTTCGCCCTGCCCTGACCCCCAACGAAAGACTTCATCGCCGGCAGGCAAACCTTTGTTTTTACTGCGGAGAGGCCGGACATCTTCGTTCAAGTGTCTGTCCAATCCGACCCCGTAGATCTTCTCCCCGCAACCTGCTGCATCTCCGAATTCCGAACCCCTCCTCAACTCACCTGGTTCTCCATGTCGCATTACAGTTGGCAAGTGGGGAGGTCAGATTCCCAGCAATCATCGATTCCGGGGCTTGTAGTTGCTTTTTGGACATTTCCATTGCTAAAGACTACCAAATTCCTCTGCGGAACAAGACACATAAACTTGAGATTAATTTAGCTGATGGATCTCCACCTTGTTCAGGGCCTGTTACCCAAGAGACTTACCCTATATTTACCTCAACTGATTCTGGTCATCAAGAGTTCCTCTGCCTTGATGTTATCTGTTCACCGATGTTTCCTGTGATCCTGGGACTCCCTTGGCTACGGGCACATAGCCCACAGATAGACTGGAGCACAGGGAGTATCTCCTTCAAATCAAGTTACTGCCGTCAGCACTGTATGAGGCCCGAGCCTATAGTTCATCCCAGTTGTCTCACCGTCCAGCCAGTCTCCACTTCTAACCCAGATGTTCCGTCAGTCTATCATGATTTTCTAGATGTCTTCGACAAAAAGAAGGCCGATACGTTACCACCCCATCGTCCTTACGACTGCCCTATTGAGTTGTTGCCTGGTGCAGAAATCCCCTTTGGGCGAATATTCCCACTTTCAGAGACTGAGCTCGAGACCTTGCATCAATATATTGACGAAAACCTAGAAAAGAAGTTCATCCGCCTATCTTCCTCTCCAGCCGGTGCCGGGATATTCTTTGTGGAGAAAAAAGATCACACCCTCAGGCCCTGTGTGGATTACAGGGAACTCAATAAAATCACCATCAAGAATCGCTACCCTCTACCTCTCATCCCCGAACTGTTTCAAAGATTCCGTACTGCACGAGTCTTTACAAAACTAGATCTTCGAGGTGCCTACAACCTTGTGCGCATCCGGGAAGGGGACGAATGGAAGACTGCCTTTAGAACCCGTTTTGGACACTTCGAATATCTCGTTATGCCTTTCGGCCTATGTAATGCCCCGGCGACGTTTCAACATTTCGTGAACAACATCTTTAGAGAGTTCCTAGATTACTTTGTTATTGTTTACTTAGATGACATTCTTATTTTTTCTGCTACCTTGGAATTACACAGAACCCATGTCCGGAAGGTACTAGCCACATTAAGGTTGCACGGGCTCTACGCAAAAGCGGAAAAGTGCGAATTTGAAAAATCTTCCATACAGTTCCTGGGTCTAATCATTTCCACGTCCGGAGTCTCCATGGATCCTCAGAAAGTGTCCGCTATTTTGGAATGGTCAGCCCCTACTGATAAGAAGGGCATCCAAAGGTTCATCGGGTTTGCAAACTTCTATAGGAGGTTTATTAAAGACTTTTCTGGCATCATTGCCCCCATTACCCAGCAGACCCGCCAGCATACCCGTTTTCAGTGGACCCAGGAGGCCCAGGAGGCTTTTAGTAAACTAAAAACTCTGTTCACCTCAGCTCCCATCTTACGACACCCGGATCCAACGCTACCTTATGTCCTCGAGGTCGACGCATCAGAAGTTGCCGTAGGGGCCGTCCTGTCTCAACGACAGGGCCCTAAAGCTTTGTTACACCCAATAGCCTTTTTCTCCCGAAAATTGAGCCAGCCGGAAAAGAACTATGACGTGGGGGCCCGGGAGTTACTGGCAATAAAGACTGCTTTAGAGGAGTGGCGGTATCTCCTGGAAGGTGCTGCTCATCCCGTCATGGTATTCACAGACCATAAGAATCTCGAGTACCTCAGATCTGCCAAGAGATTAAGACCACGGCAAGCCAGATGGGCTTTATTCTTTTCAAGATTTAATTTTCATTTTACCTATCGCCCGGGGTCCAAGAATGGTAAAGCAGATGCCCTTTCACGCATGTTCCCAGAAACTCCAGAGACTGTCGTTCCTAGCACCATCCTGTCCCCCCAGAATTTTTTGTTGATTCAGCCCGACCTAAAGTCAGCTCTGAAACAAGCCTCTGCTCAATGTCCTGAATCCGAGAGTTCTGCATTCAGAAAACAAGAAGGGCTCCTGTGGCACGGAAATAAGATTTTTGTACCTGAGGGAGCCAGACTTCAGCTTCTCAAGACCCTTCATGAACACCAGCTTGCGGGTCATTTTGGGGTCCATAAGACTTCTGAGTTGATTCAGCGATCCTATTGGTGGCCGGACCCGAGGAAGGATTGCAAGGACTTTGTAAGTTCCTGTACAGTTTGTGCCAGAAGTAAAGGAAGCCGCACGCAAGCCTGGGGTCTGTTAAGACCGCTACCTGTCCCTGACCATCCATGGAAAGCGATTTCTATGGATTTCATAGTGGAATTGCCCAACTCTGAAGGGTTTACCACGATCCTGGTGGTGGTCGACCGGCTAACGAAGATGGCCCATTTTTTGCCGTTATTAGGGACCCCCTCTGCCATGGACACGGCACATACATTTATCAAGGAGATTGTGAGATTGCATGGCCTGCCCAGTAGTATTGTATCCGACAGAGGGGTGCAATTTACCTCAAGATTTTGGAAGGCTCTCTGTAAAGCCTTGAACATCGAAATCTGCTTGTCATCCGCTTATCATCCACAAAGTAATGGCCAAACAGAGAGAACCAATCAAACACTAGAGCAATATCTCCGCTGTTTTTCCACCACCTCTCAGGACAATTGGGTAGCCCTACTTCCATGTGCCGAATTTGCATACAATAATTCGGTACACTCCACCACTAACCAGTCTCCATTTTGGGCAAATTACGGCTTTCATCCGTCCTTTTTGCCCAATACCGTTCCTGAAGCAACGGTGCCTGCCGTACAAGACAGATTAACCTTTCTCCAAGACAATTTACAGATTCTTCAAGAAACTATGCAAAGATCCCAGGAGGACTATAAAAAAATACTATGACAGAAGGAGGAAGGAGAGTCCGACTCTGGAATTAGGAGACAAGGTTTGGCTCTCCACCTTGAACTTTAAACTGTCCTGCCCATCCCGGAAACTGGGTCCTAGGTTCATTGGTCCTTTCGAAATTAAGAAAAAAATTAATCCTGTGGCCTTCGAATTATCCCTGCCAAATACCTACAAGATTCATCCAGTCTTTCACGTCTCACTTCTCAAACCAACCGTTACCGGTTCCTTTCCTGGAAGAGAAGATCCACCTCCGCCTCCAGTTACAGTGGGTGAGGACACAGAATTCGAAGTGGAAGCCATTTTGGATAGTCGAAAGAGAGGTAGACAAATTCAATATTTAGTAAAATGGAAGGGCTACTCTCTCGAGGAAAGCTCTTGGGAACCTGCAAAGGATATTCATGCCCCTAAACTGTTGGCTGAATTCTTCAGGAAGTATCCAGAGAAGCAAGTACGTCTGGGCATCCGCAGGCTGCCCCTGAACGGGGGGCACTGTCAGGGAACCAACCGTGGAAGAGCTGTCAGACGTGCTCTTCACGGACCAGCAAGCGCAGTGCGCATGCGCGCGCAAAGCGCATGCGCGCGCAAACGGGCAACAACTCTGCAAATCCTGTATTCTTCACTGCGCACGCGTGTGCGCCAGTACGCACGCAATGCGGGCGGGACTCCTGGCGTCAGTGCCCTATTTAAAGACTTGCTGCAGCAGTTACCAACTGCTGCATGATCGTTAGCCCTTGTGTGTTCCTGAGCCCTTGTTCCTGTGTTTCTGTTTACCTGTTGACGACCCGGCTTGCCTGACCTGACTTCTCCAGTGTATGACCCCGGCTTGACTTTCGGATTACCCTTATCCTGTTCCTGCCTGATTGTTCCAGTGTATGACCTCGGCTTGCCTTCTGACCTACTCCAACTACATCCAGCTTCCCGTGCATGACTTCCGGCTTGGCTCCTGACTCCGCCCCTGGGTTTCCCTGCGTACCTACCTCATCTGTACTTCCGTGGTACCCCTGCCTAACTACGTATCCTGGTGGATAGCTGAGCTTCTACACCTTCTCAGCAAGTCGCAGCTGGCAACCCCTGCATCTCCGGGCACAGCACCCCCTGTCTCACCTCCAGGGGGCGTTCTGCACTCAGTCGCAAGGGAAGCCCTCTCAGCACTTCGGCCTCTGGTAAGGTACGTGACACTAAGACAACTCTTCTGATAAATCTTTTCACTCCTCTGTCAGAAATCTTGTGAGGAGCACCTGGTCATGGCCAGTTTATGGTGAAATTATGTTCTTTCCACTTCCAGATTCTTGCCCCAGCAGTGCTCACTGGAACATTCAGAAGTTTAAAAATCCTTCTGTAACCAATGCCATCAGTGGCCCGGAATCAAGAAGCAATTGCGCCTGTGTAACCATAGGTTACACAGCGCAATTGCTTACTTGCCCCGGCGTTACGAATGCTCCTGATTCAGGAACATCGTAACGCCGACTGCAGCCTAAAATCTGCGTGGCATAAGGCTCTTATGCCACGCATATCTTAGGCTGCATTCTTGCGATGGCCGCTAGGGGGCGCTCCCATTGTGCTCAGTGTATAGTATGCAAATTGCATACTAACACCGATTCACAATGCTGCGCGAGCCCTGCGTACGCAATTTACGTCGTTTACGTACGGCGTGTTTAGCGTAAGGCTGCCCCTTCTAATAGCAGGGGCAGCCAATGCTAAAGTATACCCGTCGTTCCTGCGTCGCCGCGACGTTCGAATTTTACGTAATTCGCGTAAGTGATTCGTGAATGGCGCTGGACGCCATTCACGTTCACTTTGAAGCAAATGACGTCCTTGCGACGTCATTTGCCGCAATGCACGTCTGGAAAGTTTCCCGACGGAGCATGCGCTCTACGCTCGGCGCGCCTAATTTAAATGATTCCCGCCCCCTACGGGATCATTTATATTAGGCGCCCTTACGCAGGGCAAGTTTACACAGCGCACACGCAATTTACGGAGCTACTGCTCCGTGAATCGCGGGTAGCGCAGGATATTTGCGGGGGCGCAGGGCAAAAACGCTGCCCTGCGCCTCCGTAACTAAGGGGCAAATCTACCTGAAACCGGGCCAGTATGTTTTGCAACAATAAGGTTGCAATGGTTCATATACCATAGTTTGTAGACTTATTGGGATTTTTTTTACCAAAGACATATAGCAGAATACATCTGGCCTAAATTTATGACAAAATTTGAGTTTATTGGATATGTTTTATAACATATTTTATGTTTTAAAATGTCAGTCTTTTTTCATTTAGATCGCCAAATATAAAAACAGTGGCGATCAAATACCACCAAAAGGAAACTCTATTTGTGTGAAAAAAGGGATACAAGTTTTGTTTGGGTGCAGCGTTGCATGATGCGCAATTACCAGTAAAAGTAGTGCAGTGACGAATAGCAAAAAATGCCCATGTCAGGAAGGGGGTAAGAGCTTCCGGAGGTCAACTGGTTAATGTAAACAGGCCCAAAGGTCAGACATCATTCAACAAAGGAACAATTCAGGTTAGTGTCTCCTTATACCCTCCCCCCACATAAGAAAATCAAACAAACATGAAAACAAACCTTTCTCTGCATCTCTCTTAATCTTAGGGATTGTAAACTTATGTAGAAGTTTGTTATCCAGGATCCCTGCTAAAGACTTTACTGATTCGTCCATTTTGGCCACTGTAGACTACGAATTTGTTGAAATTATGCCTGAAATACACAAAATAAAATGCATAAATTCTGCAGCAAACACTCACACAGGTTTTGATGATTTTGATTGCCAGTATACAACACTGTATATATAAAATGCTTTATTGTTAAAGCGGTAGTTCACCCTCACTGACTTGATTTTACCATCGAGACAGGCATTGTAGCGCGAGCTACAGTATGCCTGTCCCGATTTTTTTAACCCCGGACTCACCTTGTAATCGGACATCGTAGATTTCGGCTCCCGCGGGGAATGGGCGTGCCTATGGAGAGGGAGGATGATTGACGGCCGGCCCTGGCACGTCACTCTCCCCGAAGACAGCCGGAGTAGGTCTCGGCTCTTCACGGCGCATGCGCAGGCGCCGTGAAGAGCCAAGCCTATTTCGGCTATTTCCGGAGAAGCGTGACGCGCCAGAGCCGGCCGTCAATCATCCTCCGTCTCCATAGGCACGCCCATTCCCCGGTATCTTCGATCTACGAGTACAAGGTGAGTACGGGGGTAAAAAAATCGGGACAGGCATACTGTAGCTCGCGCTACAATGCCTGACTTTATGGTAAAAGAAAAAAAAAAAAATTTTTTTGCGTTGATAGGGTGAACCCCCGCTTTAAAGGGGTTGTAAAGGTAAAAAAGAATTCCCCTAAATAGCTTCCTTTACCTTTGTGCAGTCCTCCTTCACTTACCTCATCCTTCGATTTAGCTTTTAAATGTCCTTATTTCTTCTGAGAAATCCTCACTTCCTGTTCTTCTGTCTGTAACTACACACCGTAATGCAAGGCTTTCTCCCTGGCGTGAAGAAGGCCTCTTGAGGGGGGAGGGGGTGAGCAGGAAAGTCAGGACACTCTACTTTGCAGATAGAGAGAGAAAGGAGCTGTGTGTTAGTGGGCGTCCTGACACTCCTGCTCTCCCCCTCAAGAGGCTTTCTCCACACCAGGGAGAAAGCCTCGCATTACTGTGTGTAGTTACAGACAGAAAAACAGGAAATGAGGATTTCTCAGAAGAAATAAGGACATTTAAAAGCAAAATCGAAGGATGAGGTAAGTGAAGGAGGGCTGCACTAAGGTAAAGGAAGCTATTTAGGGAAAAAAAAATACCTTTACCACCCCTTTAACCCCTTAACGCCCGCCGCACGACTATTTATGTCCGCAAAATGGCACGGACAGGCGTACATATACGTCCTTGCCTTCTAGCGGGTGGGGGGTCCGATCGGGACCCCCTCCGCTGCGTGCTGCGGGCGGATTCCCTCGGGGAGCGATCCGGGAAGACGGCACGGCTATTCGTTTATAGCCGCTCCGTCGCGATCGCGCCGCTCCGTCGCGATCGCTCCCCCGAGCTGAAGAACGGGGAGAGCCGTATGTAAACACGGCTTCTCCGTGCTTCACTGTGGCGGCGTATCGATCGAGTGATCCTTTTTATAAGGGAGACTCGATCGATGACGTCAGTCCTACAGCCACACCCCCCTACAGTTGTAAACACACACTAGGTGAACCCTAACTCCTACAGCGCCCCCTGTGGTTAACTCCCAAACTGCAACTGTCATTTTCACAATAAACAATGCAATTTAAATGCATTTTTTGCTGTGAAAATGACAATGGTCCCAAAAATGTGTCAAAATTGTCCGAAGTGTCCGCCATAATGTCGCAGTCATGAAAAAAATCGATGATCGCCGCCAATAGTAGTAAAAAAATTTTTTTTATAAAAATGCAATAAAACTATCCGCTACAAATTTTGCGCAAACCAATCGATGAACGCTTATTTCGATTTTTTTTTACCAAAAATAGGTAGAAGAATACGTATCGGCCTAAACTGAGGAAAAAAATTTTTATATATGTTTTTGGGGGATATTTATTATAGCAAAAAGTAAAAAATATTGAATTTTTTTCAAAATTGTCGCTCTATTTTTGTTTATAGCGCAAAAAAAAATAATAACCGCAGAGGTGATCAAATACCACCAAAAGAAAGCTCTATTTGTGGGGGAAAAAGGACACCAATTTTGTTTGGGAGCCACGTCGCACGACCGCGCAATTGTCTGTTAAAGCGACGCAGTGCCGAATCGCAAAACCTGGCCTGGGCATTTAGCTGCAAAATGGTCCGGGGCTTAAGTGGTTAACAATAAAGCAATTTATATATACAGTGTTGTATACTTGCAATTATAGATTTAAAGTGGAACTATGGGCAAAATACAAAATAACATACAGTATATGATGCAGAACCTCAAAACATTATGGAACAAATGCATTAAAGCTGTTGTATACCCCCCCCCCCCCCCCAAAAAAAAAACTGCAAGACAAAGTCATAATGAGCTGGTATCATTATGAATTACTTACCTTATTCGTCCACAGGAAATGAGGATTTCTCAGAAGAAATAAGGACATTTAAAAGCAAAATCGAAGGATGAGGTAAGTGAAGGAGGGCTGCACTAAGGTAAAGGAAGCTATTTAGGGAAAAAAAAATACCTTTACCACCCCTTTAACCCCTTAACGCCCGCCGCACGACTATTTATGTCCGCAAAATGGCACGGACAGGCGTACATATACGTCCTTGCCTTCTAGCGGGTGGGGGGTCCGATCGGGACCCCCTCCGCTGCGTGCTGCGGGCGGATTCCCTCGGGGAGCGATCCGGGAAGACGGCACGGCTATTCGTTTATAGCCGCTCCGTCGCGATCGCGCCGCTCCGTCGCGATCGCTCCCCCGAGCTGAAGAACGGGGAGAGCCGTATGTAAACACGGCTTCTCCGTGCTTCACTGTGGCGGCGTATCGATCGAGTGATCCTTTTTATAAGGGAGACTCGATCGATGACGTCAGTCCTACAGCCACACCCCCCTACAGTTGTAAACACACACTAGGTGAACCCTAACTCCTACAGCGCCCCCTGTGGTTAACTCCCAAACTGCAACTGTCATTTTCACAATAAACAATGCAATTTAAATGCATTTTTTGCTGTGAAAATGACAATGGTCCCAAAAATGTGTCAAAATTGTCCGAAGTGTCCGCCATAATGTCGCAGTCATGAAAAAAATCGATGATCGCCGCCAATAGTAGTAAAAAAATTTTTTTTATAAAAATGCAATAAAACTATCCGCTACAAATTTTGCGCAAACCAATCGATGAACGCTTATTTCGATTTTTTTTTACCAAAAATAGGTAGAAGAATACGTATCGGCCTAAACTGAGGAAAAAAATTTTTATATATGTTTTTGGGGGATATTTATTATAGCAAAAAGTAAAAAATATTGAATTTTTTTCAAAATTGTCGCTCTATTTTTGTTTATAGCGCAAAAAAAAATAATAACCGCAGAGGTGATCAAATACCACCAAAAGAAAGCTCTATTTGTGGGGGAAAAAGGACACCAATTTTGTTTGGGAGCCACGTCGCACGACCGCGCAATTGTCTGTTAAAGCGACGCAGTGCCGAATCGCAAAACCTGGCCTGGGCATTTAGCTGCAAAATGGTCCGGGGCTTAAGTGGTTAACAATAAAGCAATTTATATATACAGTGTTGTATACTTGCAATTATAGATTTAAAGTGGAACTATGGGCAAAATACAAAATAACATACAGTATATGATGCAGAACCTCAAAACATTATGGAACAAATGCATTAAAGCTGTTGTATACCCCCCCCCCCCCAAAAAAAAAACTGCAAGACAAAGTCATAATGAGCTGGTATCATTATGAATTACTTACCTTAGATCGAAGCCACCGCAGCGACCCTCGTTCCTCTCCTTCGCCGCCGCTATGATACCCGGAGTGACTTCCGGGTATCGCCGCTCTGGCGCTGTGACTGGCAGGAGCGGCGATGATGTTACTCCCGCGCATGCACACGGAACCAGCACGATCCCCGCACATGCGCGCATTTCTGGCACTTTCCCATTGAAGACCCAGCACACTAAGTGTGCCTGCGCCGTTGTCTAAGGTGCCCCATTTTCTGCAAATATCTCCATAACCATGTAGGTTAAGGAATATATTGCAAGCACCTACAGGTAAGCCTTAACCACTTCGTTACTGGCCCATAGTCAAATGACGTCCTGTTTTTAAAGATGGATATCTCAGTAACGGCAGCAGCCGCTGCCACAACTGAGGTATCCATCTTTAGTGCCGACGGTCCTGTACACGATAACGGCAATCTCCGCAGCGAATTCGCCGCGAGATCGCCGTTATCGGTGGCGGGAGAGGGGCCCCTCCCGCCGCTGTCCCGCGCCCTCTGCCGCTTACCGGAGCCGTCGGTAGCGGCGGAGGGGATCGCGACCATCCGGCAGCTGAGCGGGGACGAGACTGAAGGAAAAATCTCCTTCGCCCGTCCCCCATAGCTCTGCTGGGCGGAAGCGACGTCAAAACGTCAGTCCCGCCCAGCCTCTTAAAGAGACATTTTTTTTTTTTGTCATTTGAAAAAATGACATTTCCAAATTTTTTTTTTTTTTTTGCATTTAAGCCCAAATATGAGATCTGAGGTCTTTTTGACCCCAGATCTCATATTTAAGAGGACCTGTCATGCTTTTTTCTATTACAAGGGATGTTTACATTCCTTGTAATAGGAATAAAAGTGATAATTTTTTTATTTTTTTTTATTTCAGTGTTAAAAATTGTAAAATAATTAAAAATAAATGCGAAAAGCAAAAAAAAATTTTTTTAAAGCGCCCCGTCCCGACGAGCTCGCGCGTAGAAGCGAACGTATACGCGAGTAGCGCCGACATATGAAAACGGTATTCAAACCACACAAGTGAGGTATCGCCGCGATCGTTAGAGCGAGAGCAATAATTTTAGCCTTAGGCCTACTCTGTAACTCAAAAAATGCAGCCTGTAGAATTTTTTAAACGTCGCCTATCAAGATTTTTAAGGGTAAAAGTTTGACGCCATGCCACGAGCGGGCGCAATTTTTAAGCGTGACATGTTGGGTATCATTTTACTCGACGTAACATTATCTTTCACAATATATAAAAAAATTGGGCCAAATTTATTGTTGTGTTATTTTTTAATTTAAAAAAGTGAATTTTTTCCAAAAAAAGTGCGCTTGTAAGACCGCTGCGCAAATACGGTGTGACAAAAAGTATTGCAATGACTGCCATTTTATTCTCTAGGGTGTTAGAAAAAAAATATATATATAATGTTTGGGGGTTTTAAGTAATATTCTAGCAAAAAAAACTGTTTTAGTCTCGTAAACACTGAATCTGAAAAACAGGCTCGGTAACGAAGTGGTTAATGTAGGCTTACCTGTAGGTGCAAGTAGTATCAGAGGGTACCTCTTTAAGATAAAAAGCCTTCCATATGTAGCGTCCTCCCCAGCACCCCCTAATACTTGAGCCCCATGTCTATCCAGTGATGTCCAAGAGTTCCTCGGCCGTCCGAGACTCTGCCTCCTGATTGGCTGAGACAGCAGCAGCACCATTGGCTCCCACTGCTGTCAAAGTCAACCAATCAGGAGAGAGAGGGGGCAGGGCCTGGCTGGGCCGGGCCATAGCTCTGTGTCTGCATGGACACAGGGAGCTGTGATTTGGCTTGGGTGCCCCCATAGCAAAGTACTTGCTATAGGGGCATTTGACAGGAGGGAGGGGCCAGGAGCACAAAAGAGGCACCCGAGAAGAACCACTGCACAGAGCAGGAAAGTATAACATGTTTGTTATTTTTATTGAACAAAAATGATACTTTACAATCCCTTTAATACAACAAATAGTCAAATAAACTTATCTACACCCCAATGCACATCTATAGTGAGCTGCAACACACCGGCTTTAAAACCCACCACAATACAGATGTTTTAAAAATGAGCACAGGATTTTTGAACGCTGATGCCGCGTACACACGACCGTTTTTCATGACGTGAAAAATTCCATTTTTTTTTAAATGTCATTAAAAACGATGGTGTGTAGGCTCCAGAGCATTTTTCTCGACATGAAAAATGGCCAAAAGATTGCTCTAAATTGTTTGTTTTGTTTTTCACATCGTGAAAAATGGTCGTGTGTGGGCTTTAACGACGGGGGAAAAAACGTGCATGCTCAGAAGCAAGTTATGAGACGGAGCACTTGTTCTGGTAAAACTAGCATTTGTAATGGAGATAACACATTCGTTACGCTGTAACAGACTGAAAAGCACGAAGACTGAAAAGCGCGAATCGTCTCTCACCAAACTTTTACTAACACTAAATCAGCAAAAGCAGCCCAAAGGGTGGCGCCATCTGAATGGAACTTCCCCTTTATAGTGCCGTCGTAAGTGTTGTACGTCACCGCCCTTTGCTCTAGCATTTTTTTTTCACGATCATGTGTATGCAAGGCAGACTTGACAAGAATCACATCGAGAAAAACGCCGGTTTTTCTAGGACATTAAAAACGGTCGTGTGTACACGGCATTACAGTTCATTTATTTAGACACCCTTGATGTCATTCTATGACGAAACAAGGAGGGAGGAGTCGGTGACGAGACACTACTGTATCATGGGACGCGGCAGCCATATTGCTGGTGGAGAATGTTGAATGCTTATGCAAACACAAACAAGTTTTTATCTTGGAGCATGTGAGTTCATCTCTTGTTTTATCTACAATAAACGTTGGTTGTTGTACTGCACCATGAGGTGTTTCTCCTTTTTATCTACATGGGATAAAACATTTGTGGTGACCAATTTCTGGAGCGTTTGATAAAGAAAATTGCTACCTGGGGCAGGTATATCCATATTGCGGCTGGCTGTCCCAAGATCAGGATGTGTGGACACTGATGGGCTTTCTGTATTATTTACCTGCTTATGTAGCCCTTGTAATGAGAATCCACTAAGGAGGGCAAGCGGCTGGTGTGATTGGGTGCCGGAGATGGTTTCCTCTATGTTTCACCTTCTGCTAAGCACCTTATGAACTGTTTTGAACACCGCCTTCTGGATTCATTTCTTGTGGACAAGCGCTACACCTCACTTACATAACCTTTTATTGTAATTTCTACAATATTGTGCTAGCTGCTGTTTGTATGATTAGTTTTATTGCTATTTTGAACTGTGAATAGAAGCACAGCAGATAATTATTTATCATTCATTTAAAGTGATACCAAAGTCAAATTTTTATTTTTTTTGTTAAAAATAACAAACATGTTATACTTACCTGCTTTGTGCAGTGGTTTTGCACAGAGCAGCCCAGATCCTCTACTTCTCAGGTCCCTCTTCAGTGCTCCTGGCCCCTCCCTCCTGTTGAGTGCCCCCACAGCAAGCAGCTTGCTATGGGGGCCCCCCAACCCAAGCCACGGCTGCCTGTGTCCATTCAGACACAGAGCCATGTTCCGCCCCCTTTCTCTCCTTATTAGCTGACTAGCTTTGATTGACAGCAGCGGAAGCCAGGCAGCTGAGACACTCATACAACATTTCTTAATCTAGATGGGGCTCAGGTAAGAATTAAGGGGGGCTGCTGCACACAGAGTTTTTTTTCTTAATGCACAGAATGTAATAAGATAAAAAAAACTTCTGCATTTACAATCACTTTAAAATGGCACAATGCATTTCAATACACAGGAATGAGCCTTGTGTGAAGGACCTCCAAAAAACCCAAACTGTCTAGCCACAGAGGCAGTTAGAGGGGTTGCGACAATGGTAAAACTGAATATTCACTTTGGTAAGTAAACAGTATCTATTCCTACAATCCCAATTTCTAAAAAGCCTTTCATACAAATCTTTACCTATTTCTCTGCCTATCGAATAACTGCTATGCATATTCTTTACAGATGCTCACTGCTCTTGTATGTATTTTTGTACTTCTTGCCAATTCGAGTTTAAACTGTATTGAGACTTATTTTTTCAATAAACCGTTTGTAAACAAAAATAAAAAGTTGGGACGCTGAGTAAAATCTAAATAAAAACAATTTAAACTAGGTTCACACATGTCCGGTGTGTATTTCCCCTCCATTTTTACTGCAAATTTCCAAAGCAGCTGTTCAGCGGTTCAGCTGTGATTTCCAGATATGGTTTAGATGTGAATTTTTGGAGCCAGTAGCCACTGGCGTCTTTAACAATTGCTGGTTGTTAAAGCGGGAGTTCACCCATAAATTTTTTTTTCAAAGAATCCCCTTAGAGTGATGCTCGTTTTGTCTAGGGGAATCGGCTAGTTGTTTTAAAATATGAGCTGTACTTACCGTTTTCGAGATGCATCTTCTCCGTCGCTTCCGGGTATAGGTCTTCGGGAGCGGGCGTTCCTTCTTGATTGACAGTCTTCCGAGAGGCTTCCGACGGTCGCATCCATCGCGTCACTAGTAGCCGAAAGAAGCCGAACGTCGGTGCGGCTCTATACTGCGCCTGCGCACCGACGTTCGGCTTCTTTCGGAAAATCGTGACGCGATGGATGCGACCGTCGGAAGCCTCTCGGAAGACTGTCAATCAAAATAGGAACGCCCAGTCCCGCAGCCCATACCCGGAAGCGGCGGAGAAGATGCATCTCGTAAACGGTAAGTACAGCTCATATTTTAAATCAACTAGCCGATTCCCCTAGACAAAATGAGCATGAAGCTAAGGGAAAAAATTGTTATGTACGGGTGAACCCCTGCTTTAAGGAGCAGGGAGCAGGCCCTGAAGCCGGCCGCCATGTCCTTAACCACTTAAGACCCGGACCAAAATGCAGGTAAAGGACCTGGCCAGTTTTTGCGATTCAGCACTGCGTCGATTTAACAGACAATTGCGCGGTCGTGCGACGTGGCTCCCAAACAAAATTGGCGTCCTTTTTTTCCCATAAATAGAGCTTTCTTTTGGTGGTATTTGATCACCTCTGCGGTTTTTATTTTTTGCGCTATAAACAAAAATAGAGCGACAATTTTGAAAAAAAAACAATATTTTTTACTTTTTGCTATGATAAATATCCCCCAAAAATATCTAAAAAAAAAAAAAATTTCCTCAGTTTAGGCCGATACGTATTCGTCTACATATTTTTGGTAAAAAAAATCAAAAAAAATCGCAATAAGCGTTTATAGATTGGTTTGTGCAAAATGTATAGTGTTTACAAAATAGGGGAAAGTTTTATTGCATTTTTATTAATATTTTTTTTTTTTTACTACTAATGGCGGCGATCAGCGATTTTGTTCGTGACTGCGACATTATGGCGGACACATCGGACAATTTTGACACATTTTTACCACTAGGGGGCGCTGAAGGAGTTAAGTGTGACCTCATATGTGTTTCTAACTGTAGGGGGGCGGGGCTGGATGTGTGACATCATTGATCGTGCTTCCCTATATCAGGGAACACACGATCAATTTCAGCGCCACAGTGAAGAACGGGGAAGCTGTGTTTACACACAGCTCTCCTCGTTCTTCAGCTCCCGGGACCGATCGCGGGACTCCAGCGGCGATCGGGTCCGCGGATCCCGCGGACCTGGGCACTTAAAGAGGACGTACAGGTACATGCTTGTGCCCAGCCGTGCCACTCTGCCGACGTATGTGTGCAGGAGGCGGTCCTTAAGTGGTTAAAGAATATCTAAAGGTAATTTTATTTTTAAACAAACATCGTTACATAGTAGGTAAGGTTGAAAAAAGACACAAGTCCATCAAGTCCAACCTATGTGTGTGATTATATGTCAGTATTACATTATATATATCCCTGTATGTTGTGGTCGTTCAGGTGCTTATCTAATAGTTTTTTTTAAACTATCGATGCTCCCCGCTGAGACCACCACCTGTGGAAGGGAAATCCACATCCTTGCCGCTCTTACAGTAAAGAACCCTCTACGTAGTTTAAGGTCAAACCTCTTTTCTTCTCATTGAAATGAGTGACGACGTGTCTTGTTAAACTCCCTTCCGCGAAAAAGTTTTATCCCTATTGTACGGTATTTATAAATTGAAATCATATCTCCTTCTCAAGCGTCTCTTCTCCGGAGAGAAAAAGTTCAGTGCTTGCAACCTCTCTTCATAACTAATATCCTCCAGTCCCTTTATTAGCTTTTTTGCCCTTCTTTGTACTCGCTTCATTTCTAGTACATCCTTCCTGAGGACTGGTGCCCAGAACTGGACAGCATACTCTAGGTGCGGCCGGACCAAAGTCTTGTAGAGCAGGAGAATTATTGTTTTATCTCTCCCCTTTTTAATGCATGCCAATATTCTATTTGCTTTGTTAGCAGTAGCTTGGCATTGTATGCCATTGCTGAGCCTATCATCTACTAGGACCCCCAGGTCCTTTTCCATCCTAGATTTCCCCAGATGTTCTCCCCCCAGTGTATAGATTGCATTCATATTTTTGCCACCTAAATGCATTATTTTACATTTTTCTACATTAAACCTCATTTGCCATGTAGTTGCCCACCCCATTAATTTGTTCAGATCTTTTTGCAAGGTTTTCACATCCTGCAGAGAAGTTATTGCCCTGCTTAACTTAGTATCGTCTGCAAATACTGATTGAGCAGTTAACTACGTTTTGTCAAACGGTTCGGCCCAAGCATAAGTTCGGGCCAAAAGTGCGGAGATCGGGGCATATTCGAAAGCCGAGGAACCCCGTTAAATTCTATGGGGCACAACATGAAAAACCAAAAGTGCTAATTTTTGAGTGCTTATATGCAAGTTATTGCCATAAAAAGTGTTTGGGGACCTGGGTATCAAATCAAGGCAAAAAAAAAAAAAAGTTTTAAAACTGCAGATTTTTCGGGAGCAGTGATTTTAACCACTTATACATGGGCAGAATGGCTCCTGTGGGCAAAGCAACGTACCTGTACGTTGCTTTAAAAAACCCGCCGTGCGGGCTCCTGCGTGTAAACAAGGCATTTCCCTGTTCTGCCTAGTGACATGACACTGATCTACTGTTCCCTGTTATCGGGAGAAGTAATCACTGTGTCACTGGTAGCCAAGCCCCCACACAATTAGAATCACTCCCTAGGACACACTGAACCCCTTCCTCGTCCCTACTGGTTAACCCCTTCACTGCCGGTGTCATTTACACAGTAATCATTGCATTTTTATAGCACTGATCGCTGTATAAATGAGAATGGTCCCAAAATAGTGTCAAAAGTGTCCGCCATAATGTCGCAGTCACGATAAAATACCACCAAAATACCACTGCTCTATTTGTGGGCAAAAAAAATACGTCAATTTTGTTTGGGTACCACGTTGCACGTCAATTGTCAGTTAAAGTGACGCAGTGCCAAACCGCAAAAAGTGCTCTGGTCAGGAAAGGGGTTAATTCTTCCTGGGCTGAAGTGGTTAATAATGCCTAAAGTGAAACAATAAAAATTTAAATTAGAAACATTACCACAGCAAAATTACATTTCTAAAAGAAAAAAAAGTCATTTAAAACTGATCGTGACTTTAATGAATTGTCGGGTCTCGGCAATATACATAAAACTAATTGAAAAAAACGGCATCCCCCCCCCCCCCCGGTCCATTACCAGGCCCTTTGGGTCTGGTATGAATATTAAGGGGAACCCCGAACCAAAAATGTGTGTGGGGGTCCCCCCAAAATCCATACCAGGCCCTTCAGGTCTGGTATGCATATAAAGGGGAACCTTGCGCCAAATAAAAAAAAAAAGTGCAGGTGTCCCCCCAAAATCCATACCAGACCCTTATCCGAGCACGCAACCTGGCAGGTCGCAGGAAAAGAGGGGGGACGAGAGAGCGCCCCTCCTGAACCGTACCAGGCCACATGCCCTCAATATGGGGAGGGTACTTTGGAGTCCAAAGCACCTTGTCCCTATGTTGATGGGGACAAAGGCCTCATCCCCACAACCCTTGCCCAGTGGTTGTAGGGGTCTACGGGCAGGGGGCTTATCGGAATCTGGAAGCCCCCTTTAACAAGGGGACCCCCAGATCCCAGAAACAGAAATTGTAAAAATGGTACAAATAGTAAACGTAGTCAAAACATAGCCAGGGTACGGTAGCCAAAGCAGGTAGTCAGAACGAGCCAGTAAATCAGGAAGCCAGAGCGTAGTTGGAGGCAGCAGAAAGGATAGGGAACCAGAAGGGACATCAATCAGGCAAGTCTTCAACAGGAACACAGTAGAGTCTCCAGATATGTTTGACCAAGGCGAAGAAATGAACCAGGCAGTTTAAATAGCCAGAAATGGCTGGCTGTAGGCTGGACTGACAAGCAGGAAATAATCACCAGGTGAGCCGCTGTGGAATGATGAGTGCTGAGCAACCTAAGCACTGAAAAAAAGGGCTGAGAGTCCAGCCCTGACAGTACCCCATCCTCAACGACCCCTCCCCCTCGAAGGGCCACCAGGTTTGAGGGTAAAAAACGTCTGCGGATAGCACGGAGGAGGACAGGAGCATGTACATCCAAGGATGAGACCCAAGCGCATTCCTCTGGACTGTACACTTTCCAATGAATCAGGTACTGTATGCGCCCACGGAACCTACGGGAGTCAATGATCGATTGTATCTCATACTCCTCATGGTTCTCGACCTGAACCGGATGAGGACATGGTACTGAGGTGGTGATACGGTTGCACACCAAAGGTTTTAATAAGGAGACATAAAAAACATTTGAAATATGTATGTTAGAAGGAAGGTCTATGTCACAGTCAGGCATTGGGCTTAAAGGCCAATTGCAATAGCAGTTGAAGACAGGTGTACAGACAGTCACTTCTGGCAGATGACACGGGCTCACCTGAGGTGCGGAGTCTAATCGCTAACCGGTGTTCACCAGAGCTCCTTATGGTGGAGATGGATTTTGCTGTGTGTTAGCACCAGGTCGCGGTCCTCAGGATCGCCCCACCAGGAGGGGAGCAAGCCAAGGTCCAGTAGCAGATAAGCAGACAAGGATGAAACTGCATCATGGTCAGTAAACAAGCCAAGGGATCAATCACGAGTGGCTGCAGGTTGGGATAAAACAGAAGAGTAGTCAAAGAACAGGCCAAGGGTCAAACACAGGGGGGTTGCAGATTAGGATCAGGCAGATGAGTAGTCCAGGGACAGGCCGAGGGTCAAACAGAGGTAGTTGCAGATTGGGATCAGGCAGTTGAGTAGTCCAGGAACAGGCTGAGGGTCAAACACAGGTGGTTGCAGGTACAAATGGCAGCAGAGCAGACAAATAGCAAGGCACTGGCTGGGAAGGCACAATAACCTGGCAATGGGGAAGTGCTGAGACAAGGCTTTTATAGGAAGTTCATGGGAGGAGCAAGGGGTTCAAGGTTCAACAACAATCAAGACACAATGCAGAGTATTCCAATGGATCAGGTAGGTTTGTCCAGAAGATCAGACAGGGAGCTGTCCAGCATCACAGATAGCTCAATAGGAAGAGTTAATGCCAGACACAGAAAAGGTCCCAGGTTCAAGCCCAGGTCCTGACAGTACTGCCCTCCTCTCAGGACGTCCTCCGGACGACCTAGGGCTTGGCAGGAAACCTCTGGTGAAATGCTCTTACTAATCTAGGGGAGTGAACCTTATTTTTGCTTTAGAAGTTCCTGCCGGGGAGATTCTCCTCGCTTGTAAAGCTTTTTCAAATACCTCCTGATTACGGACTATGGTGCCATTTGAGGCATATGTACAGTCAGGTGGTAGAACTTCCTTGGCAGGACAGGAAGTATTGATGGTATTAGGAACAGGTGTTTTCTCAGGAGGTAGCGAAGGGGTCTCTGGTGCAGGAGTTGGTTCTTTGGCAGGACAGGGTGATGTTGCTGCATTTACCACTGTAGAGCGTGGAATGACTACTGGAACTGGTCTGTTGTCGGGAGGTTGCATAGTTGCCTCTAGACCAGATGGAAGGGGTTTCACAGGGGTATTGGTTGCGTGTTCAAGAGGCACACTGGCATCGTTGACCACCGTAGTCTGGGAACCTACTTGTGTCATTGAACATGGACAGGTCTTACAGCAACCTTGGCAGTTCACAGGCCGAACAGCAGGGATAGCAGGATGAGTCCCAATACTACACACTTGAAGAACCTTTGGCCTAGGTGGACGAGTTGGGCAGAGAGAGATTAAGTGCCCTCTTTCTTCACAATAGAAACAAAGGCCACAGCCTCTCCTCCGCTCTCTTTCAGCTTTAGACAGCATGGTCTGGATGACCCCGATCTCTATAGGTTCCACATCTTCCAGAGTAGGTGTGTGTATATCCACAGGAACGCCAACACTTTGTGGTGTTAGGGCTTCACGGCTTGGCACATACTGGGATGGCTCGGAGTCGTATCTGTACAGGGTATTCCTGTCCCTGGGTCCCCTTAGGCCACATGAGCTAGGAGCAGACTTGGGAACCCTGGTTTTCTTGGCAACTGCATATTGAGAGTCCAGGGCTAACATAAATGCTTCCCAGCTGTCCAAGACTGGACTCCTTTCCTGTAATACCTGATGAGCCTATGATTTGATTGGTCCAGTGAGCAGGTTGATAGTAGCGCGAACCTTTATATAATCAGTGGCATAGGTCCTAGGCTTAGGAGCAAACAACAGCTCGCAATCCATCTTAAAGCACAAGAATGATGCACAGCTACCATCAAACCTCTTTGGCATCACCACAAATGGCTCAGGACATGCTAGTTCCAGGGCTGGGCGTACTGTACCTTTCAGTAACAGAGCTTCTTGCTGCAGCTCCAAAATTTGCTGCCTGAGAGGAGCCACAGCCTTTGCTATAGCGGCCTCTATGTTTTAGGCCAGGTTATTCTGTCACGGTCAGGCGTCGGGCTTGAAGGCCAATTGCAATAGTAGTTGAAGACAGGTGTACAGACAGTCACTTCTGGCAGATGACACAGGCTCACCTGAGGTGCGGAGTCTAAGCGCTAACCGGTGTTCACCAGAGCTCCTGATGGTGGAGATGGATTTTGCTGCGTGTTAGCATCAGGTCGCGGTCCTCAGGATCGCCCCACCAGGAGGTGAGCAAGCCGAGGTCCAGTATCAGATAAGCAGACAAGGATGAAACAGCAGCGTGGTCAGTAAACAAGCCAATGGATCAATCATGAGTGGCTGCAGGTTGGGATCAAACAGAAGAGTAGTCAAAGAAAAGGCCGAGGGTCAAACATGGGAGGTTGCAGATTGGGATCAGGCAGATGAGTAGTCCAGGGACAGGCCGAGGGTCAAACACGGGTGGTTGCAGATTGGGATCAGGTAGTTAAGTAGTCCAGGAACAGGCTGAGGGTCAAACACAGGTGGTTGCAGGTACGAATGGCAGCAGAGCAGACAAATAGCAAGGCACTGGCTGGGAAGGCACAATAACCTGGCAATGGGGAAGTGCTGAGACAAGGCTTTTATAGGAAGTTCATGGGAGGAGCAAGGGGTTCAAGGTTCAACAACCATCAAGACACAAGGCAGAGTATTCCAATGGATCAGGTAGGTTTGTCCAGCAGATCAGACAGGGCGCTGTCCACCATCCCAGATAGCTCAATGGGAAGAGTTAATGCCAGTCACAGAAGAGGTCCCAGGTTCAAGCCCAGGTCCTGACAGTCTAATGCGCAAGCCACTGGGTTGATCCTACGCAGAATACAGGAAGGCCCAATAACCCATGGTGCCAATTTTATTGACAGAACACAGAGTCGGAAGTTACGAGATGACAGACAGACCCTCTCCCCAACCTGGTAGGAGGGCCCAGGTAGGCGTCTGCTGTCAGCATGGAGTCTGTACCGCTCACTGGCACGAGTCAGGCAACATCAGGCAATTCACCATAAACAGAGACAATCTGGAAGCAGTATTGACGGCACTATTGTGAGCAAACTTCGCCCAAGGTAGGAGGTCTGACCAGTTGTAATGGTAGTCAGAAATCTAGCAACGTAGAAACTGCTCCAAGGCTTGGTTGACTAGTTCTGCGGCCCCATTGGACTGCAGGTGATACACAGAGGAGAAGGAAAGCTGAATTCGTAACTGTGGACAAAAGGCTTGCAAAAACCTGGAGACAAACTGACTATGCCTGTCCGAGATGATAACCCTTGGGTAGCCTATGTAACTGAAAGAGCGCCCAAGCAAAAATGCATGCCAGTTCTTGTGGATGTGGGAAACTTCTCCAATGGAATACAATGAGACATTTTCAAGAACTAGTCAACCACCATAAAAATAGCTGTGTTGTCCTAGGAATTGGGTAACGCCACAATAGGATAGGTGGGTCCAAGGCCTCTTTTCATTGGGTATGGGTTGTAGAAGGCCCAAGGTGTCGTGGTGTCTTACACTGAGCACACACGGAACAAGCGGCTATGAAGGCGGTCACATCAGTGCGGAGACTAGGCCACCAGAAATGTCGAAAAATAGCCCAAATTAGTTGATTCTTCCCTGGGTGGCCAGCTGCCCTGGGAGAATGGTAAGTCTGGAACAAAGTAGTGCAGTGAAGCAGAGGAAAACTGTTGCGACAATGCATCAGACCTTACATTCTAAGTAATGGGTAAGAATAAGACTGTAATGTAATTTAAGCTTGACAGAAAAACAGCTAATTTCGCCCTTCTGGGAGATAAGCGGTTTGCTTCAGACAAGAATGTGAGATTCTTATGGTCAGTCAAAATGAGGACGGGCACAGTGGTACCTTTTGAGGAAATGCCTTCATTCTTTCAGAGCTAAAATGATAGCTAGCAATTCTCTGTCCCAAATCTCGTAATTGCACTCTGCGGGAGACAATTTCTTAGAAAAGTATCCACAAGAATGCATAGCACTCTCAAAAGGTAGGACGTTGAGACAGAAGCATCAACAGATGCATCAACCTGAAGGATGAAACGGCAGATCAGGATGTTCCAGCATGGGAGCTGAAACAAAGGCAGCCTTGAGAGACTCAAAGGCTTTAATGGAATCCGGAAACCAATTTTGTGGGTTACCGTCCTTTCTGGTCATATCAGTCAGGGGTTTGACCAGAGAAGTTCCGAATACTTTTCCGATAATAACTGGCAAAGCCAAGAAAATGTTGTAGCGAATGTAGACCTACAGGCCGAAGCCGCTGAAGAACTATAAATAGTTTCTCTGGGTCCATTGAAAAAACGGCAGTAGAAATTACATAGCCCAGAAATGTAACTCGCAGTTCTCCAACTTACAATACAGGTTATTATCGCTGTTGCACACGGGAGACATCTGTGTGGTGGCTCTCTAAGATTTAGAATATATGAGGATATCGTTGAGATAAACCACCACACACTGCTGCAACATATCTCGTAGGACATCATTGATAAATTCCTGAAAAACTGCAGGAGCGTTGCAAAGATCAAACAGCATAGTTAATATCCTGTCCTTAGTTAATAGTTATCCTTAGTTAATATCCTGTCCTGGTATTAAATGCAGTTTTCCATTGGTCGCCCTCCTTGACCTTCACAAGATTGTATGCCCCTCTCAGTTCGAGCTGGCGTGAAAACCGTTGCTCCCATGAGGCGGTCAGAAAATTCCGTAATCAACTGAATCAGATACGCATTCTTAATCATAAAGTGATCACCAGGTGAGGCGCTGTGGAACGATGAGCGCTGGCAATTAACCGACAGCTTAACAACCTGAGCACTGAAAAGGGAGGGCTGAGAGCCCAGCCCTGACACTCCCATCGTCTGCCAGTTCTTAAATAGCTAAGGGGTAAGGCCACATGGCACAAGGGGGCTGGGTCACCCAGTTACATCTTCGGGTGGCGCTACCCCTTAGTTATTTAAGAACTGTCCTGTCAGACAGCGAAGCTGTCAGATGGCAGGAGCCAAAGATGGGTGCAGACCTTGGAAGTGCACTTGTAAGTGCACTTGGAAATGCAGTCGCTGTAGATCTGAGGGGAAGATCTGAAATGAGGGGGAAGCTTTTCTGATTTCTATCATCCAATAATGTGCAAGCAAAAATGCTGTTTTTTATTTTCCTTTGCAAGTCCTTCTCAGACCTACAGTGACTGCACTTCCGAGTGCACAAGTAGTGCACAGTGAATTTGCCTTTAGTAAATAAAACCCTATATGTGGTCCCCTGCTTGTGGCTCTGTGGGGTGAGCGCTTTTTTCCCCCAGACAGTATCAAGCAAGCCTAGTGACTGTCCCCAGTGGTGAGAAGTGGTACTGTGAGGTGTCCCCATTGGGACAATGGAGGTGGTTGACTATGTGTGAAGGCTCCCGTTGACACAAACACGCATGCTGCTGCTTTCCTCTGGTAGCTTTGATGTCAGTGAGTGCATTTTAGTTCTGTTGCTCATGGGTGGTGGAGGGAATTTCTATTAGGTGGTGAAATAAACTTTCTATTTTGGATTTTTGGACTCTTTTACTTTGGACTTTATTCACACTGATTTATTTATTTTTTATCATTTTTAAATAAAGGGGATTCTTTTTGTACATTATAAATGTGTTGATAGCACATACTTTAAGCTTGTAATATTCTATATTTCGAGGTGATTCATTATTTTCTTTGTTGGTTTGTTTGGGTACTGTATACTTTTACTGATTGCAAGCTACCCATTTCTTTTCTTTCACGCTGACCTCCTTTTATGTTTTCACAGACAGTTACAAAACACCTTCATTACAATTAATTTTCTGTATAAGATTCAGAATTGCATTATTCGTCACAAAGAAACCTAACAGATTTCAGAGACTACTGACAAATGAAAGTGTCACATGCTATAATACAATTTAACCACTAGAGTGCAGTACAGGATTTCTTACAATATTTTTTTTCCTTGCCAGTAAGGCTATATTTGTGTGTGAGGTGTGAAAATGTATTTTGTAATGAGTTAGTCAAATACACATTTGATATTTGACTACTGCACCAATTTGCTGCTAGCAAACAACAGTGAGTATTTACCAACTCGCCACCTATTTAAATAGTCTTTTGCTTAAAATTAGAAAGGGGTAAAAATGTGTGTATATATATATATATATATATATATATATATATATATATATATATATATGTGTGTGTGTGGAATTAGTAAAAGGCACCCACCCCATAAACCAGTGGATGCAAAACTGATGGATTAAAGATGATGTTAAAAAACAAACTTACATACTCTCCTCCATATCCCGCTGCACAATAGCTCTAAGCCTGAGAACTGAGCGATCACATGAACGCTGATTGCTCAGTTCTCGGTCACTTGAAAGCGCAGAACAGTGCTCTCAGCTCTGCCCCTCCAGCACTCAATGGAGTGCCGGGAGAAGCTGGCTTCGGCTCTTAGCTGTCAGACAGCTGAGTAGATCCCGACAATATGGTCAAGATCCTTCCAAAGCCTGGAGTGGCTCTGTGATGTCAGCTGATAGTGGGCTATAACTTAAAGTGGAGTTCCACCCATAAATATAACATTACATCAGTAGTTTTAAAAAAATGTCATTAGTCCTTTAAGAATTTTTTTTTTTTTTTTTTTAGATGCCTTCAAAGTGTTGTTGCTAGGCAGAATAGTTAATATTCCCTCTTCCTGCACCTAGGTGCTTAAGCTTCCTAACCTACACCGCACAGACTCCTGGGAATGTAGTGGGTGTAACTTTCCAGGAGTCTGTGCACTCCCCAGTCTCGAAGAATCATGTGACTTGGACAGTACAAACCTGATCTGAAACCTATTACACTGCTTGTGCAGCACTGAGCATGTGCGAGATCTGCAAGGCTGAAATCCAGGAAGTCATACAGTCTGGCTTCATGATGCCCACACTTAAGATGGCCCCAGTCAATTTCTATTTTATAAAGTGTCTAAATGCTGTAACAACCTAACAAAACAGACCTTAGTTTACAGACTAACTTTACTAGAATACATTAAGCTTGTGTATTACAGGGGTATTTATATTTAAAAAGTGAAATTGTGGCCGGAACTCCGCTTTAAGGAAGTGTGCTCCTCAGGAGAAGAGACCCAGAAGAGAAAAATTAGGGCTCATGCACACAGGACGTTTTTGTAGCTGCTATTAGTGGCGTCTGACTTTTTTTGTTTTGTTTTACTGCCTCTAACCGCCCTTCCATTTAGCCTATGTGTCCATGCACATATAAACTTTCAGAGGTGTTTTGAGGCATAAGCGCTTGGGGGCAGTAGAAAAAAAAACGTCAGCCTGTGCTGGATTCAGTGCGAGGAATAGTGTCCCATCATTGGTGTCAGTGGGAGGAATAGTGCCTCATCGTTGGTATCAATGTGAGAAATAGTTCGCCATCGCTGGTGTCAGTGGGAGGAATAGTGCCCCACTGTTGCTGACAGTGGGTGTAACAATGCCCCGAGGGCAAGATAAAAGCAAGCAAAAAGGTGTGCTCTGTCCCCAGGTCACAGGTTGGAGACCACTGGGTTAGAGGGTCTGTTAGTGTTTTAACCACTTAAGGACCAGCCCATGTACATATACGTCCACAATATGGCACGTACAGGCACATGGGCGTATAGGTACGTCCTCGCCTATTAGCGGGTGGGGGGTCCGATCGGGACCCCCCCCGCTACATGCGGAGGTCGGGTCCGCTCGGGGAGCGATCCGGGACCACGGCGCGGCTATTTGTTTATAGCCGCTCCGTCGCGATCGCTCCCCGGAGCTGAAGAACGAGGAGAGCCGTGTGTAAACACGGCTTCCCCGTCCTTCACTATAGCGGCGCATCGATCGCGTCATTCCCTTTATAGGGAAGACACGATCGATGACGTCATTCCTACAGCCACACCCCCAAACAGTTGTAAACACATACTAGGTGCACCCTAACTCCTACAGCGCCACCTGTGGTTAACTCCCAAACTGCAACTGTCATTTTCACAATAAAGAATGCAATTTAAATGCATTTTTTGCTGTGAAAATGACAATGGTCCCAAAAATGTGTCAAAATTGTCCGAAGTGTCCGCCATAATGTCGCAGTCACGAAAAAAATTGCTGATCGCCGCCATTAGTAGTAAAAAAAAAAAAAAAAATAAAAATGCAATAAAACTATCCCCTATTTTGTAAACACTATAAATTTTGCGCAAACCAATCGATAAACGCTTATTGCGATTTTTTTTACTAAAAATAGGTAGAAGAATACGTATCGGCCTAAACTGAGGAAAAAAAATGTTTTTATATATGTTTTTGGGGGATATTTATTACAGCAAAAAGTAAAAAATATTGCTTTTTTTTCAAAATTGTCGCTCTATTTTTGTTTATAGCGCAAAAACTAAAAACCGCAGATGTGATCAAATACCACCAAAAGAAAGCTCTATTTGTGGGGAAAAAAGGACGCCAATTTTGTTTGGGAGCCACGTCGCACGACCGCGCAATTGTCTGTTAAAGCGACGCAGTCCCGAACTGTAAAAACACCTTGGGTCTTTAGGCTGCATATTGGTCCGGGGCTTAAGTGGTTAACCACTTGCCGCCGGGCGACATACCCTTATGTCACAAGACTTTAAGTGGGTATACCACCCAGTATTGTTTTTTTTGGCCGGTGGAGCACTTAAATTTAAAAGCAAGGTGGATAAAAAGCAATGATTTAAAAAAAAAAAATAGATTTTTATTTTATTTTATTTAAATCAGATATTTTTTTATTCAAATCAGATTTTTATCAAATTTATTTTAGTAAAATCTAAAGATAGTTTTATATTTAAGATACATTAATAATTTAGTTTATTCAGCATGAAATGGAACTTCGTTATGTAGCATGAGGCTGTATATTCTGCAATATTTTAATTTTTGGTAAACTCATTCAGTGAATCCAAGCTCTACAACCTGAGATAACATGCACTGCATTGATGCATTCACACAATTTCAAAACAAAGTTCAGGAATATTCCTTTATTCCATTGTTTTGCAAATCTATGTACACTACAAACTGTAAAATTGATTGAATCGGTTATTATTCTAAATAGGAAACCTTAATTTTATTTGAAAATTTTAAAGATTTTAACTACCAGCAAGAATGAGACCTTACATTTAAAGAGTACCTGTTATTTCAGATTCATCATGGCAGTACCTGTTATCGGGCATCCACTCACCTTCTCCTGCCATGTCCCTCACCTTGTGTCACTGCCGCATCACCAACTATTCCATTAAAGTGAATGGGACTTTCAGTGAGTCAACAGCGGGTCAGAGGAGGAGCTGTGGGACAGAGATGACAGTTGCTCTTTAAAAAATCGAGTTGATTTAAATCAAGCCTTTTTGCTAGTGATTTAAATTGACTTGATTCCACCCTGTTTAAAAGCAATCCTAGTGACTAATTAGTCACTGAATTGCTTTTACAAGAAGCAGGAAGAGAAATCCTTCCCCTCCTGACACCTTCCATGATGTTCTCTGGCTTTCCCATCCCACCCTGAGAATGCCGTTGACGGATCCACAGGTTGACCATAGAGCTGATTGGAGACCGGAAGGGCTCAAATCATCTCTATGGTCTAAGAAACCAGAAGCTACAAGCATATCATCACTTTGGTTTTTGCGCCATTTTCAGGAATTAAGTATGGCCGTCGTTCCCGCGCCGAGTTTTGAATTTTTACGTTGTTTGCGTAAGTCGATTCAGATTACGGCCAGACGCAAGTTACGCTCATGCCGAAACCAATAACGTCCTAGCGACGCCATTTGGAGCAATGCACGCTGGGAAAAATTGCGGACAGCGCATGCTGTGAAACGTCATTGGTTTCGGCGTGAGCGTAACTTGCGTCCGGCCGTATTCTGAATCGACTTACGCAAACGACGTAAAAATTCAAAACTCAGCGCGGGAACAACGGCCATACTTAACATAGGATACCCCTCACATAGCAGGGGTAACTATATGCCGGAAAAAGCCGAACTCAAGCGACGTAAAAAAAAAGCGACGGGCGGGCGTTCGTTTCTGAATCGGCGGAAATCCTCATTTGCATATTCGTCGCGTGTAAAAAACGAAACGCCACCTAGATTGCAGCCTAAGATCCGACGGTGTAAGTCACTTACACCTGGCGGATCTTAGGGAGATCTATGCGTAACTGATTCTATGAATCAGTCGCATAGATCCGACCGTCGGAACTCAGAGATACAACGGCGTATCAGGAGAAACGCCATCGCATAAAAAACGGCCGGGTGGGCACTTTCTCTTTCTGAGAGGACGTTCCTGAGCATCCCTCAGAAGGAGCGCAACTAAGCGATCCCGATGCGTTCATGTCCCCCTGACATGGCGCACCTCCAATCAGCAGGAGGGCTCTGTGATTGGCCCTACTGATCATATGATGACTGTTTCCAATCACAGCCATCAAGTATTGTAAACAGGGAGCTATTGCACAGAGCTTGTGAGTGAGGAGAGGGAGAGTGTATATGTGTTGCGAGCCGGGGATCGTCCGTGATCATCTGCCACATCTATCCGTGATAATCTGCACACATCTGTCCGTGATGATCTGCACACATCTGTCCATGATCATCTGCCAAATCTATCCGTGATCTGCCGTGATCATCTGCACATATCTGTCTGTGATGATATGCACACATCTGTCCATGATGATCTGCACACAACTGTCCATGATCATCTGCACACATCTGTCCATGATCATCTGCACACATCTGTCCCAGTGCACATCTGCACACATCTGTCCCAGTGCACATCTGCCACATATGTCCCAGTGCACATCTACACACATCTGTCTGTGATCATCTGCCACATCTGTCCCAGTGATCAACATCTGTCACATCTGTCCCAGTAATCTGTGAACATGAATAAAAAATTATTCACAAGTTAATGTTGGAAGAAAGTAGCAGGGAACTCTCTCCGTCAGACTCGGATAGCGAGTATGAGCCAGTAGAAAGCAGTGGCTCTGAAATGGAAACAGAGAAGGACAGAATCGTAACAAAGAGGCTCAGGAACCTTCAAAAATGTGATAGGTAGTCAGGAAATGAAATGTGTAATTTATGCCATTAGAATGCCTGACAGAGCTACTTGCAGGTGGCCAGGCTGTGGAAAAGTCTCACACATGTGGTATCACCATACACAGGAGTAGTAGCAGAATGTATTTTGGGGTGTAAATTTTGCTATGTACATGCTATGTTTTAGAAATTTAGAAACTTGTGAAAAAAAATGACATGTTCAAAAGACTCAATGCGCCTCATGGAATATACGTTGGGGTGTTTGCATTCCAAAATGGGGTTGTTTTGTTGGTAATTTCATTGTTCTGGTGCTCCAGGGCCTTCAAAAATGTGATAGGTACTCCGGAAACTTATGCCCTGTACACACGATCGGTCCATCCGATGAAAACGGTCTGATGGATTTTTCCATCAGTTATCCGATGAAGCTGACTGATGATCAGTCGTGCCTACACACCATCAGTTAAAAAAACGATCGTGTCAGAACGCAGTGACGTAAAACACAACGATGTGCTAAAAAAACAAAGTTCAATGCTTCCAAGCATGCGTCGACTTGATTCTGAGCATGCGTGGATTTTAACCGATGGACGTGCCTACAGACGATCGTTTTTTTCTATAGGTTTTTTATCCATCAGATAATTTTAAAACAAGTTCCTAATTTTTTAACCGATGGATAAATAACCGATGGGGCCCACACATGATCGGTTTAGTCTGATTAAAAACGGTCCATCAGACCGTTTTCATCAGACAAACCGATCATGTGTACGCGGCATAAATGTGTACTTTATGCTCCCTGCATTCTGGGCCTCTGTATGTGGCCAGAATGTGGAAAAGTATTTTACATGTGGTCCAGCCATACTTAGTAGGAGTAGCAGAATATATTTTGCAAGTTTACTTATGCCATGTGTGAGAAATAACTTGTTAATATGACAATTTTGTGGAGAAAAAAAAATTGTGGGCAAAAAATTGCAAACTTTAAAAAACTCACTATGCCTCTTACTAAATACTTAATTTTACAAATATCCAGAAAAAAGGGGAGAATATCCTGACTGGAGATCCTCCAATCACAATGGAGACAATTTATGGTAGCAACCTATGAGAATGTAACTTTAATTATCCAAATCTATTAACCACTTAAGGACCACCTCACGCCGATATACGTCGGCAGAGCGGCACGGCTGGGCATATTCACCTCAAGATGCCCAGCCGTGGGTCGTGCGACCCGGTCCTGAGCTCCGTGATCGTGCCCGCGGGACCCGATCTCCTCCAGTGTCTCGCGATCGGGTCACAGAGCTGAAGAACGGGGAGAGGTAAGTGTAAACAAACCTTTCCCCATTCTGTCTAGTGGCAGTGTCACTGATCGTCTGTCCCCTGTCAGCGGAACAGACGATCAGTGACACGCCCCCACACAGTAAGAATCACTTCCTAGGGAACACTTAACACCTTCAACGCCCCCTAGTGTTTAACCCCTTCACTGCCAGTGTCATTTTCACAGTGATCAGTACATTTGTATATCACTAATTACTGTGAAAATGACAATGGTCCCAAAATGGTGTCAAAAGTGTCTGATGTGTCCACCATAATGTCGCAGTCACAATAAAAATCGCTGATCGCCGCCATTACTAGTAAAAAAAAATTATTCATAAAACGATCCCCTATTTTGTAGACGCTATAACTTTTGCGCAAACCGATCAATAAACACTTATTTGATTTTTTTTTACCAAAAATATGTAGAAGAATACGTATCGGCCTAAACTGAGGAAAAAAAATAGGATTTTTTGTACTCACCTTAAAATCCTCTTCTTTGTCGTCCCATGGACGGACACAGCCTCTCAATTCTTGACAAGTGGGTTATGTTCCCTGTTTACATGAGAGGACTAGGCAGAAACATGTTAGATATCCACTTAAGAACCGCCTCCTGCACATTTACGTCGGCAGAATGGCACGGCATGCACGTACAGGTAAATCCTCTGTTAGTGCCCAGCCGTGGGTCGCGGGAGCGCATGTCCGCGACCCGGTCCGAAGCTCCGGGACTCGCGGACCCTATCGCCGCTGGAGTCCCGCGATCGGTCCCCGGAGCTGAAGAACGGGGAGAGCTGTGTGTAAACACAGCTTCCCCGTTCTTCACTGTGGCGCCCGCATTGATTGTGTGTTCCCTTATATAGGGAATCATAATCAATGATGTCACACCTACAGCCACACCCCCCTACAGTTAGAAAAACATATGAGGTCACACATAACCCCTTCAGCGCCCCCTTGTGGTTAACTCCCAAACTGCAATTGTCATTTTCACAGTAAACAACGCATTTTAAATACATTTTTTGCTGTGAAAATGACAATGGTCCCAAAAATGTGTCAAAATTGTCCGAAGTGTCTGCCATAATGTCGCAATAAAACTATCCCCTATTTTGTAAACGCTATAAATTTTGCGCAAACCAACCGATAAACGCTTATTGCGATTTTTTTTACCAAAAATAGGTTGAAGAATACATATCGGCCTAAACTGAAGTGCAACCTCTCTAGCATGCACCGGCTGAGGACACAAGGATGGAAGCACAATGTCCTCGTTAAGGTGAAAAGACAAAACCACCTTCAGAAGAAAGGAAGGTCGCGGGCGTAACACCGCCTTATCCTTATGGAGGACCAAGTAAGGCCAAGTAAGGCGACTTGCAGGACAAGGCCGCCAACTCAAAAACCCTTCTAACAGACGTAATGGCCACCAGGAAAGCCACCTTCTGATAAAGCGTCAAGAGAGGAATCTTTTTGATGTCCTCGAAGGGAGATTTCTGAAGAGGCGAGAGCACCAGATTCAAATCCCATGGGGGGAAGAGGTGGTCTTGCACGAAGGTACCCACCAGGGAATGGCCCGCCAAAGGCCGCTGAAAGAACACGGCCAAGGCTGAAATCTGACCCTTAATGGTGCTTAAGGCAAGCTTCTGGTCCACGCCGCGCAGTAAGAACAGCTTGATCCTGGACATCGCATACGTCCGTGGACGCCAACACATCTCTTCACACATAGAGATGTAGGCTTTCCAAGTGCGATGGTAAATCTTCCTAGAAGACTTCTGTGCCCGCAACACAGTTGGAATGACAGAGTTGGAAAGACCTTGGTCCCTTAGAACCTGGCTTTCAATAGCCATGCCGTTAAAGCCAGCGACTGTAAAGCAGGATGGAATATAGGACCTTGAGAAAGAAGGTCCTCCCGCATTGGCAGCCGCCAAGGCGCATCCGCCACTAGGCGCACGAGATCGGCGTACCAGGGACGCCGGGGGCCAATCCGGGGTGATTAGAATCATCAGGATCCCCTTGACCTCCACTCTGCGGAGCAGACGAGGCAGCAACTTCAATGGGGGAAAGGCATAGATTAATCGGTACAGTCCCCACGGGGCTACCAACACGTCTGACGTGTCCGCCCAGGGATCTCTGGACCTGGCCACGAACCTCGACACCTTGCGGTTGAGCCGAGAGGCCAGGAGATCCACATCCGGTGTTCCCCATCGCCTGCAGAGGAGTTGAAACACCTCCGGATGCAATGACCACTCTCCCTGGTCCAGCGTCTGGCGGCACGCTTCTTTCTGCCCATCTTAGGATGTGAGCGACCTCAGACGCTGCCGCCGAGCTCCGAGTTCCCCCTGATGGTTGATATAAGCCACCGTCGTGGCATTGTCCGACTGGACCCCCCAGACTCCCCCCAGCCCGTAAGGGTGGCGTCCGTCTTAACCACCGTCCACTGAAAGGGGAGAAAGGACTTTCCTGACTGAAGAGTCGGGGATCTCAGCCACCAGGTCAGAGAAGCTCTGACCAGGTGGCTGACCTGAATCTGACGATCCAGCGACGAAGGAGGGACAGGATCTCCCTCTGTAGAATGCGAGTGTGGAACTGGGCGTACGGTACAGCCTCGAACGAGGCCACCATGAGGCCCAGAACTTGCATACAAAACCGGAGAGACGACCATTTGCGGGATGTCAGAAGTCTCACAGCAGACTGGAGGGTCTGCAATTTTTCCAGGGGTAGAAAGACCCTCGCTTCCGAGGAGTCCAGAATCAAATGGAGTCGGAACCAGGACCGACTTCTGAATGTTCAACACCCACCCGAATTCTTGGAGGGTTTGACTGGTTATAGACACGTCCTCCCTTAATTCTGAGCCAGAAGCTGCTCTCAGAAGAAGATCGTCCAAGTAACCCACGATGGCAATGCCTCGCTGTCTCAGCAAAGCTAGGATCGGTGCGAGCACCTTGGTAAAAACCCTTGGTGCTGACGCCAGGCCAAAAGGGAGGACCACAAACTGATAGTGGTCCTCTCCGATCGCAAAGCGCAGAAACCTCTGGTGACTTGCGCAAATTGGAACATGCAAGTATGCGTCCTTGATGTCCAAGGACGCCAGAAAGTCCCCTGAGTGGAGCGCAGCTACCACCGAGCGAATTGATTCCATGTGGAACCTCCTTACTTTCACAAAGGCGTTTAGAGCCTTGAGGTCCAGGATCGGACGGACCCCGTCCTTCTTCGGGACCACAAACAGATTTGAGTAAAAACCCTGAAACCTCTCGTCTTGCGGAACAGGTAAAATGACTCCGCAACCTAGCAGGTCCCCTACTGCCCCCAACAGGGCAGCCCGACGAGCTGGTAGGAGAGGGAGACTTGAGGGAAAGAATCTGTTCGGGGATAGGACAGAAACTCTATCTTGTACCCCGAAGAGACCAACTCGCAGACCCATCGGTCGGAGAGCAGAGAGGTCCACCGAGCTGTGAACCTGCGAAGCCGTCCCCCCACCCATGAGTCGGGTGGGGGCAGGCCTTCATGCAGTTGCGGGCTTGGGTGCTGGCTTTTTCGGCTTACGCACCCAGGGACGTTTCTGTCCCCCAGCTGAGCCCTTGTAAGTATGGGAGGGTTCACCCGCGGGCCCTGACTGACGAAAAAAAACGCTTCTGTGTGGGAAAAAATTGGATTTTTTGTACTCACCGTAAAATCCTTTTCTCTGAAGTCCATGGACGGACACAGCTCATTAAATCTTGACAAGTGGGTTATGTTCCCTGTTTACAGGAGAGGACTAGGCAGAAACATGTTAAATAGTTAAATACATGTTACATTAACAGAGTTGAACAGCCCCGCCCAGGGGGCGGTCCCTCCAGACATAACCCTCCTCACTGCAGCTTGCAGCCTCAGTTCGTAACAAGCAGTACAAACCTAAAAAGGAGGGGTGGGAGCTGTGTCCGTCCATGGACTTCAGAGAAAAGGATTTTACGGTGAGTACAAAAAATCCTATTTTCTCTTATCGTCCATGGACGGACACAGCTCCTTAAATCTTGACAAGTGGGACGTCCCCAAGCAGTGTCAAAAAAACGAGGGGTGGGAAATATATCAGTAAAAACAATTTTAACTTCACCCCAAAACAAGCAGAGCTCCTCAACGGAGGAGGTGCAACTTTAAACAGCCGCCGGCAAAAACTAGCGGCTGAAAAAAAAACATCATAAGATGCACTCACAGCAACCATGTAAATTCTGGAAAAAGCGTGAACGGACGAGCAAATCGCCGCCTCGCACACCTGTGAGACCGACGCATGATGTCGGAAAAAAAAAAAAAAAAAAACCCAGGAAGCACCAATTGCCCTGGTCGAAAGTGCCGTGACCGGAAAGGGGGGCCCGCCCTTAGGAGCATAGGCCTGTATGACGGCCTGCCCGATCCACCGAGAAATGGTGGTCGACGAGACCGCCAGGCCCTTTTGTGGACCAGACACCGACACAAAAGAGAGTCAGAAGCTCCGAAATGGAGCCGTAGTAGGCTGGTATACCCGCAAAGCGCGTACCACGCCTAAAGTATGAAAGGCCGAAACCTCCTTCGGAAGAAGGGAAGGTCGCGGGCGCACCATCACCTAATCCTTATGGGGGATCAAGCATGGCGGCTTGCAAGACAAGACCGCCAACTCAGAAACCCCTCTAACAGAGGTAAAGGCCACTAAAGGGGCCACCTTCTGAGATAGTGTCAAGAGAAAATCTCTCTGATGTTTCCAAAAGGAAGGTTCCTGAAGAACCGAGAGCACCAGAGTCAAAACTCATGGGGGAAGAGATGGGCCAAGAGGGGAAAGTATATGACAAACCCCTTGCACACAAAAAAAGGGGACCCACCAGGGAACGGGCCGCAAAAAGGCCACTAAAAGAACACAGCCAAGGCTGAAATCTGCCCCCAAACGGTGCTTTAAGCAATTTTTAGATCCAATCCAAGCTTTAAAAACAGCAGGACCCTGGACATTGAAAGTACGCCCGTGGACGTCACTCCATCCCTTCGCACCAAGAGAGGTGCGACGGTAGATCCTCCGGAAGAAGACTACGGTGCCCTGTTGAGATGACCGAGTCAGACAGACCCTGGTCACCTAAAGTCTGGCTTCCAATAACCATGTTAAGCAAGTCAGTGACTGTACAACAGGAGGAAGTATGGGACCTTGAGACAGGAACCTCCTGCCCTGGCAATCGCCAGGGTGCCTCCGCTACCAGGCGCCCGATATCAGCGTACCAAGGACGCCGAGATTAATCTGGAGCGATTAGAATCATCGGGATCTCCTCAGCATCCACTCTGTGGAGCGGCCGAGGAAGCAACTACCATGGAGGAATGGCAAAAAATCACCGATACAGACAACACAGGGCCACCAGCGCGACTGACGCGTCTGTACAAGATCACTAGACCTGGCCACTAACTGACACCCTTGCGGCGGAGACAAGCTGCCAGGAGATCCATGCCATGTGAGGCTCACCTCCTGCAAGGGAGCCGAAACACCCCAAGCACAAAGACCAGTCGCCCTGGTCCAGCATCTGGCGACTCCAGTAGTCTGCCTGCCGGCATACCTGATGGTAGACTGAAGCCACGGCCGTGGCGTTGTCCGGCTGAAACCAGATTGGTCGACCACAAGGAGAAGCATAGCCTGATCGCCTAAAATAGTAGGACAATGAACAGTAGACAGCACCTGGTATTCCCAGGCGGTCTTCCCCCAGGCACTAGCCAGGCCCGACCCTGGGTAGCTACCGAGACCAGACACATTCAAGGAGGTGTGGTCATAGGTCCACGCAAGTCCAGCGACTCAGGGCCGACTGGACCCCCCAGTTTTGTGAACCTCCAGGTTCACAACCCGTGAGCTGGCATTCGTCGTAAACACCGACCACTGGAAGGAAGGAACAACTTCCCGGACCGAAGAGTCGGGAATCTCTGTCACCAACTCAGAGAGACTCTGACTAGGTGGCGCACAGGAATCTAATGATTTCAGAGACAAGAGATTTTTACCACCTGGACAGTAGTTCCACTGGAAAACCAGGGTGTGGAACTGGGCATACAGTACCACCTTGAAGGAGGCTACCCACAGACCCTGAACCAGCAGGCGCCCGGAGAGAAGACCGATTGCGTGATGCCAATACCTTCTCCGCAGACTGAAGAGTCTGCAATTTCTCCAGGGGAAGAAGGACCTTTGCCACTGAGGAGTCTGGATCAACACTAGATACTCCAACGCTGAGTCGGAACCTAGCATGCCCATAATTTGAACCCTGGGTCGCACACATGTAGGGCAGGCTTGCTGCCACTGAGCTACACTTTCTGGCCTAAACGTTTAACATCCACCCGAATCTTCGGAGGGTCTGAATGGGAATAACCCATCCACTAGGTCGGAGACAGAAGCTGCTCTCAGAAGAAAGTCGTCAAAGTAGCCAATGAGGCAAAGCCTCGCTGTCCCAACAAAATTCAAATAAGTGCGAGCTCCTAGCTGAAAACCCATGGTGCTGACGCCAGATCAAAAGGGAGGGCCACAGGCTGACAGAGACCCTTCTCTCATCACGAAGCACAGAAAAAAACACTGTGACATGTGCAAAACGGGACATGCATGTATGCGTCCCTGATGTCCGAGGACGTCAGGACATCCCCCGGATGAAGCGCAGCTACCACCGAACAAATGGATTCCATGCGGAACTACCCGACGTTCACAAAGGTATTTAGGGCCTGAGGCCCATAGAAAACCCCAAAACTCTCGTCCTGCAGGAAAGGTAAAATTACCTTGCAGCTTAGCAAATCCCACACTGCCCAAGGCAGACCGACGTGCCGGGAGGGGAAGACACAAGGACAGAACTTTGTTCTGTGGATAGGAGGAAACCCTATCTAGTACTCCGAAGAGACCACCTCGCAGACCCACTAGTCGGAGAGCAGGGAGGTTTCACTGAATTGTGAACCTGCAAGCCGCCCCTCCCACCTAGAGACAGGGAGGGAAGGCTATATACATTGGCAGGATTTGGGTGCCGGCGTGATCGGCTTATGCACCCAGGGACAGATTAGTCCCCCAGCTGGGCCTTTGACGGCCTGGGAGGGTTGCCCCTAAATAATACACACACATAGTGTGTATGTATATTATGTAGGTGTATGCACACATGTCTTTGGAGGAAACCGGAGTACCCGGAGGAAACCCACACAGACACAGGGAGCGACAATGCAAGCTCCAGGCAGATTGGCGTCAGTGTGCAGACTGGCGTCAGTGTGCAGATTCGAACCAATGACTCTTTTGCTGCCAAGTAATGGAGTTAAGCACTACACCACCGTGTGCATAAAACCATTCTGAAACAGACGCCCTGGATAACAAGGGCGCAGCATTCAATGAAGCATCACAGACCTATATGAGGCCCTGGACCAGCTGGTCCGCTAGGCTAATAACCTCAGGAGAGAGTCGGTGCTCCTCCACTGTCTGGTGCCAAATGCTCACTCTGTGAGTTGTATACAGCACTAGGGGTCAGGACTACTCCAAGATGGCCGCCGAGCGTTCAGAACGCGGCCACAGGAAAAAGGCCAGCACAATGTAAGCTGCGCCATAGCGTGGCTACGACAAAATGGGCGCCAATGGGAGTTTTCAATGTAATTGAAAAATCTCCCAAAAAATAGCGCCAGCGACCACTGAGACCCCAGTGTAGTGGCCACAATAGGCCGCAAGCCAGACCCCAGCATGGTAAACATGGAACGGGTCAGTACTTCGGATCTTCTATCAGTCAGATCCATACAAGTAGGGGTTCCCGCCCGGCGGTGAGGGACTACAAAAGCCCTCAGTGGCTTTTCTCATTCCGCATCTCAGAAATTATCAAAGAAGGGCACAGAAGGAAAAAACCTACACAGCGGTCTGATTTGTGTGATCCAAAAAAGACCGAGCCCTCAGCGGAAACCCAGCTGCACTATGCAGCTTAGGAGAGTCCCTTGCAGCAGTAAAAAGCGCACCCATAAATGCCTTATTCTGCCTTTTTTTTTTTTTTTTTTTTTTTAACTAGGTACCTAGTCCATGGCTCCATAACAGAGCATTCCCCAGGGGATAACGGGGGAAGGGGGCACTCTTTTACCGCCCGCCCGCAGTCCACCCCCACCCTGGCACAAACTGTGTCCAGGACTAACAATAAAAACTCTGTGGGAATCACAGGTGCTAACACCTGCTGCCACCACCAGCATGTGGGGAAGGACCCAGATACTGACTCCAATATTTACATATAGTGTGTATTATAATATGCACACCTGTCCATACAAATAGACAAAAGCTCCTAGAGCCCTATTCAGGGCCTCTCACCCACTTGCTGCGCTGACCAGGGGTAACCAGGGGACTCCCTCAGGAGGAGACTGCACAGCGCTGCCTGTGAGGAAAAGAACCGTGAGGTAACTTTTGCAGGGACCTGTGTTTAAACAGGAAAAGCCTCATAGGGCTGTTTTATTTAAGGATAAGACACAGATACAGCATAAAAAGCAAAACCATTACAGGTGTCACCAATCAGTCAGCGTCTGCTGAAGTATAATCATAAACATCTGTGCTCATCACAGGGCTTTTTACCTCACAGGAAAGCCCAATACAAAAAAGAAAAAACACAGGCCAGATAACAGTCCCCTCAGGAAGGCCCCCTCCCCCCTGACAGCGGCAATGTTAGCAATGCAGCAAGGGAAAGGAGCAGGGAAGTAAGGGGAAGGGACCCCCGAACCCCAGGAATGCCCAGCTGTACCAACCCACCGAAGCAGGAGGGACTGTACTTACCCGTCCGAGCGAGGACTCGCTGACGCATTCCTGACAGACCTACAACCGCAATGGAGGTAGCTGTCGGCCCGGTCCACTGTGATTGAGGCAACACCACAGCTCAGTCATATGTGGACCTCGGAGCAAAGCTCACCGGCCACCTCAGGAGTCATGAGGTATGGCGTGGCAGACCAAGCCTCTTTGCAAAGGTGTGCCCACGCTTGCTGGTCGGACTGAGTAGACTACAAGGATCTATAATATCCAGCCTGTCTCTCAGCCAACAGTTGAAAGAAGATTCTTCAAGAAAAAGTAAAGTAAAATAAAATAAAATTTCTCCTCAGGGCGCTGGGCCCAAAGGGAGCCATACGTCCTTCTCCTTTGCTAGGCAGAACGAAACTGAGGCTGCAAGCTGCAGTGAGGAGGGTTATGTCTGGAGGGACCGCCCCCTGGGCGGGGCTGTTCAACTCTGTTAATGTAACATGTATTTAACTATTTAACATGTTTCTGCCTAGTCCTCTCCTGTAAACAGGGAACATAACCCACTTGTCAAGATTTAAGGAGCTGTGTCCGTCCATGGACGATAAGAGAAAAGGGACCCGGCTTGCGGCAGGGTTCCTTCCCCTTGGAGGACTGAGGGAGGAGAGTGCTCTTCCCTCCTGTGACATCCTTGATAATGTTGTCCAGTGAAGACACAAAAAGCCTCCCACCCTTTGAAGGGTAAATCCGCCAGGGCCTTCTTAGAGGCCTGGTCCGCAGACCAGCATTTTAGCCAAAGCAGGCGGCGTAAAACCACCGCTGAAACAGAAGCCTTGGATATCATGGGTGCTGCATCTAATGAAGCATCACAAACATAGACAAGGCCCTGGACCAGCTGGTCAGCCAGTCTAATCACCTTGGATGGGAGCTGGTGCTCCTCTGTGGCCTGGAGCAAAATCTTTGCCCACTCAGTAAGTGTCTGAGACACCAGGGTAGTGGCCACAATAGGCCGCAAGGCAGACCCCAGCATGGTAAACATGGAGCGGGTCAGTGCTTCGGATCTTCTATCAGTCTGATCCTTAAAAGCAGGAGTTCCCTCTATAGGGAGAGTGGTCACCTTGTTTAGCCGGGCGACCGGAGGGTCCACCACCGGAGAAGAAGTCCACTTCTTTAAAAGGTTCTCCTCAAAGGGGTACCGAACCGCCAAGCGGTGAGGGACTACAAAAGCCTTCTGCGGCTTTTCCCATTCTGCATCAATGAATTTATCAAAGAAGGACACATAAGGAAAAACCTTAACAGAGCGGTTTGATTTGTGTGACCCAAAGGAGACAGAGCCCTCAGCGGATACCTCAGCTGCACTATCCAGCTTAAGAGAGTCCCTTACAGCATTGATAAGCTCCCTGACAAGTGCCTTATCATGCCCTAACCCAGTTACAGTGTCTTCCTCACCAGGAAGGTCCTGGTCCACATCCTCAGATAAAACAGAACCAGGTGCCTGAGCCGCAGCCAGGTCCTGGTCTGAATCTGAACATTCCTCTGGGGATAGCGGAGGGAGGGAGCGCTTTTTACCCCCCTTAGTGCCACACTCCGCTTCCACCCTGGCAACAAATATTTTTTTGCATTTTTTGCTGTGAAAATGACAATGGTCCCAAAAATGTGTCAAAATTGTCCGAAGTGTCCGCCATAATGTCGCAGTCACGAAAAAAATCGCTGATTGCCGCCATTAGTAGTAAAAAAAAAAAAAAAATAATAAAAATGCAATAAAACTATCCCCTATTTTGTAAACGCTATAAATTTTGCGCAAACCAATCGATTTTTTTTTACCAAAAATAGGTAGAAGAATACGTATCGGCCTAAACTGAGGGAAAAAAATAATTTATATATTTTTGGGGGATATTTATTATAGCAAAATGTAAAAAATATTGCATTTTTTTCAAAATTGTCGCTCTATTTTTGTTTATAGCGAAAAATACCACCAAAAGAAAGCTCTATTTGTGGGAAAAAAAGGACGTCAGATTTGTTTGGGAGCCACGACCGCGCAATTGTCAGTTAAAGCGACGCAGTGCCGAATCGCAAAACCTGGCCTGGGCATTTAGCTGCCTAAAGGTCCGGGGCTTAAGTGGTTAAATGGACTGTAGTGCAAATCTGCAAAAAGCACTAAAAATGCATAGGTGTGAATCCAGCCTAAATGCGAAACAAATCCCTGCAATCCTTTAGACCTGGTTCACACCTATTCAGGTTGCAGTTTGTATATTCCAAGTACATTTCATTTTTCAATACTCGTTTTTGATCCATTGAAGTCTATGGAACAAAAAACACAACTCATCCACGACCCTTTCCATAAAATGCACAGATGTGAATGTGACCCATAAGAAACCGTGTTAAATGCATGTAAAAAGCATAAAAAAAGCAGGATAAGGCTCGATTCACACCTATGCATGTTGCTTTTGAGCGTTTCTGCAGTGCTTTTTGCGGTGCTTGCCGCGTTTTTCGACATGCGTTTTGACCGCAACTTTCCCACAGTGTTCTTCCTCTGCCGCTGCTCCTCTTCCGATGCTGTGTCCTGCTGATCTGTCAGCGCCGATGTCCTGCATTACTTCAATAACGGCAGGGGCGTGGCAATCAGATTACATCATCCAGTGGCCACGCCCCTTGTGACGTCACAAACCTATAATGCCCCGGGTGGTGACGTCACAAGGGGGCGTGGCCTCCGAATGAGGCAATCCGATTGCCACGCCCTGCCGTTATTTAAGAAATGCAGGACATTGGCACTGACAGATCAGCGGGACACAGCATCGGAGGAGAAGCGGCGGCAGAGGAAGAAAAACACTGAACAAAGAAGACAGAAGAACAGCGGGAAGCCCAATGACAACTGATGACTTATCAGTTGTTTAGGACGCAGCGGCTGACTTCCTGGCCCCCTCCTTAGCAACCAGCTATATACAGTGTAAAAAAAATAATAATAAAAAAATGCAAATCTCAGCAAAATCACAGTAAAATCACTGAAAAAAGGCATGTCGAAAAACGCGGCAAGCACTGCAAAAAGCAATGCAGAAACGCTCAAAAGCAACATGCATAGATGTGAATCCAGCCTTAACGTGAAATGAATCCCTGCAATCCTTTAGGCCTGATTCACACCTATGCATTTTAGGTGCTTTTTGCATTTTTCAGATTTGCACTACCATCCATTTACCATGGTTTCCTATGGAACAAATCTGCAAAATGCAAAAAGCACTAAAAATGCATAGGTGTGAATCCAGCCTTATAGCCTAGGAAGCTGCCATGGAATCTGATCTTCTGCCATAGTGCTGTAAATGTGATCAGTTATGACACCGGCCATTTGATGGCTTGACAGTTTGTGAGCACAAGCAATGGTGATAGTTATCATTTGGCATGTCATGAATGTAACCGTTTTGGAAAACTGTTAACTCTGCTTTAACTTAAGGCCCCACACGGGGCGGATTTCACACCCCTCTAGCTCTGGGTCGGATCCTGTCCGCTCGCTAACAGCTAACACATCCCCTGCTGATCAGAACAGAGCGAGTAGATGACACTTTTAAGTCCACTAGAGTTTCATAGACATAGCTTGCTCTACTCTATGGGCGTCCGAGATTATCAAAACTGAATGACAGAGCTGGCGACTCCAAATCCTGGTTGGCCAGGAGTAAACAGACTTTGCTGTCCATTTACACCCAACCTCCTCTGATCTGATTTGCCTAAATGTAAGAGCAGGCAGGATCCAACCCAGAGCTAAAGGGGTGTAAACGTATACAAGTCCATTTACACTATAGCGCAGAACCTGGGGGGGGGGGGGGGGGTGTACAAATACTGCGGCAAAACAGCATACTGAGGCAAAACAGAGGGGCCGTGCTGCAACTGCGTATAATGCACACCATGGGGATTATTTACTAAAGGCAAATCCACTTTGCACTACAAGTGCAAACTGCACTTGAAATTGCACTAGAAGTACACTTGGAAGTGCAGTCGCTGTAGATCTGAGGGGTAGATCTGAAATGAGGGGAAGCTCTGCTGATTTTATTATCCAATCATGTACATTACATTATTTTCCTTGCATGTCCCCTCGGATCTACAGCGACTGCACTTCCAAGCCCACTTTCAGTGCAATTTCAAGTGCACTTTGCACTTGTAGTACAAAGTGGATTTGCCTTTTCATAAATAACCCCCATAGTCTAACTGCCTGTGATTACCACAGCGCCGACTTCCTGCACGTGGGGTTTGCGAACATGCCTGAGCTCATCCTTATTTAAAATCTGATCTTTGATCTAAAATCTAAAGCCCTGTACATGCGATCGGAAAATCGAACGAAAAATACAGATTTCGGTGCGATCGTACGATAATCCGATTGTTAGTACAGAGCTTTCGAGAGCCAATCAGGATCAGTTCATCCAATATTATTTGATCGGACAAGCACTAAAAAAAAAAAAAAATTGTACGAGGCCAGATCGTACGATTTTCGTTTAATCAGTACAGTCGTCGTTCGAAAATGTAATACAAATACACCACAACACATTTACATCACTCTAGCATTTTTATTCTATCGGACGAGAATTTTTCCTGCCTTTAGTAAACTCTTCAGGTTCGATCTGAGATTAGCATGCAAAAGAAAACGGACGATCATTCGTCTGATAATCTCATTGTGTGTACCAGGCATAAGCTTTAAAATCAAATTTAAGATCTAATTTTGAATCTTTTAAATCAAATTTAAGATCCAGGGTTTGACAAATTTGCTTGGAATCTAGGAGCCAGCTAAAAAGTTAGGAGCCAGAAAACGCACCCCGTCCCGACGAGCTTGCACGCAGAAGTGAACACATACGTGAGTAGCGCCGGGATATGTAAACGATATTCAAACCACACATGTGAGGTATCGCCATGATCGTTAGAGCGAGAGCAATAATTCAAGCTCTAGACCTTTTCTGTAACTCAAAACATGCAACCTGTAGATTTTTTTAAACGTTGCCTATGGAGATTTTAAAGGGTAAAAGTTTGTCGGCATTCCACAAGCGGACGCAATTTTGAAGCGTGACATGTTGGATATCAATTTACTCGGCGTAACATTATCTTTCACAATATAAAAAAAATTGGGATAACTTTACTGTTGTCTTATTTTTTAATTAAAAAAAGTGTATTTTTTCCCCGAAAAAGTGTGCTTGGAAGACCGCTGTGCAAATACAGCGTGACAGAAAGTATTGCAACGATCGCCATTTTATTCTCTAAGCCGCGGCCTCAATTACCGGCGGGCGCCATGTCACAATTTCTTGTCGCAATTGCGACCTGGCGCCCGGATTTTGTCTTAACAAGATCTAATAACGAATTTCACACTGAAGCGTTTTTACAGCGTTTTAGTGTTAAAAATAGCGCTATAAAAATGCTCATAAAACGCTCTCCATGCATGTCAATGGACCCTTTCACACGGAGTCCTGCACGCAGCATCTTTGGAGCAGCTTTTGGGCGCTGAAAAAAACGCCCCTCTCCATTGAAATGAATTAAAAGCGCTGTAAAAACGCCTTACCCTTTCACACTGAGGCGTTGCACTGGCGGGGCGTTGAGAAAAGTCCTGCAAGCAGCATCGTTGGTGCAGCTTTTGGGCGCTAAAAAAAAACACTCCAAAAACTCCCCTCTCCATTGAAATGAAAGCGCTGTAAAAACGCCTTAGGCTCCATTTACACCTAGGCAGACAAATTTGCGGCGTTTTGTACCGCGATTTTCGGCGACAAAACACCGGTATTGTCCGCCTAGATGTGCCCCAGATTGACCCCCTCTATGGAGATGGTTCCCATCTCCTAGCCGAACGCCGAAAGCCGCCTGAAAAAAAGGTTCGGGACCTTTTTTCAGGCGGCAGGCGTCCGGCGTGGAGATGTGAACCATCTCCATAGAGGGACATGTGTTTTCATCCCTCTGGCGGCAGCGGCGTAGCACTACAGGCGTTAAAATGCCTAGGTGTGAATGGGGGCTTACCCTTTCACACTGAGGCACTGCAAAAACGCCCTAAAACCTTAGGGCCTTAGCGGTGCTTTGCCAGCACATTGGGATTGCAGATGAGGCTTCGCACGAATAATGCTCGAAAAACGTTTGAATGACGCTCGAAAAACGCCCCAGTGTGAAAGGGACCTAAAATCGAATTCAAGATCTGAACTCTTAGCTTTAAAATCGAATTTAAGATCTAATATCAAATCTTTAAAATCGAATTTAAGATCTAATATCAAATCTTTAAAATCGAATTTAAGATCTAATATCAAATCTTTAAAATCGAATTTAAGATCTAATGTCAAATCTTTAAAATCGAATTTAAGATCTGAAATCTAAGCTTTAAATCGAATTAAAGATCTAAAAGAAGTGTGGAATAAACTCCTGTCGGTGTGAAGCAATCCTAAAATTACACATCAATCCCCTCAGCCAAAAAACAGAAGAGTACACAAGTGGGAACCGATATGAGAAAACACCTAACTCCAATAAATGCGCAGCAGGGGCGGTTGCTATTGGTTACAGCCGTTAAACACCCCCTATATACTATGACAGGACCATGCGCGGGGCTCAAGGAGCGGGCAGCGCAGGGCCCCCAACAATCATAGGGCCCTGGGCAAATGTCCCTTTTGTCCTGCGTTAAAGACGGTCCTGATTGTAGTGAGAGTAGAACGCTTACCATCGACTCCGTTCAACGTCTTTCTCCGGTCAGACAGGGCACTCTAACCCTCACTCACCAACGCCCACCAACAACCTGGCTCCTCTAACGTTCCGCTCTCCAAACTAACCAATCAGAGTGGCCGCTCAGCCTGTAAGGCGTCCAATGAGCAGACCATATCCAGAACGTCCTAGCGCAGCATGGCCTGACAGTAATGTCACCATCCTATAAAAAATGAGACCCCTTTGGCCGATCTCCTATTCTGAAGATGTGGGTGAGAACACTTACCTCACACAGCGCTGGGCACTTCTCCATCTGGCCGGTAGACAGTGATGATCCCTGATCCGGACGGTGCGTGGTCACGTGCTCCGTGCTGTCAGTCAGCTCTGTAGACAGCAGAGATCTCGGCGTTCTCTCCTTCAGACGCTGTGTGCAGTTATCAGTCAGTTCCCAGTGGCACGATCATGTCGCCAAGGGATTGCTGTAGCAGATAAAGTGACATCTTGTTATCCTGGAGCTAATTGGCAGTAATAGACGGTGCTGAGAGGTGGGATGTTGGGGGAAGCACCTGTGTTTGTTGTCACCTGTCACTTCTAACTACAGCTCAAGCTTTGTCATACTCCAAAGCTGGCCATGCACCTGTAGAATGGCGTCGCTGTATCGCCGCGTCCTCGTCGCCGCCAGTTGTGGGGAACCCATCATGACTCTGCCTTTGGGAGTAACTGCCATCATACCTAAAGGCTCGTACACACTATAAGAAAATGGGGCGAACGTTTTCATCCTAAGAACGATCGCACGATTTTCTGATAGTGTGTACACAACTTTCCACAACCGATTCCAACAAAAATTTCCAAAGAGACAAACTTTTTTCCTAAGTTAAAAAAATTTCTGTACGAGACCAGAATAGTAGGGTGACCAGACATCCCCAGTTTCAGGAGACAGTCCCGTGATTGAGGACACTGTCCCCGGACCAAGTCTGTCCCTGGTTTTGTCCCCAGATTGTCTTTGAAATTGCCCCTGCCCCCTATTAAATCCAATCAGTGCAGAATTAAAATAAAAAAAAATGGAATTACACACCCCCAATCCGCCGTGCCTACTAGCATAGGGGGGTTGTATTTTTCCCATTATCTGTGCCCCTTTCTGATGATCATGTGCTGGTCGGAGCGGAGGGAATATTTCTTCAGTTTCGGGCACATGCCCATTCAGCTCCGCTCGCATGTTCTTCTGCCTTGGCTCAAATCCTGGCCAGCCACTTGCCTATCTCCTTGCCTTCCCTGGAGGAATGATCTTCCTCCGCTCCCCATCCAGTAGTAGCCGGGGCCCGGAGAGTAAGACTTGAGAGGCTGTGAGGCGGGCGGCGACGGGCAGAGAGTCGCTGATTGCCGCCATTACTAGTAAAGAAAAAATATGTCCCCGGATTTCATTTAAAAAATCTGGTCACCTTACAGAATAGACCATTTTTTTTTAACTGCTTGCCGACCGTATATAGTATATATACAGTGAGGAAAAAAGTATTCGATCCCCTGCTGATTTTGTACGTTTGTCCACTGACAAAAGGATCAGGCTATAATTTTAGGCCTAGGTTCACACTGCTGCGAATTCAAAATCGCGGTAAAATGTGCGATTTTACCGCGATTTCGCGGCTGCGATTTCGGCCGCAATTTAATGTAAATCGCGGCCCGAAATCGCAAAAAGTAGTACAGGAACTACTTTTTGAAATCGCAGATGCGGCGTCGCACTGATTAGGACAGTGCCATTGCCGACAATTGCCGCCGATTTGAGATGCGATTTGACATGTCAAATCGCATCTCAAATCGTTCCAAATCGTACCCAGTGTGAACCAGGGCTAATGGTAGGTTTATTTTAACAGTGAGAGACAGAATAACAGCAAAAATATCCAGAAAAACACAAATTGATTTGCATTTTAATGAGTGAAATAAGTATTTGATCGCCTATCAATCAGCAAGATTTCTGTCTCCCAGGTTGCTTCTATACCGATAACGAGCTGAAATTAGGAGCACTCTCTTAAAGGGAGTGCTCCTAATCTTAGCTTGTTACCTGTATATAAGACCCCTTTCACACTGTACGTGCTTGTTTTAGCGGCGCTTTAGTGCTGTTTACGCGGTGCTTTTGGAACGCTAGCGAGGCGCTTTTAACCGCAAAAAAGGGGTTAAAAATGGTTATGGCTAGTTGGGGAGCCACAGTCCAGTCTGAATCATGTGTCCGGGTTTCAGTAATCCTGAAACCTGGACACATGATTTAAAACCCGGACTGTCCGGGTGAATCCTGGACAGGTGGCAACCCTAAGCAGCCCCTGCCCCAGCTCAGCAACAGTTGCTAGTCATTCAGGAGGAGATACTGCTGAATTCCGAATGCCTGTTTTTTTTAAAATGTTAGCTCACCTTTACAAAAAAACTGCCTGTGCAGTTTGTAGATTAAAACGGAGGTCCCGTTTAAAAAAAAAATTAAAAGTCAGCAGCTACTAACACTGTAGCTGCTGACTTTTAATAAGGAGACTTACCTGTCCAGGGTGCCTGCGATGACGGCAGCCGAAGCCGAGCAAACGCTCGGGGCTCGGCTGCCCCGCTGCCATCCTCGGTGAGGAAATCAGGAAGTGAAGCCTTGTGGCTTCACCACCCGATTCCATACTCTGCATGCGTGAGCCACGTGATGTGAATGGGTGATGTCTCCTGGGACACACACAAGGTCCCAGAAGACACCGCTTCCCCATTCCCCAGGAGGCAGCCGAGGAGGAAAAGAAAGAAGACGGACCGCGGATCAGGAAGTGGCAGATTAGGACGATCTGCCTAGCAACAGTTTAGGTATGTATAAAAAAAATAAAAAAACATTTATTTATTTTTGCAGCATTTTTGATTTTTTTTTCTTGGTGGAGCTCCGCTTTAAAGCAAATTGTGCAGCTCTGACTAAAGATGAATAATACCCTTGCTATAGGTGTAGGTGATTTACATACATTATGAAGCCTGACTGGAATACTCCCAGGACGTTGCTAAGTGAGGCCTAGTCGTCACTGTTCACCTCCACCATCACAGGAGTGAGCTCTTTGTCTGATTCAAACCCCTTACATACTCTCGCTCCCCCCTGATGCAGTAGCTCTGAGCTCAGCATTTAAGAGCTCACTCCTGTGATGGTGGAGGTGAACAGTGATGATGACTAGACCTCCCCTAACAACGTCCTGGGAGTACTTGGCAACGTCCTAGTAGTATTCCAGTCAGGTTTCATAAGGTATGTAAATGGCCTACACTTATAATAAGGGCATTATGTAACTTTAGTCAGAGCTGCACAGCTTATTTTTATCTACAGATGCCTCCTATCTGCATAGGTAGTTTTGTGGTAAAGGTGAACTTTCCCTTTAAAGTTTTCTGACAGACAAATGGGCATTTTATATGTAAATATTGTGCTTGGCTCAAGGTTGTAGCATTCACTTCAGTGGTGCAGATCCTATAAAACAGCTTGTCAGACTACATTGTACTACAGAAAAATGGCTTCTGATCACACACACAGGACACAAACTCAATGAGACCAAAGGCGAAATCAGGTCATGTAAGATGGCTTCAGCCAGTGCCGATCCTGACCTCCCTGGGGCCCTAAGCAAATTGACATGGCACATTAAAAATGAGAAGCGGGGGGCGCTGACGACAGTGACATGTCACATTAAAGAAAGTTGAGAAGTGGGGGAGGGGGTGTTCTGCTGTCGCAAATGACTCAGCCAGCGAGTTTAGAAGTGGGATGAGGGGGCGAAAATGACTTCTCACCGGGCGGGGCCTCTAGTAATTTGGGGGGCCCCGCCCTTCGCAGCTTTGCGGGGCCCTAAGCGGCTTGCATAGTGAGCCTATAGGGAGGATCGGCCCTGGCTTCAGCTATGCTCTCCACCCGCAGGAGAGGTCCCTCCTACATGTTTCACCTGCCTCAACGATTAAGCTGTCTAGGGGGCGAAACGCATCTAAGAGACCTCTCCTGTGGGTGGAGAGCATAGCTGAAGTTATCTTACACTGTCTGGTTCAGTTTTGGTCACAGTGAGTCAGTGTCCTGTGTGCGATCATGCCATTTTTCTGGGCTGCATTTCGTGTTGGGACTAAACGTCAAATGCGACAGAGGACATTATTTTTGTTGTGGCTGCGAAGCAAAACACATCCCTAAGTGGCTGCATGTTCTATTTTAAATGGGAGGCCAAGGGAGGTAAAACCATAGATCACTTGCCTGTTTTTACAGTCACCTGTGTGAATGAGGCCAAATGGCCTATTTTCAGCAGCGCTTTACCGCCGCTTTTGCTACGTTTTAACCCCCACTAGCGGCCGAAAAAGGGTTAAAAGCACCCGCAAAGCGCCTCTACAGATTTCAATGGGCAGGGGCGTTTTAGGAGCGGTGCAAAGAAGCTGCTTGCAGGACTTTTTTTTTACGTCCTGCCAGCGCAGCGCCTCAGTGTGAACGCATTCAGACTTTCACATTGGGACTACAGATGAGGCTTCTTTCAGGCGCTTTACAGGCAGCACCTGAAAAACGCCTCCAGTGGCAAAGGGGTCTTAGAACCCTTTCCCACAGGGGGTTTTACAGGCGCTTTAGCGCTAAAATAAACTGCCTGATAGAAGCCTCATCTGCAATCCCAATGTGAAAGCCTGAGTGCTTTCACACTAAGGCGCTGCGCTGGCAGGGCGTCAAAAAAAGTCCTGCAAGCAACTTCTTTGCAGCGCTTTAGGAGTGGTGAATACACCGCTCCTAAAGCGCCCCTTCCCATTGAAATCAATGGGAAGCACCAGCAAAGCGCCTTGGCAGCTGCGCTTTGTGGGCGCTTTAAACCCTTAATTCAGGCACTAGTGGGGGTTAAAAGCGCCCTGATAGCGCCCAAAAAATGCAGGTAAAACACAGCTAGTTTTAGCGGCACTTAACAGCGTTTTTCAATGGTACCTAAAATGCGGTGCGGTTTTCCTGTGATTTTTGCACGATTTAACACGTGGCAATTATGGCATTGCATTAAGCTCGTTGCCCAAAAAGGAGCTTCTTTTGGGTGACGTGCTTCACGTAATGCAATTTCCAGGTCAGATCAAAAACTAAGGCTTAAAGTGGAGGTTCACCCTAAAAACAAGTATATACCATTCAATCCAGCATACTGCCGACATGTACAATATGCTGTTTTTTTTATTTTTTTTACAGTTTACATACCGTAGCATAGGTATTTTCCCCCCGGCTTCCGGGTAGTGAATCCCGCGGGAGTGGGTGTTCCTATTCAGAGACTAAGTGATTGACGTATGACAAAAGCTTCATCCCTGGCGCATAATGCGCGTCACCAGTTTCCAAAAGAAGCCGAACTGCGAGTTGGCTCTATACGGCGCCTGCCCAACCGACGTTCGGCTTTTTTCCGAAACTGGTGACGCGCCTTTTGCGCCGGGGGTGAAGCTTTTGTCATACGTCAATCACTTAGTCTCTGAATAGGAACGTTCACTACACGGAAGCCGGGGGGGAAAATACCTATACTATGGTATGTAAACCGGAAAAAAAAAAAACAGCATACTGTACTTGTCGGCAGTATGCTGGATTGAATGGTATATACTTGTTTTTAGGGTGAATCTCCGCTTTAAGGGCCAATTCACACTCCAACACAGAGCATCCGTAGAAATCCATCGCTCTGGCCGCTCTGCATTTCCAGCTACTCTATGGGGCAGTGTGGTGTGCAATTCATTGCATCGCACTGTTCCCCTTTATTTTATTTGTATGAGCTTCACTTTAAGTGTACAAAATGCACACTTCGCTCACTGTAATGTTGGCCGTGTGCTGCGCTGCCTGACATTGCAGTGCAATTCAAGTGATAAAATGCAGCACCCATTGTGAATGGGACACAGAACAATTGTTCCTGTTTGTCCCTGCAGTGACAGGCATTTTACTAGGCGGTAAAACGTCTGTCACCGAACATAGTGTGCATTGGCCACGAACATAATCCAAAGGTGAGTCCAGAGGACAGACCTGAGGTAATTTCTGGCCCTCACCCCACCCTGTAACAGGAGAGGATATACAAAAAAAAAAGGTTACACTGACTGGCCAGCAGTTTTCCCTCCAAAAGACTTGTCACCAATGAGTGCTGACTGAAGATCTGCCCAGCAGCTGAGGTAAATCTTCCTAGCAACAGCCGATAGCAAAAATACAAAACAGAAGAACCAGCAAACCAGCCCCCATAGAGACATACACACCACAGTCTTAATAGCCCTCTATTATGAATAGAATTAATATAACCACTTCAGCCCCAAAAGTTTTACCCCCTCCCTGACCAGGCCATTTTTTGCGATACGGCACTGTGTTACTTTAATTCGGGATTTTCCTAGTTATCATGACGGAAAATCTGAGTTATATGATGACAGGAGGCGAATATCTTGCATTAATCTTTCTTTTTAATGCTCATAGCAGAAAAACATAAACATTTGTTTCTTTAAATTTTTGAGAAAAAACTTCATAGAACTACAGTACCCAGATGCCCCATGGACCCCTCCCCCATGTCCTTGTCTCTATATAAGGGGCTGTCTGGGTCTCCTCCTCCTCTTTCTTTATGCGACGTTGACAAATCCAAAATTTCTCGTAACTTTGCCGTAGTAGACAACGCGTTCCACTGTGGTCTGGAGATCTGTCCCCAACGCTGGGAGTAGGCCAACCGGGCCTTGTCGACAGTAATACCTGGAGGATGCTCCGACGGTCATAATAGTGCTCAACTGGAACAAAAACAAAATAACCGTCATACTGGAACTCCAGAACCTTTTCTTATCTTCCGCATAGGCGTAGACTCCACCCATCAATAGCCTGAAACGAGAAAAGACATCGTGATAGGGTGGGTAGGGTGGGAAGATATTCGCCTCCTGTCATCATATAACTCAGATTTTCCGTCATGATAACTAGGAAAATCCCGAATTATATATCAGACAGGAGGCTTCATATCTTGCATGTTTAAAGCTAACAGACTTAGTATGATACATGCAACAATGTTAAAATATTGAAGAGGAAACATGACTTTGAGGTCGGAAGTAATAGCGACGAAACGTCGTTTCTGACGACCAATCCGCCGCTAGTAGGAGGTCTGAGAGAGAACCGCCCGATGTGACCACCTTAGTAGCCATGGCCCCTCTGGTGGAATGAGCTCCGAAGAGCGAGATGTCGATCCCAGCCATTTCCATGGCCGTTCTCACCCATCTGGCCAATGATGCTGAAGACACTGGTAGGTGGGGTTTCACATAAGAGACCAGTAATTGGGTACAAATGGGCGACCTCAGGGTTGCGGTCCGATGTTCATATTGCTGTAAACATCGCACCACGCAGATGTGTGGGTGGTCAGTGAAAAGGGGATAGAACACTGTCTGTATTCCCGTTTTCGTCCGACGAACCACAGAGAATCTAACTCCTTCTGGCAGGAATTGGCGTCGGGATATGTCTAGAGCTCTAACATCCGAGACCCTTTTTATGGAAATAAGGCATAAGAGGGTAGAAAGTTTGACAGAAAGTTTCTTCAGAGAGAGGGCCTCATTGTCCCCCCACGAAGTGAAGAGTTGTAGAACCCGAGAGACATCCCAAGTGGATTGATACCTTGGTCGGGGAGGTCGTTTGAATCTCACTCCCCGTAGAAGTCTACAGACCAGAGGGTGTTTACCCACCGGTGCTGCGTCAACCTGACAGTGATAGGCCGATATGGCAGACCTATAGACATTCAGAGAACTGTAGGATCTACCTGTCTCATACGCGTCTGCTAAGTAGTTCACTACCGCTGCTACAGGTGCATGAACGGCATCAATTTGCCGTTGATCACACCAACGAACCCACATGGTCCAGGCAGATCTGTACGCCGACCTAGTCCCGGGGGCCCAGGCCAGGGCGAGGAGATCTCTAGCCGATTGTGAAAAGTTGATGTCAGTGGTTCCGAACCCGATACTAACCATGCTAACAGTGGGAGGTTGCCCTCCAGCAGCAATGGATGGCAACCCTTGGACGCGTTTGATAGGAGCTGAGGTGAGAAGGGAAGCAACCGGGGGTAATCGATTGACATCCCCAGCAGAAGGGGAAACCACGGTTGCGTCGGCCACCAGGGGGTGACCAACACCACCGTCGCCCCTTGAGTCACTACCTGTAGAAGGGTTCTGGTGATCATATTGAACGGAGGGAACGCATACTGTGTCCCTCTCGTCCAAATTTGTCGGAATGCATCGACTGCCAATGCTTCCGGATCCGGCCTCCAGCTGTAAAAGCGGAGTAGTTGTCTGTTGAGGCGGGAAGCGAAAAGGTCCGTATGAAAGGGACCCCACATTGTTTGCAAAGTCAGGAAAACTGAACGATCCAGTGACCAGTCGCTGGAATCCGTCAGATAACGCGAGTTCCAATCTGCGACTGTGTTGGAAATCCCGGGGAGGTATTCCGCTACCGGGGTGGTATTTATTGACAGACAGAATTGCCAGAATTCTGACGCGATGTCTGCTAATATCTTGGATTTTGTTCCCCCCAAGCGGTTGACATATTGAACCGCTGCTATGTTGTCCATGCGTAAGAGTACGCATTTGTTGGACGTATGTGGAAGAAAACTTTTGATCGCAAAGAATGCTGCCAAAAGTTCCAAAGCATTTATGTGGAGACGAGTTTCCTCCACTGACCATTTCCCCCCGGTGGTAATTTGTCCGCATCGAGCGCCCCAACCTTGGCGACTCGCATCGGATTCTATGATCACATCTGGGTATGAATTGAAAATTGTTCTGCCGTTCCATTCTACTGCGTGGCGGAGCCACCACAGCAATTCCTCCACTGCGTCCGAGTCTAACGAGACTTCGTCTGCGTATCGCAAGCCCTGGCGCAGATGGAGTGTTTTTAGGCGCTGTAGAGCGCGATAGTGTAAGGGTGCTGGGAAGATTGCCTGAATAGACGCCGATAGAAGGCCTACTATACGAGCAATCAACCGCAGGGATACCTGCCCTTTGCGCAACGTGGCTCTGATTTCTTTGCGAATCAGAGCTAGTTTCGCCTTCGGTAACAGGAGCAAAGCCTGTTTGGTGTCTACCAGAAAACCCAAGAATTCCATCTCCTGAGATGGTACTAGAACGGATTTCTTGTAGTTGATAAGGAATCCGAGTTCCCTCAGCAAGGACACCGCCCATTGGCTGTGTAGGGTCGCTTGTGTTCTGGAACGTGCCATGATCAGCATGTCGTCCAAGTAGATGATTAGGCGTACCCCCCTGCTCCTCAGAGCAGCTACTACTGGTTTGAGTAGTTTGGTGAAGCACCAGGGGGCTGATGACAATCCGAATGGAAGGCAGGTGAACTGCCACATTCGGTCCCGCCACAGAAATCTTAGGAAAGATTGAGATTGCTTGTGCATAGGGACCGTAAGGTATGCGTCTTTTAGATCTATTTTTATTAGCCAGTCTCCTGGCCACAGGAGGTCTCGTAACAGGTGCATACCTTCCATCTTGAAATGGCGGTAGGTCACGTGTTGGTTGAGTTCCCTCAGATTTATGACGGGGCGGTAGCCGCCGTCTTTCTTCTTTACTAGAAAGATGTTGCTGACGAAGCCATTGGAGAGGGGATCTACCTCCTGAACCGCTCCTTTGGACAGAAGTTCTTTGAGTTCTTCGTCTATTAATTCTACGTTTTGAGTAGCAAAATGAATAGGAGGGGGTATGACATTCAGTGTTGGGGGAGACACGAACTCTATCCGGTAACCCGTTACCGTCGAGAGGATCCATGCGTCCGCCGAGATCGTGGACCAGGCGTGGGAAAAATACATCAATCTCCCCCCCACCTGTGTGTGTGGAATCGTATGTAGAGATAAACTCACCGGTCGGTGGTCTCGATCTGGGGAATCCACGTCCTCCGCGTCCTCTCCAGGGGCGTCCGCGAGGAGGGAAGAAGGGTGGTGGTTGAGCCATAGGCATGGCGTACGGCTGTGGAGCAGGAGCATACTGCTGGTTTGGTCTTGCATAGGGCCTGTACTGAGCCATGCGGCCGGTAGATCGCCCTCTGCCTCTACCGGCCTTGCCAAAAACCTTGCCCGGTTGAGATTTCCGTAGCGAGGTCTGTGCCTTGTCTAGGCTTGAAAATAAGCTGACAAACTTATTTATATTCTTTATTAGGTCATCACCGAATAGAAGGCCATCGGCGGATGGTCCCGGTTCGTTCTCAGCGAGATGACTTAGTTGGGGATCCAACTTCATCAGTATGGAACGTCGGCGCTCCACTGAGCAGGTCGTGTTGGCAGTGCCCAGCAGGCATATAGCCCGTTGCGCCCAGCCTCTAAGCTGTGTCAGGTCAACAGGTTGGGCTGCTGACGCCGCCTGTTCTGACAAGTTTAAGATTTTGGTGAGCGGACCAAGGAGGTCCAATATGCGGTCTTGAATGACTTTAAAGGACCGCTCGATGCCTTTTTTGGCGTATTTCCCGGATCTCGTGAGATATTTAAGTAATACCGGGTCTATCTCTGGGGTGATAGCCACTTTGTTTGCCACCTGAGGTCTGGGGCATTCTGCCCGCAATTTATTGCGGTTACCTCTATCTAAAGACCGTCTGGTCCATAATTCAAGATATTGGGCCACATGAGGTAATGGGGTCCAGTCCCCCGAACGAGGGTGCGAAATCTCGTCCGGATTAAACAGGGATTGCCCCTGGGCATCCAATATGGCATTATGTAACACTTCAGTGTTGGCATCCGCCGTAAACCCCGTCTCCTCTTCCTCACTTATGTCAGAGTCAGAGGTCTCGGCGTTGTCAGACAATTCAGATTCGTCTTCAGACGTGTCAAATGAATTTGGTTTAATGCGCCTGGCGGCTCTTTGCCCTTTTATAATCTCCTTGGGGCCCAAGGGTCGCATGTGGTCTGGCCTGTGTGAGGCCTGGCAGGTCTGGTCAGATCCTGCTTGGGGCACATTATAAACTTCCCCTGCCGGGGAGTCGAGGTGCACTGACAAGTGCTTCAACTTTTGGGATGCCTTGCCCTTAGTAGGGGGGCAGCCCGAGGTGGATGGCACTGGTAACTGGTGTTTTGCATTGGCTGTCAGCGCTGCATGGATTGACTTTGAAATCAGTTCTTGAATTTGGGCTGTGGATAGCAGATGCGACGCATCCATATCCACTACCTCTTTTGCCAGTCCATCAGTATTTGCCATTCTTACCACTTTTAAATTTTAAATATATATATTTTTACAATATTTCTTGGATCCAGAGAGCTTGTCAGGGATAAATCACTGACACTCTCCCACTATTTGTTAATAGGCAGGGAGGGGGGGTTAGGTCACTCTATTCCCGATTGGTCTAGTCAGGGACAGTGTGTCTAATCGTTCCCCCCAAGCGTAGTAAGGTACCTGACCGAGGGTTATCTGGCAGCAGGCCGTATCGTCCCCAGCGCTCCCCTGTGCTCTCCGTCCGTACAGTGAGAGTCAGGGAGACGGCGCGCTGTTAGTAACTCCTCGGCCGTAATCTCGCGAGATTACGGCCGAGAGTGTTCTGATAGGTCGGCTGACGGTGCAGAGGCGTGTCGAGGACACGCGTCGCTCGGCCACGCCCCCGTGCAGGAGAAAAAGCCCGCGAAGCGCGGCTGAGTGAAGGGGGGAAGGTGGATGAGGAGAGGGCCGTGTACTATGGAGCCTGACTAAGCCAGGAGGTCAGTCAGGGTAATACACGGATCGGAATAGCGGGATTACCGCGGCAACCTGTAATAGAATTACATAATAGACCTATACCAAACATTCAACATCCATATATACATATATAGGATTAAATAAATAAATAAATAATGACAATCAATATGACACAAAAGAAAAAATTGTACTTATCTCTATGCCATGAGCAGAAAGAAAGAGGAGGAGGAGACCCAGACAGCCCCTTATATAGAGACAAGGACATGGGGGAGGGGTCCATGGGGCATCTGGGTACTGTAGTTCTATGAAGTTTTTTCTCAAAAATTTAAAGAAACAAATGTTTATGTTTTTCTGCTATGAGCATTAAAAAGAAAGATTAATGCAAGATATGAAGCCTCCTGTCTGATATATAACTGACAATTGCACGGTCGTGGGACGTTGTACCCAAATAAAATTGATGTCCCTTTTTTCCCCACAAATAGAGCTTTCTTTTGGTGGTAATTGATCATCTCTGCGGTTTTTATTTTTTGTACTATAAAAAAAATAAAAAGAGTGAACATTTTGAAAAAAAAAAATATATATATGTCCTTTCTGCTGTAAAGCATATCCAATAAAAAAAAATTAAAAATCTAATTTCTACATGAATTTAGGCCAATATATATTCTGCTATGTATTTTTGGTAAAGAAAAAAATCTCAATAAGTGTTTATTGATTTGTTTTTGCAAAAGTTATATTGTCTACAATTTATGGGATATTTTTATGGCATTTTATTTCTTTACTAGTAATGGTGGTGATCAGCGATTTTTAGCGAGACTGTGACATTGCGGCAGACAAATCGGACACCTTATGCCTCGTACACACGGCCGGACTGTCCGAGAAAAAAAGTCAGACAAGCTTTTTTTCTCGGAAAGTCCGGCTGTGTGTAGCCTCCATCTGACTTTTTTACTCGGAAGTCCGACGGACCTTAGATAGAGAACCTGTCTCTATCTTTGCAAGTCCGACCGTGTGTACAAGGCATAACGGACACTTTTGACACTTTTTTGGGGACCAGTTACTGTACTAATGACACTGGGAGGGAAGGGGTTAACACCAGTGGGGATCAAAGGTATTAAGTGTGTCCCTAGGGGCTGCTTTCTTACTGTGGGGTGGGGGGGGGGGTTGCTTTGACTGGGTGAAGACAGCGATCAGTGTTCCTGCTTATCTCCATCTTCTCCCCTGTCAGAACAGTGCTCTGCCTTGTTTACATAGGCAGATCGCCATTCTGCCTCTCTGGCGAACGATCGCTGGACCCGCTGATTGGCATTCCCTGTGTCCAATCAGTATGCGATCGCACCTCCGGCGGCGCACGCGCACCCTCAAGCGTCTGTAGCACGAAATCACGCACAGGTATGTGATTTCGCGCAATAGAGCCGACCTGCCCCAGTAAATATGCAGTATGCAGTCGGCAAGGGGTTAAAAACAAACGAGTGATAAGAGTGACAATCCCACAGGGCCACTTTTCTAGTTTTTTCTTTTGCGGCCCTAACATTTCAGAAGCAGGTAGGTAGTGGATGAAATTTTAAGGACTTTCAGACAAAATTTGTTGATTTATCAATGTCAAGATCAAACAATTTTTCTAAATTTCTGTAAAAACGTTCTATTAGTGTGGGCCAGTTTTTATTTCCACTTTATTCCAAACACTGTTCATCATTGCTAATTACCTGCTGGCACATATCATCTTCAAAGACGCTTTGTAATGGAATCTGTATTTCAGGGGTGCCCAACCTTTTGAAGGCCGAGGGCCACTTAAGTGACTTGGTAAACAGTCGCGGGCCACAATGAGCAGAGTGGGCAGCTGACAGGTCTGTGTCCAGTCTGCATATGCAAAGCAGACACAGGCACAGCCCAATCTACGCTATGGGCCCTCTGATCCAATCAAATAGAAGAAGATGGATCCACTTCTGTTTTTTAGCAGATAGGATTGGAGGTAGGCGGGTGTAAACGGACAAAAGTCTGTTAACAGCTGCCGCTCCATAGAGGTGAATGGAGGGTCCGATTGTTCGTGTGAAAGGGGCCTAAGGCTGCTTTTACACTGAGTTCCCATTCACACCTAGGCGTTTTGTCGCCTGTAGTGTGACGCCGCTGCCGCCAGAGGGCTGGAAACACATTGCCCTCTATGGAGATGGTTCACATCTCCACGCCGAACGCCTGTCGCCTGAAAAAAGGTCCCGGACCTTTTTTTCAGGCGGCTTTCGGCGTTCGGGGACCATCTCCATAGAGGGGCGCATCCTAGGGGCACATCTAGGCGGACAATCGCGGCGACAATCTAGGCGCAAATCGCGGTACAAAACGCTGCTATTTGCCGCCACAATTCGCGAGAAAAAACGCCGCGATTTCGTCCGCCTAGATGTGAATGGAGCCTAAATGTCTGTGGTCTACCCACACCGTGGGTGCGGCGCAGTGTTGCTGTGGTTTTCCTACTTTTCCATAGACGTTTATTATATCCTGCAGGTTTGGTGCACTTTCTGAAAAGCCACTTGCTTCCTCTACTGCTGCCTTCACTAAAAATTTAAAAAAATGATATATGTATACAAGTAAGATATGAGTCCTCCTGGTTGTGCACTGTTCTGGGTACAACCAGGAGGACTCATATCTTACTTGTATACATATATAATTTTTTGGAATTTTCATTTTTTTTCAATGGTTTTCCCTCTGTGATATTTCAATTGTGGTTCATCACATTCTATTACTGTCACCTCCTCACCTTAAAGCGGAGGTTCACCCTAAAAAACATCTATGTACCATCCCATAAAGCATACTAGCGTCAGCTACAGTATGCCTTTTTTTTTTTTTTGCGCTGTACTTACAGTTTAATGCTTTAGTTTCGTTTCAGACTCCCGCGGGGAGTAGGCGTTCCTATGAAGAGGGGAACATGATTGACGTCCGGCTATGGCGCGTCACGCGTTCCAAAAATAGCCGGAGTAGGACTCGGCGCTATACGGCGCCTGCGCACAGACTAGGAGCTGACTGCGCAGGCGCCGTATATATCCGAGTCCTATTTCGGCTATTTTCGGAACGTGTGACGCGCCATAGCCGGACGTCAATCATGTTCCCCTCTTCATAGGAACGCCTATTTCCCCGCCGGAGTCTGAAACAAAACTGGACGATTAAACGGTAAGTACAGCGACAAAAAAAAAAAAAAAAAAGGCATACTGTAGCTGACGCTAGTATGCTGGAATGGATGTTAGATAAAGAATTTATTTTTTTAGGGTGAACCCCCGCTTTAATGGAAGCCTAGTAGGCACACCTAGAGGGCTGACCTGCCCTAGATACACACTCTTTCAGCACACCACATTTTTCTATTTTTCATTTTTCACTCACACGCCCATTGGAGGGCCCAATTTATCCTTTTTTTGCGTATCACCATCTCATTCATGGTGGTGGTTTGGAGTTGTCCCAGTAACTGGAGAGCAAATCCCACCGCTGCCAACCAATGTGACGAGATCCTTCCTCGCCCAGGTCCTGCTCTCCCGACACTCCTCTACTACCAGTGAGTCAGCTTGCAGATTGCAACGTCTGATGGTCCAGTCATCCAAGGTTCCGGGATCCGAACTACAGCTATGTGCCATTCGGACCCATTAAGAACAAACACCAGGCAGGCTGTATGTAAGTTCCAACAGGACTCTTTATTTTCAAGTACACAGCACACTTTTATACAGAATTTTGGAACATCCCACTCCCAACAACCGCTTTCCTATTGGTCAATTGTAAAGTATATCCAGTCTTCACTCAAGTCCTCCTTGACCATGCAAATGAGGACTTGAAATTGTCAACAGGGATTGGTCCAATAGCTTGGATAGAAAGACTTGTGTATTGAGACAGAAGCCCCAGGGGGTAATCAATGTACACAATAACCCGGGCTACTTAATTACTACCTCTGAGAGGTTACATTGCTTTAGACAATAGAATGCTAATTCAATACAGCTGACAGGAGGCTTCTGACCTTTAGAACAATAAACACATACATCTTCACACATACATTCTAGATTCAATTAACCTTCAATCCATAGTTTTTTTAGCCAGACGGAGTGTCTCCGACACCCGCTCTTAGCCTGCAGAGCACAATAAAAGGTATTTCTCTAGCTGGTTCCACTTAGCATTTCAATAGCCGGTGTCCTTGCATTGAATGTCCCTCTCCTGTGTAACAGATGTCAAGTAGAAACACTTTAATATCTTAAGATCCATGACATTACTTCCCCTGGGAAACAGTCCAACAGCCGCAGTGGGACCCAAACGGGTCAACTCGAGGATGTTGGAAAAGTAGTCTTAAGGTTCCAGGACTGTCCGCTGGGATGACCCATCTGCCTTCCTGTTTTGAGGTCCTGGCCCATAATCGGATGGCAAGAGGCTCACATTCAGTCCTCTCCAAAAGCCCCTGTCCCGGCTAGGTCTGTCACACATCTCCCCCTTTGGCAGGAGACTAACACTGGGAGAGATCCCAATTCCGGTACCCACCCAGTACCCCAGATACCTTGTCCCAAACAGAGCATTACTCACCCAGCCAATCTCTGCCTCTCTCAGAGAACACGCCTGCCGCTGGGGAGAGGCCTGGACTGGCCCTTCTCCCTGGAGTCCTTTCAGCCGCTGGAGAGAAGACAGGGTGGCTGGGCTCAGTTCATCATGCTGTTGGGAACCTGGGCCAACTGGCCACCATTCCTGGGGTATACCAGTGGAGACTGAAGTCCCATCCACTGATGCTAGGTGAAAATCCCCCGGTGCTTGCAAAGCAAAGCCGACATCCTCCTGTCTCAGTGCCGCACCATTTTCTGGGGTTGTGTCAGTGGAGATCGGAGTCCCATCCACTACCACAGGAACCCCCTCTTCTGTTAGTTGAGAGCAGAGGCCCGGGGCACTCTGCTCTGTTGCCAGCTCTTCCGCTGGGCTGCTGTGAGTGGAGACCACAGTCCCATCCACCGATATCTGCTCAAGCTGTAGTGGTGTGCAGCAGCCAGTAGCATCCTGCCCTGCTGCCAGTGATTCAGCTGGGAGTAACAGCTTCACTACCTCAGCTTGTTGCTGGGGAGGGGGGCCAACCGCCCCGGCTCCCTGGAACTCCACAGTTGGTCCCGGTGCTGGGCAGAGATGGCTAGCACTCTGCCCTGTTGCCAGCACTTCTGCTGGGGGGATGAACATTGGGGTAGTGTCCAATTGCTGGGGAGGGAGAATTGCTTCCTCTACTCCCGGTGGGGATATCTGCTGTTGGGACAACAGCTCATGCAGATCCTCTCTCAGACTCTCCGGATCCCCCTCTTTTTCTGATGCTGGGCAGATGCCAGAGGCATTCTGCCCTGTAGCCAGCGCTTCTGCTGGGGCACCCGATGAGATACTCTGGACTTGCTGCTGATCATCATTTCCCAGCCTTCCAGCGCCTGTCTCAACTCCCCTTTCTGAGACCTTCATGCTATTAGCTTGTCTCGCTGCCTGGGGGACCTCCGGTGCGTTCTTGCATTCTAGCGCTCGCAGTGCCCTCTGTATCATCGCTGCTTCTTCCAGTGCGGTTAGAACGGGAAAACGTAGGGTCACCCCTGGCCCCATTTGCTCCTCATCTTTTTGACTGTCTGCTATTTCTCCCAGACAGTCCCAGGCAACGGGAGCCCCACCCTGCTGCTGAGCAGAGTCTAGCAGCTGTCTGTAGGCGGTCTCCAGCTCCTCTTGCCGCTCTCGTTCTCTCTGTTGCCGCTCTCGTTCTCTCTGTTCCTGCAGCTGGAGGTCTCTAATAGTATTCTGTATGGCCGTCTCTGATGGGTTAGCACCATATAATGCTAACCGTTGTTGAACTCGCTGCTGGAACAAGTCTTCAACTGACCGGGGTCCTGCATCACCATCCCTCTGATCCATCTCGGCTAGCGCAATGATCAGGGTGGCCTTGTTCTTCCCACCGGTTCCTCCACAGCTCTCAAGCAAGTCTTTTAGCATGGTTCTCCTCCAGGCTGCATAGCTGGTCATTCATGGTGGTGGTTTGGAGTTGTCCCAGTAACTGGAGAGCAAATCCCACCGCTGCCAACCAATGTGACGAGATCCTTCCTCGCCCAGGTCCTGCTCTCCCGACACTCCTCTACTACCAGTGAGTCAGCTTGCAGATTGCAACGTCTGATGGTCCAGTCATCCAAGGTTCCGGGATCCGAACTACAGCTATGTGCCATTCGGACCCATTAAGAACAAACACCAGGCAGGCTGTATGTAAGTTCCAACAGGACTCTTTATTTTCAAGTACACAGCACACTTTTATACAGAATTTTGGAACATCCCACTCCCAACAACCGCTTTCCTATTGGTCAATTGTAAAGTATATCCAGTCTTCACTCAAGTCCTCCTTGACCATGCAAATGAGGACTTGAAATTGTCAACAGGGATTGGTCCAATAGCTTGGATAGAAAGACTTGTGTATTGAGACAGAAGCCCCAGGGGGTAATCAATGTACACAATAACCCGGGCTACTTAATTACTACCTCTGAGAGGTTACATTGCTTTAGACAATAGAATGCTAATTCAATACAGCTGACAGGAGGCTTCTGACCTTTAGAACAATAAACACATACATCTTCACACATACATTCTAGATTCAATTAACCTTCAATCCATAGTTTTTTTAGCCAGACGGAGTGTCTCCGACACCCGCTCTTAGCCTGCAGAGCACAATAAAAGGTATTTCTCTAGCTGGTTCCACTTAGCATTTCAATAGCCGGTGTCCTTGCATTGAATGTCCCTCTCCTGTGTAACAGATGTCAAGTAGAAACACTTTAATATCTTAAGATCCATGACAGGGGGAAATACCTATACTACGGTATGTAAACCGAAAAAAAAAAAAAACAGCATACTGTACTTGTCGGCAGTATGCTGGATTGAATGGTATATACTTGTTTTTAGGGTGAACCTCCGCTTTAAGGGCCAATTCACACTGCAACACAGAGCATCCGTAGAAATCCATCGCTCTGGCCGCTCTGCATTTCCAGCTACTCTAGGGGGCAGTGTGGTGTGCAATTCATTGCATCGCACTGTTCCCCTTTATTTTATTTGTATGAGCTTCACTTTAAGTGTACAAAATGCACACTTCGCTCACTGTAATGTTGGCCGTGTGCTGCGCTGCCTGACATTGCAGTGCAATTCAAGTGATAAAATGCAGCACCCATTGTGAATGGGACACAGAACAATTGTTCCTGTGTGTCCCTGCAGTGACAGGCATTTTACTAGGCGGTAAAACGTCTGTCACCGAACATAGTGTGCATTGGCCACGAACATAATCCAAAGGTGAGTCCAGAGGACAGACCTGAGGTAATTTCTGGCCCTCACCCCACCCTGTAACAGGAGAGGATATACAAAAAAAAGGTTACACTGACTGGCCAGCAGTTTTCCCTCCAAAAGACTTGTCACCAATGAGTGCTGACTGAAGATCTGCCCAGCAGCTGAGCTAAATCTTCCTAGCAACAGCCGATAGCAAAAATACAAAACAGAAGAACCAGCAAACCAGCCCCATAGAGACATACACACCACAGTCTTAATAGCCCTCTATTATGAATAGAATTAATATAACCACTTCAGCCTCAAAAAGCTTTACCCCCTCCCTGACCAGGCCATTTTTTGCAATACGGCACTGTGTTACTTTAACTGACAATTGCACGGTCGTGGGACGTTGTACCCAAATAAAATTGATGTCCCTTTTTTCCCCACAAATAGAGCTTTCTTTTGGTGGTAATTGATCACCTCTGCGGTTTTTATTTTTTGTACTATAAAAAAAATAAATAGAGTGAACATTTTGGAAAAAAAATAATTTTTTCCTTTCTGCTGTAAAGCATATCCAATAAAAAAAAATTAAAAATCAAATTTCTACATGAATTTTGGCCAATATATATTTTGCTTTGTATTTTTGGTAAAGAAAAAAATCTCAATAAGTGTTTATTGATTTGTTTTCGCAAAAGTTATATTGTCTACAATTTATGGGATATTTTTATGGCATTTTATTTCTTTACTAGTAATGGTGGTGATCAGCGATTTTTAGCGAGACTGTGACATTGCGGCAGACAAATCGGACACCATATGCCTCGTACACACGGCCGGACTGTCTGAGAAAAAAAGTCAGACGAGCTTTTTTTCCTCGGAAAGTCCGGCTGTGTGTAGCCTCCATCTGACTTTTTTACTCGGAAGTCCGACGGACCTTAGATAGAGAACCTGTCTCTATCTTTGCATGGTCAAAAGTCAAAAGTCCGACCGTGTGTACTAGGCATAACGGACACTTGACACTTTTTTGGGGACCAGTTACTGTACTAATGACACTGGGAGGGAAGGGGTTAACACCAGTGGGGATCAAAGGTATAACGTGTGTCCCTAGGGGCTGCTTTCTTACTGTGGGGGGGGGTTGCTTTGACTGGGTGAAGACAGAGATCAGTGTTCCTGCTTATCTCCATCTTCTCCCCTGTCAGAACGGTGGTCTGCCTTGTTTACATAGGCAGATCGCCATTCTGCCTCTCTGGCGAACGATCGCTGGACCCGCTGATTGGCATTCCCTGTGTCCAATCAGTGTGCGATCGCACCTCCGGCGGTGCACGCGCACCCTCAAGCATCTGTAGCACGAAATCACGCACAGGTATGTGATTTCGCGCAATAGAGCCGACCTGCCCCACTAAATATGCAGTATGCAGTCGGCAAGGGGTTAAAAACAAACGGTTGATAAGAGTGACAATCCCACAGGGCCACTTTTCTAGTTTTTTCTTTTGCGGCTCTAACATTTCAGAAGCAGGTAGGTAGTGGATGAAATTTTAAAGGGGTTGTAAAGGAAACATTTTTTTTTCATAATAAGCATCCTTTACCTGCAGACATTCCTCTTTTCACTTCCTCATTGTTCGTTTTTGCTCAGAAGTTGCTCTATTTCTTCTCTGTTCTGTTCACTTCCTGCTTGTCTGATTTTACTGACCACCGTGATGGGAGGCTTTACTGCGGTGGTCAGTAACGTGCTCACCCCCTCCTGGGAACTACATCTGTGTGGCAGGACGCTCTCTACGTGTTAGAGACTTCAAGGAGGTGTGAATTACTGGGCGTGCCGCAATGCATACTGGGAAATGTAGTTCTTACATGAACGAACGATGCAAACCAGGAAGTGAATGAGAGAACAGAAACTAGAATACCGGAGGTGATATAGATGAAGGAATATAATAGGTATTTACTCGTTTTTTTAACAGAATCATTACACTATTCAGTCTGTCTACCTTGCAGACATTAATTTTAGGCAAAAAAAAACATTTTCCTTTAGTGACCCTTTAAAGCGGGGGTTCACCCGTACATAAAACTTTTTCCCCCTAGATGGATGCTCGTTTTGTCTAGGGGAATCGGCTAGTTGTTTTAAAATATGAGCATTACTTACTGTTTACGAGATGCATCTTCTCCGTCGCTTCCGGGTATGGGCTGCGGGAATGGGCGTTCCTATTTTGATTGACAGTCTTCCGAGAGGCTTCCGACGGTCGCATCCATCGCGTCACGATTTTCCGAAAGAAGCCGAACGTCGGTGCGCAGGCGCAGTATAGAGCCGCACCGACGTTCGGCTTCTTTCGGCTACTAGTGACGCGATGGATGCGACCGTCGGAAGCCTCTCGGAAGACTGTCAATCAAGAAGGAACGCCCGCTCCCGAAGACCCATATCTGGAAGCGACGGAGAAGATGCATCTCGAAAACGGGTAAGTACAGCTCATATTTTAAAACAACTAGCCGATTCCCCTAGACAAAACGAGCATCCATCTAAGGGGATTTTTTGAAAATGTTATCTTATGGGTGAACTCCCGCTTTAAGGACTTTCAGACAAAATTTGTTGATTTATCAATGTCAAGATCAAAAATTTTTCTAAATTTCTGTAAAAACGTTCTACTAGTGTGGGCCAGTTTTTATTTCCACTTTATTCCAAACACCATTCGTCATTGCTAGTTACCTGCTGGCACATATCATCTTCAAAGACGCTTTGTAATGGAATCTGTATTTCAGGGGTGCCCAACCTTTTGAAGGCTGAGGGCCACTTAAGTTAAGGTGACCAGATTTTTAAAATGAAATCCGGGGACATATTTTTTTACTAGTAATGGCGGCAATCAGCCCGTCACCGCCTCCACCCACCTGACAGCCTGTCAAGTCTCACTCTCTGGGCCCCGGCTACTACTGGGTGGGGAGCAGAGGAAGATCACTCCACCAGTGTAGGCAAGGAGATAAAACAGGCAGCTGGCTGGGACTTGAGCCAAGGCAGAAGAACATGCGAGGGGAGCTAAATGGGCACCCGAAACTGAAGAAATATTCCCTCCACTCCGACCAGCACATAATCATCAGAAAGGGGCACAGATAATGGAAAAAATACACCCCCCTAATCTAGTAGGAGCAGCGGAGTGTGGGGGGGGGGGGGTGTAATTCAGATTTTTTTTTTTTATTCTGCACTGACTGTCTTTGAAATTGCCTCAGCCCCTGTTCAAATCCAATCTGGGGACAAAACTGGGGACGCACTTGGTCTGGGGACAGTGTCCTCAATCTGGGGACTGTCCCCTGAAACCGGGGATGCCTGGTCACCCTAACTTAAGTGACTTGGTAAACAGTCGCGGGCCACAATGAGCAGAGTGGGCAGCTGACAGGTCTGTGTCCAGTCTGCATAGGCAAAGCAGACACAGGCACAGCCCAATCTACGCTATGGGCCCTCTGATTCAATAAAATAGAAGAAGATGGATCCACTTCTGTTTTTTAGCAGATAGGATTGGAGGTAGGCGGGTGTAAACGGACAAAAGTCTGTTTACAGCTGCCGCTCCATAGAGGTGAATGGAGGGTCTGATTGGGTCGGACTGTTCGTGTGAAAGGGGCCTAAGGCTGCTTTTACACTAAATGTCTGTGGTCTACCCACACCGTGGGTGCGGCGCAGTGTTTCTTTTGGTTTTCCAACTTTGCTATAGACGTTTATTATTTCCTGCAGGTTTGGTGCACTTTCTGAAAAGCCACTTGCTTCCTCTACTGCCGGCTTCATTCACAACACTGATGTTCTGAGATGGCAGGTGGGCAACCTGCAATCTGGGCTTGCCAACCAGCCATCCCAGAGCAGGAGGTCGTGGGCCACATCAGAGGGCTCGGCGGGCCACATGTGGCCCCCGGGCCACTGGTTGGGCACCCCTGCTGTATTTAGTAGTTGTAGCACTACCCCCGAAGGAGCTGCTGGTTTGATTTGGGTGGCATGTTACCTCTTGTCTTCTCGCCGTCTAGGGTACTGGATGAGAGCTGTAATAAATTCAATGGGCCAGATCCACAGAAGAATTACACCGGCGTATCTATTGATACGCCGCGTAATGTCAAATTTCCCGCGTCGTATCTTTTTTTTGTATCTACAAAACAAGATACGACTGCATCTGGGCTCGATCCGACTGGCGTACGTCTTAGTACGCCGTCGGATCGTAGGTGCATTTTTCCGCCGGCTGCTAGGTGGCGTTTCCGTCGAATTCCGCGTCGAGTATGCAAATTAGCTAGTTACAGCGATCCACGAACGTACGTACGGCTGGCGCATTTTTTTACGTCGTTTGCGTTCGGCTTTTTCCGGCGTATAGTTACCCCTGATATATGAGGCGCACTCAATGTTAAGTATGGCTGTCGTTCCCGCGTCGAATTTTGAATATTTTTACGTCGTTTGCGTAAGTCGTTCGCGAATTGGGATTTGCGTAGAATGACGTCACCGTCGTAAACATTGGCTTGTTCCGGTTTAATTTCGAGCATGCGCACTGGGATACCCCCACGGACGGCGCATGCGCCGTTAAAAAAAAAAAGGTTGTTTACGTCGGGTCACGACGTATTTACATAAAACACGCCCCCATCACATCGATTTGAATTGCGCGCCCTTACACCGCCAAAGATACACTACGCCGCCGTAACTTACGGCGCACATTCTTTGAGGATTCGAAAAAAGAAAGTAAGTTACGGCGCAAATATGCGCCGATGTACGTGGACCCAATGTCTTTTCTGTGCTTTTATTACCCAGCCGGGTAAAAACGATAGAAGTAGAAGTAGGTGAAGGGATAGAAGAAATGGAAATTCAGGGTTAACTGGCACGGAAACAGTCCTGCTTCCAATGATAAATCTCTTCACCACTCTAGCCAGAATGGGTACAGTGCACCCGGACAGGCCTCTCTCACCAGCCTAGCAGCCAGAGTGTCACTCGGAACTTTAGGTTAAAGTCTCTGCCACAGACCCTTCTAAAGGTGGAGACAATCTCGGTCCAAAATCCCTCTCAACTGGATTCAGCACCCGGATCTCCTTCAAATAGCTTCAATTGCATCAATAACTGACAGGCGACCAGCGTCCAGCCTCTCAGCCTCGTGCTCGGTGTCCCTCAGACAGGTTCTCCATCAACCGGCTTCCTCCACTTTGGACGGACAGCACAGGACCACTTGTAAATTTGTAGACTCAGGGCTAGATCCACGAAGCAGTTACGCTGGCGTATCTATTGATCTGCCGTGTAACTGCTAGTTTGCTCCGGCGTATCTTTGTTTTGTATCCACAAAACAAGATACGCCTGAAGCTGGGCTAGATTCGACTGGCGTACGTCTTAGTACGTCGTCAGATCTAAGGTGCATATTTACGCAAATTAGCTAGATACGGCGATCCACGAACGTACGTCTGGCCGGCGCATTTTTCTACGTAGTTTTCGTAAGGCTTTTTTCGGCGTATAGTTACCCCTGCTATATGAGGCGTATCCTATGTTAAGTATGGCCGTTGTTCCCGCGTCGAATTTTGAAAATTTTACGTTTTAAGTCGTTCGCCAAAAGGGCTTTGCGTAGACTTACGTTCACGTCGTAAGCATTGGCTTGTTGCGGGTTAATTTCGAGCATGCGCACTGGGATACCCCCACGGACGGCGCATGCGCCGTACAGAAAAAACGTCATTTACGTTGGGTCAAGTAAAATTAACATAAAACACGCCCACATCTTTAACATTTTAATTCCGTGCCCTTACGCCGGCAGATTTACGCAACGCCGCCGTAACTTTAGAGGCAAGTGCTTTGTGAATACAGCACTTGCCTCTCAAAGTTGCGGCGGCGTAGCGTTAATACGATACACTACGCCGGACTAAAATTACGATCCGCTACGTGGATCTGGCCCTCTGTCTGCTTACTGAGCCTACTAGGTAGATTGATGCTCCGGACCAACGTGGCCCCCGGAGCCAGCAACACACACACCCCGGCCAGGAGGGCCACACACGGGGGTGGTAGGACGACTGCCCAGGTGGAAGGCGTGGGGCGGCGACGACCCAAACCAATGGCGTCTGCCCCTTAAATACACCTCCCCAGCATGCACAGCGAGGCGATCAACCCTCCTGATTGGCTGCCAAGGAGGAGTATCCACACTACCCTGATTCTACTGCTGCCCCCTACCGTCTGGGGGGTGACTGAAGTCCCCAGACAGGAGGATAGGCACACAGCACAGCCAGGGCTGGAACAGAGGCCTCAAATTTAGCCAAATTAACATGGTCAGAGCCAATAAACTCTCTGACCCCCTTCTAAATATACAAGAGCACCTGCTATAAAAGTAGCCAGGCACTACACAGTCATCATAAGGCGTTATTGTGACATTTATCTAAAAGGGCCCATTCACACCATATGTGTTGGGCAGTCCAAACACATAGCTGAGGCATTTTCCTTTATGCGCTGTGTTAACCCGACCCTATATGATTGTTTTTTTTCATCGCAGCCGGTCAACCTAGGTCAATCGAAACCATCATCGTCTTTTCTTTATTGCTCGTCCATGTCATTTTGTGTCTCTCATATGATGTCCTGTTTAATTGTGTTGTCGAATAAGACATCGGTCACTCAGTTTTATCCCACTGGCACTGCCACCGTAAAAGGGATCTCTTCTCACAATTTTCAAAGCGCTTGTTTTGGTTACATTCACTCTGACGATTTAGGCCTGAGCGGCAGGAATCTTCTGATTCCTGCTGCAGACCTGAGCTGCTAGATGCGACTGCCGGCCCTGTTCATTATGACAGGTTGCTGGTGGCTGCCACTATTAATGGCTTTTTGCACAGTCAGCAATAGCCGTGCTGATCACTGCTGGACGCACTTTGTGCAGACAGCCGCCAATAGCTTTGGAACCCCGGCGACCTGTCATTATAGCCACATCCAGCCGCATAGGCTTAAATCGCTGTTATAAAATGAGCCTCATGCCGCGTACACACGACCGTTTTTCATGACGAGAAAAAAGCTTTTTTTTTAATTGGTTGTGAGTCGTGAAAAACATTGTTCTTTTGCATGACATAAATAACGGTTGTGTGTGTATATGCGGCATTACAATCAGGGCTCAATTCCTGCGGGAACGCGTGGGAACGGAATTCCTGCACTTTTTTCACAGCAGTTCCCTTTGCAGGACTAGAGCAGCTGAGAGCAGCCGAGCCACCCGAGCCAATCCTTCACTAAGCGGCGACGCCCAGCTCCAGTCACTGTCAGGGGCAGGAGAACATTAGTAATCCTTTATGTTACTGGCCGCTTCCTGTATATGGATTCATCAGGTAGTGTGCGGGTATTCCGTCACTTCCTCGATGCCACAATGTCTCCTGGGAGCTTTTGTCATTGTTCCCAGGAGACATTGCGGAGGTCTGCCACGAGTTATCGTGGAATTTAGAAAGAACTTGCTACCCGATGAATCCAAATACAGGAAGCGGCCAGTAACATAAAGGATTACTAAGGTACAGTGGATTACAATTGTTCAGATAAATGACAGCGGGGCTAAGATAAATGTCACTGAAATATGATATTGTGATTCCTATAACTGCAGAAGGAGGAGTGAGACTGCAGGCTGTGGTGGGGGTGCAAAGATGGATACTTCAGTAGGGAGATCCCTCCACTGATTAAAGCGGAGGTTCACCCGTATATATGACTATTTCCCCCTAGATGGATGCTCGTTTTGTCTAGGGGAATCGGCTAGTTGTTTTAAAATATGAGCAGTACTTACGGTTTACGAGATGCATCTTCTCCGTCGCTTCCGGGTATGGGCTGCGGGACTGGGCGTTCCTATTTTGATTGACAGTCTTCCGAGAGGCTTCCGACGGTCGCATCCATCGCGTCACGATTTTCCGAAAGAAGCCGAACGTCGGTGCGCAGGCGCAGTATAGAGCCGCACCGACCTTCGGCTTCTTTCGGCTACTAGTGACGCGATGGATGCGACCGTCGGAAGCCTCTCGGAAGACTGTCAATCAAGAAGGAACGCCCGCTCCCGAAGACCCATACCCCGGAAGCGACAGAGAAGATGCATCTCGAAAACGGGTAAGTACTGCTCATATTTTAAAACAACTAGCCGATTCCCCTAGACAAAACGAGCAGGAATCTAAGGGGAAAAGGTAAAAAAACAAATAAATGGGTAAACTCCCGCTTTAATGGCTTGTTCAAACCATATTCTTTGGGCTACATACTATATAGTGTCAAAAGTGTTGGTACACATGCCTTTTCAGAAACTTTAATGGCATCCCAGTCTAATGCTGGCCATACACTATACAAAAAATCGTCCGAAATTCGGTCGGTCAGACAGTTCTTTCGTTTTTCGAACAGTTAATGGGCACAAAATCGATAATCGTTGGGACGTTTTTGAGCTGAAAAAACGAAGGACAAGTTTGGAAATTTTCTGCCTAACGAACGATAAATTGGAAGGTTAATGTGTTTCCCGTCCGAACTTTCTGCACTAGGTATATGTAAAAAAAAAATGTTGTTTATTTATGTCCACTGAACGATTTATCGGTCATTACATGATGGCAATATCGTTTGCGCTAATGACCGAACGTTCGTTTTTCGAAAGTTCGTTCGGACGACTGTTCGTAGAGTGTATGGCCAGCATTAGTCTGTAGGATTCAATATTGAGTTGGCCCACATTTTACAGCTATAACTGCCTCAGCTCTTCTGGGAAGGCTGTCCACAAGGTTTAGGGGTGTGTCTATGGGAATGTTTGACCTTTCTTCCAGAAGCGCATTTGTGAGGTCAGGCACTGATGTAGGACGGGAAGGCCTGGCTCGCAGTCTCCGCTCTAATTCATCCAAAAGGTGTTCTATTGGGTTGAGGTCAGGACCCTGTGCATGCCAGTCAAGTTACTCCACCCCAAACTCACTCATCCATGTCTTTATGGACCTTGCTTTGTGCACTGGTGCGTAGTCATGTTGGAACAGGAAGGGGCCATCCCCAAACTGTTCCCACAAAGTTGGGAGTATGAATTGTCCAAAATGTCTTGGTATGCTGACGCCTTAAGTGTTCCCTTCACTGGAACTAAGGGGTCAAGCCCAACCCCTAAAAAACACCCCCACACCATAATCCCCCCTCCACCAAATGATTTGAACCAGTGCATAAAGCAAGGTTTATAAAGACATGGATGAACAAGTTTGGGATCCCCCGCTTGCTCGTCACTTCCCTTTCTTTACCTGCCGGGCTGCATCCTCAAAGGGTCTGGTATCGATTTGGGGGGGGGGGGGTCCACACCATGTATTTGTTTTTATTTTGGTGTGGGGTTTCCCTCCAAATCCATACCAGCCCCTTTAGGACTGGAATGAATCTGGTGGGTTCTGTTTTTTTCACACATTTATTTTGCCGGCAATTATTTTTGTATATTCAGCTGTCAGCGGGGTACCTCACTGACAGCTGATGATACATCGGTTGTTAAAGGAGAAGTCCAGCCTGAGTTTTTTAGGCTGGGCTTCTCCTGTGAGTTATAGGAGTGCAATTTAGTTTTGCACTCCTGTGAACGGTTTTCAGCGGAGAGCGGTCTCAAGTCCGCTCTCCACTGACGTCACTGCCATCAGTCGGGCAGCGCGTCATCATGTTTACCAAGTTGAGATACACCAGCTGCCTTGATTGATGGCAGTCTCAGCGAGCCACTGAGATGGCCACGCCCGCCCCTCCACGGCTCAGCGCTCCAATGAGCGCTGAGAAGTAGAGCAGAAGCGATGCTGACTGACAGTCAGCATGGCTCTGCACGGGGAGGAGTGAGAACCAAGCCATCGGCGGTGTTCGGTGGCTCGGTTCTCAGTGCAGAGACGCCGGGGGACAGATGCAGCATCGGTCTGATGCTGCATCCACTGAGGTAAGTATGATTAGGAAAAAATAAATAAAACCCATACTTCTCTTTTAAGGAAGCAGCAGACGGCTTCCCAGTCCACTCCTTAGCAACCAGCTCTATACAGTGTTTTTAATAGGCAAAAAAAAAAACGCACGGCAAAACGTACGGCTAGTTCAGTTCCTGTGTTTGAGGTGCAGCAAAATTCCATTGAGCAATAAACATGACAGTATAGAGGCTGCATTTGACTTGCTTTGCATGTTTTTTCTGTAGATGTCCCATGAATCAGCTCCAAGCCTTTTCTGCCACTTTTTGTCTACATTTACTGCACTCTTTTGCTAGAATATTTCTTAGAGCCCCCAAATATTCTAAATATTATTAAAGCAAAGGCCCTATAAAATAAGTTGGTGGGTGTTGCAATTTTTTTATGTCACGTGATATTTGCGCAGAGTTTTTTCAAATGCAATTTTTGGGGAAAAATACACTTTGTTTTTAACTAAATGCAAAAAAACACAATACATACCCATTTTTTTGTAAAATATAAAAGATAATGTTATGCTGAGTACATAGATATCAAACATGGCACACTTTAAAATTTCACACACTCACGCAACGGCATCAAAACATAAATGTTTCTATCCATAGGCGATGCTTCAAAAGCCCTTACAGGTAGAGATGGGTAGAGATGGGCTGAACACCCCCTGAACGGCAAACTCCATTGAAGTCTATGGGAGCCAAATATGAGAACTCAAAAGTCCCCAATTTGAAGGCTTATATGCAAGTAATTGGCCATAAAAGGGTATGGGGGTCCGAGTACTGCAATGAGGGACATGTATCAATACAAAAAATATGTTTTAAAAACAGTTAGTCCACTCTCCCCACAGTCAGAAACACCTCCCTAGGGAACACTTAACCAATTGATCACCCTCTAGTGTTAACCCCTTCCCTGCCAGTGTCATTTATACAGTAATCAGTGGCTATTTTTAGCTCTGAACGCTGTACCAATGTCGATGGTCCCAAAAAAAGTGTCAAATGTGTCTGTCCACCGCAATGTCACAGTCCCGCTAAAAATCGCTGATGACTGCCATTACTAGTAAACAAATAATAATAATAAAAATGGCATAAATATATCCCCTATTTTGTAGACACTATACATTTTGTGTAAACCAATCAATATGTGCCTATTGCGATTTTTTTACCAAAGATATGTAGAAGAATGCATATTGGCCTAAACTGATGAAGAAATGCTTTTTTTTCCGGATTTCTAGGTAACTAGAGTGCCTTGCAAAAGTATTCACCCCCCAGAAAAAAGTAAATGTGCATAACAATTCACCCCCCTAAAGTCAATACTTTGTAGAGCCACCTTTTGCAGCTATCACAGCTCCAAGTCGCTTTGGATAAGTCTCTATGAGCTTGCCACATCTTACCACTGGGATTTTTGCCCATTTCTCTTTGCAAAACTACTCCAGCTCCTTCAAGTTGGATGGTTTGCGCTTGTGAACAGCAATCTTAAATGCCGCGTACACACGATGGGAAATTCTGACAACAAATGTTCGATGTGAGCTTTTTGTCAGAAATTCCGACCATGTGTAGGCTTCATCGGACATTTGCTGTCAGAATTTCCGACAAGAAAAATTTGAGAGTTGGTTCTCAATTTTTCCGACAGCAAAAGTTCTTGTCGGAAATTCCGATCGTCTGTATGCAATTCCGACCCACAAAACTCCTACACATGCTCGGAATCAATTCGACGCATGTTCGGAATCATTGAACTTTATTTTTCTCGGCTCGTTGTAGTGTTGTACGTCACCGCGTTCTTGACGTTCGGAATTTCTGACAATATTTGTGTGACCGTGTGTATGCAAGACAAGTTTGAGCCAAAATTCCATCAGAAAAAAAATCCACAGTTTTGTTGTCGGAATTTCCAATCGTGTGTACGCGGCATAAGTCTGACCACAGATTTTCTATTGGATTGAGGTCTGGGCTTTGACAAGGCCATTCCAACACATTTACATATTTCCCCTTAAATCACTCAAGTGTTGCTTTAGCAGAGTGTTTGGGGTTGTTTGGGGTCATTGTCCTGCTGGAAGGTGAACCTCTGTCCTAGCCTCAAATCACACACAGAGTGGTACAGGTTTTGCTCAAGAATACCCTGTATTTAGCACCATCCATCTTTCCCTCAACTCTGACCGGTTTCCCAGTCCCAAATTCTGAAAAACATCCCCACAGCATGATGCTACCACCACCATGTTTCACTGTGGGGATGGTGTTCTTTAGGTGATATGATGTGTTGGGTTTGCGTCAGACATAGCGTTTTCTTTGATGGCCAAAAAGTAAAATTTTAGTCTCATCAGACCAGAGCATCTTCCTCCATACATTTTAGGAGTCTCCCACATGCCTTTTCGCAAACTCAAAACGTGCCATTTTGTTTTTTGCTTAAAGTAATGGATTTCTTCTGGCCACTCTGCCATAAAGCCCAACTCTATGGAGCGTATGGCTTATTGTCGTCCTATGTACAGATATTCCAGTCTCTGCTGTGGAACTCTGCAGCTCCTCCAGGGTTACCTTAAGTCTCTGTGCTGTCTCTCTGATTTATGCCCTCCTTGCCCGGTCCATGAGTTATGGTGTGCGGCTGTCTCTTGGTAGGTTTGCTGTTGTGCCATATTCTTTCCATTTGGTTATCATAGAATTGATGGTGCTCCTAGGGATCATCTAAAATTTGGATATTTTTTTATAACCTAACCCTGACTTGTACTTCTCAACAACATTGTGCCTTACTTGTTTGGAGAGTTCCTTGGTCTTCATGGCAGTGTTTGGTTAGTGGTGCCTCTTGCTTAGGTGTTGCAGCCTTTGGGGCCTTTCAAAAAGGTGTGTATATGTAATGCCAGATCATGTGACACTTAGATTGCATACAGGTGGACATCATTTCACTAATTATGTGACTTATGAAGGTAATTGGTTGCACCAGAGATTTTTATGGCCTTCATAACAAAGGTGGTGAATACATATGCAAATGCCAATTATCAGTTTTTAATTTCTGAAAAATTGTTTTATGTATATATTTTTCTAATTTTACTTCAGCAACTTAGACTATTGTGTTTTGATCCATCACATATAATTCAGATAAAAAAAAAACATAAGGCTGTAATGTAACAAAATAGGTAAAAAGCCAAGGGGGGTGAATACTTTTGCAAGGCACTGTAATTCCTCTTCTGCTGAGGATACAGTGGTTTGGGACACTTTCAAAGCTGTGATGAGGGGGGCATAGATTTCTACCATAAAAACCATTAGAAATTAGCATTATTCCCTCCGAGTGACTTTACAGGATGAGGAACATAGGTGTGAGGAGGCCTATGCAACTAACCCTGGTAACTTGATCTATGCAGCTCTGTTGGGAGCTAAGCGTCAACTCGCTCTGCATGACACCAATCTGGCACACACTAACCTTCTTCACAGGGTGGAGTGTCTTTTCAAAAAGGGGGATAAAAATAGTTAGCTATTGGCAATGCTAGTAGCTGATCAGCGTGCTAAAGTTAGTGTTCCCTGTATCCGTTCCCTGATTGGGGAGCTGGTCACGGACCCTGAGACCATTATGTCCATGTTTACTGGCTACTATTCCTCGTGTATACCCCTATTACTTCCAATGATGAGACAGAGCTCATACCCTCTTTGGATGCGGATGACAGAGCCTGGTTCGATTGTGACATTGCTCTTACTGAGATTAGGGTGGCCATCCACTCATTTCCCCTGCATAAATCCCCAGGACCGGCTGGGTTCCTAGTAGAGTGGTATCCCAGTAGAATGGTACTCTGACCCCGGGTGCAATCTCTATATTCTTATTGTTTTGAGCATACTACTTTGACGATCTGAAACAAACGTTTGACTTGTCCAACCCTTGTCTTTTTAGATACCACCAGCTGCAACATGCCTTTATCTCCCAATTCGGCTTCACTCATGTGGAGATTCAGCCCTCCTCTTTGGAGAATGTACTATTCGATGACTCTATAAAAAAAACCTGTTCTGAATTTTACAAAGAAATGTTTCCTGTCCCTTCACCTTTGGTGACTAAATGCAAGAAGAAATGGGTAGAGGATGTCCCTGATCTTAACGGAGAGGACTGGGATGACATGTGGAGTTTCCCCTTTGCTCATTGCTGAAACAATGAGGGCCTCCTTTCTCCCAAACCAGAGGCAGTGTCTGGTGATTAAAACATTCCCCAGGGGAACAAAAGTAAGGCAATAAAGGTTTCACCTGCCAGTCAGTGCTGAACAAATATTTAAAGCGACAGGCGGACAGTTACACTTACTACACTGTGATGCCTTGTACACACGACCGGTTCTCCCATCTGCAAAACTGCCATGAGAGCTTTTGGCCGGGTAAACCGGCCGTGTGTATGCTCCATCGCAGTTTTCCCGACGAGAAAACTGCTGAAAAAAAAGAGAACCAGCTTTCTTTTTTCCTGCCGGGAAAACCAGTTGTGTGTATGCTTTTCCGAGGGGAAAAAAACTTGCAAAATCTGAAGTATGAGATGGGAGCGCTCTTTCTGGTAAAACTAGCGTTCGTAATGGAGATTTCACATTTATCCTGCTTCAAATAATTGCATCGTTTAATGCAGCACATGAAAAGCGCAAATCGTCTCTCACCAAACTTTTACTAACACGAGGATCAGCAAAAGCAGCCCAAAGGGTGGCGCCATTTGAATGGAACTTCCCCTTTATAGTCCCGTCATACGTGTTGTACGTCACCGCACTTTGGATGGGCGGTATTTGGCCTGAACGTATGCAAGGCAGGCTTGAGAGGAATCCTTTAGGAAAAACATTGTTTTTTTCCCTGCTGAGAAAAATGGTCGTGTGTACGGGGCATAAGAGTTCTTCTATGGTGGAGTCTGTTCCCTTATCCTCAGCCTATCTCGGAGGGGGTCTCATAGCGGAGAGATGTCTACCTAGGATCCACCTATCCTATTCAACCAAAGCTCAATTTGACGTATTGTAAAAGTGGTCAAACACCTCTGGTGAGTTGCCATCTACCTCATGAGCACTCATGGCGAAGCTTGTATTTGAAAGAACATCAAATAAGACGAATTTATTTCTACATGTATATGGTGTTAGGAATGTCACTTTGAACTTTATTAGTTTGCTTTTTTGCACATGGTATACTTATACCAATTTATATGATGTATTCATTAATGATGTTTTATAGCGCCAACACCTTTACCTTTGCTTATTCACTTATTAAGTTTACACTTTTTTTAAGGGGCAGTTGTCATTTATAACAAAACATTATTTCAGGCACCACATTCAACCCACATTTTTTTCACATAGAAACTAATCAGTTTCCAGGTTTTTTGTCAAAGCTTAATTGAACAAGCTGAAGTTAGAAGTTGATTGGCTACCATGCACAGATGCACCAGATTTTGCACTCTCCGATTTTAGTAACTCATCCCTTACCTGTCAATGCATCTTTCAACACAACAGCCACACCACATCTCCTTACTGTACTATTTTTAACGCCTACACTAATGTAGCATATCAGCTTTCATTCTAATACTCTACAAGCAACACAAGTACACAGTGTTCACCTTGTTTATTTGTTTTTTTCTTTTTTGAAAGTTTTTTTAAACTTTATTGACAGACAACATATTTTGTGACAACATGTATGAACAAAATAATAAAACACCCATTTGCATTGATACCCCAAAAACTGTGCAAGTCAATGTAAATCAAAATGTAAAAACAAAATACAGCGGGGATCGAAAGTTTGGGCACCCCAGGTAAAAATTTGTGTTAATGTGCATAACGAAGCCAAGGAAAGATGGAAAAATCTCCAAAAGGCATCAAATTACAGATTAGACATTCTTATAATATGTCAAAAAAAGTTAGATATTATTTCCATCATTTACACTTTCAAAATTACAGAAAACAAAAAAATGTCATCTGCAAAGGATTGGGCACCCTGCAGAGTTAATATCTTGTACTGCCCCCTTTGGCAAGTATCACAGCTTTTAAACGCTTTTTGTAGCCAGCCAAGAGTCTTTCAATTCTTGTTTGAGGTATCTTTGCCTGTTCTTCCTTACAAAAGTCTTCCAGTTTTTTGAGATTTCTGGGCTGTCTGTCACGCACTGATCTTTTAAGGTCTATCCATAGATTTTCAATTATGTTGAGGTCAGGAGATTGTAAAGGCCATGGCAAAACCTTCAGTTTATGCCTCTTGATGTAATCCCCCATGGATTTTGAGGTGTGTTTAGGATCATTATCCATTTGTAGAAGCCATCCTCTCTTTAACTTCAGCTTTTTCACAGATGGCATCAAGTTACCATCCAAAATTTGCTGAAATATTATTGAATCCACTTTTCCTACTTGTGAAATGTTCCCTGTGCCACTGGCTGCAATACAACCCCAAAGCATGATTGATCCACTCCCACGCTTAACAGTTGGACAGAGGTTCTTTTCATTAAATTCTGTGCCCTTTCTTCTCCAAACGTACCTTTGCTCATTCCGGACAAAAAGTTATATTTTAACCTCATCGGTCCACAGAACTTGTTTCCAAAATGCATCAGGCTTGTCTATATGTTCATTTGCAAAGTTCAAACGCTGATTTTTGTTGTGAGGACGTAGAAGAGGTTTTCTTCTGATGACTCTTCCATGAAGACCATATTTGTACAAGTATCTGTTTATAGTGGAATAGTGTACCACAACTCCAGTGTCTGCCAGATCTTTCTGGAAGGATCGTGCAGTCAAACGTGGGTTTTGAATGGCTTTTTTCACAATCCTGCGAGCTGTTCTGTCTGATATTTTTCTTGGTCTTCCAGATCTTGCTTTAACTTCCACTGTTCTTGATGACTGCCATTTCTTAATTACATTCCGAACAGAGGATATTGACATCTGAAAACGATTTGCTATCTTCTTATAGCCTTCTCCAGCTTTGTGAGTGTCAACTATTTTCAGTTTCAGTTTTCTAGACAACTGCTTAGAAGAACCCATGGTGCTGATTGTTGGGGCAAGGTCAGATGAGTCTGGGCATTTAAAACCTTTGAGATTGACATCACCTGGTCTTCCCAGATGATGATTGAGAACAATCCATGACACTGGCAGGTCTCAGCTTTGCAAAGGTGGCAGTGCATCCTATAAATTCTGCAGGGTGCCCAAACTTTTGCAGACACCATTTTTTTGTTTTCTGTAATTTTTAAAGTGTAAATGATGGAAATAAAATCTAACTTTTTTTGGACATATTATAATAATGTCTAATCTGTAATTTGATGCCTTTTGGAGATTTTTCCATCTTTCCTTGGCTTTGTTATGCACATTAACCTCTTTACCACCAAGGACGTCCCTGGGACGTCCTCCACTTTGAGCGGTGATATCTCAATGATGCCTGCAGCTACAGGCATCATTAAGATATCCCCGTCTTCAGCCGCCGATTCTCTGCACTATAAGAATGATCAAAGCGGCGGTTCCACCGCTTGATTGTTCTTATAGGCAGCGGGAGGGGCCGCCGCCATCCGGTGCTTCTCGGGGCTCTCCCGTGCCATCGGGGGCCCGGAGAGCGAATCGGTCAGCGTCCGCTGCAGAACCATAGAGATGACTGGTGACCAGACGGTCACAGTCATCTCTATTACCGTCGGAGGACCGGGCGCGACGTTATGACATCACGCCCGGTACCCGGAAGTAAACAAAGCCGCAATCGCGGCTGTTGGCTTGTGATCGGTGATTCTTTTTTCACCGATTTCATGCTTGTAAGCCTGGAGGAGAGATGTGGGGTCTTATTGACCCCACATCTCTCCATAAAGAGGACCTGTCACACTGATTCATATTACAAGGGATGTTTACATTCTTTGTAATAGGAATAAAAGTGATCAAAATTTTTATTTTTTTAAAAAAAGTGTAAAAATAAAAAAAATTAAGTAAAATAAAAATAAAATTAATTTTTTTTTCCAAAACGCCCCTGTCCTCGATATCTCGCGCACAGAAGCGAACACGCATGCAGGTCCCGCCCACATTTAAACACCGTTTAAACCCCACATGTGAGGTATCGTTGCATGCGTTAGAGCGTGTGCAACAATTCTAGCACTAGACCTACTCTGAAACTCGAAAATAGTAACCTGTAAAAAATGTTAAAGCGTCACCTATGGAGATTTTTAAGTACCGAAGTTTGGCGCCATTCCATGAATGTGCGCAATTTTAAAGCGTGACATGTTAGGTATCTATTTACTCGGCGTAACATAATCTTTCACATTATACAAAAAAAATTGGGCTAACTGAGCTTACATTCACCCCAGGGCTGAGTCCATGGCTATAATGGGAAGTTAGAACAAATGTGGGCGCCAGTCACTTTAGTATTTTTCAATGCTTTAATGTAGAACTTGGAAGCAGTAATAGGATAGAGGGTTAGGGGAGATTTCAGATACCTTTAGCAGATCACTGACGGACTCCTTGAATCCAAAGGACGAAAACAGCTTTCTTTTAGCAGATTTTGAATTTACCTGGATAGGTCTTTCACAAAGACCTAGCAATTGGTATGGTTTCTGGATAAGCCTCTCTCACAGGACTTAGCAGCCAGTAGCACTCATGGATAAGTCTCTCTCACAGACCTAGCGATCAGTATGATTTCTGGATAAGCCTCTCTCACAGGCTTAGCAGCCAGAAGAACTCCTGGACAAGCCTTTCTCACAGGCTTAGCAGACCGTAGCTAGTTACCTTGATGTCAAATTGTAGAACAGCTTCACAGTACCAGAACCTTTAAGCCAACCCGGCAGTACTGTGAGGGTAGTTTAGCTTAGATGCGCCCTCCAAACGAGTCACAAGGCCCTCCTGAGAGACCAGCCTACATCCTGGCTCTCTCCAGCAAAGGGTCCTCCCCTGGATTTTTTCAGCTTGGCTCGGCTTCTTCCACGCAGGAAAGACAGCCTAGGACCACCTCAGGATTAGTAGGCCCCAGACAGGCTTCTGGGCCTACTTGCAGGGCTTGCAGTAATGTGCCCTCTGGCCAGGAGAGCCATGAGGTAAGAACTGACTAGAGCACATGGTGTCTGTCCCATAAATACCCTTTCCCAAAATGCACAGGGACCAGGAACCTCCTACTGGGCTGTTTCTGGAAAAATAATATTCATTACAGCTCAACTTGTTGTAATTCTCATACTGGCTTGTGGTACCAGTGACACCTACTGGCAACAGTGAAAAATGCACAACTAACCAAGTTCAAGACAGAAACCAAATAAACTATATACAATCAATCTGAGCTGTTTGCTGCTCAGCCAAAATTTTTTTTTACATTATAGCCCCATTTCTTTAGGAACAGGGGGCTACATGTTCTATTTAAAGTGGAACTTTACCCAAAAGGGGAGGTTTTGCTCTTCTTCCCCCTCTCACTTTTTTTGGGAGGGGGGAGCAGGTACCATTATTTTGACAAGTACCTGCTCTCCCACTTCCAGTCGGATTGTCGCACTGATCCGAGTGAAAGTTAGGCCCCCCTCCTTCCCCTGCAGACTGTGGGACAAATCACAAAGCTCGCACATGCACAGTTGGAAGTTGACTGAGAAGCCACAAGGCTTCACTGCTGGTTTCCCTTTGTCAAGATGACGGTGCCTAGACCCAAAGCTGTCTGAAGAATCGGCTTGCAAGGACAGTGCTGGATCCAGGGGCAGGTAAGTGTCCTTATATTAAAAGTCAGCAGCTACAGTATTTGTAGCTGCTGACTTTTAATTTTACTTTAGGGAGACTGGAGATTCTCTTTAAATATAGGTTGGGGGATAGGTGGAGTTATGTAGTCCAGCAGGCATTGCTTACAATGCTGGTTGGTATTTTAGTGCAGCAGAGGCACCGTGTTGTCAGCCTAAACAGAAAGTTAGTATCACACTGTATTTCTGGCGGGTCAACAGGTATTTTTCTGTGTTTGCAACCTTTATAAAACTATCACATGGAGAGTAGGGATGAGCTTTGTATTCGAGTCAAACTCATGTTCGACTCGAACATCGTATGTTCGATCGTTCATCGAATTATGAAAGTTTTTGGGCCGTTCGCGCCAAATTCGAGTTACGTTTCACAGCCCATAATTCACTGCGGCATCGCAGTGCACGGATGGCTGATGATTGGCCAATCACAGCTTGCAAAAAACGGAGAGCCATAATTGGCCAAAGCCAGGGTGGCTTTGGCCAATTATGGCTCAGGGGGTTTAGTACACGCCCCACACTATAAAAGGCCGCCTGCAGGTCGGCCTGTGTAGTGTGTTGCGGTGGTTAAAAGAGAGAAGACAGAGAGAGAGAGAGAGTGTACTTTTTAGTAGGTAGATAGAGCAGGCAGGCAGGCAGGCAGGCTAGTCAGTTAAAGTTACACTGTGTAGAGGATATATATGCATCCCAGGTGTTGTATATATATTTATACACTGTATAGTTTAGCTAGATCAGCTTTTCCTAATTTACTGGCAGGCAGGTGATTGTGCTAGCTGCAGTATTCTCACGTGGTGTGTTGCCTGTGTCCTCTGCAGTGTGCACCATAAAGCTACGTGGTGTGTGTACTGCCTTTGTCCTCTGCAGTTTGCACCTAAAGCTACTTGGTGTGTACTGCCCGTGTCCTCTGCAGATTGCACCTAAAGCTACGTAGTGTGTACTGCCCATGTCCTCTGCAGTGTGTACCTAAAGCTACGTGGTGTGTGTACTGTCTGTGTCCTCTGCAGTGTGCACCTAAAGCTACGTAGTGTGTACTGCCCGTGTCCTCTGCAGTGTGCACCTAAAGCTACATGGTGTGTGTACTGTCTGTGTCTGTGCTATTTTTCTCAATGATTTTCATCCATATTGCAGGGACCAGACATTACATTAAAGCCGCAAGCACTTTTAAATTACTTTTTTCTTATAGTAATCTCATTTTGTGCAGGGACAGTTCTAAACACGTGCCACTTCACAGGCATACTATAGACACCCAGAAGGTATGATATTTAACCACTTAAGCCCCGGACCATTTTGTTGCTAAATGCCCAGGCCAGGTTTTGCGATTCGGCACTGCGTCGCTTTAACAGACAATTGCGCGGTCGTGCGACGTGGCTCCCAAACAAAATTGGCGTCCTTTTTTCCCCACAAATAGAGCTTTCTTTTGGTGGTATTTGATCACCTCTGCGGTTTTTATTTTTTGCGCTATAAACAAAAATAGAGCGACAATTTTGAAAAAAATGCAATATTTTTAACTTTTTGCTATAATAAATACCCCCCAAAAACATATATACATTCTTTTTCCTCAGTTTAGGCCGATACGTATTCTTCTACCTATTTTTGGTAAAAAAAATCGCAATAAGCGTTTATCAATTGGTTTGCGCAAAATTTATAGCGTTTACAAAATAGGGGATAGTTTTATTGCATTTTTATAAAAAAAAAAATTTTTACTACTAATGGCGGCGATCAGCGTTTTTTTTCGTGACTGCGACATTATGGCGGACACTTCGGACAATTTTGACACATTTTTGGGACCATTGTCATTTTCACAGCAAAAAAAGCATTTAAATTGCATTGTTTATTGTGAAAATGACAGTTGCAGTTTGGGAGTTAACCACAGGGGGGCGCTGTAGGAGTTAGGGTTCACCTAGTGTGTGTTTACAACTGTAGGGGGGTGTGGCTGTAGGACTGACGTCATCGATCGAGTCTCCCTATAAAAGGGATCACTCGATCGATGCAGCCGCCACAGTGAAGCACGGGGAAGCCGTGTTTACTTACGGCTCTCCCCGTTCTTCAGCTCCAGGGAGCGATCGCGACGGAGCGGCTATAAACGAATAGCCGTGCCGTCGTCCCGGATCGCTCCCCGTGGGTTACCGACCGCCGCATGTAGCGGGGGGGGTACGCCCATATGCCTGTATGTGCCATTCTGTGGACGTACATGTACATGCGGCGGTCGGCAACCGGTTAAAGGAATTTTTCATTTTTTTAAATTTAAGCATCATTAAAATCACTGCTCCAGAAAAAACAACAGTTTTTAAAACTTTTTTTCCATTGATACATGTTCCCTGGGGCAAGACCCGGGTTCTCAAAGAGATTTTTAACGACAATAACTTGCATATTAGGCTTTAAAATGAGCACTTTTGAATTCGAACGGTCGAGTCCCATAGACTTCAATGGGGTTCTAAATGTTCGCGCGAACGGTCGGTCCGTTCGAAGGTTCTGGTGCGAACCGAATGGGGGGGGGGGTCGTCTCATCCCTAATGGAGAGATGTACATTTAAAAAAAAAAAAGATAATTCTCAGGCATATGCTTTACATAGCTATCTTTAGCTATTTCCTACTAATTAGCTAGCACAAAGTGCTATGTGATATTTTCCATCCATGATTTTCTTTCTCTCTTTATCCTGCTCTTTACATACTTCTTTAAAGTGTAAATCCACTTTTGTAGAGAAAAAAACATTCCCCTCTGGGTAATCTATGTACATTGCAAGGATTATAACAACCTTTGTTGCAGATTCCTACCTTTTTGTTATTCTAAAGAAATCCTTGTTTGTTCCTCTGTGCCTCTGTTCTGAGTGGGTCTAATGGGAGTGGTTTCATAATTATCTGTCAGCTGTGCAGCTTCAGAGCACTAATGAGGAAATCTGATGGGCCTGCATCCCTTTAGATGTGTTACTATTGAAAATGTTGCTCCAAAAATGTCATTTTTGTTGCAGCAGATGCCTAAAATCTGATTTGTATCTTAGGCAGACTTCTGAGAAAATTGGTGAGCCAATCACACAGGCAGGAAATTATGTTTCTGGGGTGTGTCCAGTACACATTCTGTGTACAGAACAACTCCAGGTAGCCACATTGCAATGCATTTTCAGAAAATAACAGTGGCTGCAGATTGAAAAGGAAAGGTAATAAATCAATTGCAATATGACTTGTATCGCAATTATATCCACTACATTATTTTCTCTTTATTTGCAATTTTTTTCTCCTCAAAAGTGGAGATACCTTTTAACCACTTGACATCCGCCCGCCGTCAAATGATGGCGGGCGGAATGGTCTATTGTTCTGACAGGACGTCATATGACGTCCTGTCTTTTAAAGCCTCTAGGGCGCGCGGCCGGCGCGCGCGCACCCGTCGCGTCACTGGGAACACAGTGCGCGTGCCCGGCGGCCGCCGGGCACCCCGCGATTGCCCAGTAACTGTGCAGGGACGTGGGCCATGTCCTGTCAGGGACAGAGGAGACCGATGCTGTTTTCCTTGTACATAGGGACACAGATCGATCACCTCCCCCAGTCACCCCCCTCCCCCCACAGTTAGAACACACCCAGGATACACATTTAACCCCTTCCCTGCCCCCTAGTGGTTAACCCCTTCCCTGCCACTCACATTTATACAGTAATCAATGCATATTTATAGCACTGTTCACTGTATAAATGTGAATGGTCCCAAAAATGTGTCAAAAGTGTCCGATGTGTCCGCTATAATGTCGCAGTCCCGAAAAAACGCAGATCCCCGCCATTACTAGTAAAAAATAAATTAAAACAAAATCATTATGTCCCCTATTTTGTAGGCAATATAACTTTTGCGCAAACCAGGTTATTGCAATTTTTTTTTTTTTTTTACCAAAAATATGTAGAAGAATACGTATCGGCCTAAACTGAGAAAAAAGTAAAAAATATTGTGTTTTTTTTCAAAATTGATGCTCTTTTTTTGTTTATAGCCCAAAAAATAAAAACCGCACAGGCGAACAAATACCACCAAAAGAAAGCTCTATTTGTGGGGGAAAAAAGGACGTTAATTTTGTTTGGGAGCCACGTCGCATGACCGCGCAATTGTCAGTTAAAGCGACGCAGTGCCGGAAGCTAAAATCTCGTCTGGGCAGGAAGGGGCTGTATGTGCACAGTAGGCAAGTGGTTAAACAAATCTCCTAGCTGTGAATGTGCGATGTGGCTCCCAAACAAAACTTGCGTCCTTTTTTCCCCACAAACAAAGCTTTCTTTTGGTGGTATTTGATCGCCTGTGCGGTTTTTATTTTTTGTGCTATAAACAAAAAAAGAGCGTAAATTTTGAAAAAAAACACAATATTTTTTACTTTTTGCTATAATAAATATCCCATTTTTTTTTAAAAGAAATTAATTTTTCTCAGTTTAGGCCGATACGTATTCTTCTACATATTTTTGGTAAAAAAATCGCAATAAGCGTATAGTGACTGGTTTGCGCAAAAGTTATATAGTGCCTACAAAATAGGGGACATAATTATGATTTTTTTTATTATTTTTATTTTACTAGGAATGGCGGCGATCTGCGATTTTTATTGGGACTGCGACATTATAGCGGACACATCTGACACTTTTGACACATTTTTGGGACCATTCACATTTATACAGTGAACAGTGCTATAAATATGCACTGATAACTGTATAAATGTGACTGGCAGGGAAGGGGTTAACACTAGGGGGCGAGGGAAGTGGTTAAATGTGTAGCCTAGTGAGTGAGTCTAACTGTAGGGGGAGGGGACTGACTGGGGAGGTGATCGATCTTTGTCCCTATGTACAAGGGACACAGCATCAGTCTCATCTCCCTGACAGGACGTGGATCTCTGTGTTTACACACAGAGATCCACGGTCCTGCCCAATTACTGGGCAATCGCGGGTGCCCGGCGGCCATCGCGGCCACCGGGCACGCTCATCGTGTTCCCAGTAACGCGGCGGGGGAGCGCGCGCCCCCCTAGCGGCTTTAAAAGACGAGGACGTCATATGACGTCTTGTCAGAACAATTGAGCTAATGTGCCGCCGTCAATTGACGGCGGTCGGTAGTAGAGTGATTAAAGCTTTTTATTATGCTGTATAGTATATATGTATATATGGAAAGAAATATCCTAGCTATACTCTGAAGTGTGTTTTAACTAAATAAACAGAATGCACAGAAGTAATTTTCTTCTCATTAATGCTCTGTAATTCTGGAGTGTGGTTCTGCTTCAGTTCTCTTTTTCATCAAACCAAAATGGACCCCTGCTGTATATTTTTTAGTCTTATTCCAGTACTATAGTAAATCAAAGCTGTGTGCTAGCTTAGTCTAAAGCAGCATATAAGAGCGGAGTGCTTACTAATACAGATATACAAATAAAATCTCATCTATTTTGTATACTGTGAAATATTACTTGACATATATCACCCTGTATTGTGTGAATTGTTTTAACCTCTTAATGACCATGCACAGAATATCTACCTAATTTGCAGCGTGTTTCCACATGACAGGATCGAACTGTTTACTAAAAGCTTTAGTCCCAGAGATAGTGCTGAGAACCAATCATTGTGGCAGAAGACAAAGCAGAGTATAGTAATTACACTGCTTATGTTCTTCTTCTTCCTTCCTCTGTTGTTTCTCGCAAATTGAAATAAAACAAACCAAAAAAAAAAAAACAGCACTATAACGTCCCTAAACATACAAATAAATACAATTGATATACAGTAACTGCATAACCTATAAAAATACATGCAAAATTCACATAAAAATAAGTTATGCAAACACAGAAAAGAGAAGGGAGCAGGGAGTATGGAGCATGCAACCTTAGCTCTCTGTGCCATATCTGTCAGACACAGCAAAACAGCAAACTGATCTCATGTAAAAAACCTTCCTGTATGCAACCTTCATAGCCACAGGATATTTCCCTCAACTGCTATCTTTTGGCATTGTATGGGTTAACTTAACAGCAGCCACTGCTAGTGTGAAGAGTGGCAGCACTTGGATGCCCCTTCTTGTTCTCTGCACCATTGAGAGATTCATACTTCTATTTTCCCACAATGCATTATGTTCTGTAAATAGAGGAGCGGATGAATGACAGGATCTCTACAGTGGAACTGGGCGCAGCCCTCCACCTGGTAATTTAAAGCTTAACAAAAATCTGCCAAAATCTAAATGCACAGATCAAATACATATATGGGAGCTGTTTTCCTGCAAGAGGATTTGCATTGCTATCCATCCAACCTTGAAATTTACACAGCTTTGTGTCACAGCTTAGATGGGAGGAGCATACTACCGATACCACTTAGCCAGTGAAGCTGCAGCAGACTGATGAGTAGAGTTCGGCAAACCGTTTGATCTGAGCAAAAGCTTGGCCTGAACATCCTGTTCGGCAAACACCCGAATTTGCAATGTACAGTGCATTATAAGCCCTATTTGGGCAAAGCTTTGCCCAATCAGGACACAGTGAATAGCTGTTTTTTTTGGAGCAGGCCGGTAAGCCAGTCACTGAGTCCTTAACCACTTACTGAGAACTTAAATCCCCTTCTTTCCCAGGACATTTTGCAGCTTTCAGCACAGTCACTTTTTGAATGACAATTGCACGATCATGCTACACTGTACCCATATGACATTTTTATAATTTTTGTTCACTAAAATAGAGCTTTCTTTAAGTGGTATTTAGTTTGCAAACAGTTAATATTTCTCCTTCATTGATGTGCGCTGATGAGGCTGCACTGATAGGCACTGATGGGCCCTGATAGGTGGCACTGATGGGGCTGCACTGATAGGTGACACTGATGGGCAATGATAGATGGCACTGCAGGAAACTGATAGGCACTGGTAGGTGACATTTATAGACAGCACTTATAGATGGCACTGATTGGTGGCACTGATGGGTACTACTTAGCAGTGCTGATATGCACTGGTGGGCACTGCTTAGCAGCAGTGGGTCTGGAGTGTACAGGACCGATGTCTGCTTTTTTTTCCCTCCTGCTAACAGTGTGAGGAAAAAAAAAATCAGAATACCGGCTATGTTTCATTGTCTGACAGCTAATCGCGTGGTAAGGGGCTGACTCGCTGATCACAGAGTGAGCCGCAGGTACCAGACAGGGGGCACACAGGCAGCTCATGCATGGGAGGATGTACATGGATGTCCTCATGGCAATTTAGACTATAGTGTGGTTGGGAAGAGGTTAACAATTGTCATCAGCTTCAATGGACTTCTCCGCTGACAGCTGAATGAAAAAAAAATTGCTGGAAATAAAATAAAAAAAAAGTGAAAAAAATGGCATGGGGCTTCCCCCATCCATACCAGGCCCTTCAGGTCTGGTATGGATGTGACAGGGAACCCCACACCAAAAGTAAAAAAAAAAAAAAATGGTGTGGGCCCCCCCCCCCAAAATCCATACCCAACCCTTATCCGAGCATGCAGCCTGACAGAACAGGAAAGGGGACAGCATGAGCGAGTGCCCCCCTCCTGAACTGAACCATACCAGGCCACATGCCCTCAACATGGGGGGTGCTTTGGGGCACCTGGGCAGTAGTTGTGGGGGTCTGTGGGCGGGGGGCTTATTGGAATCTTAAATCCCCCTTTAACCACTTCATTACCAATTTTCAGCGCTGACGCATTTTTAAGGACAATTGCGCGGTCATACAACACTGTACCCAAATTATTTTTTTATCATTTTTTTTAACACAAATAGAGCTTTCTTTTGGTGGTATTTGATCATCTCTGCGATTTTTATTTTTTGCACTATAAACAAAAAAAGACAAAAAATTCAAAAAAAAACAAAACAATATTTTTCACTTTTTGTTATAATATCCCAATTTTTTTTTTTTTATATTTTTTTCCTCAGTTTAGGCCGATACGTATTCTTTTACATATTTTTGTTAAAAAAAAAAATCGCAATAAGCGTATATTGATTGGTTTGCGCAAAAGTTATAGCGCCTACAAAATAGAGGATAGATTTATGATTTTTTTTTATTTACATTTTTTTACTAGTAATGGCGGCGATCTGCGATTTTTTTTTTGTCAGGCCTGTGATATTGCGGCGGACATATCGGACACTTTTGACACTGTTTTGGGACCATTCACATTTATACAGCGATCGGTGCTATAAAAATGCTTTGCTTACTGTATAAATGTGACTGGCAGGGAAGGGGTTAACACTAGGGGGCGAGGAAGGGGTTAAATGTATTCCCTGGGTGTGATTCTTACTGTGTGTGGAGGGGACTGACTGGGGGAGGTGACCGATGCTGTGTCCCTATGTACAAGGGACACAGCATCGGTCTCTTCTCTCCCTGACAGGACGTAGACATCGTGGCCGCCAGGCACGCGCATCGGCATCTCAGCAATGCGCCGGGCACAGTTTTTCCCCGCGCACGCGGGGAATGCAAATAAAAGGACGTCCACCCGGCAGTTGAGAGCCGCGCTGTGGATGTCTTTTGTCTACAGCGCAGGTCTCAAGTGGTTAATAAGTGGGCCCCCAGATTCCACACGCTAAGTAAATGAGTATGGGGTACATTGTACCCCTACTCATTCACATAAAAAAAGTGTAGAAACCGAACCCCCCAAAAAAATGCTCTGCCCACAACGAAGGCTAACCGCTGAATGCCTGCTCTGCTGTTTGACAGTTCTTGAATAGGTAAGGGGTGGGGCCACCTGGTGACATGGCCCCCTTGTGACATCACCGACCCAGCATGCAACAGTCAGTGATGTCACAAGGGGGCGTGGCCACCAGGTGATGTACCCAGATGGTCCCATCCCTTACCTATTTAAGATTAGGGATGAGCCGAATATGCGAACAGGCAAAAAATGTGTTCACACGTGAACACTGTTAAAGCCTATGGGACACGAACATAAAAAATAAAAAGTGCTAATTTTAAAGGCTGTCATAAAAAGTATTTGGGGACCTGGGTCCTGCCCCAGGGGACATGTATCAATACAAAAAAAAGTTTTGAAAACGGCCATTTTTTTAGGAGCAGTGATTTTAATAATGCTTAAATGAAACAATAAAAGTGAAATATTCCTTTAAATTGTACCTGGGGGTTGTTCCAGCGCCGTAATCCTTCTACGAGTCCAACCCGCCGCTATGAACAATACCCCCTCAATAGGAAGCTCCCGGCCGAATGACGCGAGACTTTTATAACCGAGGGCCGGGCCACCTCTGACGTGGATGGGTGACCCTGCGCCCCCCCCCACTGACGCAACAGGGGGTTTCCCCCATGGTGTCACGGGAAACCCCTGTGGCGTCAGAGGGGGCGGGGTCACCCATGTCAGTTTTTTTCAATTACTTTTATCTGTATTGCCGGGACCCGACAATTCATTATAGTAGCGAGTAGTTTTAAATGACTTGTTTTTCCTTTAGAAATGTCATTTTGTGCAGGGACTGTTATAAACACGGGAAACATGCGCTACTTTACAGGCATACTATGGACACCCCCCAGGTATGAAATTTAAAGTAATATTTCACTTTTATTGTTTCACTTTAAGCATTATTAAAATCACTAGGAGGTTCAGAGTCAGGGGTGCTGGGAAGAAGGAAGGTGCAAGGGGGTTCAGTGGTAGTGGTGCTGAGTGGGAGATGTCAGGATGCAGAGTGTCAGTGGTACTGGGTAAGTCACAATACAAAAGCTGTATACTTATAAGTAGGAATGGACAAATCTGCCTAGGTTCAATTCACAGAGTTCATAAAATCCTGCGTTATAATTCACAAAACCCAAATTTAGCAGCAAATCCCATGTCCATAGGGGGGGTATTTTGATATTAAGTTCTGGGCCATTGTTAGGGCAAGCTAGGGTAAAAAAAATAGGATTTTTGTACTCACCGTAAAATCCATTTCTCTGAGTTCATGGACGGACACAGCAGCCTTTGACCTTAGGGTTATATCCGCTTCCTTCCAGGAGACTTAGGCAGAAACAAAGCACTTTAAGTGTTAACACTTTCCTCAGTGCAGCTCCTCCCAGGGGGCGTGGTTCCCCGGGTATAACCCACACCCTGTTTTAGCAGCTCCAGTTCGTAACAAGCAGTACAAACAAAAAGGAGGGGTGGGTGCTGTGTCCGTCCATGAACTCAGAGAAATGGATTTTACGGTGAGTACAAAAATCCTATTTTCTCTTCCGTTCATGGACGGGCACAGCAGCCTTTGACCTTAGGGATGTCCCCAAGCAGTGTCAAAAAATTTGAGGGGTGGGAAAAACAATACAGCAAACCAAGCTACACCCCAAACAAAACCGGAGTTACTCAACGGAGGAACTCCAACTTTAAACTGCCGCCTGTAACACCTTGCGGCCGAAGGAGGCATCAGAAAATGCACTCACATCCACCTTGTAAAACTTTGAAAAAGTGTGGACCGACGACCAGGTCGCTGCCTTACACAACTGTAACACAGAGGCTTGATACCGGAAAGCCCAAGAGGCACCGATCGCCCTGGTCGAATGCGCCGTAACCCGAAAGGGAAGCGCCTGCCCCTTTAGGGCATAAGCCTGAAGCCCAACCTGTCGTATCCACCTAGAAATGGTGGCCGACAAGACTGCCAGACCTATTCTGGGACCAGCCACCGATACGGACAGTGAGTCTGACTTCCAGAACGGAGCCGTAGCAGAGAAGTACACCTGTAAGGCCCGAACCACATCCAGGGAAAGTAAAGTGGCCTCCTTCTGGTTTTTCGGCTAAGGATATAAGGATGGAAGAACAATGGGCCAAATCCACAAAGCAGATGCGCCGACTTAACTCGAGATTTCTAATTTTACTCCGCGCGTATCTTTGCGCCCGATCCTCAAAACGAGATACGCCTTAAAATCCGTATTTTCCGTCCTACCTAAAATAATTACACCGGCGCATCCTCGGACGCAAATTACGCTAGTCACGCCGCTGTTTTTGATAGGCAAAGATGCAAATGAGGAAGATAGGGCGATCCACATAATTAAGTGTGTGCGCCGTAGATTACGCCCTGTGCGCACCTGTTAGTTTCCCTGCGCAAATGTACACGTTATAAAAGCAGCCCTAATTTTACACATGCTGTGTAAAGGTCTGCTGAAGCAACAGCATTGAGGAAGAGCTAAGCACACATATTTGCTGGACTTCAATCTGTCTGCCAACATGCCCGGGCCATCCATGATCCTAACGGCACTCGCTACTTTAGAGGCGCAAAGAAGGAGGAGGGCACGGAGGAGGAGGAGGGCACAGGAGAGGGTATACCGCCCACGCCGAGATCTCTTTGGCATGCCTGCTTCTGAGGTCTATGGCAACTTCCGTTTTAACCGGGAAGCCATCCTTGAATTAACCCGAATCCTGCAGGATGATCTCACCACCCCAACCCAACGATCCCATGCCCTGCCACCTCTCATCAAAGTAATGGCAACACTCCATTTCCTTGCCACTGGGTCTTTCCAACGCACATGTGGAGGTCTGGCTGGGATGGCACAATCCTCCATGAGCAGGTGTGTCCATCAAGTAGTCCCTGCAATACTGCGGCGCATGGGCAATCAATTTCAAAAACCCACCCAGGAGGACCAGCGATTGCAAACCATGACGGACTTTTACTACATTGCCCGATTCCCACGGACCATCGGGGCCATTGATTGTACCCATGTGGCACTATAGCCCCCCCATGAGACAGAGCACCTGTTCCGGAATCGGAAGCACTGGCATTCCATAAATGTCCAGGTAATCGTAGATGCCCATGGCCTCCTCTGGCACGTCTGTGCAAAATTCCCTGGATCCTGCCATGACAGCTATATATTCCGGCAGACCAAAATCTCCAGAGATTTGGAACTGAACATGTATGGAGACAGCTGGCTGATTGGTGAGTGACATGGGTGTCAGGTATGTCCCCCCCATGATGCAGACATCACGAGGGGCACATGCATGACTAACATCCTCCTGTCTTTTCCCTTCCAGGTGACTCTGGATATGCCCTGGGACCACATATGATGACCCCATTCAGGAACCCCCAAACCCCAGGAGAGCAACGCTACAACGAGGCTCACATACGCACCCGGGCAGTTGTGGAGCGCACATTTGGGCTGCTGAAGTCCCGCTTCAGATGCCTGGATAAGTCTGGGGGTACATTGTTGTATTCCCCAGACTTTGTGTGCCAGATCATCGGTGCATGTTGTATTCTGCACAACTTTGCCATGAGAAGGGGACTGGAGATTGACATACGTGCTGACCTGACCCCCGACCCAGGCAATCCCCCCCTAACCCACTCTACCCGGTCTGCTGAGGGCAGCAGCCAGGAGACGCCTCGCAGAAGACATCTTTTCACAGTAAACGCACATGAATAATGTCACAATGAGAATGTTTCTTTTCACAGTAAACGCACATTAATTATGTCACAATGAGAATGCATGAATGCACACAACTGTGGTCCCTAGCACAGACACATCACATGCACATCGAATTGGATTAGATCCAAGTACCCCCCCCCCCCCTTTGGTACTTGGGACCAGTAACGCCATGCCACGGCTTCAATTATGTCACTGTGCATTCATACACCATTTAGGAACCTGGGATCACTTCTCCCTGGTCCTGGGGATCCCTTCTCCACCAAAACTGAGGGTGACACCCTTATTTTATCAGGAATGCCACCCCCCCACATTCACGCACATAAACCAAATCATAAGTACAGTATAATAAACAAAATCATAAAAATAAAAAATAAAGTACCCCTGCAAATTAATTCCGGCGGCGAGTGCTCCGTCTGGGCTGCCCAAGGGCACGGGCACGGCCAACTGGAGGATCTTCACGGGGGGGGGGGTGTTAGCAGGGAAGGGAGTATCTTCATGGGGGGGGTGAGTGAGCAGGGGAAGGAGCCTCCCCTGGTGTCTGTCCTCCTGCTGGCCTGCCCTCCAAGGCCACTGCTATCCTGTACAGACAGCCAGTGATGGCAGCCGTATTGGCCTGGCCAGCCCGGTTATTGTCCTGCACAGCCCGGGTATTGTCCTGCACAGCCTGGGTCAGGGCAGTCACCTCCTGGGCCACGCCTGTTGTGGCGGTCTTCAGGTCCCACAAACATGTGATGACCCCCAAAGAGTTTGTGGCCACATCACCGAGTGACTCCCTCATTGCACCCAGGCTGTGCTCCATCTTGGTAAGAGTTTTTTTAATCTCACCCAGAGTGCGGGTCTGCCGGGCATTGTCCTTCTGCAGACTGGCCGGCAGACGCTCAAACACCCCCCTGGTCTCCTGGGTCACCATCCTGCCTGCCCCTGAGGCTTGTGGCTCTGGAGGAGGGGAGAGAGTGACCCTTGTGGTTTGCAGCCTGTTGGGGGAAAGGTGGGAGTGGCTACCCCTGATGGTGGCCTGACTGCTGCCAGCCTCTGGGGTAGCCTCAAGGGTATCCTCAAATGTCATTAGATCAGAGGCCAGAAGGATTTCCCTGCCAAGCTGCAGATCTTCTTCTTCCACCCCCTCATCCTCCTCCCCCTCATCCTCCTCACGAGGGGAGGTTTGGCCACTCCCCTCCCCTGGGGACTCCTCAGCAGCCTCCTGTCCTTGGGGTGGTGCAGCAGCCTGGCCTGATGGCCCAGCATCCTCCTGGCCTGATGGGCCAGCAATCTCCTGGTCATCTGTGGAGGACACCAAACAATCACAGGTTTGAGGATCCACACACTTGGCACATCTTCCCTTCCCCCACCCACACATGCTAATCACCAGATAGAAAAACAAAAAATGTACCTGGTCTCACAGGAACATCAGAGTCAAAGCCATGCAGGCCCACCACCTGCTCTGGTCGGAAACACCGGGCCACTGCCCATTCCTCCTCAGTCAGCCGTATGGGGCATGGTCCCCCTCCTCCAGTGCCCCTCCTATGGGCAGTGAGCTTTGCCACCTTATTGCGGACCACGCTCCTCAGATCATTGATCTTTTTCTGTATGCCAGCGGGGGTCCTCGTCTCCCCCCCCCCCCCACCGCATTTATCTGATCTGTAATTTTTTTGTATATATTCTTCCTTTGGGCCGGGGAGGTGTTCCGGCTCTCAAGCCCATGTAAATATCGCCCATATTGGATGATATACCTGGCAAGGATTTGCTTCTCCACATGTGTAAAATTAAGCTTCCTGCGCTTGGGTGCCATCACAGACACCACTCAGCAACAAGAAAACTCACAGGACAAACAAACAAAAATACACACACAACAAACAAACAACAATCAAAAACACACAGGCAGACAGCTACTACAAAGTCAAAAACAAACACACAAAAAACAAACACAAAATCCAAGCAGAAAAAAAAAAAAAAAAAAAAAAACACAGCAGAAACAATCAAACAAAAAATACACTTATCAGAAACAAACAACAACTACAATCTAATACTCCTCCAAAACTTCTCTATCACACACAACTCACCAACAAACACTGACAAACGTTCAGAGCAGAAGCAACTTGCTCTAGGAAGGGAACACAGGGAAATACTTTTGCAAGGGAAGTGTGTTTGACTGGGGCTATTTACACACAGGGCGATCCTCAAACTAAGTATGCTTGGCCTTTTACCTATCTCACTGATTGCGCCGAGCAAAGTTCTGCACATGCCCAGTGAGCAGCAGATTCGTGCGCGCATGCGCAGTACGGCCGGCCCTTCATTTGCATGGGGTCACGGCTCATTACAATGAAGCACGCCCACTTCCTTCCCACTTGCAATAACCCCGCCTTACGCCTCGGAATTTAAGTTACGTAAGCGCTATTTTGTGCGCAAATGCGCTGTGGATACGGCACTTACGACACCAACTTAGGGCGCCGTAACTTAAATGACATAAGTTTTGAAAAACTTAATTTCCGCCGCTGTGGATTTGGCACAATGTCCTCATTAATGTGGAAAGCCGAAACCACTTTCGGGAGAAAAAACGGCTGCAGCCGCAGCACCACCTTATCCTCATGGATGACCAAATAGGGAGCCTTGCAAGACAAGGCCGCCAGTTTAGATACTCGTCTGATCGAGGTAATCGCTACCAGAAAAAACACCTTTTGTGACTGAGTCAACAAAGGGGTCTTTCGGATGTCCCCAAAGGGAGCATCCTGAAGCACCGAAAGGACTAAATTCAAGTCCCATGGGGGTAGTGGATGGCGCACCGGAGGAGCCACATGTCGGACCCCCTGTACAAACGTACGCACCAAGGACTGCGCCGCCAAGAAATCTGACTCTTAACCGTACTCAAGGCGAGAGCCTGATCCACTCCCCGCTGTAAAAAACAGCAGAATCCTAGACACCACGTATGAAGGAGGGTGCCACTTCATCTCCTCACACATAGAGATGTAGGCCTTCCACGTACGATGGTAAATCCTACGTGAGGTAGACTTCCGTGCACGCAGCATGGTAGAGACCAACGAGCCTAACAGGCCTCGGTCCATCAGTACCTGGCTCTCAACAGCCACGCCGTTAAAGCCAGCGACTGTAAAGCAGGGTGGAAGATCAGACCCTGCGACAGAAGATCTGTTCTCAGAGGTAGACGCCAGGGGGCGTCTGCCACCAGACGCACCAGGTCCGCGTACCAGGAGCGGCGCAGCCAGTCTGGGGTGATCAGGATTGTTGGAATCCCTTCGGCTTCCACTCTGCGCAGCAGGCGAGGAAGAAGCTTCAGAGGAGGGAAGGCGTAAATCAGTCGATAGTGACCCCAAGGAGCCACCAACGCATCTGATGCGTCCGCCCACGGGTCCTTCAACCTGGCCGCGAACCATGGCACCTTCCGGTTGAGACGGGACGCTAGAAGGTCCACGTCTGGAGTGCCCCACTTTTTGCACAGACCCCGAAACACTTCCGGGTGAAGTGACCATTCTCCTGGGTCCACTGATTGGCGACTTAAGTAGTCGGCTTGCCAATTCTGAACACCCGGAATGTACACGGCCGATAGAGCCGGAACGGACCTTTCGGCCCACCGAAGGGTGTGCGCTACTTCCAGCGCTGCAGCCAAGCTTCGTGTGCCTCCCTGATGATTGACTTACGCCACGGCCGTGGCATTGTCGGACTGGATCCTGACCGGTCGACCCTGCAGCTCCAGGGACCACCCGGCAAGGCACAGCTTGAGTGCTCGGAGCTCCAGAACATTGATCGGCAGGCGAGACTCCTCCTGAGTCCAGCGCCCCTGGGCTGACTGGGTGCCCCAAACGCCCCCCCAGCCGGAGAGGCTGGCATCCGTCGCGACCACTGTCCAGTGACATCGCAGAAATGACTTCCCGGCCCGAAGCACCGGAGACGTCAGCCACCACACCAGGGAAGACTTGACCAGTTGACTCAACTGAATCTGGGAATCCAGAGAAGACGGGAGCCTGTCCCAACGTGACAGAATCTCCTTCTGTAGTTCCCTGGTGTGGAATTGGGCATAAGGAACTGCCTCGAAAGAGGCCACCATCAGACCCAGAACCCTCATGCAGAATCGAAGAGACGACCACTTCTGGGTCAACATCTGCTTCACCACAGATTGCAGAGTCTGAAGTTTCTCCGTTGGGAGAAACTCTCTCGCCTCCGGAATCCAGGACTAGCCCTAGGTATTCCAGACACAGAGACGGAACCAACACTGACTTCTGGATATTCAGAAGCCAGACGAACTCTTGGAGAGTCTGACACATGATAGACACGTCCTCTTCTAATTCTGAGCCTGAGGAAGCTCTCAGGAGAAGGTCGTCCAGATATCCCACGATAGCGATCCCTCGCTGTCTCAGCAGGGCCAGTATAGGGGCGAGCACCGTGGTGCCTAGGCCAGGCCGAACTGGAGGGCCACAAATTGAAAGTGGTCCTCCCCGATCGCAAAGCGCAGAACCTCTGGTGCCTTGTGCATACGGAAACATGCAGGTATGCGTCCATGATATCCAAGGATGCCATGAAGTCCCCCTGATGGAGCGCTGCTATTACCGAGCGAATCGACTCCATCCTGAATTTTTGCACTTTGACAAAGCAATTGAGGGCCTTAAGGTCCAGGATTGGACGGACCCCTCCTTTTTGGGGGCTACAAACAGATTGGAGTAAAACCCCTGAAACCGTTCCATCGAGGGAACTGGCACAATCACTCCCCTGACCAGAAAATCCTGGACAGCCCCTGACAGAGCCTGCCGGCAAACCGGAGGAAACTGGAGGCTGGAAGGAAAAAATCTGTTTGGTGGACAAGAGAGAAACTCTGTCTTGTACCCCGAGGAAACTACTTTGCAAACCCAACAGTTGGAGAGGAGAGACCTCCACGAAGCCGGCCCCCTACCCAAGACCCGGGCGGGGGCAGACCTTCATGCGGAAGCAGGTTTGTCCGCAGGCTTGCGGAACCAGGGGCGCTTCTGCCCTGCAGCGGGCGCCTTAGCACCTTGCAAACTTTTTCCTGCAGCACAGGGCGCACGAAAAAAACGCTTTGGGGTAGTAAAAGAGGGCCCTTGCCTACGACGAGGCTCCTTGCCCTCCCCAGACTGTGGGAGCAGTGTGCTCTTACCACCTGTGGCATCCTTAATGATGTCATCCAGGGACGCCCCAAAAAGCCACTCACCCTTAAAGGGCAAATCCACCAAGGCCTTCTTGGAGGATCGGTCCGCAGACCAGCATTTCAGCCACACAAGGTGGCGTAGTACCACCGCATAGCCAGAGGCTCTGGAAAGCAAGGGAAGCGTATCCAGGGCCGACTCACAGACAAATGTTAGACCCTGAACCAATTGTTCAGCCAGGTCCTTGCAGGTCTCGGAAGCATCCTGCACCTCCAGCTTCTGCAGCAATAACTTTGCCCGTTCGTCAGTGTCTGCGACACCAGAGACCCCGCCACAACCGGTCTCACAGCCGAACCCACAACCGTGAACATAGAGCGGGCCACAGCCTCCACTCTCCTATCAGTGGGGTCCGTAAAAGCAGGAGCCCCCACCACAGGCAATGTGGTGGCCTTACTCAGTCTGGACACAGGAGGGTCCGCTGACGGAGGAGAGACCCACATATATTATATATATATATATATATATATAAATATACATTTTTTTTTTTTAAAGTCCTCCTCAAAGGGATAACGGACCGCAAAGTTTTTTAGGAACAGCAAAAACTTTTTGTGGCGTGTCCCATCCTTACATAGCAAATGCTCCAAATAAGGAACACAAGGAAATACTTTTTTTGCGGTGCTGGGTGGCTTGCGGAACCCAAAAGGGACCGGCACAACTGGTGCTCCCGCCAAATCCTCAAGTTTATGAGTATCACGCACAGCAGAATAAGAGCTCCAACAAATTCTATAATTTACTGACCCTGTGGCAGAATCATCCTCACAGTCCGTGTGGGTTAAGCCTGCATTGACAGAGACATCCCCAGAAGCAGGCTCAGGGAGGGGGCGCTTTGTACCCCCTTACTGGGCACCAGCTGCTTCAAACCTGCCGAGAAACGCCTCAAGTACAGCCGACATTGCCTCAACAGATACGGCAGGAGCAGGGGAATAAAGTATAAATCAGGCATTGCTGGGGCAGAAACACCAGGTTCAGGTTCATATTGCCCCACCGCTGTGTACTGCAAGACAGAACAACCCACCGGTCACCTCCTGGCTGCAAAAATAGAAGCAGAGGCCTCCCAGGGACTCACCACCCCACCCAGCTGCAGAGAGAGCTGAAAACCTGAGGTGTGCTCCGATGTGCTGGCTGTGCTGTGTCTGTCACCCCAGGGAAGAATCACAGCGTTTCACAGCACTAAAACTGTCACAAGAGACCAAGAGATTTCCAAGATGGCCACCGTCTGAGGTAAAAATCACCTCATACAACACAGCAGCACCCCCCCAGAGTAACAACACAGTCCCCCAACAACACACGGGCCCCGGCGGTAATAAAGAAAACCCAGGAGGCCCCCCTTTACAGCCGCTACCCAGTCAGGGGAAGGAGGAAGGGGAGAGAGGAAAGCAGGGCGGACCCTCAGTCGACCTCCCCAGGGAAAACACCAGCCATACCTGAGCAAGGGGCCACTACTTACCTGTCCTGCGACCACCGTCTGGAGGTATCCCAGACAGAACCAACGTCCACTAACGGCATGGCTGTCGGCCAGACACACTGTGACAAAGCCATAGAGACCGGTCATATGTGTGTCCTGGAACATGTAGTTCCCCGGCCGCCCCTGGAGCAATGGGGCCTGTCGTGGACGACCCAGAGCTGAGGGCCGGCACATGCTCGATGGCCGAACATGGGGGGACTACAAGAGTCAAGACCCAGCCTGTGACCCAGTCGGCTGTTGATAATAGAATCACAGGATTCAAAAATGCAGGAACAAAATAAAAAAAAGCGAGAAAAATCGCAAGAAAAAAATCTCCAGAGTGCCTGCCTCTTCTGTCGTTAGGCAGAAAAAAACTGGAGCTGCTAGAGCAGGGTGTGGGTTATACCCGGGGAACCACGCCCCCTGGGAGGAGCTGCACTGAGGAGTGCTTTGTTTCTGCCTAACTCTCCTGGAAGGAAGCCGATATAACCCTAAGCTCAAAGGCTGCTGTGTCCGTCCATGAAAGGAAGAGAAAGGGCATGGAATGCTGGACACTGCCCTGGGCATCTAACAAAGCAAAAAAATTAAAACTTTTTAAAATACTGCATAGCAAGGAGAGGGTCCTTTTCATCTTGATGACTACATAGAAGAAAAAAACAGTAATCATTTAAATTACATGCTTGGGACATAACATTAAGGTGTATGGAACAGTATGACAATTACAGTGTCGTAATTTGGCATCACATCTTTTGTGTAGCTCTCACCCCCAGAGGGGCTGCCAAGAATAGTCCGGTTCTCCCAAGTAGTAGAGAGGCTGCGAATCACAAAAGCACAATCCCATACACACCAACAATTCTGGCTCAGTCTAGGGGATGTCTTTTTTTTTGTATTTATTGCTGAAGAACTTTAACAGGAGAGACACTTAGGGTCACAGGATATTCCCACATGATCAGTACAATGCTGGGAAGACAAACTTTCTTCTAATAGCAGCTTTCTGGATATAGCAAGGAATGGCCAGTATATCTAGGACCCTGTCTCAACAGTCCATAGGGCACCCTTTGGCACTTTGCTTCCTTCTGGCACATGTGCAACTAACAGTCCCCAGCAAGGTCTTTACTTCAGCCAGGAGACAGCCACGGTAGAGACTTTTTATTTATTTTTGCTAATCTTAACACTTTTAAAGCCGATTTCCATGTTTCCTTTAACTTTAAATAGCAATTTGCTTAACTATGTGCTGCAGTGTCTCTGAGCCCTGCATGTAGCTTCAGCTACATACAGTACACAGTGCTGTGTTACGGCTGGGAGACTTTCCTTCTCACACCCAATGCAGAGTCGGTCTCAGCCATTCATAGGCAGATATGTATTCTTTCAATGAATACAAAGCATTCTATGACTGAGTAATGCCCTGTACACACGATAGGTTAGTCTGATGAAAACGGTCTGATGGATTTTTCCATCAGTTATCCGATGAAGCTGACTGATCATCAGTCTTGCCTACACACCATCAGTTAAAAAAACGATCGTGTCAGAACGCGGTGACGTAAAACACTACGACGTGCTGAAAAAACAAAGTTCAATGCTTCCAAGCATGCGTCGACTTGATTCTGAGCATGCGTGGATTTTTAACTGATGGACGTAGCCAGAGACGATCGTTTTTTTCTATAGGTTTTTTTATCCATCAGATAATTTTAAAACAAGTTCCTATTTTTTTAACCTATGGATAAATAACCGATGGGGCCCACACGCGATAGGTTTGGTCTGATGAAAACAGTCCATCAGACCGTTTTCATCAGACTAACCCATCGTGTGTACGCAGCATTAGAGTGGCGGGCTTATGATATTACACTCTCCAACTTGACCAGTCAGAGAATGTTTTGTATTTATTCACAGAATACAAAGCTGCCTATGAATGGCCAAGCACCGTTTAGACTGATTCTGCATTGTTTCAGGTGTGAGATGAGAATTCTCTGTGTCACAGCTTGAACCCAGCACTGTGTACTGTATGTAGCTGAAGCTACATGTAGTACATGCTGTACTTAGAGACACTGCAGCACTAGGTTAAGAAAATAGTTAGTTTGGACCAGCTTGGCCCAAATAAACTATTTAAAATGAAAGAAAACAAGGAAATCAGCTTTAAATGGTCGGTTCACCCAAACACGTATTTGTTTTTTGGGAGACGCCTGGAAAGTTAAACCACCTGACGGTTTCTTATATGGGAGGGGGGGGGGGGTGCCCCACTCTCCCATTTGTATTGGAATTCACTTTATGTTATGATGACTGCAACAGAAGAAACTTTGTTGTGGCAAATGTACCAGAAGAAACTTGAAGTAGGAACGCTCAAAACTTCTAGGAAAGAAAACTTTAGGATTATGGCAAGATCACACTGTTGGGCTATTCAGGACATAAAAGAAGACCAGAAGGTCCAAATAAGGCCATCATGCCTTACCTATAACTAAAGTATCACTTGTGGGTAGACTAGCCCTTTAAGGCAGGGCAAATACTGTATTATAAAGTAGACATGTGCAGTTAGTTTCGTTCAGTAATGAAATTCAGACAAAATTGTTGCTATGTATCCAAATTACAATCGTAATGAATTTAAATGAATCCAAATAAATTTTGAATTATTACCATACTGCTGATTTTCTTGAAAGACTATGTATATTAGTGTTAGAATATAGCTGTCTTCTGAAATTCAAATTTAGAAAATACTAGAATGTAAAAAGGAAAATCATAGAATAGAAAAGAACAGATTTGAATAGGATAGATTAAAATAGAAAGAAAATAGCCATCTTCCAAAAAAATTATTTTGAAAATAGAATAGAAAAGAATAGAGAAAAAAATTGAATAGAAAGATTATAGCTGTCTTCCAGGATTCAAATTTCAAACAGAATAGAAAATAAAAGAATATGTTTAAATAACCAAACTCCTTGTCCAGCATAATCAGACTTCATTTGTTAATACATAATGGGGGTTATTTACGAAAAGGCAAATCGACTTTGCACTACAAGTGCACTTGAAATTGCACTTGGAAGTGCAGTCGCTGTAGATCCTAGGGGGACATGCAAGGAAAATAAAAAACAGCATTTTAGCTTGCACATGAGTGGATGATAAAATCAGCAGAGCTTCTCCTCATTTCAGATTTACAGTGACTGCACTTCCAGTGTAATTTCAAGTGCACTTTGCACTTGTAGTGCAAAGGGGGATTTGCCTTTTGTAAATAACCCTCATAGTGTACTTCATTGCATCCCTGGACCCTCCTTTAATGTAGGTAGTACTTGGATCTCAACTTGATTGTCACCTAGCAGGTTAGGACCAGCTGTTCCAACTCCTACAGTTACTCTGCTTAGAAACAAGGACATACTGTACATGCTCTGCTGAACTATAAAGAAAAGAACACAGCAACACTGACTTGCTATGCTGCGTCTAAAAACAAAATTCACGTAAAAGCACATTTCTGCTCCCCTATATGCAAGTGTTATATCTAGTGCAGTGCTATCTCTGCACAAATAAAAGTAATCGTTGTAATATGTGCAAGCTGGTGTTCTGTGTTTTTTTTTTCAATAATGCCACAACTTGTAGTCTTGCCTAATAGGTCCCATATTAAAGTCCTGCACCAGGTGTCTTATGCCGCGTACACATGATCAGAATTCCCGACAAGAAAAGTTTGATGTGAGCTTTTGGTCGGAAATTCCGATCACGTGTAGGCCCCATCGGACTTTTTTTGTCGGAATTTCCGACAGCAAAAATTTGAGAGCTGGTTCTCAAATTTTCAGACGGGAAAAGTTCTTGTGGGAAATTTCGATCGTCTGTATGCAAATCCAACGCACAAAAATCCTACGCATGCTTGGAATTATTGAACTTCATTTTTCTCGGCTCGTCGTAGTGTTGTACGTCACCGCATTCTTGACGGTTTGCATTTCCGACAACATTTGTGACCGTGTGTATGTAACACAAGTTTGAGCCAACACTCCGTTGGAAAAAAACGTGTTTTTCTCGTCAGAAATTCCGATCGTGTGTACACAGCATAAACGTAGAACTATAGGCAAAACTTTTTAGAGTAGAAGGTTATATAACCCATTATATTTTTCCGCTGTATCCTATTGGGGAGATTTCCCCTCTCTTCCTGTTCCATAGTCAAATAGGAAGCGAGAGGGAATCCCTTGGGCCCCCCAGGTCACCAGAACTAGTATGCTCATTGGAAGATTTCCCTCATTACTTTTCTTGGGACGACCCAAAATTTGGGATTTTCTTTTACTTTCAATAATGGTAAACAGGACAACTAGAAAGGGTAATTCGCCTTAACAGGGACACAGACAGCAAAAAACAAAACAAACAAGTCCTAATCCCTCTCCACTCTATCCAAAACTGAAAATAAAAGTTTGGACTTTAGTTAGTTATACGCCAGCACACCAGTAAATAGCAATAAAAAAAATTTACTTGCACAATGTAAATCTGTGCGGCCCCAAAACATTGTTGGTTTAGATGACATGCAATTGGAAGTCTTTTGCTTACTATGTACTGGTGTGCTGGCAGCTGTTCCGTTTGTGGTTTTAAAATCTGGCACTGCTAGAGCATGGGCTAGGTTGTAGTAGAGGGGGGTTAACTCGGAGAAAGGAAGAAGCACCGCTCACCGACCCAGTGCATGCCTTTGCCAGTGCCGCTCCAGCCATGCCCCACTGACATGTTTCGCAGGGTGCAACATGTTAGGAGGGACATTGCCAGAGTGCACTGGCTAAGGCCACACTCATTCACATAGTCATGCACTGGGTTGGCGAGCGGTGCCTCTTCCTTTCTGCGATGATGCTTCCATGCCTCTGAATGGTGCATACCAACGGGGAGATCTTTATACCAGCTTAGAGCAGCACTGCAAGTTATACCTGGATCACAGAGGGGTGGCAATTGTTAAATTTTATGCTAAGCAGTTGAATAATAGCCACTCACAGACTTATGCTGGCCATACAAAGTACGGAAAAACATTCAAACCCAATTTTCAAAAAAACAAACATTCGGCCGAAATCGCTCAATGGACATAAATTAATACATTTTTTGTTGTTTTTTTTTTTGGCTCAAAAACATCCCAACTGATTACTGATTTGTCCCATTACCTGGCCAAAAAAACGAATGAACTGACTAAATCAGTGGTCATCAACCCTGTCCTCAGGGCCCAGTAACAGGCCAGGTTTGCAAGATAACTGAAATACATCACAGGTGATATAATTTGCTGCTCAGTGATTGCAGTATTCTAGTCTGCATCTCCCCAAGGTAATACATAAACCCTGGCCTGTTAGTGGGCCCTGAGGACAGGGTTGATGACCACTTGACTAAATGACTGAATTTTCACAGATTATTCGTGTAGGCCGGTGCAAATTGTAACGGCAGTTCCTTCTAAGGCCCCGTACACACGGTCGGACCGAACCGATGAGAATGGTCCGACGGACCATTTTCATCGGTTCACCGCAGAAGTGGCCTGATAGTCTGATGTGTGTACACACCATCAGTTCAAAATCCGATCGGGTCAGAACGCGGTGACGTAAAACACACGACCTGCTGGAAAAAATGAAGTTCAATTCTTCCAAGCATGCATCGACTTGATTCTGAGCATGCGCGGGTTTTGAACCGATGCTTTTCTGTACAAACCATCGGTTTGGTCCGATCGGGCAGCGGTCCATCGGTTCGGTTTTGAAGCATGTTTTAAAATTATGGACCGGAGGAAAACAGACCGATGGCCTATAAACACGGTCGGTTTGGTCCAATGAAACTGAACTTCGGTTCATTCTCATCGGTTCGGTCCGACCGTGTGTACGGGGTCTATGGCTCACAGCGGCTAGGTGTGGCAGCCGGCCCTATTCAGTATAATTACAGGTCACCAGTAGCTGCAGCTATTCATGACGTCAGTTGCGCAGGAGCTGCCGGACGTGCCATTGCTTCAGTGACAATGACTTCGGCATATGCAAACACAGGGGATATTTCCTAAACCGTGCAGGTTTAGGAGATATCCTGGGTAGCTACAGGTCAGCCTTAATATAGGCTTACTTGTAGCATAAAGTGTGTTGTAAGGGTTTACAACCACTTTAAACTGAATCTGCATAAGTCACATATCAGCCCTTGTTCACACCAATGCACTTTGACAGTTCAAAAACGCATGACAAGTCAAACCCTTTAATTGGTAATGGAACTGTTCAAATCATTGAGACTCAAATCGCAGAGACTTTGAAAAAGGTCGCTGCACTACTTTTCTGTGATTTCATTGCGACTTGCATTGACTTCACAAGCTGCAATGAAATGGCTGATCTGCGGCTTTGAAATTGTGCTGAAGCAGTGCGATTTCAAAGGCGCACTGGTGTGAACCAGGGCTTAGTGGTTTGGTAGAGTCTTATAAACTCTTCATTACACAGATCATATATACTTCAGTGATACAATGAAAGAAACATAATGCAAGAAAGCACTTTATTAACTGAAAGGAAAACACAGACTCCAGAATACACACAGAAGCAAATTTATTTTATTATTTTTTTTTAAGACAGAACAAATATAGTGGCAAACATCAAATAAGCAAATTTACCATATAACTGGGGTAAACAGAGACTTCAAATACAAAATATAATTAAGGGGTCGTATTTAATAGTGTTTGAAGAGCAGCTCAGGTCTCCATGTTTGTTTCTACCTATTCTGGTAAAATGTATTTCAGGTTTAATCCAGCAGGCCAAGAAACTTTAACAATGGGACTATAAAGGAAAACGTGATTTAGTTTAATAAAACAATTATGAAAAAAGCTTCTGTGTTATGAGGAAAATAGCACTAAAAACGCCATTGCTTATTATGCTTAGAAGGCACAGATTCAGAAGCTCTATGCAGCCATTTGCCTGTTATCTGTGCTGTTAGGCAGTGAACTATTTTTGGAATTTTCAAAAAACAAACTCCCATTAGAAACGCTCAAGAATGATGAATCATTTATGTTTTATTACCTGATCTAACCATCTTTTTGCAAAAGCTAAAAAAAAATGTAAGCCTTTCAGAATTGTCTTTAATTTTATACTTTTTTGATAAAAAAAAAAAAAAAAAGCAGTCAGATTTTTTTTCTTAAACTAGGTTTCTTTACACGTTATCTCATTACATATCTTCTAACATTTACTAAATGCATTTTATATATAAAACACATGCCTAAGTGTATGCACTGGGTGTGAAACTGTGTGCATATCAGCTGGCAGGTGCCCTGCCTGCAGGGTACATTGAACCCCTACAAATAGTGCTGATGAAATATTGTACAAACTGAACCATATCCACATGTGTCTAAGGCAATTATAGGCGGTTGTGTGCAGAAGGATTAAAATGCAAAATATATTCAACATTAATAAGTGGCTGCCCAAAGTGAAAATACGATAAAAGGCTCAAGCTATTTCTATCATAATCTTTGCTCATTGTGCATAACTATAAACCTTAATGTTCATAAAAAAAAATTAGGCCACATTCAGGAAGTCCTGATGAAAGTGTAAGGCCCCTTTCACATGAGTGGTCCAAATCACGTCTGGCTGTCTATTTATGAGACAGACCCAATTGGACCCTTCATTATCCTCTATGAAATGGCAGATGTAAATGGACTTGTTTGCATTTACACACACCTACCTCCAATTCAATCTGGCAAAAACAAAGGAAAGGGGGATCTGTCCACCTCTTTCTGGCTGGATCAGATTGGAGGGCAGTCGGGTGTGAATGGAAAACCAGTCCATTTACATCCAACTGCTTATAGAGCATAGCGGGGTGTGTCAGTGAACAAATCTCTTGCTGAGCAAACTGGGAGTTAGGCAAAGTATGGCTCGTGTGAAAGGGGCCCAAGTGTTGTTTTAACAGACAATTGTATGAGTAAAGGTTTAAAATCCAAGGGGCGATCATAAAAGCCCTGCTATGCTACATTCAACAGCAAAACCTGTCAAGGGGTAGTGAGAGCGGCTACGAACAAAATGGAGTGCCCCGTAAAAACCAAGAGGCAAAAATTCGAGAGGAAAGGCATTTTACATGCCGCTGCTATGATCTGTTTATCAGCTATGAAAATGTGATTCGCTAGCACACGTTGCAGCCTCGTCAAGTCCAATATAGGTTTATGAAGCAAAACTTCCCAAGGGTTTTTACATATATTGGAGTGAAAAATGGTATTGACCATTGCATAGACCGATATTTTTATCCATCAATTTAGCCTCTTACAATACTCTGTTTAGCTTCTGCACTCCTTATGTATCTATATAAAAGGCCTGAAACAACCTTTCCAGTAAAAATAAAACAGATTTTTGGCAGGGCTTAAAAATAGAGCCGTAGGAAAACGATATATCAATATTCCATTGTATTGGGAAGGGCTTCTTGTACAGTTAAAATAAACATGAAAAAATAAAAAGATAAAAAATGGTTAAACAGAGCTTCCAATCAAGCAAAATCACATGTAAAAAAAAAACAAAAAAATAAAATAAACGGTCAGATAAATAAAAACAAAATTATGAAAAATTTAGAATGTCAACTTTCTTGTAAAAGCTGAGCTTCAACTTTGCCTTTTACCATTTGGGTAGTATGACTACATGTCACAACAAAGAGGCCTGAAGGAAAAGTCACAGAACTTATGTTTTTATTTTCTATCAATCAGTATCCCCTTGTGCAGGTTTGCACCAGATTCACTTTACTGTACCGAAAAGGAGATGGCAGAAGTATGGGTAGCAACAGTCACCCTTATATTTTCTGGGTTTTGACATTTTTGCAAAGAAATTTAGTACATGTCTTCGCACCGCATGATGTCTGTAGCTAGATTAAGTTTCTTCTTTCTGCTATGTGGATTAAGGTGTGACCAGATATAGTTCAATGTAATGATTAAGATATGAATTAATCTTGCAGCAATAATAGTAATGCTGAGCATCTACAGCCTTGGAGCAGTAAAAATGAAAAATGCTTGCAAGGGATACACAACACCCTGGACTATTGTAAACTTTTCAAAATAATTTTGTAAATTTTTGGCAGAATTTACCTCTTTTTACCATGTAGTCACAGGTCTACTGAAAGAAATCTGAATTTACGGATTGCCCTTATACACACACAATTGATACACTCAATTACCTTAGTCAAAGCATAAGAAAATCTCTAAAATTTCAAATTCAGTAGAATATCCCCATTTAGTGACACGTATGTGTACTTTACCTACACAATCAAAAATGAATACTCATATCTTCATAAATATAAAAATCTAAATGGATCTAAAAAATTTTTCTTCAAGATTTAAAGTTAATATGGTAAATTGATAGCCTCTCACTGGGTCTCAACCTAATCCTTCTACTTTGGGGGGACTGTATTTGGGAAATGGATAAATACGTAATGTTTTAAAAACATACCCATGTTCATTGCAATAATCCTTGGAGATTTGAAAGGATTTGGGAAAAAGTGGATTGATGCATTGTGTTTAAATTTTAATCAAAATCCTTGATAAATACTAGGGGTTAGTGTTTTCTGTCGCCCCCTTACTTTGGCTTGGGGCGCGGGAAGAATGTAAAAGATTTATATACTACATGTGCCACAGTATTTCTGGATATCTTTGAATATTCCAGAAAATTTTTGAATATTTTTGATGATCTATGAATATTGTATAGAGTATCTGTGATGACCATGCATCTGTGATTATCATTATCACTGGATGTAGTTGTTTAGAATGATGATTTAACCTTTGTTGTTGTGCATTTGTTGTAAAATTTTCAAAAGTGAAATAATAATAATAAAAAAATATGAAAATGAACCAATTCAATACACACGATTCTTGCCAATGACTGGTGGTTGCCTTGTCAAGGGGAGCAGGGTGCATTAACAAACAAAGCATTATACAGAGAAGATTTGCCTATATAGTTTTCCGAGCCATCAGTAACGCCAAATGTATGAGAAGTGCATGACTGTTGTAGATCCATTAGTACAACATTTTAATGGTCATCTTATTTGTATTGGGCAGTACTGTGGCTAAGTGGATAGCACTTCTGCCTAGCAGCACTGGGGTTGTTGGTTTGAATTCCAACCATGGCACTACCTAAACAGAGTTTGCATGTTCTGCCTGAGCCTGCATGGGTTTACTCCCACACGCCAAAGACATAGTATGTGTATGTATGAATGAATGCAAGTTAGGGACCTTAGATTGTAAGCTCCTTGAGGGCAAGGACTGGTGGGAATGTACAGCACTATACAAGTACCCTAAATATATATAAATATTGTTGATTAACATAGACAAATAAATTTGGTGGTAAGATATACAGCCATCTATTAAAATGTGAATCTTGGTAGAAAACTGATGTTGAACGTTATTTTGTTTTAAGGTGCTATTTTCCTCGGAATATTGAATATGATTGATTTGTTTGCCAGGAAAAAAAAAAGCTGAAGAAAATGGAATCATGCAAACCACATGCCAAAAATACCATGCAAAAACATTCACGTAACAGTTTACATAACATCAATATGTCAAGGGATGGTGGATCCACAAGGCTTGTCAGCAAGGTATACCATTCTAAAACACCTACTTATTATTTATAGAAATGTACATAGCTATTTTACATTGGAGTGATACTATGAATCCTTGCAAAGCCCAGAAAGGTTCTTGGCCGTATCAGGATTGAGTGGTAAAATTGTAACTCCATTTGTCTTGCAAAAGAGACTCAAGTTAAATTGTCATTGAAATTCCTTGGTTAGAACAGAGAGGACTGAGATCTGAGAATGGAACATGGGTTTATGAAGGATCAGAGCTGCTTTCTCAAAGAAAACAAAAATCAAGAGCAAAAGAATACCCCACATACAAACAGGACAGAGATTGTCAATCAGTCTCTGAAAGAAAATTTTCAAGTGTATCAAAAAATTGTTCTGTCATTACAAACAGACAATGCTGCAAAATAGGACTTAGTATCTTCAAGCTTTGCTTAGCATGTGTGCAGTTAGCGTCCACAGAAGCACCATAGAAGTAGCACCACAGATATGTTTTTTTTTTTGTTTTCTTTTTTAGAAGCTAACTGTCAACGTGCATTGGAAAACTTGGAACTGGTGTTGATACACGCTAAGGTCCAAATAACAAGGCCATTTATAGTTATTTCAATACAGTACAATACGTTTTAAAGAGAACACGTTTAAAATACAGTACAAAAGGAACTTCACCATGCACCCTGTGGAAACTGGAATATGGAAAACCATAACGGAATAACAAGCACATCATGTCATATGGCGTTAAACACCAGATTCACCATTTTAGCCTGTTTATTCTTTTTTTTTATTATGTTAGTAATGCAGCTGTAGATAACTGCACCTTGCAAATGAAGAATACAAACTAAACCTGCAAGGTGAATTTGACACATGTATGAACACAGACAGCGGCCTGTAGCATTAAATAGACATTGATATCAGTCACATCTCACTAAGACTATGGGCCACATATTAGTTATTGCAATGTGTTGCAGCAGAGTTTATGTCAAAAATGTGGCTCCACCAGAGGGGTTATAGTTTTCCACATCCGTAGCAGGAACATATTTGCTACAATGAACAGAGATATACAATCGGAAAACAATGTACAAATTATACACCAAGTTAAAATTCACATTTGTTGCAACACCAAGCTTTGTCCACTAGGCTCCAGAAATCATAATACCCCGTGCCCTCTGAGAACAATCTTTTTTTTTTAAATTAGATGGGTTTGCCACCCTTGGGTATGGTACAGAAACCCTCTCCACTAGCCTGCAGATAATTACTAACAGGAGGCACCTCTCTCTGACCTCTGGCAATCGGCTGTTTTCTAGCCCCATTTCCTTGTAGGATTTAATCTTAACTTCTGAATTGAACTGCATTCACTGGGATTCCAAGACCAGGGAGCTATATCGTGCCAGCCAAGCATGTCAGAGCGCTAACAGAAATAGCTCACCAAATGGTTCAGTGTTTTCAACATTATAGCTTAAGATAGGAACCCTTTTGACATGTTAGTAAAAATGCACTGTATCCATAAATGTTACAGGGAACACTAGAAGGCAGAAGAAGGCACTTGACTGTGATGTTACCTACTTCAAGCCAAAAGTGCATTTTCAACCTACTGTGGCTAAGGAGACAGACCCCAAGTACTGCATTAATATTTATTGGTTTTGAGGTTAACTACTGTATAATAATGATAATAATAATAATAATAATGTACTGTACAAGAAGGTAGGAGGTATAGTACATGCATTTTGATGGGGAGAAAAATCAGAGACACAAGCAATATACAAATAAAAATACAAGGTTCACTGAAAGAAGGGAATGTAATACTGTACATACAGTACACACCAACAGCTTAGATCCAACCATCATATACTAAACTAGAAACAAAAAAAACGAAATTATGTAGATCTATTATGCAAATACAACAAAATTATATGTGCAATATTTTGTATACTACTTTCAGAGGATATACAACACAAAAAAGGTTTATGGGTTAAGCATCTATTACGCTTACCAACTGGGGATTTAATCTAGGATATAACATTTTTTTTTGTCATGCATTTTACTAAATGAGAAGTAAACCATTAGGACATAATAAAAAGTAAAACACCAAGGATTGCATAAAGTTATTTTCCAGTCTCTTAATTGATATAAGAGATCAATTATTTTAAAACAGATGAAAGGAAAAGTGGTGGTTATACTTTCAACCTTTAACCTACACCAGATAAAAATGAAAGTTGGAGTCCTACTGCTTAGTATAGGTCTTCCCTTCATTCATACACAAAAGTATCTGTGTCTTTTGTATGTAAATCAAATGAAAGGACTCAAATATAATATACTAACTACATGTGCTTCTTACAAAGCTCAGCTTTTACTCATAGTTTTGAATGGGTGCCAACAACATAATCATGCACTAGCTTTATATCTCTGGGACTCCATGGTGAGATTCTTCAACCAATATCCAAGTCCTCCTCAACAGCCAGTTGCCACTGAAAAGCCAAAGATGAGGCTCTCCCCTAATACATTCTAAATCCATGTGGGGAGGGGGAGGGAGAGCTCTTGTGGCTGAGGGTGTAGGCAAACTACTGTGGAGATATCTCAACATTAGCACTTCTACGGCTGGCCATAGACAGAGAGCAATTTTATTTCCTGCAACCACAGTCAGTGTTGATGGGGGGGATCCCTCCCACGTAGCCATTGTGTTCTCCTGGTGTGGGGCCATAGGGAAAACACAGTGATTATTGCTAGTGGCTACAACAGCCACTCGCAATAATTGCATGTACAGTCTGTACCCAAGTCGATTGATCAATCAACATGGGTAAAATCAGCCTGCCCATACATGGTTCAAATCTGCTGAACCTGCAGAGACTCAAACCATCTATGACCGGCTTAAGAGATACGAGAACCTGATGCAAGATTCAACGGTCATCAACACTGAAACGGTCATTAATAGCTAAAGCTGGCCTTTAATAAGATGATCTATAAAAAACAATTTTTGCAATAAATGAATGAATGATCTCATGATACTGTGATAAGGGACATACATTTGAGGTTTTACAGAGAAAGCAGCACCTGTTTAAAACACAAACATTTTACACAGACCCTGTTTATTTTGAGAAGTAACAACTTGTAGTTAGTAAAGAGCTCAACTGACACACCTTGATTACAAATTAACAATAATTGCAAAAATGTAAAGCCGACAGTTAGAAAGTTAAACCCAAACCTAAAAAAAATACTCTAAAATCTATTTGGGCTGTCTTACTATTATAAAAAGGAAGAGAAAAATACAAGCTGACCCTTGTATATATTAAATAAATCCAACTGAAATGGCATATTGGTTAGGAAATAATAAAAAAAAAATAAAAAAAAATAATCTACACAGAGGGGGCTTGGCAACAGAAGTAAAAAAAAATGTAACACTACAATAGCAACCTAAATAAATCTAAACTAAAAGATAACATAACCACGCAACCCTCAAATATTGGTCAAGTACTAGAGCTAAGAGGAATAGGAAGTTAGATTTGGTAGGTTTATAATAGCACCGCAAGGAAAACTTACACAACATCACCAACGGTAACTGTAAAGTACATTTCCAAGTCACACACATTTATATTTACAACATAATAAGCACCAAAATTACCAACGTGTTTGTGGGGTATCTTGTGCTAAATTAGGCCTCACAGAGCCAAAGAAAGCACTACAATATAAGCATACATTGCTTCCTCAGCCTGTTCGCTAGTCTCCAAGAGGTGATAAGGTGGAAGATCATAAAGAACCCCTTTAAATAAAGTGCTGGATTTAAATGCTGCAACTGGCCACACTATCACCTCTGGTAACCATTTTTCAGTCCATAGGAAACACTTGGACCACTTAACCTACTATTCCTAACTTGGCATGTTAAAATTGCTCATCAATTATTATAGAATGTAGAATAAAAAAACGATAATATCCAACCTCTATGAGAGCTGCAGCTCTCATACAATGAAGGGATTTTCCTCTACCCTTGTCTTGTATTCTGTGGACAGAATACAAAGGCGTTCAGTGAATGGAGAGGGGAGAGGAGGGTTCAGATAAAAACTAAAAAAAAAAAACACACGATACCTTAAAAATTGCATGCTCTCATTACTTCAGCACTGGAAGTACAGGGCTAGCTGTACTTTTCAGCGTGGGGGGGGCTAACATACATAATTACAGGTAACTTTTTTTTTGTACACACCACAAAAATCAGTCTGCCTGGAATTCTGCCCCAAGGTATTTTACTTTTATTTTAAAGCAGATGATAGTCGACATAACTGTCCATTGGAAACTGCAAATTAACACCTTTTTAGATTTTTGCTTATGTAATTTGCCTTTTACCTCTGATCAGCCCGGAATAGTTTTGCATATCAATGTGTTTACTTGAACCAATAATTATAAAGACAACCATATCTTACAAGTCAGTTCCCATTGATAAAGTAAGCTAAGGAAAGGAATCCATGTTCCAGAATGCTAGTTTTCTTGGAGAATTGGAAAATTATAAAATTTGGACAACTTTCCTGAAAGTTCACCAAATCACACCAAGGGCGTATTTAGTAGAAAACAGAGTAAAGAAAATTAATAAAATGCACAGAAGATTGTTACTGTTGTGGTCTGCTGCACCGGAAAAAAATGCTGAATGCCTGTTTGGTCCTTTCCTGTATGTTGGCAAAGTATTCAAAATGAACACAATGTGTTCGCGTGTTAACATGTGGCACGTGTGTTAATGCAATGCACTGAAACAAAGAAGTGTGAATTCAGTCCGACTTATTTTTGCCAAAGCATAAATGGTGACTAAAGACAACAACCCACTTTTGTTTCACTTTTTTTCCTTTAGATTTAATAAATTCTGGCAACATTGCTTTTGTTTTTGCTGTGTTCCCCATTATATTTATGCTTTAATATAAAATAGCCAGAAAGACATTGCAATATATATATCTTTTACAGTTTTTTTTTTTTTTATTGGTGTCTAACAGAAGTTTTTAATAAAAAATAAATCACAACTATAACATACTAAATATTTAGCACATGCCAAGTTCTTAAATGCAAGGCAAATGAACGTGAAAACATCTAAGGAATTTTCTGAAATAATTTGTATGTGTGTCCGTATGCATGTAGTACCCTATAGCTTTCTATGCCTTAGACACTGTAATATTTAGATATTTTCAAAAGTGCTTTGTCTCAATAGTGTCTCTGCACTGCCCATAACAAAAAGGCATTATTCATTATCACTTGATTTCCCATTACTGATCCATGTGGGAATAACCGCTTTATGTAAAGATTAAAGTGGAGTTCGGGCCAAAATTACACTTTTTAAATAAAAATACCCCAATAATACACAAGCTTAATGTATTTTAGTAAAGTTAGTCTGCAAACTAAGGTCTGTTTTGTTAGATTACAGCATTTTGAAAGGTTATAAACTAGCATTAGACCGTGGCCATCTTAAGTGTGGGCATTTGAAGCCAGACTGTATTACTTCCTGGATTTCATGCTTGCAGATCTCGCACACGCTCAGTGCTGCACAAGCGGTGTAATAGGTTTCATGTCAGGTTTCCATAGCAACGGCATTGTTAGAGGAAGTTGTCCTTATCTATGCAAACCTCTCCTCCCTGCAGGAACCCGGAAATATACCGCATGCTCAAAGAATATTATTCATGAAAAATATATATAGATATCTTGTTATATATATTTCTTGTTCTGTGTGTGTGTGTGCTCCTCCATCGCAGCGCCCCTGGCAAATTGCATCGCCCCAGCACATCGCATTGCCCCCGCCAAATCGCATCTCTTCCACCGTAACGCCCCCCGCCAAATGACATCATATTGCCCCAGCACATTGCATCGCACCCCCAACAAATCGCATTGCCCCAGCAAATCGCATTGCCCCCCGCCACATTGCATTGCCCGTCAGCCAAATCGCATCTCTATCGCAGCGCCCCCTGCCAAATTGCATCGCGCCAGCACATTGCATCGCACCCACCAAATCGCATTTCCCCCACCAAATCGCATCTCCTCCATTGCAGCGCCCCCTCGCCAAATGACATCGTATTGCCCCAGCACATTGTATCGCACCCCCACCAAATCGCATTTCCCCGCCACACTGCATCTCCTCCATCGCAGCGCCCCCGCCAAATTACATTATATTGCCCCAGCACATTGCATCGCACCCCACCAAATCGCATTGCCCTTAATAAATCGCATCTCCTCCATTGCAGCGCCTCCTCGCCAAATGACATCGTATTGCCCCAGCACATTGCATCACACCCCCACCAAATCGCATTGCCCCCCGTCAAAATCGCATCTTCTCCATCGCAGAGCCCCCTGCCAAATTACATCGTATTGCCCCAGCACATTGTATCGCACCCCCACCAAATCGCATCTCCTCTATCACAGCGCCCCCGCACATTGCATCGCACCCCCACCAAATACTGAGAAGCGGGGGTGGGGGGCTGCAGGACATTTAAAAAAAGCGGAGAGGCAGGGGGGGTGTAGATCGGGGTGTTCACGGGTGCCGCGATTCGCGGGATATAAAAAAAAAAGGATGTATCGCGGCACCCGCCCGCTTCTCCGTTTTTTTTATATCACGCGAATCGCGGCACCCGCAGACTCCCCCCACGCTCCTCGGCGGGGGGGGGGGGGGGTGCGCGGGTGCAGCGATTACCGCAAACGGGGTAATTTAAAAAAAACTGGGGGCAGGGGCTAGCGTCCGGCTCCTTGGTAACAGGGAGGACAGGACATCAGCTGCCCCTCTAGGCATGAATGGCCAATAAGAAACGGGAGGGCGTGGCGTAGGGAAATCGCTGCACAGCAAACAACTGCCTTCTGCCAAACATCTCCCAGGAGGCATTGCGGAGGGGGGATGGCTCGCACTACTTTTGGTGCCGTCTGGTGCGATTTCAGCCCATTCAAATGAATGGGCTGAAATCCGGGTGCAGTGTGATTACATGTGAATCACACAGGACCCCACAGTGCAATCCTGTGAGATTCATGGTGTGAACCGGCCCTAAAGCTATACTTCTGTGAAAGGCACACACTCAGGTCATGTGAGTGCGTTATTGATTAATAAAAGTTTTTATTTCACTAGTGGTGTGCTTCCTTTGTGTTCTTTTGTTTACTGGAGGGAAAAAAGTATTTAATCCCCTGCTGATTTTGTGCGTTTGCCTACTGACATTAGCAGTCTAAAATCTTAATGGTAGGTTTATTTTAACAGTGAGACAGAAGAACCAAAATGATACATGATTGATCACATGATATTGGCATTACACACGTGGGCTTGTATACAGGCTGCAGTGGAAATCACCTCCTACCTGAACTCTCAGCACTGGAGAAACTGTGCAGTTTACTTTTTTTCCCCTCCCTGTAGGCTGCAAAGAGAAAACCTATTCGAGGTATCAGTGGCATCAATTTTTAACATATATGTGGAAGATGCACTCTATATATAGAATAAGTATCATTACAAATTACAATTTTTACATTGTTCTGCCCCCCATGGGACAACGTGATTGCAGCACCAGGTGCTTCTGAAGTCTATTAAAAAAAAAAGGACCTGCCTCCCTCCCCTTCCTCGCGTCCATCCATTTGGACAACAGCCAGGAAGGAGACAGATCCCCGATAACGGCAGCTTGCCTTTGCTAAGATCACTTTCCGCAGGCAAGCTGCGGCAAGTGGAATGCAGACACACAGGAGGCCAAAACCCTCACCTTCTGCATTCCTCGTCTCAGGAGAGACAAGATGCCATTATGATGCAGTCATTCCTTTCCTAACCCCTCTCTCCTTCCCAGACACAGTGGAAGGAGAGGGGGGACAGGTTGGACTAGGCATGGAACAAACTTCTACATGTACTTTGTCCCACGCATGACAGAACAATGTATAAAACGTAATGAATGTTCTTCTTTAAGATGCCTCTACATAATTTTGTCTTTACCCAATTAAAAAAAATATTTATCCTTGCATGTTGAGGCAACGGATATACGTAAATTAATATTACTTGGATGCCACCATACATCTTTTTACCAGTTATCCAAAAATTTGAGATTTACAAAATGCATGAGTGCACCTGAAATCAACTCCTAAACACGACCCTTAACCTCAACCTTGACATGGCACTTTTATCCAATATCTAACAATAAACCATAGGTTTACCTTAAAGGGGGAGGTTCGCCTTTACAGAAAAACCTGTAAAAGTGAACTTACACAGGACGCCCTCCTCACCCCCCACTGACCTGGAGTGCAGCGATCACCCGCACTGACACTTTGTTATTTGTGTAATAAAAGCTTCACTAACGTTTTAACCTGGAGGCGCCTTTTGTTTTCTTCTTCCTGTATACATGTTTGGAGTCCCTGCTCTGGTCTCCCCTGCTTTGAAAGGCTTGCCCTGGGACAGCGTTTTTGGGACAATCAGCTCTACACAGAACAGTGTCTCTTCCTTCATGATCCACTGCATCACTAACTAATCCCAGGTTTTACTATTTATTTTTCATCTTCATTTTTAATTTTTGTTCTAATATATATATTTTTTAAATCTTTTATTTTTGTAATAAGGATTCATCTCCTATCCAGCGGACTTTATCCTACCCCTGTGTCATTTATTTGCAGCGCCACAAATTTCTTTGTTGCACTGACACATCGGGTCGCTGTCTCACCCTCCGGTGTTTAGAAATCCCCCACAGCTTAATCTCCAAAATGTACCAGGAGGTACCTTTAGGTCAGCGCCAACCAATCAGAACCTGTATAGCCCATCCTGTCACAGTGGGTGAAGAGGGGAGAAAACCGCGGGGATTGGACCGGACCAACTGCGATACGAGCGAGGGACCACCGGACTCCAGGTTAGCAGGACCACAAGTGAAAAAGATGTACTTGAAAACTATTTTGCAAGATCCTCAGCCCACCTACATGAACCAGCCTGGCCAACATTAGCAATATCTGGCATCAGTACACAAAACAAACAGTCTCTACCTTCCAGAATCTGGTAAGAAGATCTGAAGCATACCAACCAAGTGGACACAGGAAACCATAGAACACTGGGTATAATTTTTCTTGCATTTGTTGTCCAACCAATTAGGAGAAAAAAAAAAAATGTAGACCTCGTCTGGCTGCCTTAAAGGATCACTAAAGGAATTTTTTTTTTTAGCTAAATAGCTTCCTTTACCTTACTGCAGTACTGGTTTCATGTCCTCATTGTTCGTTTTTGTTTTGAAGTAGCTGTAATTCTGCTGTGATCTCCACACTTCCTGGTTGCCTGTTTCCTTATAACCATGTTACTGGGAGATTTTCACGGTGGTCTAAGCTGTCATTACTGTGTGTCTAAAACTCCTCAGAACCAATCAGATTCATTTTAAAAACAAAACACTGCCCTGGATTTGTTTGTTTTTGTTCTGCGAGTCTTCCCGACTCACCTCTCACCCGGAACTTCATGTATGTACCTTTAAAACCGAAAGTGAAACTAGAGGCACATTATATGATAGATTAAATTCAATTTTTAAAAGGAATCAGTTAACTTTTATGTCTCTATACCCAATAAACAGTCATTTCAGCAAAAAAAAAAAAAAATTTCCTTTAGTGACCCTTTAAGTCTAGAACACATTAGAAAAATAGATGAAAATATTCATATTCAGAAAGGCCCTTCCATTTTCTGTTCATTAGTATACTGCTTTCGAGGGCCGATGTTGACTCTTCAGACTAAAATTTCAGAAGTGACATGCTGGAAGTGTTCTCAGTTAGCAGAGCAAACGATTTTCGTTCAATTAGTACAATATTCATCTTTAAAAATAAATCAAATGATGAAAGACTGTGCATAATTGGAAGCAAGGATCTACCCTGGAACAAGTTTAGGTGGATCTTCACACAATACATTTACAAACTTCAAGATTGTTCAGATTAATAGGTGTGGGCATAAAATAATAATTGAGATACAATGTGAAAATTTATGATTTTACATTTTGACCATAGATCAGCTTTAAGGTTCAAAACTTGGTAACCTCCCTACCCCCAGCATATGACTGGCCAAAGAAGGAGCAGCATTTTGATGAGGTCAAATTTTTCTTTGTCAGCATATGTACAGTACATTAAAGTGGTTGTAAACCTCGGACATGAAATATGAATAAATCATACCCTCCATCGTGTGCACTTGTCTCAATCCAGGGCACTAAGTGTTATTTTTGTCTGCTGCTTCTTTCCTCTACTATCTAACAAGTTTTCTGGACACCAAGAGATAAAAAGGTGAAAGGAGAGGGAGCTCCAACACACATCCTGTGATTGACAGCATCAGCTCTGTTCCGTCGTGCGGTGTGAAGGGGGAAGAGGGGTGTCCCTTTCCTTCCATCAACTCTCCTCACTGAGCTCTGTTGAGTGTAACTTCAGTTTGCCACCCCTGCTTTCTAAAAGCTCAGACAAGCTGTATAAATTGTGAATTTTGAATTGCTGCACAGAAGACAAGACTGCAGATATACAGGTATAATATGTAAGAGTATTTGTTTCATCTTTGTGCAATATGAGGCTAGTCACTTCACGAGGTATATGTAAGGGTTTACAAGCACTTTATCAACATTTGGTTGGTCCCTAGAGCTGCCACCCCTCTCCCAGTCAATGTTTAAACTGAACTTTTATACAGTAAATATTTAGGCAGGCATTAGGAATATTGCATGATTATGGTGTATTTTCTTAAAAGATAGGATTATAATTTAAGCATTCTGAATGTTTAAACTGTTTAAAGCTTTAGAAGCAACTTTTTTAAATTAAATTTGTTAAAACACGTAATTCACAAAAATAAAATTAAATTCAGAAAAAATTACAATATACAGAACCTCATATAAATGTACTTTTTTTTCCTCAAAAATAAGTATTTTCCCACCAAAAAATATCATTACATGCAGGGGGAACTTCTATTAGGTTGCCTTGGTTATCTTCTATGAAATCTTGAAAACTGACTATTGACTATTAATGCAGCTTGCATTCATGGCTATGAATCCTCATTCATTGTAAGAAAAACCCTAATTTCTATGGCTGTAAATTCATACCAATATTTCTACAAGCGCATCTAGGATACTTTCTAAACCCTTAGGCCTCTTGCACACAATATTCTGGTTTGAGCATCTACTTTTCCAGACAATTTTTTTGTATGTATTTGCACATATTTTCACACATATGTGGTCGCAGAATTTTGTGCGCATTTACACGAAAACATATTCCCTTGTTCTTGTAAATGGACATTTCTACCCCATTTATGTGCAATCGTGCATATTTGCAAGCATGAGGCATACATTTCTGACCAAAAAGTGCAGATTTTTCTATTTTTTTTTTTACTGAAGAATGCACACCGCTTGTTTACGCAAAAACAAACAAACAAAAAAAAAAAGCTGTACTGAGCTTTTTCAAGCTGCAGTGTGCAAGAGGCCTTACTGGTATTCTTGTGATATTGCAGACACTGCAATGCATGTTAATATCCTTTGAGCCTTTTGTTTCTCTAGTACAATGAGCTGGAGTGCTCCACTCTGTCCACTACTAGGGAAGGTGTTCAGTCTTGAGTGTTAAAAGAGGTATGGTCAAAGCTTGTTTGGTCATACCTCATGTGGGTCACAGGGGTGCACTTAGTTGTGCTCTTCTGTGACCCAGAATCGACTGACAGTTGGCTAAAGTCTGCTTTTGGCTCACATCATACAGCAGCTCCTAGCTCTGGATGTATCCCAACAATGATGTTGGGATCCACTGAGATGCCGGACTGGCAGCTGTCTCGGCCTCCAAGTGCACTGCTGAGTGCCTAAGCTGCCTGCTTCAGCCCAGCGCTGTGGTAAGCATTGAAGGGGCAGAGAGTGGGGACTGACAGTCACCACTCTGTGCTCAGAGTGGACCCAGGAACTGAGTGATCAGCAGTCATGTGTTCATAAATTGTTTGGGCTTAGAGCCAGCAGGAGCAAGCTGCAGCATCTGACCAATGCTTCAGCCATATAGGTATGTGTGTTTGTTTTTTATTTCTCTGCACTTGTCCATATGCATTTTTGGGCCTCTCTGTAAGCGCATCATCACAGTCCGTCTGCTCAACCACTACACTACTTTTTTAAAGCTTTAAATTAAAATAAACTGAATTGACCAGAGCTAACGGCTTACATTTAAATGTCAAAGCTTACAAAATGGAAGAAATTAGCAATTGTCTGTATCAGACAGGAAATTGCCCTTAAACCAAGGTGTATAATGTAATGCCCAGTTCAAGTAAGGTCATTGGCGTAATAATGTATAGTCTTGGTCCTATTAGGATATGGTCTGTGAGGTTGCGTTTTGTCTAGTAGTGATACATCTGCGTGAATATGGAAAAAAAATTAAAAATAACTTTGAATCATGGTTGCATTTGGGCCCATTCACACCAGCAGGCACGCATTCAGGTGTGCATAAAGTGCACCCATGCTATCCTTTACAAAGCAATGTAGTGCTTGCCGCATTATTTTTTTTTTTTTACTTTACGAAATTGGAAACTCTTACTGGTAGCACGCGAGTGCCTTTTTTGGACGCCAACCAATTGCAAAAAAAGTAACACGTACTACCTTTTTTCAGCACACACCAAAGTGTGCTGAACTGATGGGCAGTGTTGCCAACACAGCTCCAACCTAACGGGGCTGGTGTGAGCAAACCTCTGTAAAAGAACAGCAAATTCTATGTTAAGCGTAACATGCTACGATATCTAAAAAAAAAATATATATTTTTTTTGCTTCAAACACATTTTATATTATTTTATTTTATTTTATATTATTTCAAAATTGTAGACTATATTTTTATCATTTAAACTCTAAATACATATCCATTTTTAAAACTTTATGGTAGAAAAACAACTAAGTTTTTTTCTGCTAAAGAAATACCATAATAGCAGAACTCAATTTAATACACAAGATAATATGATTTATGTACAAGACTGAAAATGCTACAGTAATCTATCAATCCAATTTTAATAAAAATTCTACAATCATACAAGCAATAAAAAGGGAAAAAACATTGCACATTTGAAGAAAAGGAAGGACTCCCACTATGCCAAAATCCAATAGGTATATAGAAGGGTTGAAAGAGTAAAACTTGCAGAAAAAGGCGGACTCTGTGGGCATAATTATATATAAAAAAGTATTTTTATTACAAAAATTATTAAAAATTACATTTAACAGACAACACCCTATTACTTGACAAGGTCAACAGATACCCTACAGAAGAGACCTGGAGGTATGGATCCTTTCACTAAGTAGATGAAAAAAATCCATGATAGATGCAAATGAGCAGTATGTGTATATATCAGGACATACTGGGTAGGTGCAGTTATGAAATAAAAAATTATCCAAAAAAAAAAAGAAAAAAAAGGAGAGAATATAAAGTATCTATAGTTTTTAAACATTTATATATGTTCAAAAGTATTAAGCAATTATACATATGTATCTTGGGCAAACAAGACAAAACCACATAAACGATTGCCTGATAGGCCTTGAAACCAGGTATAGGATGACACTACACAAAGACAAAATATGAATCAAAGCAACCAATTAGAGCATGGATCTCCAAACATTCTAAAGAAAGGGCCAGTTTTCTGTCCATCAGAGTTTAGGGGGGCCGGACTGTGCCCAGCGGGAGTAAATAATGCCCAATCTTGGGGAAGAAATAGTTGGTGTCGTTGGGAGCAATAGTGCCCCATTTTTGTTGTCAGTGGAAAGAATTATGCCCCAACGTTGGTGTCAGTAGCAGGAAAGCCTCAAGGGCCGGATAAAAGCAAGCAAAGGGTCAAATCCGGCCCCAGGGCCGCAGTTTGGAGACCACTGCTTTAGGGGGGGGGGGGGATCAACTCCTGGGTGTTAAAGGCATTCAACTATTCACATGTGACACCTGGACCGAAGAGGGCGAAGGGAATCAATACTCCAAAATAACCAAAGTCACTGATGATTCTATAAGTGAAATAAATAGTATTCTATGAAATGTCTCTCAATCTATACATATGTAAAAGGCCTATACCTATTATATGATGTGAATCAATTGAATCACCCTGCGGATAAGAGGGGGACAACATCAACCACCAAGGTTTAGGTGTGAATATCTGGGGGTACACATAATATAGTTCCATATGTCGTCAATTCCCTAGATATAGAATATATATGTCTAAATGGCGCCAAAACAATTGAACGCAAGTGGAGCCGCATCTTGCCACTGACATCATGTCCGTGTCATCCCATACAACGCAACACGGCCACGACGCAACACGGCCATGCATGCCCCAAAGTATGCGTCGGGAGATAAAAATGAGGAAAAACTGATGGCTGTGGGTTTTTTCCTGGCTGCTGTGGCGGTGTCCTTGGCTGTCCCGTTCAGATGTGTCTGAGCATGCGCAGCATTTTCATGATGTTACGATTGTGACATCACTGATAAGATGTTCCGCGGCACATGACTTGTGCACTGACGCCATGGAGATGTTCATCTCCCGACGCATACTTCCAGGCATGCGTGGCAGTGTATGGGATGACATCAGCGGCAAAACGCTGCTCCGCCTGTCTTAAATTGTTTTGGTGCCATTTAGACATACATAGGGAGATAGCGACCGCCCCTCCCTTTTGCACCAGTGGGGACACCTGTACGTTTACGATTTCAAGATGAGGCGAGTTAGACGTGGATGGTACCCTTCAAAATCTCCTGTGATACCCTACATCTCTTGGCATTATGGCGGTTGTCATTTTGTTCAACGCCATAGATACAGGATGTGATATAATACATGAAAGGCTTATACTAAGCTTTGTCGCTTTGCATACCTAGGCACCCCTACTCTACTCAGGATTTTTGGGTCTCCAGTAGTTGAGCCCCCCAGGTGAGGGATACCCAATATATTCTTGAAAGGTGCAAGATTTTAATTCCTTTTCCCCCTCTCCCTCTTATAGTATATATGCAATCTTTATTCCTCCACATAACATACTGATTTACTCACAGGCTTCTTCCTTCCTATTTTTGATGATTGGTCAATTCCACCTGAAAGTACATGCAAGAGGCAGCTGTAACTTTGAGAGGTCTCCTTACTATTTTTGATGTGAGCACCATGTAGCTTTAATAGAAATACAGCTTTAGACTTGATTCAGTTACTATATGGAAATATATATGGTTTACCCCCATATATTCACACGTGAACCTTGGTGGTTGATGTTGTCCCCCTCTTATCCGCAGGGTGCTCTAATTGATTCACATCATTCGGTTTCTAATAAGCAAGATACATCATATGATATGTATAGGCCTTTTATATATGTATGGATTAAGAGACATTTCATAGAATATTATTTATTTCGCTTATAGAATCATCAGCGACTTTGGGAATTTTGGAGGTTGGATTCCCTTCCCCCTCCTCTTTGATCCAGGTGTCACATGTGAATAGTTGAATGCCTTTAACACCTGGATTTTGATCCCCTTGAAGGTTTGGTTTAATTCATATTTTGTCTTGTGTGGTGTCATCCTATACCTGGTTTCAAGGCCTATCAGGCAAGTATATATGTGGGGTTTGTTTTTCTTGTTCACGTACATAAATTTTCCAAAATACATACACACACATAAAAATAAATTGCTTAATACTTTTGTGCATATATAAAATGTTTAAACAATGGAGATACATTTTCTCTTTTTGTAGAATTTTTTATTTCATATCAGCACCTACCCAATATGTCCAGAGGAAGCTATGTAATTTTGAAATGCATTGACAAGCAAGCATGGAGGAGTTTATGGACCTAAACCCCTGATATATTCACATACTGCTCATTTACATCTATCTTGGGCTTTTTTCATCTATTTAGTGAAAAGATCCATAACTCCATGTATGTTTTATTGGGTATCTGTAGACCTTGTCAAGTAATAATAGGGTGTTGTCTGTTATATGTCATTTTTAATAATTTTTGGAATAGATACAATTTTTTAGAACTGCCTCATGATATGCCCACAATGTCCGGCTTTTTTTAGTGCGTTTCTACTCTTTCAACTCTTCTATATTATATTGCACATTTGCTCAAAATCAGTGACACATATTAGACCTAAGAATCAAAAACCAAATAATCAAAATGACAGTGACGTGGAAAATTAAACATTCCGGCCCAGATTCAGATACAAATGTGTATCTTTATGCGGGCGTAGCGTATCTCCTATACGCTACGCCGCCGTAACTTTGTGAGCCGCGTATGGTATTCAGAAAGCCTGCCTAATTCAAATGTTGAAGATGTGGGCGTGTTTTATTAAAATTATGTGTGACCCCATGTAATTGAAGTTTCTAACGAACGGCGCATGCGCCGTCCGTAAACGTATCCCAGTGCGCATGCTCCAAATTACGCCGCAATAGTCAATGCTTTCGACGTGAACGTAAATTACGCACAGCCCTATTCGCAAACTACGCAATTGACGGAAAATTTGACGCCGGCCCGACGTCCATACTTAACATTGCATACGCCTCATATAGCAGGGGTAACTTTACGCCGGAAAAAGGCTTAGGAAGGAAAAAAATGCGCCGGGCACACGTACGTTTCTGAATCGGCGTATCTAGGTTATTCGCATATTCTACGCGGAAATCTACGGAAGCGCCCCTAGCGGCCAGCGTAAAATTGCACACAATTATACGCCGGCGTATGCAAGTTACGTCGGCGGAGGAAGCCTATTTTTAAGCGTATCTGCCTTTGAGAATCGGCGTAAGGATACGACGACGCAGTTTTTAAATTACGGCGGGGTATCTGGAGATACGCCACTGGAAAAAATCTGCTGCTCCCACGGTGTCGTACTGGAATGGGTTGGTTAATTCAGTAATACACATGTATAACGCTACATAAAGGTCAAGGGGTTGTAATAAAAAGTTTGCTAGGGTTTGGAAGGCTTGGCTTGACTCTCCGGAAACGGTGGGTTAGGTTGCTAGGTTAATAGGATTGGAATGCACTCCCCTCTGGGTTTCTTTTGAATGGAGATGTTGTGTATAGAATAGCGTGGGATTGTCACAGGAGGACAAATTTTATCACAAATTCAATTTTATTTTTCAGTTCAAGTTATGTGAAGTGTTCTACTTCAATTCTACTTACTTCAAATTGGGTTGTGTAACATTATTCCTGGAATGTACAGGGTGCTTCGGTATGGGATTGTTGGGCAAGGTGTTTGGTCGGGTGTGGGGGGGTGGGGAGTTTTCAAGGGTTCTCTATGTCACCGTTTTGTGTGTGTCGGCCCTGCGTGGCCAATATCAGGGTGGGTATGTTGCCTACCTGGTGTTTGTGTTGTTTTGTGTGCAAAAAAATATTTAAAAAAAAAAATGTATATATATAAAAAAAAAAGAAACTTCAGCTTTAACTCAGAACTTAAGGTGCTTGTTTCTCCACAATTTTCCACAGCATAGGAATGAAGCAATGACCCATCCAACCTGCCCAAAACTGAGAACTTTAGTTTGTATGAAATTGGTCTTTTTAAGAAGAGCCACATTCAGGATAAAGCAGTACATCTACATATTAGATTATATGCACTTTTTGTATTCAGTTGTGACTTACAGCTTTATCTTTTTTTATTTGTTCCTAAGGCAGGCCATATACGGGGCAAATTTCCTTCCTGTAACCATGGGTTGCAGACAGACTGTGTTGACAGGGAAATCCCTCACGTGGAGCCTATAGCAATAATTTCACTTAATATTTGTCAGGCTGGTTGTATCCAAGTTGATCGATTGATTCGCTTAGGTACATTTTAGCTTGTCCATATACATGGTCTGAATCTCGGCCGGTTCCTGCTAAAACGGTCTAGATTCGAACCATCTACATCCAACAGTTGTTCTAATCTGCAGAAGTTTGTGGACAGTAGGTGAGGTTCATTGTTAAATTAAACCGCATGGTTTATTTAATTAATAGATTGGAATGATCAGTACACACACACACACATATATATATATATATATATATATATATATATATATATATATATATATATATATATATATATATATATATATATATACGGTATGTAAAGTTCTATAGTACAGAAAGGTTCCAGGCCCTACATTTTATGGTAAATTATTCTGTAACTCCAACTTGTGCATTCAAAAACAAAATGCAGGAATATGCAAGTATATTTTCTTTTTACATACTTATTGCTAAACAGTATGTCCTGCCAGCAGCACTTTTACTGATCCCATTACAATCAGAGGTAGGTTACAATTTAATTGCCAGGGCAATTTTAATGATTTGTAAACTGTGCCTGGATTTACATGTTAAAGGTGGCTATTAGCTAGCGTAAAAATATGTGAGCTGGCATTGCAAGGTGCCAGTTATGGCGCTGTAATCCTATCATTGCTATATACTAAGACTGAACCCAATCAAGTATGTAGATAGTTAGAACTTCAAACTTGCATGCTTGTTCATGTATGTGACTCATTAGCTATTAAAGTATTAATGAAGATACCATGGTAGCTCCCATTTTTTACGTTTTTCACACTTCATAAAAATGATTGAATTGCATTTGATGTCTGACAGATGACTACCTTGAAGTTTGCCTCTTCTTATGCTGTAGACCAAATGCTGACCTATTTGTAACCTATGTTGTAACAGTTTCCTGATGTTGTTTTGCTTCTTTATGGTGTATAATTTACTGCCTGCAGAGAGCCGACTGTGTCTTTTTAAAATTAAGAATTTACAAAAAATTATGGAATTGCTCATGATTTCGTGATTTTAATGCAAACCCAAATACGGTATTTGATATATTTCAAGATTAAACTGAAGAAAGACACAGACAAGGGGTGTATATTACACTTGGCTTCTACAAAGCATATACAAAAAAAACTTCCCTTATTTCTTTAATGAACGTTCAATCACTAGGATACCATTGATTTCTGCAGGAAGTAGACATGTACCTAATTTCAGGCAAGGTAAGCTTTTTAAACAAAAAAAGTATTTCACCTGTGATACTTGGTGAAAAAAAACAAAAAAAAAAAAAGAAGAGGTTCTCCATAAAAGAATAATCATGGACTAAAAAAAGAAAGGATGCTAATCTTGACAACACAGAAGGCAATCACCTACACCATCAATCTACAACTTATGCTGCGTACACACGATCAGGCTTTTACCCAGCCAAATCACATCGGGAAAAAAAATAGAACATGTTCCATATCTAAACTCTGATGGAATTAATCGGAATTTCCGATGAAAAAAAATCAGATGGGGCTCCACACGATCGGAAAATCTGATGGAAAATGTTCATCAGACTTTCTCCATCGGAAATTCTGATCGTGTGTACGGGGCATTAGACCCCTTCTGTCATTTCAAACAATGTGTTTTTAGCTGGGAGAAAAAAATAAATAAAATTATATCAGATAACATATTGTATTCATACAGCTCTAAATTAATATTATTCAAGGGCTGGCTGGTCAAACCAGCAAGAAGACATAGAAAGTTAGACAAAACTTACTACACAGACCAAAATGAATGTACATTGCAACGCCTGAAGAATACTCAACTGCGTAAGTTACTTTAGAAGGCCACCTAATCTCAAGGGTCTACTTAATTGAAAGCTTTATGTCCCAAATGGTGTAATAGCGAGACAAATTATACGTACAATGCATAAAACAGGCATTACCTCTACATATAAGTTCAAGCAAAACTGATATTTAAATTTTAACTAAAGATATCTGTCAGCCGTACTAGGGCAAGATCATCCTACAGTACATTGGCACCTACAACAGTAATAACAAGTACAGGGAAAAGGGTTTAACGCTTCTGCACATAATATACAGCTGTGAGGCTATACAGTACCATCTACTAGGATACAGCTGAGAATGCAGGCACATTGATCTTGCTGCTGAAACCCCTTTAAAAGTAAAGAGGGTAAGCTTTTTTTAACCAACACGTAAATTATCAGTTTTGAAAGGACGGACCCATAAGGTGCTTCATTGTAACAGTCCAGTGTGGATAAATACAAGCTAACATACACCTATTCTGGAAACAAGATATGAACTAAATAAAAAGAAAGGGATCAATTTTGGCTATTATTAGCTAAACAAGCACATTTTACCACGGTTACAAGCATTTCAGACATTCTCTAAAATAAAAATAAAAAATAATTAAAGTGATCATTGCCAAAGACAGAAAACATATTGGAGAATAACGTTAGGATAAAGTGATGATGTGCTTTGGTGCAGACTTCAACATTTTTTTAAATTTAACTGAATTTATTTTGTAATTTAACATGAAGGTCACTGAACAAGAATTGGAATGAGAAATGGCATTTCCTGACAGACAAAGAAAATGCCATTTGTTGACAAAGGAATTACAGTTACCATGAATGTGGGATATACATGGCCAAAATGACCTGTTGTTACATTCGTACATCCGGTTAGCCATGTGAACATGTTCTTCGTTACTACAGGCACAGTGATTAGCAGCAACAGCGTTCAGTGATACTTACTGTATACCCCACTTATAATCTTTACTAAAAGGTAACTCTATAGGTATGCTCAACATGCATAACTATGATATACATACATTTTGCAATTAACTAAACACTAACGGTGTATAGCTATATATAGATATATTTATAGATATATATATGTATTTTTTTTTCTTTAAATAAAAATAAAACTTTTCAGTGCTTGTACACCAACATACAAAGTCAGCAACCCTTGTGCAAAACAATACGCAAGTAAGGGCAGATTTGGTATGGTTCGGTTGTCCATTGTTATGAATGAGAACCCTATGCCACTATTCAGGTGGGACAAAGGTTTTCTATTTAAGCATCCACGTTTTCTTTGCTAAGAGATGCTGCATAAACATTTCAGTCAAACGACATCTAAATAAAAGAATACTTGAACATTCATCAGGTTTTTTTTTTTCAATGTGACCAAATACGCACGCACGCACACAGGAAAGAAGACAGGGAAGAGAGAGTATTTAAACTTACAGTATAAACAAACTTCCATGGAACAACAGGCCTATACAGGGGTGCACCATTATATATATATTTATATATAGAGAGAGATATATTCATATATAAAATAGCTGTGATGGGAGAAGTTTTGTTAAAAGGCATAACTGAACACTCTTTTACCTTTTTAAATTGCTACTTGTTCATCCCATACTTCTTTCTGTGCAGCTATTTGTGTTGGTTTTTAACAGTTTTAAATCTTGAGATGTAGAAATCCTTGGCTGGAAACAGTGTAAACAGTTAACACACACTGTCAGCTTCCATTCTACTCTTTGTCACTGATGGTTCCTGTGTCCGCTAAACATTCAGAACTCCAACAGAAGAGCTCTGCAAACATGTAAATGCATTTCCTATACATTCACAGTAATAAATGCCCTGTAAATAAGCTTGGCAGAACTTTTGTTTTTATCAAATCAAAATGCACAGAAAAAAAAAAAAAAAAAAAAAAAAATGTTTTAGATAATATTTCTCATGTGTATAATATATCTATACATCTATAAAAGTAGAAATATAGATATATGTAATTAGCTTTGATAGTGCAATTCAAGTCTTACCTAAGGTATCTTAAATGTTGAACTTTGTGCTGATCAAAAACATACTTGGAATAGTCTTGAATTATTGAAGCAGCTCCAAGGGAGGCTGGTACGCTCGTAAGAGTATTTGTGTTGTAGATAAACCTAAATACCAGACTCTTGATGTATTATTTTTGTCCAAAGGTATTCTGCTAAAAAATAAAGAAGTTAACAGAAAATGAAAAATAGGGAAATCTTCTAAAATACTATAGCATTTGTCTTCAATAAAAAGCTTCATTTTTTTTCCGTATGATGTTCCAGTGGCATTTGATCTACTCAGGACACTCTTGCTCTTCACTACTGTCCACACGTATATCCATTCTCTTTTCTTTATGGCCATTGTAAATTTTTCTCATTTCTTCTTCATATTTGATAAAATTGTCACCAAACCTCGTCCATACCTTGTAAGGAACTGTAATAGTGTTGCGGTAGGGTGGTCTAACCTCACTTACCCTTAAGAATATGCCATAACGGTTGGAACCAACATCAAAGTAGAACCTTTTGTTATCCACTCTGAATGATGTTCCTTCTGGAAGCTCAGGGGGTTCATCTGCACCACCTCTTCGCTCTTCAATGTCTCCTTCTCCATAGTCTTCAATAAGCTGAACCAGAGCATCCCTAAATTCAATCATACCTTGAGCTGGCAGAACAATAGTTTGCTCCTGACCCAGACTCTGGCCAAAATAGCCAATCATCCCAGGCCCTCTGGTCATAGTTTGTCTAATTCTTAAAAAACGTCCACGCTGGTTTTCTTTAAGGTCTAGATAATATTTTCTGTTGTCTCGTTCAATGTATTCAGTCTTCAGAACACTGTGTGTTGTAGGTTCTTCTGATCCAACAGACCCTGAAGGCGATACTGGATGCGGTCTCCTCCTGGAATCGTGCTCTTTTTCACTTCCATGGTCGCTGCGTTGGGAATGACTGCTTCGAAGACCCAGGTGGGCATAATGCTCAATGAAATCTCCCAAACAATCCTTTAATTCAGCAGCAACGGACAAAGATAAAGTCAGTTTACTTTTTCTGATGTTATCCTGTCGTCCTCTACCAATCCACACCTCTGCTATCTTCAAAAAACGGCCTCGAGCACTCTGCTTAACATCCAAATAAAATCTCTTTTTCTGAATGTCTACTCTCTTAGATGCCAATTCCTGTATCTCTAAATTCTGGGAGGAGGGGTAGTTGTATTGTTGTGGGTAAACATTTCTGCTCATGCTTGCACCTTCCCTTTGGCCTCTTCCTCGCTCCATGTTTATTCTCTCAAACAACTGTAAAAAGAAAGCAATAAAAGATATAACAGATTGGAATAGTAAAAAGATGAATGCCTTGTAGAAAACCCTGGTATGTGGTTTTTGACCTACTACTTAATGTGCATAAAAACAACTTCAAGGGCAACTATATTTTTTAAGTTTCAAGCATGATGTGTTTTCATACATGAAAGAGATCATCTTAAAGCGGACCTTCAGTAATTTTTTCATCTTTCCATCTATTAAATCTTCAGCCCTTGTCGTTTTAACTTTGGATAGTAAAATATTTATTTTCTGACAGTAAATCCCTTATACAGCTCACTTCCTGATTCTTGCCTAGGCTTATGACATCATGCAAAGCGCTTTCTTTCATCAGAGTTTGCAAGGAAGGGAAGATGATGAGTCATAAGAGGTCCAATGAGAGCTGTAGAGCTGGGGTGTGCCTCTGGGTGTCTGTGTAAATCCAAGAAGTGAACAGGCTGCAGCTTCAGATACCCACAGTTAAGATGGATTCAGCCAGACTCAGTGGAGGAAGATTTCTGCAGCATACTTGAAAAGTACAAAATCACAGTATATATAAAATATGCAAAGTGGTTGGAGGGAAACTTTAGAATGTTTTTATTAAAAATTATGTGAGCAGACCGCAGTTCCTCTTTAAAGTGTAACTAAACCCACATCATAAAAAAATAAATAAATGCTATAGTACAAAATATTCAAATAAATAGGAAACCTTAATTTTGTTTGCAAATATTAAAGATTCTAATTACCAGCAAGAACAAGTCCTTTCATTTAAAGAGCACCTGTCATTTCAGATCCATCATGGCAGCGCCCGTTTGTGGGCATCCACTCACCTGCTGCCACCACGTCCCTCACCTTGTTGTGTCACTGCCGCATCACCAACTGTCCCATTAATCTTAATGGGGCTGTCGGTGAGTGAACAGCGGCTCAGAGAGGACAGTTGCACTTTAAAAATTATGATTTAAATCAAGCCTTTTTACTAGTGATTTAAATCGACCGGATTTAAATCAAATACACACTGGGACAATGTAAATGAAACAGTGTGTGTTTAGCATTACTTTAAAGCGGATGTGCCATGGGAACAAAATATTAAAAGTCAGCAGCTACAAATACTGCAGCTGCTGACTTTTAATATTAGGACACTTACCTGTCCTGGAGTCCAGCGCCGATCGCAGCAGAGCACGAGCGATCGCTCGTCACTCTGCTGCTCCCCCCGCCATCCACGCTGAGGGAACCAGGAAGTGAAGCGCTGCGGCTTCACTGCCCGGTTCCCTACGGCGCATGCGCGAGTCGCGCTGCGCCCGCCGATTGGCTCACACGCTGTGTGCTGGGAGCCGAGTGTTCCCAGCACACAACGGGCGACAGACGGGATGTGACGGAATGCCCGTCTTTCGCCCGTATCGTGTGGCCGGAAGTGGGTGCAAATACCTGTCTTTAGACAGGTGTCTGCACCCCCCTCCCCCCTGAAAGGTGTCAAATGTGACACCGGAGGGGGGGAGGGTTCCGATCAGCGGGACTCCACTTTAGGGTGGAGGACCGCTTTAATGTAGATTTATCAATGTGGGCCAATGCACTTAAGAAAAACAAAACAAAATTGTTTACACACACACACACACACACACACACTATATTTTACTTACGGCCTGCTTTATACCTATGCATTTTTAGTGCTTTTGGCATTTTGCAGATTTGCACTACAAAATGCGTTCCATAGGAAACCGTGAGGGATGGACTGTAATGCAAAACTGTAAAATGAAAAAAGCACTAAAAATTCATAGGTGTGAATCAGGCCTAGATAATATTGTGATATGGTAGCCTGGTGCACAGTAATTGACTACTGCAGGGGGCATTTACCCCATCTGTTGCAAAACTCTAATATCCCAATTACTGAAAGGGGCAGCGGTAAGTATATGCTACGGAATTTCATCCGGGGTGGGGGTAGCTTAATTTTACTTTTTTTTTCTTTAGTTAGTTCTTGAGGTACAGGATATCAGTATATGTGTGTGTTTTAAAGGAATCCTCACATTAAAAGGAAGTGGAAAACAGATTTACTAAAACTGGTGCACAAAGAATGTAGTGCATATGTGCATAGTAAAATCAATCAGCTTCTAAGGTTTAGCCCTGGTTCACATTGCAGGGATTTGGCATGCAATTTAACATGTCAAATCACATGCCAATTCAGCAGCTATTGCTGGCAATGGCACTGCCCAAATCGGTGAGATGCCGGCTTTGCGTCGCCGCACCGATTTCCAAAAGTAGTTTCTGTACTACTTTTGGTGACTTCGGGGGGGTGCAATTTTAATAGATATATGTGCAGAAACCTGCACAGATGACTCCCAGAAGTCGGGACTGACACGCGGGAATGAAATCATGCGATTTTATTCCCGCTGTCAGTGTGAACCTAGGCTCAATATTAAAGCTTAGTTGAACAAGCTGAAGTTAGAAGTTGAGTAGTTACTATGCACAGCTGCACTAGATTCTGGGTGCTCCTGTTTTAGTAAATCTCCATGGTCTCCAAATAAAACACCTTCCCCTTCAAATATCTCAAAATTGTCAACACTTTTTGGGATTAAAAAAGTGGATCCAAAATAATTGATTGCAATAACAAAGAGCATTGTTTTTGCCTCCTGGATCTTCTTGTCTGATATGATATACTTCATTTTCATATGAACTGAAAACTTCACACACTTAAAATATTGCACAAAGAGGAACCAAATGCCTTTATATTTCACCTACAAGCAAAGTTGAATGCACACATAAAGACTCACCTGTGCCAAAGCAAAGATATCATCAAGGTCTTTCAGTACTTTCTCAACACCAGAGTTACAGCTCCTATTAAAGAAGATTAAATAATAAAACGCACAATTAAAATATGCTATTGGAAACACAACAAAATTAAAGAGAACAATCAGACAAATGTAAGGTTGCCATTGCTGAATTCACGTTCTGGAAATTCTAATTTACTGGCTGTCATACCAATGAAATGACATTATGCTGAATTTAGGTTGCTTTAACCACTTCAGCCCCGGAAGAATTTACCCCCTTCCTGATCAAGGCACTTTTTGCGATACGGCACTGCGTCCGACAATTGCACGGTCGTGCAACGTTGCACCCAAACAAAATTGCCGTCCTTTATTCCCCACAAATAGAGCTTTCTTTTGGTGGAATTTGAGCACCTCTGCGGTTTTTATTTTTTTGCGCTATAAATAAAAAAACAGCGACAATTTTGAAATAAAAGCAATATTTTTGACTTTTTGTTATAATAAATATCCCCGCAAAATATATATATAAAAAAAATTTCCCCTCAGTTTAGACCGTTTATATGTATTCTTCTACATATTTTTGGTAGGAGAAAAAAAAAATATTGCAATAAGCGTATATTGATTGGTTTGTGCAAGAGAGTTTACAAAAAAGGGGAGAGATTTATGCCATTTTTGTTAGTAATGGCAGCGATCTGCGATTTTTTCATGACTGGGACATTATGACGGACACATCGGACACTATTTTGTGATCAGTGCTATAAAAATGCACGGATTACAGTGTTTACTGGCAGGGAAGGGGTTAAACACTAGGGGCAATCAAAGGGTTAAGTGTGTCCAAGGTAGTGATTCTAACTGTGGGGGGATGGACTACCACTGACATGACAGCAATCACTGCTCCCGATGACAGGAAACAGTAGATCCCTGTTATGTCACTAGGCAGAACAGGGACGTGCCTTGTTGACATAGGCATCTCCCCATTCTGCCTCTCCGCGTCAAGCTCGCAGGCTGCCGGTGAACATGGAGTTCACGGGGCCCATGGACACAGAGAAAGCGGCCACGTGGCAAATTAAAGGGGACGTAAAGTGGTCGGCAAGTGGTTAACTGCCACCCCAACATTCTCGTTTTTGTCAGAATTGCTTCTCTCTTTATACAAGTCTATAGGAATGCAAAATCTGCTTAAAGTAGGTGAAATTCATGTCACAAGGAGGTGAATTGCAAGTAAAATGCACCTGCAATGATCTTAGAAGGGTCTCACCACGATATGAAAAACACTTTGCTGGCCAAATTCCTTCAATTCGATCTTCTCTCTGTCGCAAGCTAAATATAATGTTTCCACAAAGACCATTCTATATTCATATACTAAATCAGGGTTTGACAAATTTGCTTGGAATCTAGGACCCAGCTAAAAAAGTTAGGAGCCAGAAAACGCACCCCGTCCCGACGAGCTTGCGCGCAGAAGCGAACACATATGTGAGCAGCGCCCGCATATGTAAACGGTGTTCAAACCACACATGTAAGGCATCGCCGCGATTGGTAGAGCGAGAGCAATAATTATAGCCCTAGACCTCCTCTAACTCAAAACATGCAACCTGTAGATTTTTTTAAACGTCGCCTATGAAGATTTTAAAGGGTAAAAGTTTGTCGGCATTCCACGAGCGGACGCAATTTTGAAGCGTGACATGTGGAGTATGAATTTACTTGGCGTAACATTATCTTTCATAATATTAAAAAAAAAGGGGATAACTTTACTTAAGTGTAATTTTTTCCCAAAAAAAGTGCGCTAGTAAGACCGCTGCGCAAATACGGCGTGACAGAAAGTATTGCAACGATCGCCATTTTATTCTTTAGGGTGTTAGGATAAAAAATATGTTTGGGGGTTCTAATTAGAGGGAAGAAGATGGCAGTGAAAAATGACATTAGAATTGCTGTTTAACTTGTAATGCTTAACTTGTAATACCAACGGCCACCACCAGATGGCGCCAGCTCGCACAAGGAAGAGCTGGGGACTTCACAAGGCCGCGGCCTCAATTACCGGACATCACGGGCCTCCCGCGATTGAGCGGCGGGGGAGGTGGGGCCTAGTCCGCAGCGATCCTGGGGAAAAGAACCTGCGTGGACTAGGCCGAAGCCTCACCTAAAACATCCTGCCCGCAGCGATCCTGGGAAAAAGGCCGCGACCTTTTCCCGGGATCGCGGCGAGCAGGATGTTTTAGGCGAGGTCGCGGCTTCGGCCTAGTCCGCGGAGCGCCGGTCCTATGAACAAAATATTTTTATTTTTTGCCCACCTTCCAAGCCAAGTCGCCAGGACGCTATTTCTAGTCGCCATGGCGACCGGGATTTGTCGAGCCCTGTACTAAATTATAACATACTGTGTAACAAATAATCCATAAAACTGCACTATATCAAAAGGGGAAGGATTACATGAAAGACAACGAAAGGCTTTGTTAAACGATGGATTCAATCTTCCTACAGTGAATGTCAAGTCAAAACGTTATTCTTCGTTTTGGATAGAGTGGGTAAGTGTTATAAATCCTGTCTGGTTTTTACTATTATGTTACTATCTCAATTAGAGAGTTACCCTCCATTCCCGTCCTAACAAGGCTTTACCAAACAGGAAGTGCTTTACCGGGATTATGGCTGAAGCTGTCAGAAATAACCCCAGTATCTTTTTCAGCTGGATTTCTCTTGAAAGCATTGTGAGAGGCTCATGAGCCGCTGGAACCCTTTCAGAAGCAGGAGGGGACTCCTCCCTTTCCCTGCTGTATCTTGGGCTTACCGTTTTTACCGGGGCACCTGAGAAACGATCTGACAATGCGGCCAGCTGGTCAAAGAGGCGATAAAAGACTAGATTGTCTGATTGCCTCCATGGCCTAGGAGTACCGGAGCGTAGTCATGATATCACTTCCAGTCCAGGGTGGAAGTAAATTTTAGTTTTTTAAGCAAAAGATCCAAAAATTATATATTTTTTTTAATCTTCTGCTTTTAAAAAAAGGAAAAGAAGAGATTTGGGGTATTTTTAAACACTAGATATCTCCATAAAGAGGACCTGCCATATTTATTTCTATTACAATGGATGTTTGTAATAGAAATAAAGTGATCAAAAGAAGAAAGAAAGAAGAAAAAAAAAACGGAAAATTGTATCATACATACCAGTAATTTTCCTTTCCTGGTGCCTATCCATGGCAGCATACCTGTGACAAGCTCCGCCTTGGCTCCTCCCTCAGGATTAGTGAATATTATAAAAGAGTCGGTGAACACCGCCCCCACATTCTCCGTAATATAGAACACCGAGGGTGGGAGCGTATGCTGCCATGGATAGGCACCAGGAAAGGAAAATTACTGGTAAGTATGATACAATTTTCCGTTTTCCTGGTGCCTCCATGGCAGCATACCTGTGACAAATAACTAGCTGAAACGGGTGGGATGCTGCTTAGAAGTTTTATTACAAGGACATCATTAACAAAGGTTAACAAAGAGAGGAGGCGACGGCTGACTTGATCGCCTGTCTGCCAAACTCTACCGAAGAAAGAGCTCCTGGGTCCACCCGGTAACGTTTCATAAACGTGTGTTGGGACGACCAGGTCGCTGCCCTACAGATAGTCTCGATCGACATGTTCGCCCTTGCTGCCCAAGAGGCAGAGACTGCCCTCGTGGAGTGCGCCTTAACCGTCAACGGAGGATCCAGACCTCTTGCCCTGTACGCTTTATGAATTAGCTTCACAATCCATGAGGAGATTGTTCTCGCTGACGCCTCCTCACCCTTTCTTTTCCCCCAGGGGATTATGAGCAACTTGGAAGAGTTTCTGAAAGACGCTGTGGCCTGGATATAATGCTTCAGTGTGGAGGCAATGTCTAGCTCGTGAAAAGAGCCCGAGTCCTGCTCTAGGAATGTTGGGAGTGCCCAGGGCTCCGACATGGATAAGGATGATGCAACTTTGGGGATAAACCCACGAACTGTCCTGAGTTCCACCCTGTCGGGGTAGAACACAATGTGATTGTCGTCTGCTCCTAGAGCTTGGAGCTCTGAAACCCGTCTGCCCGATGTTATGGCTATGAAAAATGTAAGCTTCAAGGTTAGATTCCACAGTGATGCTGAGCCCGAAGGGGCAAAAGGCGGATTGACTAGGGATTCTAGGATGATAGCGAGGTCCCAGGTGGGAAAAGACTGCCTAGTTGGTGGCCGGATCCTTCTGACGGCCTTGAAGAATTGGACTATTAGTAGGTCCTCGGCCCACCTCTTCCTGGTTGCAGATGAAATTGCTGCTACTTGTACCTTTAATGTACTTAGGGCAAGACCCTTGTTTAGGCCTGCCTGCAAAAAATCAAGAATTTGAGAAGATGATGGAAGCTCCGGATCGCCGCTTTTGTCAGACATGAAGGACCTGAACTTGTTCCACACTTTCCCGTATATATTGTTTGTGGAAGGCTTTCTAGCCCTTAGGAGGGTAGCAATAACTTCGCTGGAGCAACCTAGAGATTCGAACTTTTGCCTTTCAGTCGCCAGATGTGAAGGTTCAGCCTGCCTGGATCTGGATGAGTGTGACACCCCTGTGACAGGAGGAAGGGAATCAGCGGAATCTTGACTGGGGGTTGCATACATTGCCATAGGAAACCAGGGACGTCTCGGCCAGTATGGTAGAGCTGCTATTACTATTGTGGATTCGATCATTACCCTCGCCAGGAGTTTTGGTATCAGAGGCCGTGGCGGGAATGCATAGGCCAGATCGCATGTCCAAGGGGCTGTGAGAGCGTCCACTGCTTCTGCTTGGGGATGCGGTAGCCTTGAGATGAACCTCGGAAGCTTGCAATTGCTGGCAGTTGCGAATAGGTCCAGCTCGGGGGGGCCCCCAGTGGTCCGTTATCCAATTGAAGATGTTGGGGTGAAGAGACCACTCGTTGGCGTCTACGAACTTGCGAGATAGGAGGTCGGCTTGCACGTTGAGACGTCCTGGCAGGTAAACTGCCCTTAAGTCCTCGAGATTTTTTTCTGCCCACAGGATTATGGGTTCCACTTCCCTCAGCAGGGGTCTGCTGTGTGTCCCTCCTTGACGATGTATGTAAGATACGGCGGCCCTGTTGTCCATCCGTAAGAGCACTGGTTTCCCTGAGATCTCGAACTCTAGGGCTAGAAATGCCCGGCAGACTGCACGGATTTCCAGGATATTGGATACCAGGCCTGTCGCCTGAAAAGACCATCTGCCTTGTACTGAAATTTGATTGCAGTGTGCGTCGGTGGTAATTATGGTCCAGTTGACATGCCCTAACGCACGTGGCTTCATCAGAGTTTGTTTCTTCATCCACCAATGGAGGCCTCTGAGCATCAGGGTCGTCAGGCATATGTGTTGAGCTAGAAATCGTTTGTTCCACTGCCTCAAGAACTCCAGTTGAAAATATCTCAAATGCCAATGGGCCCAAGGGACCATCGGGATGCAAGATGACATCCTGCCTATCAGGCTCAGGCAGTTTGAGGCAGTCAGATATGGTCTGGAACTCACATTCTTCATCTGTCGGATGATAGACTTCACCTTCTGGGGTGGAAGGGACACTGTACCCTTCCCTGTGTTAAAAAGTGCTCCCAGATAGATCATTTCCTGGGTTGGAGAAAGATGACTCTTCTCCTGGTTTACCTTCCATCCGAATCTCGTCAGTGCTGTCAAGAGAACTTCTCTGTGTTCCAGTAGCTGGGCTGGATCTTTCGCTAGGAGAAGAAGATCATCTAAATAGTGGTATACTCTGAGCCCCTGTTCCCTTAAAGGGGCTATGAAGGCGATCAGGATCTTCGTGAAGACTCTTGGAGATGTGCAGAGGCCGAAGGGGAGACTGCGAAATTGAAGATGCACTTGGCCTACTGCGAACCTCAGATACTTCTGGAAGGATGGGAGTATAGGTAAATGCAGGTAGGCATCCTGCAGGTCTATGGACAGCATCCAGTCCCCCGGTTGGACTACCCGAATGATCGTTTGTAATGATTCCATCTTGAATTTTTCTAGGAAGATGTAGCGATTTAGCCTTTTCAAGTCTATGACTGGTCTCCAACCACCCGTTTTTTTGGGGACCAGAAACAGAGTGGAATAAAAACCTGAAAACCTTTCTGATGGAGGTACAGGAACCACCGCCTGCTGATCCTGCAAGGAGAGAAGATATTGTTGCAGCGCTTCTGCTTTTTGAGGAGACTTTGACATCTCTGTCGGAGAGAAGAAATCTTTGGGGGGGTTTGTCTAAAAACGTTCAGAAATGACCGTATTTGATCGTGGAAACTACCCACGGATCCTTGCATTCTTGCTCCCAGATCTTTGAGAAGAGTTGAAGTCTGGCTCCCACAGGGACTGCTTGGGACGGCTTGGCGTCAAAAAGACTTAGTGGGATCCTGTGGAGTAGAGGCTGTTGCCTGTCTGCGGTTTTTCAGGAAGGTGGACTGGGTGCTTCTCCAGTTTTGTCTGAAGCCTTTTCCCTGCCTGGGTTGACGATAGTCCTTATTCTTAGAGTACTGGAATCTAGGCACAAAAGACCTGGAGCGCCTGGGCCGTCTGTCTTGGGGTAACAGGCCCGATTTCCCACCAGTGACGCGAGAGATGGCTTTATCTAATCTCTCCCCGAAGAGGGCTTTCCCATCAAATGGTATCTTGCACCAATTCTGTTTCGATGCAACATCTGCCGACCAAGGCTTCAGCCACAGGGCCCGCTTGGCCAATACTGTGTGGAGCATGGATCTTGCGGAGCATCGAATTGAATCGATGGCAGCTTCTCCAATAAAGTCTGCAGAAAGTTTAAGTTCATCTAAGGCTTTAATAATGTCCTCCTTCGGCACCTCCTGCTGGATGGCCGCCTCTATGTTATCCGTCCACACACGTAGCGCGTTGGATACTGATGTCAGGGCTATTGTGGGTTTACAGGCATTGCCCGCCATCTGGTAAGCTTTCCTTAAATCTAGGTCCATTCTCCTATCGAGAGGATCTTTGAATGAAGTCGAGTCCTCCATCGGTAGTGTAACGTTCTTTGCTAATCTTACCACTGCTGCATCAACTGTTGGAGGGCCTTCAAGCATTGCGGAGTCTGCCTCTGAGAGGGGGTATAGTTTCCCCAGGCGATTGAGGGAAAATCTTTTCTCCGTTCTCTTCCACTCTTCCTCAATCACGCCTTTAATTTCATCCATGAGAGGAAAAACGGAAATCTGACGCTTGAGATGGGGAAAAAAGGCTTTAGACTTTTTGATCTCTGTCTCGGGCTCATCCCAGCCGATTGCTTGTTTTACGGCTTGTACATAGGGTTGGACCATGGCAAAGGCAAAGCCAGATGCTTCCATGTCGTCAGAGGAGTCACCTGAGACGTCATTCTCTTCTTGAGGTTTAGAGGAGGAAGCAGGCGCTGGGCGCAGCATTCCACTTGTGGAGGGCCCTGGGAAGGCCTCCTCAGCCGGATGGTCCTGAGGAGGAGACGCCGGCTGCTGTGGCGGCATTGTGGCTACCAACTCCGCAAAAGAATCTTTTATTGCCTTTTTAAGGAGGTCCGCCACCTGTCTGCTTTCGGACTCTCTGTCCGTCGCATAGTCCTTCAGGCAGGTTCGGCAAAGCCGCTTATGTGGAAGTGGGGAAGCCCCACAGGCCTGGCATTTTGGAGATCTCTGTCTCGGGGAGCGTGAGTGATGGCGCTTCTTGGCTGATGCCTTCTTGCCATTTCCATGGTCATTACGCTTTGGAGACCTGCCTCTGCTGAGACTAGAATCAGAATCTTCATGTCGCCTGAAGGTCTTCTTAGACGTCTTCTGGCGTACAGGGCTGTAATAAATAAAAGGTACCAGCCTCAGTGCACTCTTTTTTTTTTTTAAAAGCATAGACCTACCTGGATGTAGGTCCTTACCTTAGGTGTGGAGTAGGTTCTTGTATGGGCGGCGAATGGCTCATATTTGGCGGCTTAACGGAGGCAGCAGCTAAGGAAAAGATCCGGGAGAAAGCAAAGGGTTAACACTTTAAGTCATATCCTGGCTCAGGGGGTGCTATTGGTTCCTTATTTATATAAATATTAAGCTCAGGTTTTTTTTTTTTTTGGACCCCCGACCCCAAAGAATTGTTCCGAGAAGAAAAGGGAAAAATTCGTCCCCCTTTTTTCTTTTTTTTAAAAACCCCCTTTTTTTTTTTTTAACCGGGAAAAAAAAAGTTATTAGGTTCTGGAGCTCTTGGTGGATGACCTTCTCCCGACAGCCTCAGAGCCCTTCTGAGGCCGTCGGGGAGTTAAAATAGGATCCACCAGTCCAGGGAACACCTCCGCCCTGAACTCATTGAGTTACTGGCAGGAAAACCTTACCTTTCCCCTTAACCAAGATTGCCGCCGCGGCTTCCGGACCTATCGCGCATGCGCGAACCGGCGGCCCTAGGACCCGGAGATCCCGGCCGTCGGCGCCTGCGCAGAACGCGGCGGAGGACGCCGCAAGTAAATAAATAATGATAGGGATGGCGTGCGCGCTCCCTAGGGGGGAAGACTACAGGGGAAGGGGCGCACTTTGCGTGGAGATGGATCAGAAATCCATCAGTGTAGAGGGGGGCCCGAGGAGGAAGAGGGGGGGAGAGAGAGGAAAAACAAAAAAAAGGCTCCAGTATGCTGGGTGTACAGTAAGAGAGGGGGAGAGGAAAATAAAAGGAGAGATGAAAGATGTAAGGATAGCTGCTGCCTCTGAGCCCTGAAGAGCTAATGCCTGATAGATGCCTGACAAACACAGGCAACAAACACAAAGTTGCAGATAGCATTCATATCTAAGGGCTAAGTCTGCTTGTCCCAAAAGAACCTACAGAAGGGACTCCCAACCTTATCAGCGCGTTTAGCTGCCCAAGAGAAGGGACCGCATCCGGGAGAGGCTTGAACCCGGATGGACGCTGCCGAATGCATAAGGTAAGGACAATTTGTTCCAGTAAATTCACTGCCATGAGGTTTGAGGAAAAAAAGGAGAATGTGGGGGCGGTGTTCACCGACTCTTTTATAATATTCACTAATCCTGAGGGAGGAGCCAAGGCGGAGCTTGTCACAGGTATGCTGCCATGGAGGCACCAGGAAAAGAAAGTAAAGAGCCCCCATCCCTCCATGCATACCCAAGTTGTGCACGCATATGTAAATGGTGTTCGCACCACACATGTAAATGGTGTTCGCACCACACATTTGCGATATCGCCACAAACGTTAGAGCAAAAGCAATAATTCTAGGGCTAGAACTGCGTTGTAACTCTAAAAAGGTAACTTGTAAAAATTCTTAACGCATCGCCTATGGAGATTTTTAAATAACCATAGTCTGTGGCAATTCCACGAGAATGTGCAATTTTAAAACATGACAACATGTTAGGTATCCATTTACTTGGCGTTACATCTTTCATATTTAAAAAAAAAAAAAAAGTGTGTGTGCATGTGTCTGTGTATTTTTTGAATTCATTAAAGTTTTTTTTTCCCTAAAAAATTGTGTGTCACTGCTGCGCAAATACCGTGGGACATAAAATATTGCAACGATCTCCATTTTATCCCCTAGGGCACAGGTGCCAAACAAAAGGCCCACGGGCTGAATCCAGCCCTCCAGGCCATTTCATGTGGCCCTCGCACCTCTCCTGCAGCTGCAGGAGAGCTCCAGCCCTCCTCTAGACCGATACTTTCTGATTTCAAGCAATGCATCCAGCTTCTTCCCAGCAGCAGCATAAGGAAAGGGGGTGCACTGTGATGTAAGGGAGAGTGGGGGACTGAACTTCTGATGGTGGGGTGGCTCTTGACATCTAATGTAAAGGGGAGAGGGATGCGCTGGACATCTAATCTTACAGATATAACCAGCCCTTTTGAGGGCAATCATAATGCTCATGCAGCCCACAATGAAATTGAGTTTGACACCCCTGCCCTAGGGTGTCTGCTAAAAATAAATAAAAATACATAATGTTTCTTATATGTTTTGGGGTTACAAGTCATTTTCAAGGAAAAAAATACTGACTTGTAGATAAAAAGTGCCAGAAAAGGCTTGGTCATCAAGTGGTTAAACATTATGTACTGAAAGGAGAGGTATTAGTATCATATATTTGCACATCTATACATTTTCAAATCTATGTGAAAGCCACACTGCCTCATCAAGCCCATCTACGCAGTTTGGTCCCCAATTCTAGAATAACAAAGCACCTACCCTGGAGCATACACAGCAATAAATAGATTAAAGGCATGTATGCCTGGAGGTATCTGATTCTTGATAAAAAAAGGTGCAGAGACACACCAGAGGACCAGAATATCAGAGCACAGCACAAAGGCAGCTGAAGGCTTCAAGCATGCCTCAGCAATCAATAACTAGCAATTTAAAGAATGGTGCATGTTACCAGTACACTTACCAGACAGTCAGCAAAGCACCCAAGATAGGGGTTTATTAGTCTGAGTGTGGGTGGTCTTCAAACTTTCCATCCTTCAGACTTTATGCTGGCTGGAATGTGGCCATTGTGAGTAGAAAATGCTTTGGTGTCAATGGTATTAGTGGGAGGAATGGTGCCGACTCTTGGTTGCAAGAGAAGAAATAGTGCCCTATCATTGTGTCAGTGGGAAGAATGGTGCTCCATTGTTGGTGTCATTCTGAAAAACAGTCCCTTGTATTAGCAGGTGAAATATTGCCAATCATTGGTGTCAGTGGAAGGAATGGTGGTTCATTGCTGGTGTCCAAGGGCCAGTTAAAGGCAAGCAAAGGACTGTATCTGGCACTGGGCCACAGTTTTGAGACCACTGGGGTGGAATTAGGGACCGTGAGTGCTTCCATATAGATTTTCAAATATGTCCTACTAGCACCCGCTCTTAATATATAGGGTCAGATCCACAAAGCAGTTACGCTGGCGTATCTATTGATACGCCGCGTAACTGCTAGGTTGCTCCGGCGTATCTTTGTTTTGTATCCACAAAACAAGATACGCCTGAAGCTGGGCTAGATCCGACTGGCGTACGTCTTAGTACGCCATCGGATCTAAGGTGCATATTTACGCTGGCCGCTAGGTGGCGTTTCCGTAGATTTCCGCGTCGAGTATGCAAATTAGCTAGATACGGCGATCCACGAACGTACGTCCGGCGCATTTTTTTTACGTAGTTTCCGTAAGGCTTTTTTCGGCGTATAGTTACCCCTGCTATATGAGGCGTATCCTATGTTAAGTATGGACGTCATTCCTGCGTCGAATTTTGAATTTTTTACGTCGTTTGCGTAAGTCGTTCGTGAATAGGGTTTTACGTAGAATGACGTTCACGTCGTAAGCATTGGCTTGTTGCGGGTTAATTTCGAGCATGTGCACTGGGATACCCCCACGGACGGCGCATGCGGCGTTCAGAAAAAACGTAATTTACGTTGGGTCAAGTAAAATTAACATAAAACACGCCCACATCTTTAACATTTGAATTCCGTGCCCTTACGCCGGCAGAATTACGCTACGCCACCGTAACTTTAGAGGCAAGTGCTTTGTGAATACAGCACTTGCCTCTCAAAGTTGCCGCGGCGTAGCGTTATTACGCTACGCCGGAATAAAAATACGATCCACTACGTGGATCTGGCCCATAGTGTTTAAGTAGTGCTGGCCATTTCTTTCATTTGAATTTAAAGGGGTTTTCCACCCATTTTGTAAGTTTATTAAAAGTCAGCAGCTACAAAAAGTGTAGCTGCTGGCTTTTAATAAACCGACACTTACCTGCTCCACGGCTCCAGCGACGCGCCGGACGGGGCTCCGCTCCTCGCCCCCCCTCACCGGCCGGCGTCTTCATGCTCAGTGTGGGAACCCGGCCGTGACAGCTTTCGGCTTCACGGCCGGGCACCCACTGCGCATGCGCGAGCGGCGCCGTCTGATTGGACAGGCGATCGCCGAGGACCTGTCACATGTCCTGGGCGATCGCCTACAGCAGCCCCTTCCTGTAGGTGATTAAGCTTAATCGCCTAGGCAATTAGGCTTAATCGTCTACCCGGAAGGAGGAAGTGGGACAGGAAGTCCCACTCCTCCTGAAGCCCCCACTCCCCCCCCCAAAAAATTACATGCCAAATGTGGCATGTAAGGGGGAGAGGAGTGGGTTAAGAGGAAGTTCCAAATTTGGGTGGAACTCCTCTTTAAGCAGTAAAAATCCAACAGGGTTTACACGCTTTCCCTTTTACAAAAAAAAATAAATAAAAAATAAGTTTTTCAATAAGGCCCTTTTCAGACGGACGGCTGTTTTGCCGAAGTAAAAAGCACTACCAATGTTTTGTGAAATTCAAGGCTCCAGGCACTGCGATTAGCTGCATTTGCACATTGCGATTACATGCTTTTACGTGCGTTTAATTGCGGCCGCGTTTAGCTGCGGTATTCATTTCCATAGCAACCCTTTTTATTTTTTGGGATTATGATGTGCTTCCTGTTCTTTTTTTTCCAACGCTGCTATCCGCAGTTGACAAAAAAGACTGTGATTACCTGCGGTTATGTGCATATAGCTGCGCTACATCGCACCTGGACGCATTCAATAAAATTTTTTCTATTCGCACCAAACCGCATGTAACAAAATCGCACGTAAACGCTGTGTGTGAATGGGGCCATAGGAAAACATTTTGTGCTTTTAGCTGCGGTAGAAAAATAGAAAATCCGCAGCTAAAAGCACCATTCTATCCTTCCGTCTGAAAGGGGCCTAACACTTGCATCGTTATTTCTTTCTACAAAAACAAAATAATATTCAAGCATGTATTATTTTATTTATTTATTTAAAAAGTACCTTCTATTGAGCCTGCTTCACATTTATTTTGTTTGCTGCTGTGGTCCTACTTCCCATTAGACCCCTTTTAGACTTGTCCAACTTGTCCTGCGACTTAGGACTGCAAAGTCACATGGCAAGTTGTTCCTCTATGATTTCCAATGAGTACCATTCATATTTGTGCGACTTCAAGGTAGTCCCTGTACTAAATAGAGCCACACATGAGCCATTGACGTCACTTCAAGGTTACAGTCGCCGCCCACCCCCCCAATCTGCTAATTTCAGAGGCAGCACATAAATATACAACGGCATGAGGATTAATACATGATCCCATGCATGCCTGGATGGATAGTCACTATTCAAGCACGGCCCAATGCAAGTACAGAATCTAACCACATCAGATCAACCAGCCCTTTGCTTAAAGCGGGGGTTCTCCCTAAAAAATTTTTTTTTTCTAGCATGTCATTCAGCATAGTAGCGTGAGCTACAGTATGCCTTTATATTTTTTTTTGGCGCCGTACTCCCTGTTTAATCGCGTAGTAAAGTTTCAGGGGAATGGGCGTTCCTATGCAGAGGGCTCGTGATTGACGGCCGGCTATGGCGCGTCACGGAAATAGCCGAAATAAGTGTTTGCTCTTCACAGCGCCTGCGCAGTCAGCTCCGATGTCTGTGCGCAGGCGCCGTATAGCGCCGTGAAGAGCCGAGACCTACTCCGGCTATTTTCGTGAAGCGTGACGCGCCATAGCCGGCCGTCAATCACGAGCCCTCTGCATAGGAACGCCCATTCCCCGCGGGGAGTCTGAAACTTTACTACGCGATTAAACAGTGAGTACGGCGCCAAAAAAATATATAAAGGCATACTGTAGCTCGCGCTACTATGCTGAATGACATGCTATAAAGTTGTTTTTTAGGGTGAAACACCGCTTTAAGTTGTTTGAGGGTTAGTTTAGATCATGATCTTTGTAGTATACTCACTTCCAATTACAAATAATTTAATTCCTCAATTTTATTTGCCTATAGAGCTTCTACCCCTCTTGCATAATCGCAGTTGGGTATTGGACTACATTGAACGGATGACCTACTTGAACTATGTTAGCATTCAAGATTAATAACCGTATTCAATAAATATATAAGTTCTTCCCGTTTATTGTATTTTGGTTTAGGGTCACATTTTTCACATTTATAACACATGGTAGCTTCTGTATACTTAATGTATTGTCACAACATTCCCACTAGTACACAGTGGGTTGATATCACCCAGTCACTTAATTACACCATTTCACCTCACATTATTTCATTCTTGAGACTACCTTGTTTGTTGTTTGACAGTCTTGTATAGCCGGATTCAAAAAGACTTACGACGGCATATCAGTAGATACGCCGTCGTAAGTCCGAATGCGCTCCGTCGTATATTGGCTAAGATACGACCGGCATAGGTCTCCAACGCCGTCGTATCTTATGTGCATATTTACGCTGGCCGCTAGGTTCGTGTACAGGGATTTACGCGTCGAATATGCAAATGACCTAGATACGCCGATTCACGAACGTACTTGCGCCCAATACGCTGTTTACGTAAGGCGTTTTTCCGGCGTAAAGATAAACCACCAAAAAGATGGTGCAGCCCATGCAAGGTATGGACGACGGAACAGCCGTCGTATTTTACGTCGTTTGCGTAAGCGTACGTTAATGGGGCTGGGAGTAGGTTACGTTCACGTCGAAAGCAATGAGTATTTGCGACATGATTCTGAGCATGCGCGCGCATGCGCCGTACAAACGGCCCTCATTTACATGGGGTCACGGCTACTTTACATGTAGCACGCCCACTACCTGCCTAATTTGAATTAGGCGGGGTTACGCTGGGCCATTTGCGCGTCAGTCCTTTTACACAGTTAAACATTAAGCAATGGAACACTGTGTATATCTGTATTTGCATCACTGTACCATGGAATATGTATTGTATCCTATAGCCTGTATTTATATTTTAATTGTAACATGACATTTGAATTTCTTAATAAAGAATGTTTTTACTTATTTCATCTTGGACATAGTTATATTGCTGCTAAAACCCCCCTTTGGGGGAATTTTCCTATTTCATTCATTTCGGGGGGGGTGGGGGGAGGGCAGCCTCCATATCTCTACCATATGTTTTTTCCCCCATTTTGTCCCTGTACTACTTTGGTTTGACTTTGATGCGAGTTACACAGGCAGTCCCTGAAATCGTGTCGAAATTGCAGTAGTGTTAAAGGGTCTTAGAGGTTCGCCCCCTCACCTCTTTTCGCCGCCGCCATCCAATTAGAAAGTACTGTGGGATCTGGCTGTTAAGCGGAAAGGCTTCCTGCATGTATCCTTACCTGTCAAATGTCTCCCTTCTGTCTGTTACAAGAACTGAAAAACTGCAGATTCTGTGGGTGGATCTGTTTGGAGCTCGGTGGGTGGAGTCGTGATGTCAGTAGACTCCCCACCCTCCTCTACACTCCCCTTGTCAACATGCATTTTCTTCTGTGTATTTCTTACACTGAACTTCTGCTATGATCACTAACATCCAGTCAAAATCCAGGAAAGTCACCACATGACTTCAGAAAAGGAGTGGTGGTGGGAATTAAAAAATAATGCCTGTCTCCAGGCTAGTGCATGAGATATGTAAATAACCTGTCACTCACAGCCAGGGGGCAAAATGGACTAAGGTTTTTCTTTGTAAGTCCATTTTATTTCACTGAACAATAAAAGAGGATTGCTCAGAGCTGGATCAACTCTGTGTGGCAAGACTGGGCATTGTACATTGTGACATCAAAAAAAAAAAAAAAAAAAAATGTCAGGTTTACATCCACTTTAAGGAAAGGAATATACCACAAATGGATTTAAGTACCCAATTGTGAGAACAGAAGCATAAGTCCCCCATAGTAAACTTTGTGCCCATTGCTACTCCATCACCAGTGAATACTAGCAGTGTCATTTAAAGTGGAGTTCCACCCACAATTTCACTTTTTAAATATAAATACCCCTGTAATACACAAGCTTAATGTATTCTAGTAAAGTTAGTCTGTAAACTAAAGTCCGTTTTGTTAGGTTGTTACATCATTTAGATTTATATAATTATTAATTATAGTTTATAATCTAGAAATAGACCGTGGCCATCTTAAATGTGGGCATCATGAAGCCAGACTGTATGACTTCCTGGATTTCAGCTTTGCATATCTCGCACATGCTCAGTGCACAAGCAATGTAATAGGTTTCAGTCAGGTTTGCAAGGACTACTGGGAAACATGATGCCTATCCCAGAAGCCCTTGCAAATAGCCTAGGCTAATAAGGAGGAGAAAGTAATGAAGGACTACAAAATAAAGGTATTTACAAGCAACAAATTAAATAAAAATTGCCCATTCTGAACACTATGAGATTAGAGCATGCAGCACAGACAAACATAAAAAAATGGGTGGAACTCCACTTTAATGAAAACATGCACCTCCGAAACAATTTATTTCAGCACAATGGATAGTGATCGGTAGGGGTGCAACGGATCACAGTTGATCCGTGATCCGAACGGGTCACCCCCTTCGGATCGGATCACACTGTGATCCGCGGATTGCCACGGCTCCGGAGCTAGGCCGAAGCCGCGGCCTTTCCTAATGTTACGGCGGCGGCTCCGGAGCTAGGCCGAAGCCGCAGCCTTTCCTAATGTTATGGCCGCGGCTTCGGCCTACCTCCGGAGCGCAACCATAACGCTAGGAAAGGCCGCGGCTTTGGCCAAGCTCCGGAGCCGCGGCCATCTTGGTACACCCGGCGGCAGCCCTCCTCTGTTTACACCCACAGAGGAGGAGCCCGCACTCGGACACACCGCTCGGGGAGTGCCTGTCGGTACTAGCTCAGGGGGGGGGTCACTGTACTGAGGAGGGGTCACTGTACTGAGGGGTCACTGTACTGAGGAGGGGGGGTCACTGTACTGAGGAGGGGGTCACTGTACTGAGGAGGGGGTCACTGTACTGAGGAGGGGGGCCACTGTACGGAGGGGGGGGATCACTGTACGGAGGGGGGGGGGATCACTGTACGGAGGGGGGGGGATCACTGTACGGAGGGGGGGGGGATCACTGTACGGAGGGGGGGGGGATCACTGTACGGAGGGAGGGGATCACTGTACTGTACGGAGGGGGGGTCACTGTACTGAGAGGAGGGGGTCACTGTACTGAGAGGAGGGGGGGGTGTCTGCACTGAGGGGGTACTATAGTTGGTGGGGGGGGGGGACATGTGGATATTACAGTGGGGGAGATTTTTTTTTTGTTGCCGATCCGAAAAATGATCCGATCCGTGACTCCTGATCCGAGGAACGATCCGAACTGAGTTTTTTGATCCGTTGCACCCCTAGTGATCGGTAAATAAATCGCACTCTGTGCCACTCAAGTTGTAAAAGTTTATGATATTAAACTATAAAATTAGCACATGAAGAACATTGCTGACCTTTCACCTGATTTTATGCTTGGATAGGCTCTGCATAGGACACAGTTAAACTAAAGAATGTTTCTGTTTCGAGCTTCTTGACTGAGCAACAGACTGACATTCATCATTTTCAAACAACTTTCTTTTGTTTATCTGGAAAAAAATCCTGAGCATTGCAGGAATGAGGGAAACTATTCTGGGCCTACTGATGGTGTCAGAGTGGGCTGTGAACCATTAAAATCGAATTTTACGTTTCCTGGCAAGATTCAGGGCTCATTCAGGAGGTGCAAAGCCCTGTAAAGCAAGGAGAGCCTTTTATCTTTGTGTACTGGCAGCCAATAAAAGTAAATAAATACACAGAGATCTCCTGGCTTCTCCTGTGGGCAGATCTTTAGCCGTCTTGATTGGCCAGCACAAGATGATATCACCACCGCGCAAGGGCAGGCACTGTGCTAGAATGCTAGCACAGCTCAGTGTACATTCTACAGATTGTGAATGGGCAGGTAAGAAAATGTTATTGCAGAAGCGACATCACATGTCTTTTCTGCAAAAAATGCCCCGCTTGTTCACAATTTTTTATTTTACTTTAGATACGCTTTAAATTGTGTGTCTCAACCCTCTAACTGACACTTTAGCTGGACAGCATGTCCTGTTAAAGGAAGTAAAAAAAAAATAACAGACTTACTGGCCAGATACCACTTCCTTACTGGGCACTTAAACCCACCTCCTGCCCAGAACAGCTTTCAGCGCTGACGCATTTTGTATGACAATTGTGCGGTCATACAATGCTGTACCCAAATTAAATTTTTATAATTTTTTTCACACAAATAGAGCTTTCTTTTGGTGGTATTTAACCACTTAAGACTCGGACCTTTATGCAGGTAAAGGACCTGGCCAGTTTTTGGGTTTCGGCACTGCATCGCTTTAACTGACAATTGCGCGGTCATGCGATGTGGCTCCCAAACAAAATTGGCGTCCTTTTTTCCCCACAAATAGAGCTTTCTTTTGGTGGTATTTGATCACCTCTGCGGTTTTTATTTTTTGCGCTATAAACAAAAATAGAGCAATATTTTTTACTTTTTGCTATAATAAATGCCCCCAAAGAAGATATAGTTTAGGCCGATACGTATTCTTCTACATATTTTTGGCAAAAAAAAAGAAATCGCAATAAGCGTTGAACGATTGGTTTGCGCAAAATTTATAGCATTTACAAAATAGGGGATAGTTTTATGGCATTTTTATTAATATTTTTTTATTTTTACTACTAATGGCGGCGATCAGCGATTTTTTTTTGTGACTGCGACATTATGGCAGACACATCAGACAATTTTGACACATTTTTGGGACCATTGTCATTTTCACAGCAAAAAATGCTATAAAATTGCATTGTTTATTGTGAAAATGACAATTGCAGTTTAGGAGTTAACCATTAGGGGGCGCTGTAGGGGTTATGTGTGACCTCATATGTTTTTCTAACTGTAAGGGGGCGGGGCTGGACATGTGATGTCATTGATCGTGTTTCCCTATGAAGAATGGGGAAGGTGTGTTTACCCATACCTCTCCCCGTTCTTCAGCTCCGGGGGGCGATCGTGGGACTTCAGTGGCGATCGGGTCCGTGGGTCCTGTGGCCACGGAGCTTCGGACCGGGTCGCGGGCACGCGCAACCCACGGCTGGGCACTTAAAGGGGACGTACAGGTACGTGCCTGTGCCCAGCCGTGCCATTCTGCCGACGTATATCTGCAGGAGGCGGTCCTTAAGTGGTTAATCACCGCTGGGGCTTTTATTTTTTTGATAAACAAACAAAAAAACATGGAAAATGTTGAAAAAATAAATACATAATCATGTTTCATAGTTTGTTATAAAATTTAGCAAACGGGTCATTTTTCTCCTTCATTGATATGCGCTGATGAGGCGGCACTGGTGGGCACTGATAGGCACAGATAAGGCAGCATTAATGGGGACATATAAGGCGCTAATAGGTGGCACTGATAGGCGTCACTGATGGGCGGCACTGGTGTGTACTGGCAGGTGGCACAGGTCCCGGTCTCCCAGATCAGGACCGATGTCCCTCTGACAGCCGCCGGTGATCAGCTTTTTTTTCTCCTCACACTATTGGCTCTGTTTACATCACATGATCAGCTGTCATTGGCTGACAGCTGATCACGTGGTAAGGGGTCGGGATCGACCCCTTACTCCGATTCGTGATCGGCCGAGTCTCATTGACTCACTAATCACAGCGGGCGCACAGGCCGCTTGAGAACGGGAGAACGTCCATGGACGCCCTCCCGGATATCAGGTCTGCGCTGTAGCCGTCTTTCGGCTATAGTGCGGGTCTGAAGTAGTTAAAAATCCTAAAAAAAAAAAAAAAACTGATGCAGCCAACGCATTTAAAGCAGAACTATATCCTCCTTTACGTTAAAGTCGAGAAAGTTACCATCTTGGTCTCACTTTTGTCTGTAGTTACCATGGTGTAGAGCTGCACGATTAATCGTGGAGAGAATCGCAATCTCGATTCTCCCCGTCCGCGATCTCCCCGCAGGAAGACCCACGATTCTTCTGTGTCTGTGGACGTAAAATTAGAATGCTTTATATAGGAATAAGGAGCTGGGGAGCGCAGTGCATCTTGGGAGTTGTAGTTTCAGGCTGAGGCGCTGCCCTTCCGCTCGGGACTACAGCTCTCTTCCCGCTGACACGGGCTACGTCCCGCCCACTGCTTTTGGATTTCCCCCTGAAATCAACAGGTCGGTACTGAGTTGAGTTCCTGCTTCTTATCAGTGGGGGTGGGGAGGGTGCACTATGTGTGTGGTGTCCATAGAGGAGGGACAGAGTCGAGCTTCCCCACAGCGGCTCCTATCTGCCACCCTGTGCAGTGTACACGGCTCGTCTGACACTGTTTTTATATGTTTAGAAGTACTGCCGTGATTGGTAACCGGCCCTCACAAGGGGAGCCCTGTGTGTACAAAGTTGACATAGCCTGACAAGCGAAGCAGGCCTGAGGGGCCCTCGGGGTGGCAGGGGCCCCGGAAACTGGGCTGGAGGGTGGCTCGTATCATCTGTGACGGGGACATACACACCTGTGTGCTGCCAATGGCACAGGGAGACCTCCTGCGTGTGTTTACACTGGGGGACTACAGTTCCCAGCATGCACCTCTCTTGCAGTGCGTGATAGGACTAGAAGCTCCAGCATGCCTTGCTCCTCTATTGCAGCCTGTGATAGAACTACAAGTCCCAGCATGAATGCTTTGCACTTTCATTGTAGCCTAGGTTACTGGGTGGCTGGGCTAGAACTACAAGTCCCAGCATGCTCTGCACCTCTCTTGCAGTCTCTAATAGAACCCAATAAGTCCCATTGTACTCTGCTGAATCATTGCAGCCTGTGATAGAACTAGAAGCTCTGGCATGCCTTGCTCCTCTCTTGCAGCCTGTGATAGAACTAAAAGTCCCAGCATGCTTTGCATTTCTATTGCAGCCTGGAGTCCTGAGTGGTTTGGCTGGAACTACAAGTCCCAGCATGCCGTGCAGCTTCACTATAGCCTGTGATAGAACTACAAGTGCCATCATGCTTTGAATGTCCATTACAGCCCGGAGTCCTGAGTAGCTGGACTGGCACTATATGTCCCAGCATATGCTGCACCTACATTACAGCCTGTGATAGAAGTCCCAACATGCTCTGCACCTCCATTAACACCATGGGATCCTGGGCATCTGGGCTGGGACTACAAGCCCCAGCATGCACTGCAGAGCTGCTCCTGTCATCCAGGGGAAGAAACCAGGAACACAGGTGGTGGTAAAATTCATAACATATTATAATGGATAGCAGTTGCCGGTATTTTAAGTCCTTTCCTCACATGCCCCCCTTTAATAGCCTGAAGTTTTTGAGAATTGTGATCTTCATTCTAAGCAAAAGAATCGCGATTCTCATTTTTCCCCAGAATCGTGCAGCTCTACCATGGTGTTGCACATGTGTCCAGTTAGGACACCAGCCGTTTGATGGCTTGATAGTTTGACTGAAAACAAATGTGACAAATATTTATGCCATGGTATTTGATCACCTCAGCGGTTTTTATTTTTTGCGCTATAAACAAAAATAGAGCGACAATTTTGAAAAAAATGCAATATTTTTTACGATAATAAATATCCCCAAAAATACATAAAAAATAATTGTTTTTCCTCAGTTTAGGCCGATACGTATTCTTCTACCTATTTTTGGTAAAAAAAAAAAAAAAAAAAACGCAATAAGCGCTTATCGGTTGGTTTGCGCACAATTTATAGCGTTTACAAAATAGGGGACAGTTTTGTTGCTTTTTTATTAATTATTATTTTTTTACTACTAATGGCGGCGATCGGCGATTTTTTTCATGACTGCGACATTATGGCGGACACTTCGGACATTTTTGGGACCATTGTCATTTTCACAGCAAAAAATGCATTTAAAATACATTGTTTACTGTGAAAATTACAATTGCAGTTTGGGAGTTAACCACAAGGGGGCGCTGATGGGGTTATGTATGACCTCATCCGTGTTTCTAACTGTAGGGGGGTGTGGCTGTAGGTGTGACGTCATCGATTGTGATTCCCTATATAAGGGAACACACGATTGATGACGGCGCCACAGTGAAGAACGGGGAAGCTGTGTTTACAAACAGCTCTCCCCGTTCTTCAGCTCCGGGGACCGATCGCGGGACTCCAGCGGCGATCAGGTCCGCGGAGCTTCGGACCGGGTCGCGTACACGCGCGACCCCACAGCTGGGCTTAAAGGGCAACGTTCAGTTAAGTTGATGTGCCTAGCCGTGCCATTCTGCCGACGTATATCGGTGTGAAGGGGTCCTTAAGTGGTTAAAGAAAGTTGAAAAACAAGGAGACTTACTGGCTGGACACCTAGGTAATAAACTATGATATAAGGGGACTCAAAAAACAAGGACTGCACTGTTATTGCTACTAAAAGATTTTTGTTAAACATTGCCTGCCAACAAACACAAAACTATGTGTTTAAGCTTTTTAGCGCCACCCTTTGGGCAACTTCTGCTACTGGTGTGTTATGGTGAGCATTCCTTCCGAGCATCTATGTTTGTAGCTTGGAGTTTTGTCCGATGGACTTGTGTAATCTGATCGTGTGTACGAGGCTTAAGTCTTAAATAGAGTTTATCTTTCAATGACCTGTGCTGTCTATGGTGCTGAAAAGCCAAATAAAAATTAATTATATAGATTTGCTGATGGCTATTAACCACGACACCCAAATCTTGAGTTTACATTAAAGAGGTTGTAAAGGTAAAAAAAAGAATCCCTAAATAGCTTCCTTTACCTTAGTGCAGTCCTCCTTCACTTACCTCATCTTTCCATTTTGCTTTTAAATGTCCTTATTTCTTCTGAAATCCTCACTTCCTGTTCTTCTGTCTGCAACTCCACACAGTAATGCAAGGCTTTCTCCCTGGTGTGGAGAAAGCCTCTTGAGTGGGTGAGCAGGAGTGTCAGGACAACCACTAACACAAAGCTCCTTTCTCTATCTGCAAAGTAGACAGTGTCCTGACACTCCTGCTCGCCCCCTCAAGAGGCTTTCTCCACACCAGGGAGAAAGCCTTGCATCACGGTGGTGAGTTACAGACAGAAGAACAGGAAGTGAGGATTTCTCAGAAGAAATAAGGACATTTAAAAAGCAAAATGGAAGGATGAGGTAAGTGAAGGAGGACTCCAAGGTAAAGGAAGCTATTTAGGGAAAAAATGTTTTACCATTACAACCCCTTTAACATTTTCTTTGCTATCCATGGTCCTGGAAAGCCCAATACTAAATACATGATCTAGTGTTGCTAATGGCAATCTTAAAGCGGGAGTTCACCCATTTAAAAAAAAAAAAAAATCTCCCCTTAGCTTCCTGCTCGTTCGGTCTAGGGGAATCGGCTATTTATATTAAAATATGATCCGTACTTACCCGTTTTCGAGATGCATCCTCTCCGTCGCTTCCGGGTATGGGTCTTCGGGAGCGGGCGTTCCTTCTTGATTGACATTCTTCCGAGAGGCTTCCGACGGTCGCATCCATCGCGTCACTCGTAGCCGAAAGAAGCCGAACGTCGGTGCGGCTCTATACTGCGCCTGCGCACCGACGTTCGGCTTCTTTCGGAAAATCGTGACGCGATGGATGCGACCGTCGGAAGCCTCTCGGAAACCTGTCAATCAAGAAGGAACGCCCATTCCCGAAGCCCATACCCGGAAGCGACGGAGAGGATGCGTCTCGTAAACGGGTAAGTACTGCACATATTTTAAAATAAATAGCCGATTCCCCTAGTAATAACGAGCAGGAATCTAAGGGGAAAAAGTGTTCTCTATGGGTGAACCTCCGCTTTAACCTCAACATTCAGCTAAGCTTTTCTATCTTTTCATCCTACTGTGTTGTCAATTGTGCTGGAAAGCTAAATAAATGTCAGTGTCTAGATAATCATGACACCCAACTAAGGCCTTGTTCATGCCATGGTGCAGATGCCAAGGGCTAAAAAAAAAAAAAAAAAAAATGGTTCTCTATGTGCTCTGTTCACACCACACCATATGAATTGTTCCTATGCAGAAATCTGCAACATGAATGCAGTATTCTTCATGGGAAAAAAATGGACATGACATCAATATCGGTGTGAATAAGGCACATAACTGATGTGATGTCCACATGCATGAAAACTGATGTCTCTGCAAGTAAAATCTGCTCGGTTTTTACGCATGCTTGTCCGTGTACGGACTCCGCTTTGCTCAGCAAAGATCGACCCGCTGATTCCTGTCGAGTAGGCGGATGAAAACGATAGGGTTTAGTTTCACTTTAAAGTGGAGATTTAGTCAGAAAATTAAATCCTGCTAGATCACTTCAGGTTGGCCCCTTTTGCAAGAATAGCTATGTAAAACATGAAAAATAAGTGTCTATACTGCTTAGTATCCAGTATCTCACCTTGCTTTGCACATGCTCCATTGCTCTCTTATTTTAGGCTGAGTTTGTAGAGGCCGATCTGCTGACAGCCTAAAAGCAGAATTACACCCTCCTATGGTTTACAGCCAAGGAAGCTGTTTGTTTGATCTGCAACCGCCATGGTGCTGCACACGTGTTCAGTTAGGACACCAGCCATTTGATGGTTTGACAGTTTGGTTGCAAGCTTAAGCAAATGGGACAGTTAGCAATCCACACATTCAAGGAATGCAACGTTTTTTTAAACCCGTAACATCAATGGGTTTAGTTCCGCTTTATGATTTACTGCTGTTCAGGGGCTCTGGACTTCAGAAAAATGTCAGCCTTCAGCAAGAAGAAACAGGAGCTATGCTGGAAGCAATATATAGCACACTCATTTTGGTAGCATAATTATTAATGTGGAAGATATGTTCCTTGCTAAAGAACATTATTTCTTTATCAAGCTGTTATAAGTAAAGTTCCACTTTAAGGTAAGCTGTAAACGATAACCGTTTCAGATATTATGTTTATGATAGCTGTTAACTGATCTGTCAAACCATCAAATAGCTGGGGTCATAGCTGATCAGCGGTGATGTGCTTAGGTAAGTTCAGAAGCTAGTTCGAACCCACCTGAGCAGGCCTGCCAGGAAGCGGTCACTGAATTGTGGCTGCTGTCAGGGCATTTCCTGCAGCCACACATATACAATGGGCGTGTATATGTGTACCTGCCAAGGCCGAGAATGTCTTGCACTCTGATGATTGGCCCAGTGCAGTGACAGCTACCTGGCCAGCTTGCTCAGATGGGTTCAGACTAGGATCTGAACACACCTGAGCCCATCCCTACGGATGCAAATCAAACAGGGGCTAAGATGGCAGCTTCTTTGGCTGTATGGGAAAGGAAGGTGTGGATCTGCTTAAAAGAGATTATTTCTTCTACTGTTCAGTGTTTACTAAAGTGGTGTGTATGAAACATAAAATGTATATATTTTTCAATTTTAATAAGGAGCGGTTTTCATTTTTTTTTGCTATATCTGATGGATTTTCTGCAGCCTCTTTCTGTATACTAGCACTCGCTCCAGTGATGGCTGCACATCTTTGCTTAGGTCTGGCTTCCTGTGCATGGCCAATTGCAGTGAATGCAACAACGCAAGAAAGCCCCTTGGAGACAGGGACAGCGTGTTGTCACCCTGCAACAGCACATTTATGGCAGGATCACCAGCTATTTTAATAAAAGCTATTAAAAAAGACGCTAACGCGTTTAAGAGATTTTATTGGTTGGGTCGACATCTACCTTTACAGAAAGAGGGGGGGAGGGCATACTTGTACGATACAACAGCCCACAGCGATCATCTCTCCGGCTTACATCAGACATCTCATCTGCTTACTCAGGGTAAATGCACGATACAAGTTTGCAAGCGCATGCTAAAAATAGAAAAAAAAAAAAAAAAAAAGCACCGTGCAAATCGAACGCCGCGCTTGTAGCATTAACTGGATGGGCAGATCAAGCCTTGGATTTACCCTCTGCACTGACATCCTATAGAAATGGGCAGGATGCATGTGTGATCAAATCTATAGCAGCCCATTTCAAGGTGTAGAAAGCATAAGAGGTCATGCATCCATGAGCAGTGTCGTGCATAGGGTTAGGGGAAGCAGCAATGGCCGGTAAATGTACCAGCCATCCTTTCCTGACCTTGCAGCTTTCCCTATGAGGATAGCAGAGAGCTACAGACATGCTGGGGGAGGGGAGGGTGACAGGTCCCTGCACCATGTCTGTCCTGTCACAAGCTTCCATGCATTGTAGCCGTCCGCAGCAGGAGAGGCCTCTTACTCACTGTTACATTGCAGGCCTCCCCGCTCCTTGGTTCAGCCTGGACACCTGCGCTCCTCCTGTTTTCATGGCCGTCCAGGAATGATTTCTCCATCTGCGCGTTGGCGCAGAATGACGTCACCAGCACGGAGCGGCAAGGTCCTGGAGACAAGCCTGACAGGGCGGAAGCTGTCTACACTCTCGGACGGGATTGTGGGGGACACGGCTTGGACCAATCACAAGGCCGACTAGAGTGCGGGCGGAAGAGTTCTCTCTTGTCGGCTTCAGCTGAGCGGGTGACGGCGCGCCGACTGAACGTGCCTGGCTGTGAGGGCTCAGTGTGTGGGATATGTGTTGTTGGGGGGCTTAGTATGCCCGGCTGTTGTCCTCCCCCTTTCTGGAAAGTTCTAATAGACGTACAGTGACGTTTGGCAAGTAAGTAAAACTTTTCTGGGCGGTCTCACCTGTCCTGCCATGTGTGGGAAGAATACAGCCCTAGGGGGTGAGCGGGTTCCTCTATCACAGAATGGACTGGAGGGAGACAACTGAGATCACGTCATGCAGAATGCATTTACTGCAATAATGCATGTATACATACATCATATACTGGGGGGGAGGTTTACGGAAACTGGAGTGCAAAATCTGCTGCAGCTCTGCATAGAAACCAATCAGCTTGTTCAATTAAAGTGATTGTAAAACGATCACCTTGTAAAGCAACCCATTCAGTTTAACCACTTCAGCCCCGGAAGAATATAAATGTCACTGTCAGGGAAGGGGTTAAACACTAGGGGGCGATGAAGGGGTTAAGTGTGTCCTAGGGAGTGATTCTATCTGTTGGGGCTGGGCTACCACTGACATGACAGAGATCACTGCCTGTCAGTAGATTTTTGTCCTGTCACAATGCAGAACAGGGAAATGCCTTGTTTACGTAGGCACCCCCCTCCCCCCCCCCGTTCTGCAGCGCTGTGATACAATCGGGTTTGCGTGGTCACGGAGAGTGCGCCAGCCACGCAGCTTTTTAAAGGGGAAGAACCTGTACGCCCATTTGCCCTCCGCTGCCATTGTGCCAACGTATATCGGCGTGCAGCGGTCGGCAAGTGGTTAAAATAGAAATAACAAACATGTTTGTATAGATCTATAAAAAAGTACAGATTTTCCCTCATAATAAAATATTTACACAAAGAATTTGATGAAACTACTCATTCTGCACCAAAACTCAAGAAAATCTGGGAAGTATCTGAAATGATTCTAAAGAATTTACAACAGAGCTATGTGCCAGAAAGAGATATCGGCATAGATGAAAGTCTAATGGCCTACATCAGCTGGGTACAATACATTGCATCAAAGAGAGTACGGTTTGGTGTAAAATCCTTCATGCTATGCGAATCGTCAACTGGCTACATTTGGGATTCAGTCCTATACCAGGAAAAGGAACAAAATTCTATCCAAAATATAACTATGGAATGGCAACATCTTCCGTTCTTTCACTGATTGCGTAAATACTAACAACTTTTACACATCTCTTGATCTGTATGAGTTTCTTATGTAAAACAAAACCGATGCCTACGGGACCGTTAGGGTTAACCGGCATGACATGCCGCCAATGTTTGGAGAAATGGTTACCTGGTAGAAAGGCAAAATGATGGCACTGCGATGGTGTGACAAGGAAGATGTGTGCCTAAATGAAGCCACAAGTAGTGATAGATTACAATAACACCATGGGAGGTGTTGACAGAGCCGACCAAGCAATGACATTTATACCTAGCAATGAGGAAACGGCAAAAGAAGTACTACAAGAAGATCTTCAGTAGGGATTAGCCGAACACTCCCTGGTTCATTTCGCACTAGAACCTGCGAACGGACCGAAAGTTTGCGCAAACTTTAGAACCCCATTAAAGTCTATGGGACTCAGCGTTCAAAATCAAAAGTGCTAATATGCAAATTATTGTCCTAAAAAGGGTCTGGGGACCCGGATCCTGCCCCAGGGAGCATATATCAATGCAAAAAAAGTCTTAAAAACTACCGTTTGTTTTTTTCCGGGAGCAGTGATTTTAACCACTTTTATACTGGGCACTTATTCACCTTCCTGCCCAGACCAATTTTCAGCTTTCAGCGCTGTTGCACTTTGAATGCCAATTACACAGTCATGCTACACTGTACCCAAACTAAATTTTTATAATTTTGTTCCCACAAATAGAGCTTTCTAGCATACTAGCTCATTATGTGTCACTTACCTGAGAGCGAAGTCCTCAGTCCTGTCCACCGCCGCCATGTCCCCTCTGAGATTTCTTCCTGTTATCGCTGCTCCGGCACTGTGATTGGCCGGAGCGGTGATGGCGTGCCCAGAACCAAAAATTTTCTTACAAGCTATCGGCATGATCATTGAGGAGTAAGACGATAGTCACTCAGCATCAGCATAGACAGTCTTAAAGGAATCTGACAATTCAAAAAAAAAAATATTTCGGTTACATCAGCATCAGGTGCTTGGTAGTTGGTGGTGATCCAAGACTGATTCATTTTTATGAAGGTCTATTGAACGACCGAGTCGGTGGACAGGCGCACCCTGTGATCAGTTACAAAGCCTCCAGCAGCACTGAATATGCGTTCTGAAAGAACGCTGGATGCAGGACAAGCCAGTAGCTCAATCGAGGCACATGTGTAAGACTGCGCTGTGTTTTATAAGCATTTTAATAAATAAATAAATAAATTGCATACTGTGCAAGCTCTGGCCAGTGATCCATCCTCAAGACCCAGTAACCCAGAGGATTTTCGGTGGAAAAGGTGTCCAAGTCTGATCTTGCCCCTAGGTATTCCTGCACCATGTAAAACAGACGCTGGCGATGGTTGCTGGAACCGATCATACCTTGGGGCTGCGGACTAAAAAATTGTCTGAACGCATTGGTCAGACGGCAACCTTCTCAACCACTCCTTCTTTGACCGGAGCCTCAGCAACACGTTGTCAAGGACCAGGATTTTGTAACCTCCCAGTCTCTGGGAACGCATTGCACAGACCTTTTTGCAAGGCCTCCCGAAGATGTTTCATCCTCTGCGACGGCAAGATAAGGTCTGCAACCTTACCCATTTAACGTGGATCAAGGAGGGTTGCCAGCCAGTAATGATGCCTCTCCTTGATACCACGAATGCAAGGATCCTTCCGCAGGCTTTGCAGGATCAGGGAGGCCATGCAGCGTAGGTTTGCTGAGGCATTCGGTCCGGAGTCCTCTGGGTCACTCAGGACGACATGATCCACAGCCACCTCCTCCCAGCCACGTACAAGTCCATGGGTTTCTTGGGACTGTAATTGATTCCTTTTGAAGGCTGATGCTGAGTGCTAGGCTCCACCTCCATGCTGACAGTCGTCGTCCTCCTCCTCGTCCTTTTCCTGTGTGATAGGTGGGCCAGCAGGAACACTGTCTGAATAAAGGGGGCCTTGAGAGGTAAGGAAGTCCTCCTGTTCCTCCCTCTGTTCTGCCTCAAGTTCCCTGTCCATTATTCCATGCAGCGTGTGCTCCAACAGGTGGATAAGAGGGACAGTGTCACTGATGTATGCACTGTCACTGCTCACCATCCTCGTGGCCTCCTCAAATGGTGACGGGACAGTGGATGCATCCCTGATCATGGCCCACTGGCATGGGGAAATAAACCAAGCTCCTCTGACCCTGTCCTGGTGCCATATTGGCACAGATACTCATTAATGGCCCTCTGCTGCGTGTGCAGCCGCTGCAGCATGGCCAACATAGAGTTCCACCTGGTGGGTATGTCACAGATTAGACGGTTCTTGGTCAGGTTGTATTCCTTTTTGGAGGTCTGCCAGCCGAGCACTGGCTTTATATGACTGGAAATGCACACAGAGTTTCCTGGCCTGCGGACATCCTGTAAGCCCGGGTACCTACCCAAGAACCGATGCACCACTAAGTTAAAGAAGTGAGCTAAACAGGGCACATGGGTCAGGGGAGGGGAGAGAGGAGGTTGGCGCCATTGTTGCAAACCACCATTCCTGGCTTAAGCTTGCGTGACGTCAACCACCTCTGAGCCTGCCCCTGCAGAGCTGACAGAACCTCTGCCCCAGTGTGGCTCCTGTCCACCAAGCACACCAGCTCAAGCACTGCATGGCATCTTTTTGCCTGCGTACTTGTGTAGCCCCTTGAACGGCTACGGAGCACCGCTGGTTCCGAGGACAAAACACAGGAAGAGGCCATGGAGGAAGAAGAGGAGGGGGTGGAGGAGACAGGTGTGTCACAATCGCCATTAGTAGCATTTTGGAGGTGTGGTGGCGGAACAACCTCCAACACTACTGTACCTTGTCCTGCATCCTTCCCAGCTGCCAGCAAATTCACCCAATGCTCCGTGAAAGATAGGTAACATTCCTGTCCATGCCTGCTGGACCATGAGTCAGCGGTAATATGCACTTTACCGCTGACCGCCCTGTCCAGCGAGGCATGGACATTGCCTTCCACATGCCGCTAGAGAGCCGGAATCGCCTTCCGTGAGAAAAAGTGGCATTTGGGAACCTGCCACTGAGGTACCGTACATTCCACAAACTCGCGGAAGGGGGCAGATTTTTCCAACTGGAAAGGCAGCAGTTGAAGTGCTAGCAATTTAGCCAAGCTAGCATTCAACCGCTGGGCGTGTGGATGGCTGGGAGCGAACTTCTTTTGACGCTGCAGTAGCTAGGGCGGAGAAGTTTGCCTGGTACAATCTGACGTTGGTGTACCGATAGCGGATTGCCCGCAAGTACTTGGCTGTGACACACCTAATTCTACACCTTCATTCCTCTCGGTGCAGGTTTCAGAAAGGACTGAAGGTATAGTGGGGTTGGAGATCCCAGCTGATGAGGAGCAAGGAGAGGTCCGCTTTGTTCTTTGGTGTGGGTCTTTTAGGTACGCTTGCCAACGAACTGCATGGCAGGTCGACATATGTCTGGTCAAGCATGTGGTGCCCAAGTGGGTGATGACTCGATTGAAATGACTCTCTCTCTCTCACCGCCGCCGCAACACACTACACAAGGCTGCCACGCAGGCGGCCTTATATAGTGTGGGGCGTGTACTAAACCCCCTGAGACATAATTGGCCTAAGCCACCCTGGCTTTGGCCAATTATGGCTCTCTTTGCTTACGGCGCTGTGATTGGCCAAGCATGCGGGTCATAGTGCATGCTTGGCCAATCATCAGCCAGCAATACACTGCGATGCCGCAGTGAATTATGGGCCGTGACGCGCCACTCGAATTTGGCACTAACGTCCCATAATGTTCGAAATTCTGCGAGCGGCCGAACAGACGATGTTTGAGTCGAACATGGGTTCGACTCGAACTCGAAGCTCATCCCTAATCTTTAGGCATCTTCTTGAGCAATGCTTGTGGAATGCCTACATTCTGCTAAAAAAAAGTGACAAGCCTGTGATTCATTCTGACATGCCGTATTTTTCGCTTCATAAGACGCACCTGACCATAAGACGCATCTAGGTTTTAGAAGAGGGAAAAAAAGGAAAAAAAAATTCTGAACCAAATGGTGTACTAAAATACTTATTATAGTACTACTATAGGTGGGTGGTGGACACGCAGCAATACCACCCCTCCTATCAAATCGGCTATACCTGGGTGGTGGTGGTGGTGGACACAGCAACCTCCCCTCCCTTCCCAGATCAGCTCAGGGTGGCCAGGCAGACACAAACACCCCTTCAGCCTCTTCTATCACAGCAGCTCAGGTGACTAGGCAGTGGCTACCATGCCAGCGCACACCTCCCACCCCCTCATCACCAGCTTACCTCAGGCAGTGGAGGACACTGCTATTACAATGCACAACCCCCTCTGGCTGGCTCTAAGCCTCAGATGCACCCGGGCAGCAGCTAGGAAGGAGGACTGGGGACATAGTTTGCAGCTGCCGGTGGAAAGAGCAGGAAGTGAGACTGGACCAGACCACGGCACAGGGGTGTTACAGCTAAAAAGAAAAAACAGCAAAGGCTCTTGCTGCTTTTCGGAATGGTATCAGATTTGGCGGGTGTCAACTGACCTGGGTGCGGAGTGCACCCCCATAACGATGCCACTGACACCCCCAAGTTTTGGCATCCCGGCAGACCGCCTCCCCCCCACTTCCACTTGGTATGCACCTGCAAGGATCTGCCTCTCATCCTGTCCTCTCTCCTCCACAGAGAAGCCGAGCGTCAATATTCTGACGCGATGGAGGGGCAGTGCCTGGATAGTATTCGCTCCATAAGACGTAGGGCCATTTTTCCCCCATTTTTTTGGGGAGGGGGGGGGGGGGGTGACGACTGCGTCTTATGGTGCGAAAAATACGGTAATTTGGAAAGTTGCCGAACGGATCTTTGTGAACCACCAAACACTATGAATGGCTGTGAATAGAGCTGTACGTCAGGGGGTTGGCATTGTCAACCCGGAACGCCTGACTGGTCGTCACTTCATGGACTACATCCCACCAACCGAGAAAAAGTCAGCACCTACAAAAATGTGCGTGGTTTGTTGCTCAAACGAGATGGCAGTGGAAAGAAAATCCGAACGGAAACCAGGTTCCATTGTCCTGATTGTGACGTTAGAGTTTGCAGTCCCTTGTTTTAAATTTTTTCATACCCGGGATGTTTACTAAACCAATATGAAGTGACTAGTAATATTGCACCCTTGTGTTTTTGATTTGATTACATTATTAAATAAAATGTATTATTATATTATTTGTTACTTATAGTTATTTATTATTTTGTGTTTCAAACTTTTATCATACCTGGGATGTCTACTAGACTTGTTTGAACAGATTTAAGTGACTTATTCCTAAGAATTACAGGCCTACAATATAAAGCAAAAAATGTCCATGCAAAACAATGTACCGCTTTGACATTTTTAAAAATCGGACATAATCATACCGCCAGGGAGGTTAAACATGTGGCCAAAAGTTTTGAGAAATGACACGTATATTAATTTTCACAAAATCTGCTGCCAGTTTTTCTTTTATTTATATATATATATATATAGCAATTTGCATATACTCCAGAATGCTATGAAGAGCGATCCAATTAATTACAAGGTCCCTCTTTGCCATGAAAATTAACTTAAAGCGGTGGTTCCCCCTTAAAAACAACTTTTTTTATTCCACTGCCCCCCCACATTCCATCACGATTAAGGCTCTTATTATTTTTTTCCTGCTGTACATACCTTAGTACAGCATCTTCACCCGTGCATCCAGGTTGCGAGTCCCTCACATGCTGTTGGGCGTTCCTCACATGCTGTTGATTGACGTTTTGCCCAAAAACGAGCTCCCCCCTGTCGCGTAAGCCGCGTCACGGTTGGCGAAAGGAGCCGAACGGCGAGTCGGCGCTATACTGCGCATGCGCATCGCCGTTCGGCTCCTTTCGCCAATCGTGACGCGGCTTACGCGACGGGGGGAGAGCTCGTTTTTGGGCAAAACGTCAATCAACAGCATGTGAGGAACGCCCACTCCCGCGGCACTCGCAACCCGGATGCATATGCTGGGTGAATATGCTGTACTAAGGTATGTACAGCAGGAAAAAAATAATAAGAGCCTTAATCGTGATGGAATGTGGGGGGGCAGTGGAATAAGAAAAAGTCGTTTTTAAGGGGGAACCACCGCTTTAACTCCATGAAAAAAACATTTCCACTGAATTTGTGAAGAAGGCTTCAGGGCATCCAAGAAAGTCCAGCAAGCGTATGGACCATCTCTTATGGTTGATTCAGCTGCTTTTTTGCAATGCCTTTTCCAGCATGATGGAGCACCTTGCCATGGGGCAAAATTCATAACTTGGTGGCTTGGGGAACAAAACATTGAACTTTGGATCCATAGCTAGGAAATTCCCCAGACCTTAATCCTATTGAGAACCCCCCCACAAATTCTGACAAACTCCAAGCATTGATTATGCAAGAATGGGTTGCCATCAGTCAGGATGTGGCCCAGAAGTTGATTGACAGCATGCAAATTGCAGAGGTCTTGAAAAAGAAGGGTCAACACTGCAGTAGTATTGACTCTTTGTATAAACTTGAAGCCTTTGACACGTATGAAATGCTTGTAATTATACTTCAGTATACCATAGTAACATCTGACAAAAGATCTAAAAGCACTAAAGCAGCAGACTTTGTAATTATTAATATTGGTGTCATTCTCAAAACTTTTCGCCATGGATGTAAACAAAAAGTGGCATTAAAAAGCCGGGTCGACGATTAATCTTTAACAAAACAAATAAACAAAGCTGATTGGCTACCATGTATAGCTGCACCAGATTGTGCACTTTCCAATTTTTTTAGTAAATCAACTCTTGTATGTGTATAGGTTGTGTTCACATTGTCATAACGTACACACAGCAAGGACAATCTCTAACAATATACACTGCTCAAAAAAACTTTTGAATCACAACTCCTGGGATATTGATCTGGTCAATTAAGTATCAGAGGGGGAGGGGTGTATACAGAGGGGGTTGTTAATCAGTTTCAGCTGATTTGCTGTTAATTGAAATTAACAACAGGTGCACTAGATGGGCAACAATGAGACGACCTCCAAAACAGGAATGTTTTTTCAGGTGGAGGTGTCTGACATTTTTTTTTTTTTCCTACTCATCTTTTCTGACTGTTTTTCACTAGTTTTGCATTTGGCTCGGGTCAGTGTCACTACTGGTAGCACAAGGTGATACTTGGACCCTATAAAGTTTGCACAGGCTGTCCAACTCCTCCAGGATGGCACATCAATACATGTCATTGCCAGAAGGTTTTCCGTGTCTCCCAGCACAGTGTCTCGAGCATGGAGGAGATTCCAGGAGACAGGCAGTTACTCTAGGAGAGCTGGACAGAGCCGTAGAAGGTTCTTGACCCATCAGCAGGACTGGTATCTGCTCCTTTTGTGCAAGGAGGAACAGCATGAGCACTGTCGGAGCCCTACAAAATGACCTCCAGCAGGCCACTGGTGTGAATGTCTCTGACCAAACAACGATTGTCGGGCAGAGACACAGGACGGAGCTCTACCTATGAAAACCAGGCAGAGCTCCAAACAGACTTCATGGGGGTGACCTGAGGGCCCGACTTCCTCTAGTGTGCTCTGTGCTCACTTCCCGGACACTGTGGAGCTTGATTGGCATTTTCCATTGAACACCAGAATTGGCAGGTCTGCCACTGGTGCCCCATGCCTTACACAGATGAGAGCAGGTTCACCCTGAGCATAAGTGACAGACGTGAAAGGGTCTGGAGAAGCAGAGGAGTACTTTATGCTGCCTGTAACATCGTTCAGCATGACCGGTTCGGTGTTGGGTCTGTGATGGTCTGGGGAGGCATATCCATGGAGGGACGCACAGACCTCTTCAGGCTACACAATGGCACACTGACTGCCATTAGGTATTGGGATGAAGTCCTTGGACCCATTGTCAGACCCTACGCTGGTGCAGTGGGTCCTAGGTTCCTCCAGGTGCACGACAATGCCCAGCCTCATCTGGCAAGAGCATGCAGCCAGTTCCTGGAGGATGAAGAAATAGATACCATTGAATGGCCCCCACGCTCACCTGACCTAAATCCAAAAGAACACCTTATGTTTCGGTCCATCCGGTGCCGCCAGGTTGCACCTCAGTCTGTTCATGGGGCTCAGGGATGCTCTGGTCCAAATCTGGAAGGAAATACCCCAGGACACCATCCGTCGTCTCATTAGGAGTATGACCTGATGTTGTCAGCACTTGGGGGCCATACAAATTACTGAGGACCATTTTGAGTTGTTGCAATGAAATTTCAGCAAAATGGACTAGCTTTCGGCATAATTTTTTCACTTTGATTTTCGGGGTGTCTTTGAATTCAGCCCTCTGTAGGTGGATAATTTTCATTTCCATCAAATGATGGAATCATTCCTAACACATTACCCAGTCCATATCAGTATAGATATCCAGCATGAGATTTTTGCCTGTTGATATCTGATATGTTTTCAAAGTGTTCCTTTAATTTTTTTTGAGCAGTGTATTAACCACTTCCAGACCGCCCCATAACAGATTCACTGCTACAGGTCGGCCGTTCTGTGGGGAATCGCATATACATGTGATTCTGCACTTCTGCCTAGGGGGCGCACTGCTTGTGCTGTGATTACTCGCAGCAGAAACCGAGTCCTGGGTGATGGATGTCCGTCGGCACCCACCTATTGTGGGGCAGAGACACAGGACGGAGCTCTACCTATGAAAACCAGGCAGAGCTCCATTTTGACAGGAGGAAAGTGAGGGATTTTGTATTCCTGCAAAGCAGGGAAAAAAATCATCACATCCCTTTAGTAAAAGCAGCACTGTATCTAAACTGTATCTGAGCACTACATTTTTTATATTTAAAGCAAGCTCCCCCATCCATCCATGTCTCAGTGCTTTATTTTGTTGAGAAATTGCTTTGAAGCACACCCCATGGCATTTCTAGCTTTGACCATCTTGAGTACGGCGCATTTCACTCTGAGAAGTTTTAGGTTTAGCACTAAAAATAGCGCCTAAATACCGCCTGAAAAACTCCTTCCCTGCAGTCTCAATGTGAAAGCCCGAGGGCTTTCACACTGAGGCGATGCGCTGGCGGGACCGCTCCAAAAGTCCTGCCAGCAGCATCTTTGGAGCGGTGTGTTTACCGCTCCTTCCTATTGAAAGCAATGGGCACCGTGGTAATACCATCGGCAATGCGCCTCTGCAGAGGGGTTAATACCGCACCGCTAGTGGCCGAATACCTCTGCAATTCCGCGGCAATTCAGACGGTATAGCGCTGCTAAAAATAGCGGCGCTATACCGCCACCGCACATCCCACCTCAGTGTGAAATGGGCCTAAGGGTAGATGATTCATGTAGCATTTACTTTATGGAATCCATCCGCCCTTTGCTCAAGCATGCAGTCAAATGAACGAAAAATAAATGCCCATGAAGATTTTTGGGATGTGTGAATTTTTTTTGGACCTAGGCCAGAAACAGGAAGAAATGTAGAAAAAAGTTAAAATAAGTATATATAATATACCTTCCTGTCTATTTGCTAATGATAACAGTATAAGGATTAAAAATGGGTAATGTTGATTTAGAGAGCTTAGTTCCGCTTGCAGGAGGATTTGGCTTAGAAAGTAAATTACTTTTTTGTTTACTTTAAGCACTTCCGGATCGCCCACTGCACATATACTGCGGCAGTATTATATAATATAATTTTTTTTTCTTTGGATATGTATTATAGCAGAAAGTAAAAAGTTGTGTTTTTTTTTTATTTTTTTTTCTCAAAATTTACAGTCTTTTTTTGTTTATAGCACAAACAATTAAAACCGCAGAGGTTATCAAATGCTACCATAAAAAACACTCTACTTGTGGGGAAAAAAGAGCATCAGTTTTGTTTGGGTACAATGTCGCACAACTGCGCAATTGTCAGTTAAAGCGACGCAGTGTCCTTTCGCAAGAAAATGTCCTGGTCATTAAGGGGGTAAATCCTTCCGGGGCTGAAGTGGTTTAGGCTTGTGCATCACACAAGGCCTCTTTCACACTTGTCCTGTCACTTGTCATGCAACTTCCAAGTCGTACCCTATGATTTCCAATGAGTACCATTCATATATGTGCAGGGGGTTACAGTGGTGGGGCAGAGGGTTGTACAGTGATCTGAGGTGTGAAGGTCCATGAATTGGGGCTGATCTGAGGCGTGAGAGTGCAGGATGTTAACTTCTCACTATTTGAGCCAGTTCACACCACATGCAGTTCAGTGTTTTTTTTTTTTTTTTTTGCACCAAAAACACATGGAAAGTAGGTAATATGGTTTTTAATGGCATAGTTCACACCAGTGCTTGCAGTTTCAGAAATAAAAGTAGAACATGCTGCATTTTTCCTGCACTGGACTGTACTGGAATGCTGTAAAAAGCATCAAAAACAAACTGGAATGCATCGGAACACACTGGAACACACATGTCCTTAATTAAGGTTAAGAAAAGGAAGGGGGGAAAAATGCACTGGACTGCACCAATGACCCGTCAAAACCGCACTGGAACGCATTTAAAAGTCAAAAACGTGCATGCAGAAAAGCATAAGCGCTGCGCAAACTGTTGGCGCTATATAAATCCTGTATAATAATAATAATAATCAGGAACGCATCCGGACTGCATTTCTATGGTGTGAACTGGCCCTCACTCAAGTCGTTTACAGCATTTACTTTATAAAAATCCTTTCGGATTGGGAGTGTAAAGTAGAATTTTTTTTGTTATGAAATCGGCACGCTCAATTTCTTTGAAAACATTTTTCGGCACACTGTGCTCAAAAGGTTGCCTACCCCTGATCTAGGGCAATCAAGGGGTTATATGTGTGACCAACATGTGTTAATGTATGTGCTGTGTGCTGTTTTTACTTCCTGCTTTACAAGGAAAAAAACAGCACATTACTGCTGTCAGATGTTGCATACACGGGGCTCTCTTCGGTAATTACTGGATGCAATTGGTGGGTGCTGTCAACCAATCAGCAGCTGGCACCCGCTAATTGGTTTGTGTTGCAGGGAATCACAGCACAGCCAAGGCAGCAGGGGCACGCAGATCACATACTTGGTACGTGATCCTGCACAGAGCGGCCGCTGTGATGCAGTATATCTGTTGTGGACGGTTTGCAAGTAGTTAAAGAGATTGAGTGAATATCAACTTACTTATTCTATTGCACCTTATCCATTCTTAGATGTGATGGCTGCAATAATTTTAGGCTTTTTATTTTTTTTATTTTATTTTCATCTGGTGATCCAGCCAGTACATCGGTCAGTAATTTTTCAAAAACACAAGTTCTCCTGCGACGAATGATTACCATTGACAGGGGTGCCTACAATAATCAGCTTTTATTTATTCACATAGAACCTTTTTATTGCAAAAGAAAGAACAGTTACTGTAACTGCAGTGTGCGCTGGAGTTTGTCTTCAATTTGTTAGATGTACTACCGTAGCAGATTTAGATACACTAACACTTCCCTTCTCCAGGCCTGACATTGCTCAAGGTGCTCTAATACAGGAGGTGTGTTACTAGCCAGATCTCCAGGGGAAATGGGCGGGGGAATCCTTAAAAACACAATAAACCCCTTTGTGCCTAGGGGTAAAACATATTTTAATGCCTAAGCCCAATTTTGCAACTTTGACATCATCACAACTACTTTGTGCATCCAGGTGGATTAAACCTTGTGTTTTTCAGGATAAATTGGGCTTTCTTTTGGTGGTAAATGGTAATAGATATTTCCCTGATTTTTATTTTTTATTTTGATCTAGGTATTTTTTTCTTCTTTTTTTTTTTTTTTTTATTATTATCAGAAAACACAGGCTATCACAGCGATCAGGTGACCCAGAATCGGATGTTCTGGGTCCCGATCGTTAAAATGGGGCTTTTGGTGAGACCCCGGCCTCTGTGCTGGGAGCGCGCCATGTGGCACGCTCCCAGCGCAAAGGGAGATACGCAAATATGCGGCCCCAGGGAAAAAAGGCCAGACCAGTGGAGCTGCATATTTGCATACAGTCGGCGTAAAGGGGTTGATGCAATGATTAAGGCCTTTTATTGATTTATACCTACAGATAAGCCTATAATAAGGGTTACCTGCGGGTACAGTAAATCTCCTTAATGTACATGGTTTAGAAGATATTTACTTTAGCAGCAGCTGGTGACATCATGGCGCATGTGCACTGCTCTGTCATTGGGCGGCATACTATTCATTGAGAGAGCTGTGCCGGAGGTGTAGCTTCCCGCCTGCATGCACAGGAGTGAAATCATCGCAGCTTGGCTATTATAATGGTCAGAGCTCAGGAACCCAAAAGGAAGACCTGGGGAAGATGGAAGCCCTACCAGCAGTGACAGTGCGCTGCTGGAGAGCTTCATTTTGAGGTAGGTCATTCCTAGTGTGCTAGGGGAAAGAATGTTTGGGTGTTTTGTTGTGGTTTACTACCGCTTTAATAATTGGTAAGCTGCAATATAATACGTTTTTGGTTTAATGCCATGTTTATGTTTCATAAACCATTATTTTTGCAGGTGTTTGTTTCTTTTACTTTGTGTTTCTATGAAAATGAGCGGAGACCAAAGAAAGCTTCCCAGCTGGATGTCTGACAAGGATGCAAGTGGCCCTAGTGAAGTAAAAAAGGCAAGTGGGAATTCATTCACAATTCTTTTTTAGAGGCATTTTTAGCCACAAAATGTTTTCAAATAGTATGTACCAGTACATACCAGAAAGTGGCTGATATTCTTGTACTACAATCCATTGTGTGAAACATAAGTGCCTTCCTTCTTGATTCCTGTACTGCCCCATAAGCCCATGTCACCGGCCCATACACAGGAATATTTATTAAGCCACTATTGTCAAGGCATCATTTTTAAGATAGATGATGCTGTGTGCAAGGAACCTTACACCACAGCCTAAAAATGTAACATCTGTTGGGATGAAGTTTACAATAACCATGAATCCCAGGAGAGGAATTTCTTAAAGTGAACCTCTTGCCAGAATATTTATTTCAGAAGCGGCCTTAATGCATTTACCTTATTATTTACCTGATAAAGCCTCTCTTGTGTAGACATCCAAAAACCCAAGACTGTTGCTCAGTGCCACCATCTGGTATATCGGTAGCGCCAACAAACTCAGCCCTTGCTCAAGTGACGTTTTATCGTATAAACTTTCACTTTTTACCCAGCAGCTACATTATAGGTTGTATAGCATTGTTAACTTTGTCAACAAAAATATTTTTGTTGACTTAATTAACCAGTTAAGCCCCGGACCTTTAAGGCAGCCTAAAGACCCAAGGTGTTTTTACAGTTCGGGACTGCGTCGCTTTAACAGACAATTGCGCGGTCGTGCGACGTGGCTCCCAAACAAAATTGGCGTCCTTTCCCCCCCACAAATAGAGCTTTATTTTGGTGGTATTTGATCACATCTGCGGTTTTTAGTTTTTGCGCTATAAACAAAAATAGAGCGACAATTTTGAAAAAAATGCAATATTTTTTACTTTTTGCTGTAATAAATATCCCCCAAAAACATATATAAAAACATTTTTTTTCCTCAGTTTAGCCCGATACGTATTCTTCTACCTATTTTTAGTAAAAAAAATCGCAATAACCGTTTATCGATTGGTTTGCGCAAAATTTATAGTGTTTGCAAAATAGGGGATAGTTTTATTGCATTTTTATTAATTTTATTTTTTTTACTACTAATGGCGGCGATCAGCAATTTTTTTCGTGACTGCGACATTATGGCGGACACTTCGGACAATTTTGACACATTTTTGGGACCATTGTCATTTTCACAGCAAAAAATGCATTTAAATTGCATTCTTTATTGTGAAAATGACAGTTGCAGTTTGGGAGTTAACCACAGGGGGCGCTGTAGGAGTTAGGGTGCACTTAGTATGTGTTTACAACTGTAGGGGGGTGTGGCTGTAGGAATGACGTCATCGATCGTGTCTTCCCTATAAAGGGAATGACGCGATCGATGCGCCGCCATAGTGAAGGACGGGGAAGCCGTGTTTACATACGGCTCTCCCCGTTCTTCAGCTCCGGGGAGCGATCGCGACGGAGCGGCTATAAACAAATAGCCGCGCCGTGGTCCCGGATCGCTCCCCGATCGGACCCCCCACCCGCTAATAGGCGAGGACGTACGTGTACGCCCATGTGCCTGTACGTGCCATATTGTGGACGTATATGTACATGCGGGGGTCGGGAACTGGTTAACACTATTTTAGGCTACTAAAATACAAAAAAAAAATTAAAATGATTCAGATGACTAAAATATGACTAAAACTAAAATGCCTTTTTAGTCAAAAGAATATGACTAAAACTATGACTAATCGAAATTTGATATCCAAATGAACACTGCACTACCAAATAAGAATAGGTAGGGGGCATCTACTAAGCTGGTTTTCTTAAAAAAAAAAATAATAATTTTATATTGGATAATATATTCAGCCCTGGGAGGTTTTACTCCCTTAATGACCAGGCCATTTTTTGGCATACGGCACTGCGTTACTTTAACTGACAACTGCGCTGTCGTGAGACGTTGTACCCAAATAACATTCTACTTTTTTTCCCCACAAATAGAGCTTTCTTTTGGTGGTATTTGTTCACCTCTGCAGGTTTTTATTTTTTGCGCAAAAAAAATATATTTTTTTACTTTCTGTTTATAAAACATATCCATTAAAAAGATATAATTTCTTTATCAGTTTAGGCCAGTGGTCTCAAAGTACCGGCCCGCGGGCCATTTGCGGCCCGCGGACCAGTTATAAATGGCCCCCAGGCAGGGTGGAAGTGAGGGGAGCAAAAAAAAAAAAAACATTTTTTGAGCTGGCGCCATCTGGTGGTGAGCCGTTGGTATTACAAGTTATTACCACCAGATGTGAGCTGGCGCCATCTGGTGGTGGCCGTTGGTATTACAAGTTAAGCATTACAAGTTAAACAGCAATTCTAATGTAATTTTACACTATTTTCACTGCCATATTCTTCCCTCTAATTAGAACCCCCAAACATTATATATATTTTTTATCCTAACACCCTAGAGAATAAAATGGCGATCGTTGCAATACTTTCTGTTACGCCGTATTTGCGCAGCGGTCTTACAAGCGCACTTTTTTGGGAAAAAATTACACTTTTTTTAATTAAAAAATAAGACAACAGTAAAGTTATCCCCATTTTTTTTTAATATTATGAAAGATAATGTTACGCCGAGTAAATTCATACCCAACATGTCACGCTTCAAAATTGTGTCCGCTTGTGGAATGCCGACAAACTTTTTTACCCTTTAAAATCTTCATAGGCGAGGTTTAAAAAAATCTACAGGTTGCATGTTTTTAAGTTACTGAGGAGCTAGAATTATTGCTCTCACTCTACCATTCGCGGCGATACCTTACATGTGTGGTTTGAACACCGTTTACATATGCGGGCGCTGCTCACGTATGTGTTCGCTTCTGCGCGCAAGCTCGTCGGGACGGGGTGCGTTTTCTGGCTCCTAACTTTTTTAGCTGGCTCCTAGATTCCAAGCAAATTTGTCAAACCCTGACTTACACCAGTGCTGGTGGTAATAATGCGCTCGCTGACACCAGTGCTGGGGGTTAATAATGTGTTCGCTGACACCAGTACTGTTGTTTTTGAAGTTTGAAAGTTTGCATGCGGCCCCCCATGGCATATGAAAACTTGTCTTGTGGCCCTCAGGTAATTTGAGTTTGAGACCCCTGGTTTAGGCCAATATGTATTCTGCTACACACTTTGGTAAACAAAATCCCAATAAACGTATATTGATTGGTTTGTGCAAAAGTTATAGCATCTACAAACTAAGGGATAGATTTATGGAGTTTTTATTTACTTGTTTTTTTTTTTAATAGTAATGGTGTAGATCAGCGACTTGTGACAATTGGCGACAATAGTGGGACTGCGATATTGCAGTGGAAAATTGGACACCTAACTAACTTTGGGAACCGGTGACATTACTACAGTAATCCGTGCTAAAAATATGCACTAATGACACTGACATGGAAGGGGTCAACACCAGGAGTGATCAAAGGGTTAAGTGTGTCTTTAGGTATTGCTTTCTAACTGTGTGGGGGATGAACTCAGTAGAGTAACAAAGAGATCCGTGTTCCTGTGTAGCAGGAACACAAGATCACTGTGTTCATCTCTTAGAGAATGGCGGTCCGCCTTGTTTACATCAGCAGACCACCGTTCGATCTCTCTAATACTACTAGTACCCCCGAGAGACACAAACAAAGGTTAATACCCCCTGAAGACCTACAACTCCCCCCCCCACAAAGCAAGACATGGCCGACATGATTGATATGATCTGCCGCCTGGAGCGGACTATTTAAAGGGGAGATGGGAGCAACAAGGAAAGATATACATAATGTTTTACAAAGAGTTGAAGGGATAGAAGAACAACTAGAAGAACATAAAAAATGCAATATCAGAACTAAGAGAGAGAGCTGATATGGACTGGATAGAGATAAGAAATGCCCGATATAAATTAGAGGACCAAGAAAATCGCAGCAGGAGGAGAAACCTTCGGATTAAAGGGCTTCCCGAGGAAGTTAAAGATGAAGAACTGGGGGATGTACTTTGTGATCTTTTTAACGCTGCCTTGAAGCGGGACTTGTCTTTGCCTATGACAGACACATTGAAATTAAAAGATGTAATGAAGGGAGATACTCTGAGTCCCCTGATAGATCTACAAGAAAGGTTTGGAGCCAGGGAAGGCGATTGGTTGGAGGTATAGACAAGTCCAGCACTTTGTCCAATCTCTACCAAAGCCCCTACGGGCATTGGACGAGTAGAACGGAGGGGCAGGGGTAGACAAGGGATTTCAAACATATACAGTATACTACTGGCGGCGAGAGGGTTAGAGATGCCCAAGTCTGTAAGGGCCTGGGAAGTGGAACTAAAAATAAATTTACCGGAAGATAAGAAGAGACAGGTTTTGGATTATGTCCACTCTTCTTCTATAGATACTAAAACAAAAGAGATGAATTATAAGCTTTTGACCAGATGGTATTTTGTCCCACCAAGACTTCACAGAATAGACGGAGAAACGTCACCCTTATGCTGGCGAGGCTGTGGACAAGAGGGAACTCGCGCCCACATCTGGTGGCAGTGCCCTCGGATACAGATATTCTGGAAAGAGGTCTTAGGTCTGATAAAAAAGATTAGCGGGATAGAGGTGAAAAGCGACCCTTGGGCCTGTCTGTTCCACTGTATGAGGACCCCCAAGGAAAAAATACAGAATGTCACTGGCCCCTAACTTAATGAATGGAGCAAAGGCAGTAATACTTAAAAAATGGAAGGAAGATAAAGCCCCATCAGTGGGGGATTGGATTAGGGAGGTGGACAGGATGGGAGATATGGAGGAACTATTGTCAATCCAAAATGAATGTAGAGCAAGACATGAGGAGATCTGGGGAAGCTGGAGAGAGTTTAGGAGAACAGAAATTTTTATTAACAATTTAGGCCAATAGGGGGGGTGGGGTGGAGGAGAGAACACATGTTTTTTTTTTTTTTTTTTTTTATTATGCACATGCACCTTTTTAGAGTTTTTACACTTCAAGTATTTAGACTTGGACCTAAGAGGCCTCTGAGAAGGTCATGTCCAGTTCACACAAGCTGGGGAGGGATTGGGATTATACGCCTAGCCTCGTTAATTAGCTTTGGCATAGGGTAAATAGTCTAACACTTACACATGTTTAAAAATTTGTATTTTTTTTTTTTATTATTCAAAAACCTTTTAGAGTTCTTACACTCCAAGGGCCAGATCCACAGCCAGCGCCGCAAATTAAGTTACTCAAAACGTATGTCATTTAAGTTACGGCGCCCTAAGTTGGTGTCGTAATTGCCGTATCCACAGCGCATTTGCGCACAAAATTGCGCTTGCGTAACTTAAATTCCGAGGCGTAAGGCGGGGTTATTGCAAGTGGGAAGGAAGTGGGCGTGCTTCATTGTAATGAGCCGTGACCCCATGCAAATGAAGGGCCGGCCGTACTGCGCATGCGCGCACGAATCTGCTGCTCACTGGGCATGTGCAGAACTTTGCTCGGCGCAATCAGTGAGATAGGTAAAAGGCCAAGCGTACTTAGTTTGAGGATCGCCCTGTGTATAAATAGCCCCAGTCAAACACACTTCCCTTGCAAAAGTATTTCCCTGTGTTACCCTTCCTAAAGCAAGTTGCTTCTGCTCTGAATGTTTGTCGGTGTTTGTTGGTGAGTTGTGTGTGATAGAGAAGTTTTGGAGGAGTATTAGATAGTAGTTGGTGTTTGTTTCTGCTAAGTGTATTTTCTGTTTGTTTTTTTCTGAGTGTGTTTTTTTTTTGATTGTATATTGTGTTTGTTTTTTTCTGATTGTATTTTGCGTTTGTTTTTTGCGTGTTTTGTTTTTGAATTTGTAGTAGCTGTCTGCTTGTGTGTTTTTGCTTTTTGTGTGTTTCTTCTGTGAGTGTTCTTGTTTTTTGTGTGTGTATTTTTGTTTGTTTGTCCTGTGAGTTTCTTGTTGCTGAGTGGTGTCTGTGATGGCACCCAAGCGCAGGAAGCTCAATTTTAATCAGGTTGAGAAGCAAATCCTTGCTAGGTCCATCGTCCTATATGGGCGCTATTTACATGGGCCTGATAGCCGGAACACCTCCCCGGCCCAGAGGAAGGCGATATTAAAAAAGGTTACGGATCAGATCAATGCGGCGGGGGGGGGAGACGAGGACCCCCGCTGGCATACAAAAAAAGATAAATGATCTGAAGAGCGTGGTCCGGAACAAGATGGCTAAGATCACTGCCCATACCAGGGGCACTGGAGGAGGGGGACCCTGCCCCATCCGTCTGAGTGAGGAGGAATGGGCAGTGGCCCGGTGTTTCCAGCCAGAGCAGGTGGTGGGCCTGCGTGGGTATCAGACAGGTGTTCCTGTGGGGCCAGGTAAGTTTTTGGTTTTTCTATCTGGTGATTAGCATGTGTGGGTGGGGGAAGGGAAGATGTGCCAAGTGTGTGGATCCTCAAACCTGTGATTGTTTTGTGTCCTCCACAGATGACCAGGAGATATCAGGCCAGGAGGTTGCTGGCCCATCAGGCCAGGCTGCTGCACCACCCCAAGGACAAGAGGCTGCTGAGGATTCCCCAGGGGAGGGGAGTGGCCAAACCTCCCCTCATGAGGAGGATGAGGGGGAGGAGGATGAGGGGGTGGAGGAAGAAGATCTTCAAATTGGCCGGGAAGTCCTTTTGGCCTCTGATATGATGACCTTTGAGGATACCCTTGAGGCTACCCCAGAGCCTACCCCAGAGGCTGGCAGCAGTCAGGCCACCATCAGGGATAGCCCCTCCCACTCCTCCCCCAACAGGCCGCAACTCACAAGGGTCACTCTCCCCCCTCCTCCCAGGCCACAAGCCTCAGGGGCAGGCAGGATGTCGACCCATGAGACCAGGGGGGTGGCCGAGCGTCTGCCGGACAGTCTTCAGAAGGTCAATGCCCGGCAGACCCGCACTCTGGGTCAGATTAAAGTCACTCTGACCCAGATGGAGCACAGCCTGGGTGTAATGAAGGAGTCACTCGGTGATGTGGCCACCAACTCATTGGCGGTCATCACATGTTTGTGGGACCTGAAGACCGCCACAACAGGCGTGGCCCAGGAGGTGACTGCCCTGACCCAGGCTGTGCAGGACAATACCCGGGCTGTCCAGGACAATACCCGGGCTGGCCAGGCCAATACGGCTGCCGTCACTGTCTGTCTGACAAGGATAGCAGTGGCCTTGGAGGGCAGGCCAGCAGGAGGACAGACACCAGGGGAGGCTCCTCCTTCCCGTGCTCACCCACCCCCCCATGAAGATACTCCGTCCCCTGCTAACACCCCCCCCCATGAAGATACTCCCTCCCCTGCTAACACCCCCCCCTCCATGAAGATACTCCCTCCCCTGCTAACACCCCCCCCCATGAAGATTCTCCAGTTGGCCGTGCCCGTGTCCGTGGGCAGCCCAGACGGAGCAAACGCCGCCAAAATTAATTTGCAGGGGTACTTTTGATTTTTTTTTTTTTTTATATTTTTATGATTTTGTTTTGTATACTGTACTTATGATTTGGTTTGTGTGTGAATGTGGGGGGGTGGCATTCCTGATTAAATAAGGGTGTCACCCTCAGTTTTGGTGGAGAAGGGATCCCCAGGACCAGGGAGAAGTGATCCCAGGTTCCTGAATGGTGTATGAATGCACAGTGACATAATTGGAGCCGTGGCGTGGCGTTACTGCTCCCAAGTACCAATGGGGGGGGGGGTACTTGGATCTAATCCAATTAGATGTGCATGTGATATGTCTGTGCTAGGGACCACAGTGGGTGTGCATTTATACATTCTCATTGTGACATAATTAATGTGTGTTTACTATGCAAAGATGCATTCTGCGAGGCGTCTCCTGACTGCTGTTCCCTCAGAAGAGGGGGTACCCTGGGTTACTAAAGTCACTAGTCTAGCTATGCGCATGGATGCCCCTGGCATGTTGGCATACAGATTGTAGTCCAGCAAGTGTGTGTGCTCAGCTCTTCCTTAATGGTGTTGCTTTAGCTGACCATTACACGGCATGTGTAAAATTAGGGCTGCTTTTATAAAGTGTAACTTTACACATTGAAACTAAGAGAAGCGCACAGGGCGTAATCTACGGCGCACACACTTTAATTTTGTGGATCGCCCTATCTCCCTCATTTGCATCTTTGCCTATCAAAACAGCGGCGTTTCTAGCGTAATTTGCGCACAGAAAAGCGCCGGTGTAATTATTTTAGGTAGGACGGAAAAACAGGATTTTAAGGCGTATCTCGTTTTGAGGATCAGGCGCAAATATACGCGCCGTGTAAATTTCAATTACGCCGCGTATCTCGAGTTAAGTCGGCGCATTTGCTTTGTGAATCTGGCCCCAAGTATTTAGACTTGGACCTAAGAGGCCTCTGAGAAGGTCATGCCCAGTTCACTGAAGTTGGGGAGGGATTGGGAGTGTACGCCTAGCCCTGTTAATAAGCTATTTACCCTACGCCAAAGCTAAACACTTACACACTTTTAAAAATAATGATTTTTTTTTTTTCCCCCCCTTTTACATTAAGTAAGATATATAGCACTTGCACACTGTCACTTTATAGGGTGGGCTACTCAAAAATTGTAAAACTGGAACAAAGAGGCAAGATCCGTTGGGTCACGCCCACATACATGGGATTTTAAATGTGTAAAATATTCACTAAGTAGATTCTCCCTTAGGTAAAGGGTCACAGGCACTGGCACTTTAGTCTTAACGTGGGGATCTCTCCCCCCCCCCCTTCTTTCTTTTCTTTTTCCTTCCTCTTCTGTGTTTCCTCCCCCTCCTTTATAATCCCCCCTTGGCCCCCTCTCACGCTCTCTTCATAGATTATGGAGACCCTGACCTCCTTTGTAGAGTAATATTTTTGTTCAACCCTTAGCTTAGATAAGAAGTTAGTACCATAGAGAAGACTAGGAACCCGGTATCCCGGGGTATCTCTTAAGCTAAAAACTGTTAGATGGTTGAGGTGAACATGTTGAGACCGAGTGGAATGGGGAAGGGGAATGTATGTTACATTTTTCTTTATGTATATGTAAGAAGATTGTATCTATTTTGTAATAATGTTGAAATGAAAACTAATAAAGAAATATTTGAAAAAAAAAAAAAAAAGTTTATGAAACTTGGTTTTATTTATAAAGACATTTAAATGGTTACATAGTTAGGTTGAAAAAATACACAAATTCATCTAGTTCAACCATAAAAATAAATAAAATAAAAAATATCGTACAATCCCATATACCCAATTCTATACCCACAGTTGATCCAGAGGAAGGCGAAAAACCCCAGCAGAGCATGATCCAGTTTGCTACAGCAGGGGAAAAAAAACCTTCCTGATTATGTATCGCAACAGCTACATCTGTGTCTGTAGTGCATGTTCAAACCTTAATACCATAAATAATACCATGTTATTAGATTTTTACTCCAGGAGTTTCTAATGAGTTTGCAATTTCTAGAGAAATGCTTAAAGCGGAGGTTCACCCTAAAAATCATCTATATACCATTACATCCAGCATACTGCTGACATCTACAGTATGCTGGTATTTTTTTTTCGCTGTACTTACTGTCTTATAGTTCTTTTTCACCAGGCTTCGAGTTCTCACTCGGGGAGTAGGCGTTCCTATAAAGAGGCGTAGTTGATTGACGTGTGGGTAAGGCGCGTCACGAAAATAGACGAACTAGGACTCGGTTCTATACGGCGCCTGCGCCTGCCGTGTAGAACTGACTGATCAGACGCCATATAAAGCCGAGTCCTAGTTCGTCTATTTTTGGAACGCGTGACGCGACTTACCCGCATGTCAATCATCTACACATCTTCATAGGAACGCCTACTCCCTGGGGCAGTGAAAACCCAGAAGCCGGGTGAAAAGAACTATAAGTACAACGGGGGAAAAAAATACCAGCATACTGTAGATGTCAGCAGTATGCTGGATGTAACCGTATATAATTGTTTTAGGGTGAACCTCCGCTTTAAATAATGCATTACAATTTTACTAAACCGATTTTTGATTTTGGTTGACAAAAACAAAAAGCATTCAGATGAATAATATACGACTAAAACTAAAATGGAATTTTAGTCAAAAGACTATGACTAAAACAAAATCGAAATTTGACATCAATTACCATTGCAACTGTGAATTGATACTGTTTTTTGTTGTTACTTAGAAATTTGTGTGGAAGAAGAACATTTTGGAGGATAGTCTGCCATTCCTGGAATTCAGTGGTTCTGTTTACTATAGTTATGAGTCCAATGATTGCTCTTACTTGTCAGAGTGTATCAGGTAAGCATACAATGCAGTGCTTATAATGGTTAGCTTGCTTCTATTTTAGTAATGCAAGTTCAATCAGTAGCCATGTTTTTGATATAAATTGTCACTCTTGCTTTCTGGGTAAAACTCTGGTTTTTAGGTTCATAATATTAGATCGGCCTCGTCGGGTCCAGCGTCCGTCTGTGGCTTCGGTGGTGTCCTCCTCATCTGGTCCGGCGTCCTTCTGCGGTGTCCTCCCCGCTCGATCCCCCCTTCCCGCGCTGAGTTTGAACCACTGCGCTGGCATATACCGAGCACAGTACACTCGGGTATAGTCGGGCAGGCCCGGCTCCTCTCGCGGTCACGTCCTGTACGTCCAGGACATGACCGCGAGAGGAGCCGAGCCTGCCCGACTATACCCGAGTGCACTGCGCTCGGTATATGCCGGAGCAGTGGTTCAAACTCGGCACGGGAAGCGGGTATCAGCGCATATCACGCACCCACGATTTTGCCCTGATTTTCAGGGCAAAAAAGTGCGCGGTATACGCCGATAAATACGGTACTTTAACATGGGGGAATTCTTTTTTTTAATAGTGTCCTCGAGAGTGGATATGTTTTCTTCAGCTGTTCTGCTTGAAAGAATTTTCTGTTGCTGTTGGTAGATTCATGCCATGTATGTTAAATCATGGACGTCTCTCCAGTCAGCCAACAGTGCTGAATATGTTAAATCCTCAAAGTGTCTTTAGTTGGCCCACAAGCACATTTAATCTATTTTTTTCAGTTACATTTATTCATTACAGGTACTTGTATAGTGTGTGTCAATTTACGCAGAGCTTTACATCTAGATATACATTTTTACATTCACATCACTCCCTGCCCTCAAGTGGCTTACAATCTAAGGTCCCTAACTCGCATTCATACATACACATACTAGGGCAAATTTTGACAGGAGCCTATATACAAGAATTTCTTGTATAGTGGGGAGGAACTGGAATACCCCTAGGAAACTCACACAGACACAGGGAGAACATGCAAACTCCGTACAGGGTTCAAACTGACGACCCTAGGTGGAAGTGTTAACCACTTAGCTACCGTGCTGTATTGGTTTTCTTTTTGTAATAAACCTACAGTCCGCATCGACATATTGTCTGTGTTCCGTTTACCACAAGCCGCACAGTGTATCGGGGGATCCCTTGCTAACTTACTGGGATCAGTTCATCTGACCCCATCTCTGAAGACTCCCTATTGTATGGTATTGTGTTTTGACATCCTGTTACACCTAGTTAAACAGTTTCTTTGGTTCTATAGTTAAGCTGGGATACATTCCTAATATTGTCTATCTTGGGAAAGTTAGGGGCATTTCTCTATTCTCCCGTGTTTCAGTGACCATGCACTTTTATGTACAACTGCCCTTTTGTAATTCCCACTGTTGCACAAGGGCTAGGATTTGATAGTGCACAGTGAATTTCCTGTCCTGGACAGCACTTCACATTCCCACATTTTCTATCAAGGTGTAGGCAATCCTGATCTATGTTCTTCCTCCTTCTTCCAACCTCTTCTTCACAGGAGCGAGATAGAGGATGTTCTGATGATTTTCATTGTGCTGCCCAGGCAGATGTGGTGAACCTACCTGGATTCCATGGGCTCTTTTTAATCTTCGGGTTCTTCTGCCCCTCCACTTTGCTATTTTACTTCACAATCACAGTTTCTATATTTAACTGTATGGCTGTTTAAGCCCTATTTTTTTTATTTTTTTTTAAATCAGGGCAACTTTGAATCTCAAAAAAAGGGGGGAAGTTTGGGACTTTGAAAGAGGCACAAGAAAAGGAAACAAATGTTTAATCAAACAGGTTTATTAAGACAAGTATAAATATCATACACATCCACTATATACATGTATACAAATGGTAAGCTAATCAGCAGACCAGTGACCCAATAAAGGACATTCTGATGTAGAGGTATTGGCATGGAATAAAATGAGATGAGATAAAGAATTGGTTCATGACTTAATTTATTTCATGTCATTTTATTTCGTGCCGATACCTCTACATATAAATGTCCTTGATTGGGTCACTGGAGTGGTGATTAACATTATTATTATTATTATACAGGAAGAATCAGAGGGTCCTGCTTATTAGAGCTTACAGCTTACAATCAACTTACGATTTGTATACATTTATATAGTGAAGGTGTATGATATTTGTACGTGTTTTAAAAAAAAAAGTTGTTTTATATATATTTCCTTTTATGTGCCTCATTCAAAATCCCAAACTCACCCCCCCCCCTTTTTTTTGTTTTTTGTTTTTTTGCAATTGACAGAGATTGAGGTACCTATTCCCAGGTGCTTAATTCAAAGTCCCAATTTTTCCTTCTTGAATCTCAGGGCTTACAGTACTAACATACCAAGTGGGAGTAATGCTGGAAGTAATGCCATTTCTGTTGTAAGGACTGTTTAAAGTAAGTACTGGTGTAGAATTTTAATCTTGCAATTAAATAAATATGGAGTTACTTGCAGTTGGCCTCCCTCTGCACTGAACAGAATAAATGCTTGTTTATGCATAGGGTACAAGCTGTTTTACTTTATATGCCTTATCTCTCACTCCTCAACCTTTCTCCCTGAGACTTCATGGTTGTCAGCTGTCCATTGGTGTACTCATGTACAATATAGGGCTCTAGAATTCTACTTCAAGTAGGATTCCTTTTGTCTACTGTGTGTGATCACCTAACACACACAAGATGGCTTAGGAAACTGTAAATGCTGCAGGCCGATCGGATCTTGTCCTGCTCTCCTTGCATCTGTGTATTACAGTGTTCATTTTAGGACCAACCCAAGCATTTCTCAAAACACCTTATAAATCTGCTTCCCATACCTTCAAATTCATTTTTCCACTCCAAATCTTTAGAGAAAACATAATCAAATAATTTTACTGTGTTCTCAATTTTCCTTTTTCCCCTTTTTTTTATTTTCATGTTTCTTTTTTTTGTTTTCTTTTTTTAGAGAAAAACTTTCAGATGGAGCAGCAATTGGGTTTGACATTGAATGGCCTCCTGTTTACATTAAAGGGAAAACCGGAAAGGTTTCACTCATTCAAGTGTGTCTTTCAGAGTTGGAATGCTACTTATTTCATGTTTCATGCATGACAGGTATATTATTCTTTAAATTGGCTTACTATATAGGCCCAATTGCTCTTTTATTGTTTTGCTCACTGAATGGGTTGGAATTGGGACTGAGCAGATTACTCTTTATATGTTTATGTACTTGATAAAAATTGATAAAAATATGAACACGTATGATTTAAAGAACCTTATATATATATATATATATATATATATATATATATATATATATATATATATATAATGTGTGTGTATATGTATATATATATATATATATATATACTGCACAGTCATTTTACCACAAGCTTTATGAACTATGAGTATTCTGTAACAAAATAGCATTGTAAGATTCCTCAGATAAAAGCTGCTGTTCTCTGTTTTTTTGGTTGCACACTTATTTAGGATGGGCAAGCTAAATGTATTCAGTTTCGCCATAAGTGACCATCAGAGCTTATTGCTATGCAGGAATCAGCTAATGGCTTTCTAAGGCTTATTGACCACAGGCAGTCAATCTAAGGTCATATCTGCAGAGTTTTCGGCCAAAAGGCTGTTGATCTTTTAATTGTTTTTCTGACTGGGTTACCAATCTGTCATTATTTTTTGCTGTGGGCTGTTAACGGTTCTATTCCTTAGACTTGGACATTGCTATTAGTTTCTTTCTTCTACAACATGTGCCTCTGTCTATATAGATAAAATATATTTTTTAACCTTAAAACAACTCGGTCACTATGTTAAAAGGTGGGTTCACCTTTGCAATGTACTACATGTTCCACCTGTATTTACGGTGGAACATGTAACCTGTCCCCATCCCAAGGTGGTTCTCCCTGCACCCGCTGTCACCTGTGCAGGGCTCCACCCATACAGGTGAGCCATTCATTCACAGATTTCTGTGACTGAATAAACTACAAGTACCAACTGTTTTCAATGGACTGCGGGGGTGTTGATGAGCACTCTTGTAGCCTACTTACACATCCTCCAGCTTTCAAACGGAAAGCCCATAGACAGATATAGTCTGAAAGCCAGAGGCCATGTCTGCAGGAGCCCAGATTGCAACCGTGATCTACTAATCTTAGGTACAATGCTTTCCAGGCTCCTGCAAGAAAAAAATGCTCATTTTGTTTCCTGCAACAATATGTGCATTTTATTTTATTGTTTTTCTGTAAAGGTGAACTTGGCCTTCAAAGCAAACTGCTATCTGGTGGTATAAAGAGTGGGCATCTGGTGATGCTAGCATGTACATGCAGCTGCCCCCTTGCCGCGGCTGTTATGCCCTAATGATGAAGCTGAAAACACTTGCTGGTAGTGATAAGGCTTCCCAATTCTTAATTGTCTCCTTTGTTTTCCTTAAGTCCCGTGAGGCAGCCCATTATATTGCTAGGCGGTTAAAGATTTAGGGACAGCTGGTGGTGGGCAAGCTTAAAACTACCTGAAATTTTTTGCCTGTTAGAATGGACCTGCAGTTCATACTAAAGGCAGAGCCCTGGAGGCTGCTACAAGCATGTGCAGGCAGCTCTAGGTGCCTGAATTTTATACCTGCAGCAGTTTCTTTGATTTGGTTTAGTGCTTCAAGTAACAATCATAAAAGAAGTACAGGGGCTGCCATCGCTGACCACTTGAAAATGCTAGTTATGCTTACCAGTTCGACTAAATGCTAGGGGATTGATTTACTAAAACTAGAGAATGCAAAATCTGGTTCCAAAATTCAACTTGTTCGAGTAGGCTTGACAAAAAAAACCTGGAAGCTGATTGGTTTCTATGCAGAGCTGCACCAGATTTTGCACTCTCCAGGCTTAATAAATCAACCATTTTGAGTCACTGACTCAAGAATATAAAATGCTGGAGACATTTCTGATTTCTTACTTGATTCAATCTAATAAAACAATAGAGCAGTGGCAGTGCGTCCATAGAGGGCGCAGGAGCACCGCCCCCTCTCGCTCCTGCACCGCCACTAAAAAAGATACATAGATTCATGCATTTCATAAATCTATGTATCGTCGCCAGTGCCCACTATTCCGATGGCTGACCCACTGTTGAGCGGCGGCCATCTGAATAACGGCAGCTGGTTGGCTTTGGAAGTGTTGGCTCTGATAGGCTTTCCGATTACAGCCTGAGGTCTGTAATCGGCTTCCAAATAGTTAACCAGGGGACGCAGGGGGTGTGCGTTCCTTGTTTAACACTGACAGGCGTCTCAGCCAATCAGGTTCAACCTGATTGTCTGAAGCGTCATCGAGGGCGGGACTACTTCGAGGGATCGTAGAGCAAGATCCGAGGATGGCTGACCGAGAAAGGTAAGTGCCAGGCGGGAGGGGGGGGGGTTGCAATTGATGGGCACAATGGTAACAATTGATGGGCACAGTGGCTGTGTATGGCATGGCACAGTGGCGACAATTGATGGGCACAGTGGCGACAATGGCATGGCACAGTGGCTGCGTTTGGCATGGCACAGTGGTGATAATTGATGGCACAGTGGCTGTGTTTAACATGGCACAGTGGCGACAATGGCATGGCACAGTGGCGACAATTGGTGGCACAGTGGCTTCTTTGGCATGGAATAGTGGCGACAATGGCATGGCACAGTGGCGACTATTGATGGGCACAGTGGCGACAATTGATGGCACAGTGGCTGCGTTTGTTGGCATGGCACAGTGGCTGCGCTTGGCATGGAATAGTGGCGACAATGGCATGGCACAGTGGCGACTATTGATGGGCACAGTGGCGACTATTGATGGGCACAGTGGCGACTATTGATGGGCACAGTGGCGACTATTGATGGGCACAGTGGCGACTATTGATGGGCACAGTGGCGACAATGACATGGCACAGTGGCTGCGTTTGGCATGGCACAGTGGTGACAATTGATGGGCACAGTGGCAACAATTGGTGGCACAGTGGCTGCGTTTGTTGGCATGGCACAGTGGCTGCGTTTGTTGGCATGGCACAGTGGCTGCGTTTGACATGGCACAGAGGCGACAATTGATGGGCACAGTGGCAACAATTTATGGGCACAGGGGCTGCGTTTGATGGCATGGCACAGTGGCAACAATTGTATGGCACAGTGGCTGCGGTTTAAGGGGCACAGTGAGGCTGCAATTTTTTTAATTTTTTTTTTAGTTTGTTTGCGCCCCCCCAAAATTTTGAGCACCAGCCTGCAATAGAGGGTCAACATTACAGCCAAGCATTTAACATTTTCCAGGACGACAGAAAGAGATCTTGGATTCTTTTTAATAAGATGTTTGCTTGAATGTTCTATACCTGTGGTGTGAACACTGTGTTTAACTTGTTACCTATACTGTAAATAGATTTTGTTGAGGCTATACTATTATATATGCAGAAAACTTTATTACTGCAACATTTTATATTCCTGATATGTGTCTGTTGTACATAAAGTATCCTGTTCTCTTTACATTGCTATATTTGTGTAAAATATCTGGTGATACTGCCAGTCCCTCTTCTTTCTTTTTTAAAACTGAACATCCTAATCACCCATCTCAGAGTGGTCTGTTTTCTGGCTGTGCTGGGAGAATAGCCTGCCTGTCTTCCAATGGCCAAGACTGTGTTGGCATGCCCACCTGCGCAGCTAATGATTGGGAAGATCAGTGTACTGCTGTTTCTCTGTCTTCTGCTGACACCCACCTGCAGTCACCACCCCCACTGTTCTAAGCCCCTAAGGGCCCATTCACACTAGAAACTGCACATCTGCTGCGTGTTTTTTAAGGATGAGCTCCGGCGTGTTCGCTAATCACAAGCAGTAAGACATTTCCCAATATCTTACTGCCTGTGATTAGCGCAGCCCAGTGCCGACTTCCTGGTGGGCTGTGCGAATATGCCGGAGCTCATCCTTTAGTGTTTTATTCTTTGCACTTATGCATGCATTTTATGTGCGTTTTTTTTTTTTTTAATGTGCATTTACATGCAGTTGAGGCTTGATTTTCTATCTGCATTTGCCCTGTGAGGTCATTTCCTTCTTTCTCACCCTGGGCTTCTATGTGTAGTGTGATGCATTTCAGTGCGTTTTTGCATGCTTGCCCCTGTGAAAATCTGCGGCATGCCTTACTTTTTTACTGCAGCACACTGTACTGCAATAATGTGAACTATGCCATAAGCATTACCTTGATTTTGGACTCTATGTAGTTGGAGTGCAGCCAACTGCATCCCACTGCATTCGGTGTGAATGTGTTATGAAGTTGAGAACAGAGATTATGTGATCACATATTTAGAAAAAAATAAATACAAAATTTACAAATGTTTTTGCCTTTCATTTCTATTTTAAAACTGAATATTTTTTAATTTTTTTTGCAAGGTCAACAAATATACGGTAGTTAGTTCTTGTTTCTGAAACATGACGACTGGGATATATGTGATAATGTTTATAACTATTAGTTCTTACTCTGAACAGGTTTTCCTAAAGGTCTAAAGAGGCTGCTTGAAGATGAGTCTATAAAAAAAGTTGGTGTGGGGATTGAAGGGGATCAATGGAAACTACTGAGTGACACTGATGTGAAGTTAAAGGGATTTATTGAGCTTACTGATGTGGCCAATGAAAAAGTACGTTGTGCTACTTTTTTGTTTTATATAAAATTGTTTTGCGGCCTCCAAATGATGTATGCGTTACCTGCCTGCTGCTCTGTATACTCCTGGAAGGTACACTGGATAACAGATGATAACCAATGGTTCAGCTAGGACATAATCACAATGGAAAGAGAGGGGTAGAGTGGCAATATAGGGGCAAATGATCCTTTATGGCATGTTTCATTACTTTAGGAACATACCACCTATCAAACACACTCGGATTGCTCTTTAGGGGAGCAGCAGGGCCTGTTGCACTTGTAAATGAGCCCCTAGTTGCATTCAGTAGCGGCACCCTTAGTGGTCATTCACACCTAAAATTAGGGGGGGGTGTAGGGGTGGCAAAACCCTATGGTTGAGTCGTGGTTTTACCCCCCTCATTCCCTAACCCCTTTAGCTGCTGAGGCAACAGCCAAAGGTGTATACATGCTGCAACAGGAATTAGGCCACCTGTTGCTTTTGGTGGGTGCTACTGCCAGACAATCACGACCCATTCAATTAAATGGGGCCACTCTGCCAGTGCCCCGCAACTACATGCTTCTGTGGGGTCCAAGGGGTTAAAGCAGGTGGTGAGAAAACACAACACTGCCTGTGTTAACCCATTGTTTGCTGTATTCACAATGTTGCAGGGCAATTGCACAGTGGCCTCATTCACTTGAATGGGTCATACTGGGCAGGTGCCCACCAACCATGACAAGGCGTATAACTCCTGCTGTAGCTGCGACATGTGTACACCCCTGGCCACTGCAGCTAAAGGGGTGCGGTTGGGGTGGGGATGATAAACACATCTTAACTATGGGGTTTTACCGATCCCCAAACTGCATATATAAATGAACACTTACTGTTCTGAGCCCCCAATAAGGCTGCTTTCACACTGATGTTCTGTGGTTTACCTGCACCGCAGGTGCAATGCAGTGTGTCTGAGACTTTCCTGGGTTAGCTGCGCTTTGCCATAGACTTTTATTTTATCCTGCGGGTTAGTTGCACTTTCTGAAAGGGCACCAAAACTCCCACATTCGGTAGTTTTGGTGCCCTTTCAGAAAGTGCACCTAACCTGCAGAATATAATACACTGCACTGCACCCGTGGCGTGGTTAGATCGCAGCACATCAGTGTGAAATCAGCGCTATACTATTATGCCCAGGGTATTGCTTTACACTGACCCGTAAAAATCTTCTTTCCTGCTGCTGGCACCACTCTGGGGACCGCTAGCTGGGATAAGAGGTGAAGTGCAGTTGGTATCGTGAGTCAGGAGCCAGCACTACAGAGGAGGCATTGACTTATGTGGCTCTTGCTACAGCTCCAACTTTAGTAGTCCCTCTGCATTGCACTTTGCCTTGCACTCTGAGGCCCTAGGATAGTGAGTCACCAAGCCCAGACCACGATCCCCAGGTAAATGACAATCTACAGGTTGCTGCCCCCTGTTCTAAATGTTGTCCACAAAATTGATTTTCCATTATTATAATAGAAATCTGTAATTGTAAAGCAAAATAGTTGGTGATGAACGTGTGGATTAATTTTTTCTGTTTGTGCAGCTTAAATGCAGAGAAAAGTGGAGTTTGAATGGCTTGGTTAAACACCTCTTTAGCAAGCAGCTCCTCAAGGATAACTCGGTTCGTTGTAGTAGCTGGGATAAGTTTCCTCTTAGTGATGAGCAGAGACTCTATGCTGCCTCAGATGCTTATGTAAGTTACATTACCGGTTAATTGTTCTAATATTGGTCATTTAAAGTGTAATAATGTCTGACAACTAATGTGCATTTCTAGCCAAAAAAGGGTTGGTACTTTTTAAAAAAAATTTTTTATGATGATAACTTTGTTGTCAACGTGGCAGGAAGTGAGGAGTTCCCCCACTGAGCTACAAATATATATATATGCCGAGACCTACTCCGGCTATCTTCGGGGAGCGTGACGTGCCATAGCCGGCCGTCAATCATCTTCCCTCTGGATAGGAATGCCCATTCCCCGCGGGGAGTCTGAATCTTCACTATAGGATTAAACAGTGAGTACGGGGCAAACAAAAATAAATAAAGGCATACTGTAGCTCGCGCTACTATGCTTAATTTAATGCTAGAATGTTGTTATTGAGGGTGAACCACCGCTTTAAGTTTTATCTTCAGACTACAAACCCCTCCTCCTCTCCTTTTCATACCAAGGAATCATTTAACTGATGAGAGTGCAGTGCACAAATGGAGAACAGGAAGTTATCCGCTAACTCGATTTTTTTTTTTTGCAAGGTCAACAGATTGTTTTCCACTTATCAAACATATATAAAAAATTGCTTTCAAATGTATGTTTAACAGGCCAAAAAGGACCAAGTAAATGAAGTTGGCGGGTTATGGTTTACATAACTAGTTCAGACAAAATACAATATTTCCTGGCGCAAAGTAGGAGCTGAATAATAGGGTAAAATATACAAAATAATCCACAAATAGTCCATTAATTCATAAGGGACACATACAGGGCCAGACTTACTATTGGGCTTGACCTGGCTCAAGCCCATGGGCCCCGCCCAATAGGGGGCCCCGGGCTCAATCGTGGCAACCCCCGCTCGCAGGAAACCCCTCCCGCAATATCGCGGCAACCCCCTCAACAACTTTGGCGGATGGATTTAATCCTCGGCACCCCCCGCGCTCAACTACTTTGGCGGATAGATTCTCGGATCCAGCCCCCCCCCACCCCCCTCAACAACTATGATCGGTCGGCGGTAACAACCCACCCTCCGCCTTTCTGCTCCAGGGGGCCCCTTCGATTATTAAGCCCAGGGGCCCCCACCACCATAAGTCTTGCCCTGGACACATGCATACTGTATGTGTCCATATGAAAATAAGGATAGGAGGCGGCTGCTATCCTCAGAGTACAGACAGCTCTGCATCAAAGACAAGAATAGGGGAATAAAAGGGAGGCGCCAACTAAGTGTAGAGGTTAAAAGTTAATTTAATAACACAAGGATTAAGATTCCCTTACAAGATAATGTAGTATAAAAGGCTCATCAAGGGAAGGGAGGGGCCCATACCACAGCATCCTCTGGATTCAGCACCGTCCACAGGATTTGTGAGTTGTTACCAAATCCTCCAAGTGTCCTCTGGCCACCAGGAAGCAAACCAGCATGTAACACGAGCGGAAATGATGGCCGGGCTTGGCTGTTGGGAGATCAGGCTATGCGCTTGGAGCTCCAGTTCCTTCTACAGGCCTGTAGATGACTTGATAAGAACTCGCACAAACCTTGTGAACGGTGCTGAATCTGGAGGATGTTATGGCATGACATCTCTCCCTTCCCTGCTTTTGATGAGCCATTTAAGCCTTTTATACTACATTATCTTGTAAATGATTCTTAATTATTGTGCTATTAAATGAACTTCTAACCTATACACTTACCTGTAGGTGGTGCTTCCCTTTTCTTGCCTATTTCTTATGGTTTACATAACCTTTTAAGGATGACAATGTAAATAATTCTTCTTTTATGGCGTTTGTTTAAATAAATGAAAAAGGTTGGAGACTTTTTTTTTGTGTAGATTTTTAGTTTTGATAAACCCTCTCGCCGCCACCGACATATGGCATAGATTAGCAGCAGCAGCAAGAGGTTTTACACACACTCTTGGCTGCTGTAGTGCATGTAAATCTGACAAGACTGTCAGATGGAAGCAATCAAGTGACTGTACATCCATCTGATCGCCTCCATGGGCCCCAGTAGTGCACTTTTTCTCTTATGCCACCCCTAAACAATGTTTTCTTGGGTTTTGCTGTTTCTCCTGCGGTCAAAGGAGGAGGGAGATTGGTAAAAATAAACAAGGAAGTGACGTTCATTACATCACTTCCACGTTTGGCTATCACCCCCCCCCCCCCCCAAAAAAATCAAATAAAAAATTTTGAGACCACTACATACATAAATATACAAATTTTAAACGTATGCACCAGAGTTTCTTTAGAGCACATGAAGATTTTTTTTTTGTTACCAAAATCTCACATCATACATATTTGATGAACTGACACTTTTACTATATAAACTGGCACAGTCTAATATTTGGTGAACATTAAGGATGAGATTTCATGCCTCATTTTCACTATTTCATTTTTTTTTTTTTTTTAGCACATTGGAATTTTAGTTGAATTGTGTATATTACATTTTCTAGCACTTATGTCTCGCTCACATATTTGCAGAGACTGGTAGCGCAGCACTTTTGTGAATTACACGCCAGGGGTGCCCAAGTACAGAAACTTTGTTTGTGGTACACCTGTATTGCTGTGCACGAGTTAATGCAATATTTCTAGAACCATTATTCATGGTTAATGCTAAACTGATGAATTATAGGGACTTTTAAAGTGTTTCCTATGAAAAATGTTGACTTCCAAAGTGAATCATGTTTCACGGGCATGTGTAATTTTAAAGCTTGACATGTTGGGTATCTATTTGCTTAACACAACCTCATATTTTAGATTTTACCAAAATTGGCTAATTGTATTGCATTTGTGTGCTTTAAAAGTTAACTTTAGTGTATTGTTTTACAGAAAATTTGCACTTGATAAATCATTGCATTAATATTGCTTGTGACATAAAAATTTAGAACTACGATTTTATTCTCCAGGATCTCTACTTTCAGAAATTAAATAATGTTTGCAGGTTTTCACTTTCACTTATTTTAAAAAATTGCAAGAATGGCCCTGGCAGTGAGAGGGGTAACAGATTTCTTTAGCAGTCAAAGGCGATCTGATCAAGTAAAACTATTTTGAAGTCTTGCATGAAGTTTGAGATTCTTGTTTACTTTTCAGGCTGGTCTTCTAATTTACCAAAAACTAGAGAACATGGAGGAGAGAGAACGGGATCTGTTCCATGTCAGTACAGGTAATTTTCTATAGGCATTCGCTAAACAAAATTGACTTCATAAATGATATATGTACTGCTATGATTACTATGTGTATTACAGAAGATAGTTCAGCTTCGCTTGAGATGAAGGACAAGCTGAAAGCTCTGTCACAGGAGTGCCTTGATTTAGTGGATCAAGTCCCATATGATTTTGAAATCGGTGGAAAGGCACAAAGGTAATTATTTGTGTAACATTACCTTATTGTAAATCATGATCTATTGTAATGCAAATGTGAGGTGATGGAACAGGTGCTATGGCAGTTTTTATTGGAAGGGAAGTACTGTTTAAATCTTTGGCATTTGGTTTGCGGTTCTGGCATGCTCCAACTGAGCTTAATGGCTGTGTTTGACAAGTGTTGCCCCCTGTCAATTTCAGCAAGCTACATAAAAATTGCCACAAAGCATGTATACAGCCCTATCAGGCTGCAATGGTAGAATTTAGATGGGAGGTTGGAGGGTGGTAAAAACAAAGCTCAACCACCTGTTGTAACCACGTCCTGGCCACCTTTGTGAAATTAGCCACTCTGCAAGCTGAGATAAAACTGCTGCTGCCGGCTGGGGTGGCACATGTTCAGCCCTATCTGTAGCTGTAATGGTAGAATTTAGCTTTGGCAAAACTAGCACAAACCATCTGTTTTTACTGCCCCTGGCTGCTGCTGTGACAGGAGCCTTACTGCAATGAAATTTACTGATGGGACTGTCTGACACTTTTCTTGTCTGATCATTACCTGTAGCAAGATCTGAGCAACTGAAATGCCACATTTTTAAACCCATGAAAATATAATTTCTTAGAGCTGCAGATATTCTTGCAAAGCTTTCTGAGAGTCTGGAAGATGTCAGAAGTATACTTGCAGAAGCAACAAAGGCACAGGAGGACTCTAAAGAATTGGTTTGTGAAGGCTCACCAGAGGATAGTAACAAAGCTGGAACCTGTGTTTCTGATGGTGAAATCCACTCAGTTAATAAAGATGATGACTGCACACAAGAAACAAATGATAAATCTACTGAAGAAAATGATGCCCGTTTTAAGCAGAACTTGGACCAGGACTTTGGCATGACTTTAGGCATAACTGAAGAGGAACTTCAGCTGATGGAAACGATAGGGAAAATCCAATGCAAGAAAGATGATGAAGCTATAGAGGTGAGCTTTAAACATTAATTATATTGTACTCATTTAAGCTTATTTAAAGGACACCCCTCATTACATTTCAGATATGTATTTGTATCCTGGAAAATGGCAGGGATCCAGACAACCGCACTAAATTCAAACCAATTGTTAGTGGCGCTAGATCAATTATAAGTCATGCACCTATCTCGGTCCAGAAACATTAAAGTTTCTCTACAGCTGTAGGGCTTTTGACTGGCATTGACGATATGTGTGATGATGTCACAGCGGCCAGGCCCCACTCCTATGCATTTTGTTGAAATATGATGTCTTCCAGGGGTTCTGGAGTGCCATTCACGCATATGCTTTGATATATTCTGACAAAACTCGTAGGGGCAGGGCTTGGATGCTGCAACGTCCTCATGCATATCAGCAATCCTGGTCGGAATCCCCACAAATAGAGCTTTCTTTTGGTGGTATTTGATCACCTCTGCGGTTTCTCGGAATAAGTGTATATTGATTGGTTTGCGCAAAAGTTATAGCGGCTACAAAATAGGGGATAGATTTATAGCATTTTTATTTATTATTATTTTTTTACTAGTAATGGCGGTGATCAGTGATTTTTATCATGACTGCGATATTGCGGCGGACACATCGGACACTTTTGACACTATTTTGGGACCATTCACATTTATACAGCGAACAGTGCTATAAATATGCACTGATTACTGTGTAAATGTGACTGGCAGGGAAGGGGTTAACAATAGGGGCGATCAAGGGGTTAAATGTGAATCCTAGTGAGTGATTCTAACTGTAGGGGGAGGGGACTTACTGGGGGAGGTGACCGATCTGTGTCCCTATATACAAGGGACACAGCATCGGTCCCCTCTCCCTGACAGGACGTGGATCTCCTGTGTTTACACACGGAGATTCACGGTCCTGCTCAGTTACTGGGCAATCGCGGGTGCCCAAAGGCCATCGCGGCCGCTGGGCACGCGCATCGGGTTCCCAGTAACGCGACGGGTGCGCGTGCAACCGGCGGCACAAGCGCACCCCCTAGTGGCTCTGCAAGGCGAGGACGTCATATGACGTCCTCCCAGAACAAGAGCACTATCGTGCCGCCGTCAATTGATGCCGGCCGGTAGTAAAGTGGTTAAAGTATTGTACCCTTATTTATTTTGCTGCATAAATTTTTCAATACTTTTACTTTGACCTTAAATTTTCACATACAGTGGGGAAATTAATGATTTGATCCTCTGCAGTTTGCCCACTTACAAAGGACTAAAGGGTCTCTAATTTTTATCATAGGTGTATTTTAATTTCTAGAGACAGAATAGCAACCAAAAATCCAGAAAAAAACACAACACAAATGTTATAAATTGAGTTGCAGTTCACTGAGTAAAATAAGTATTTGATCCCCAAGCAAAACATGATTGGTACTTGGTGTAGAAACCCTTGTTGACAAGCACAGAGGTAAGATGTTTCTTGTAATTGGTTACCAGGTTTGCACACATCTCACATCTCACTCTTCTTTAGAGATCTTCTCTAAATCCTTTAGGTTTCTTGGTTTCTTTTGTCGCTTTACAACTTCGAAAATTTCAGCTCCCTCCATACATTTTCTATAGAATTAAGGTCTTGAGGCTGGCTAGGCCACTCATGACCTTAATGTGTGTCTTTTTGAGCCACTCCTTTGTTGCCTTGGCTGTATGTTTTGGGTCATTGTTGGGCTAGAAGACCAATCCACAACCCATCTTCAGTGTTCTGGCTGAGAGAAGAAGGATCTCATCCAAGATTTTACAATACATGGCCCCGTTTATTGGCTCTACAATGCGGCAAAGTTGGCCTGTACCTTTAGCAGAGAAACTTCCCCCAAAGCATAATGTTTCCACGTCCGTGCTTGACTGTATGGATGGTGTTCTTCTTGAGGAAGAGGACCTTGCGGGCACTGCAGGATTTCATTTCATTTCGGCGTATTGTGTTACCGCTCGTTTGTTAGGGGACTGTGGTCCCAACTGTCTTTCACAAGCTCCCCCTGTGTAGTTCTGGGCTGATTGATCCTTCACTTATCTCATGATCATACTTTCCCCATGAGTCAAAATCTTGCATGGAGCTCCAGACCGAGGGCTATTGATGGTTTTTATTCAGTATTTCGTATATTTGTGAATAATCGCTCCAATAGCTGTCTCGTTTTTCACCAAGCTTGTTGCTTTATGGTCTTGTAGCCCATTCCAGCCTTGTGCAGGTCTACCTTCTTGTCCCTGATGATTTTTGACAGCTCTTTGGGCTTGCCCATGATGGTGGGTTTGAATAAAAGAATTAGATTCTGTGGACAAGTGTCTTCTTTACACATAATGAGTTGTAAGGTGCACCTTCTTAAATGGACAGGACTAATCTGTGTACCACATGAGCACATACTGTAGCCAGTCTGTGGGAGCAAAAATTATTGTTGGTTGTTAGGGAATCAAATACTTATTTTACTCACTTAACTAATTTTATAACATTTGTATCGGTTTTTTTTTTCTGGATTTTGGGTTTTGTATTCTGTCTCTATCATTTAAAATACATACACAACTATTACACAAATTATAGACCCTTAATTTTTTTGTAAGTGGGCAAACTTACAAAATCTGCAGAGGATCAAATAATTATTTCCCCCACTGTCTATGTGATTATATTTTTATTTATTTATTTATATATATATATATATATATATATATATATATATATATATAAATAATATATATATATATATATATATATATATATATATATATATATATATAAATATTCTGTTGGCACTGTTTGGTGTGAACTGTGATGTTGATCCGTCTACTACACAACAGGAATATACAGACTTTGATGATGAAATTCACCACAAACCGGTCGTGGAGAGTGATGAAGAGCTGGAGAATGAAATGCTCAAGGTATACATCATCATCTTTTATCAGTAATTATGTTCTAACATGTTTTCTTTCTTTGTGACCACAGACCAGTTGCATATCAATCTATATTCAGTTATATGGAACACACTAACATTCGTGAAACGGACATTGAGAAAAATATAAATCGTGCTATCTCTAAACCGTGTGAAACAAATGTTTGAATCACAAAACACACAAAACTATGTAATATATTGATATAAATCATAAACTATGTGGTATATGATAGTATATATAAATCACTAATATACCAAAAAACAAGAGAGGTTGATAGCCACTAGAGGGCACTATATAGCACTCTCAAGTCCCTCAATAACAGTGAAACAGTGATAATATTGATAATGAACATCAAAAAGATTTGGATCATATCATTAGATCAATACATATTAACCAAATAAAAATATATATAGACATATAAATAAAACAAATATTGTAGCAATAAAGTCCATAAATGTTTAACACATGAAATGCCAGACACCCGTGCTCTGTGCCAAGTTCCAAAATTAGTTGAAAACGTGTCCAAAGCAAAGTGATGAATCCTCCACCAAACTATAGATTGGCTCCTTACCAAATCGCCATGATCCCTTATGACAGGGGATCATGAACAGCATATAATAGGTAGTCACTCCCAGTCTTGCAGTTCAGACAGATACGATCCTTAACATTGGGTCTCATCCACAAGTGATTAAACTTCACCAACATCAATGCCCACCATTTAAAAAACAATAACAGCTCCACATAGCGCATTAAATGAGTAAAAATTATTAATTAAAAGTTGTATTGCACTTGCAAACATGCAGTAAAAAATGCCTCGAATCTGATGTGCCGGCCGGTACACAAATTCCCAGACACCCATCCACTGGGGAAACGTTTGGAGCTCTTGGGTGATGACAGCACGCCGCTCCGCCCTACATCCGTTTCGTAAAATATTACTTCTTCCAGGGGCCATGACACAGACATGACTTGTGAAATTAAGTTTAGAGGCCGACTAGCTTCAATCAGTGTATTTTTGTCTTTGCTTAATCAAACATCATAGTACACGGGATCAGTTCATATTCATGGCTACTTGGGCAACGCCGCCACCTTTATGTGAATGGACACTGGCCAAAAAAATCAGCAATTTCACACCAAGGCGTGACAACTCCAAGCTCAGCTAGACCTCAGTCCTGAGTCAGTTTTTCTTCAGTCCTGAACGTGCCCCAACAGGTCATGTTTTCAGGATTTCCCTCAGATAAAATGGCTGTGGTAATTACTAAGGCAGTGAAACTGATCAAATTGCCTGTGCAAAATAATGGGAAGCCTGAAAACATCACCTGTTGGGGCACCTTAAGGACTGGAGTTGAGAAACCCTGCCTTAAAGGATCAGTAAAGGAAATATTTTTTTGGGCTGAATTGCTTCTTTTACCTTCTAGCAGTCCTGCTTTCATGTCCTCATTGTTCGTTTTTGCTTTGAAGTTGCTGTAATCCTTTGGTGACCTCCACACTTCCTGCTTGTCTGTTTCCTTATTAAAAAATAATGGGAGCTTTTCACTGTGGTCCAAGACGTGCTCGTCCCTGTCCTTTGAACTACAGCACTGTGTCTGAACGTGAACCAGAGATTTCAAGGGGGTGTGAGCATTGTGTGTCTAAAAGACCATAGTACCTCCTCCCTTTGAATAACTTTTGTTTCTTTCCCCTGCACTGCCCCGCCTGGACCCCGCCCCCTTGCTTTCTGGAGATATAGTGGGCGGTTTAGGCCTCTTTCACACGGAGTGGACCGTTTTTGTGTCCGCTCCGTGTGTGTCCGTCGGCTCAGCGGGGATCATCCGTAATCCCCGCTGAGCTGTCGGCGGACAGAGCGGTCCCCGCACACTGTGCAGAGACCGCCCTGTCTTTCCTCCGCTCTCCCCTATGGGGAATCGGATGAAGACGGACCGTCTGTCCGTCTTCATCCGATCCGTTCCGCCGGACGGAAGAAAAATAGTTTTTTCTTCCGTCCGAAAAACCTGACGGACGCAGATGGTTGCGGACGTTAGCGGATGCTCCATCCGCTAACGGACGCGATCCCATAGGGATGCATTACAATTCCGTAAACGGACTTGTAATAAACGGACAAACGGTCCACCAATGTGAAAGGGGCCTTATTCAAATAGTGTGAATGAGCGCTCCTGCCCGTTTTTTTTAAACTGCGCATGCGCGATGCGCAAAGGATACTGGGAAATGTAGTTTTCAACACTACGGTGAGGTCCATCACACAGACGAGCGCCGCCATACAGGAGATAAAAAGAAGAAACCAAAATCGAAACCACAGGCAACTTACATGATGGAATATAATTACTTTTTAAATGTTTTTAAAAGTAAACGAGTAACGAGTAAACTATTCTGTCTGTATTCATTGCAGACAGACATTTTAGCCCAATTTTTTCCCCCCTAGGTCGTCTTTCAGGACAGCACCTTAGAGAGATCCTGGCTCCTCCCCTTCTAGGAAACACCGCCTTCTTCCAAACTTTAAAGCCTCATCCTCCCACTGGCCCTTCAGTTATGGTGTTTCCTCCGGTGGGGAGACACCGCTGGGGAACCAGGGCTATTAGCTGGGGAGGCTAAGGCAGTGTTTTTAGAGAAGGGCAGGATCCAGGAGGTGCCTGGTTTTCTGTGCTCTTTTTTTCCTTTTTGAATTTTGGCGCCAGGTAAAAACGAGGGCGTTTGTTTACCTGTAGAGGCGACGTGCATCCCAAGCGCACTTTGGAAAGATGGCAGCTGGGAGGTCCGCTCTTTCGTGCGCCTAGGGTGGGGCTGTGTGCTGGATCCACTCCCCCCTCCACTTCAGCCTGTAGCTCAGTGGCTGCGTCGGACGGCGGGTGATGTCAGTTCCGGCGGGGGAGGCGGGTCTGACACACGAGGCCGCGTCTTCCGGTTCCGGACGCGGCCTAGAAAGGTGGACCGAGCACTTGGCTGGTGCGGTCACCGATACTGCTGTAGGGACAGCGCTTCTCAGACCGGAGGCCACCGTTTGCTGTGCGGGAGGATGTCGGAGGCAGAGGCTTCTAAAATCGCTCCTGGTGAAAAGGACTCCAGCCAAGCTAAGGTCAGTGGATCCCTGGGGTGGTGCTCCCTGACTCACAAAAACCCCTGTTAGCTCCACAGAGGTGTTTTTCCCTGCCTGGTGGTCGGTGGGAGTGGAGTGGTTCCCTGGTGGTGGTCGGTCCTGGGGATTAGTTACTCCTGGTGTTCTCTGTTATTTAGCTGGGGGGTTCTGGCTAACGCTGCTGCTCTCTCTTTTTTTCTGGTTTCAGAAATACACTAGCAAGTCGCTCCATGGCTCCAAGAGAAAGTGCCCTGTCTGCAGAACCACATTAGGGGAGACTTGAGACAAAACTCTCTGTAGGGGGTGTATGGATGCAGTAATGAGAGAGCAGGCAGCAGAACAGGGGGTAGATCTGGCGGCCTCAGTTAAGGAGCTTTCAAGCACCTTTCAATCGTTCAAATCTCTGTTTACTAATTTGCAATTGCCCCAGAGCACCCCTCCCCCAGTGCAACAGGCGGTTTCACCTGATCCACTGGAAACCCTCACCATTAGTGCGGAGAAACCGGCAGGGTCTGCAGAGGAAGTTGAGGAAGAATCAGGCAGCGCTCCTTCTGATTCTCAAGAAGAATCGGATGGAGATGGGGTGGACGGGGAGTCCACAAAATCCTCTCGTTACAAGCTATCTCTGGAGGAGGTGGAGGAGCTCTTAGGAGCTATCCACGCCACTCTAGGGATTCAGGAGGAAAGGAAAACGCTGTCCCTGCACGATCAAATGTACAGGGGCTTGGGGGAACAAAAGAGAAAAGTGTTCCCAGTCCATGACGTTTTGGTCGACGCCATCAAGAGGGAATGGCAAGACCCAGAAAGGAAACTTTTTTTCTCAAAGGTTCTAAAAAGAAGATTTCCTTTTGAGGAGGGAGAAACCCTAATTTGGAACAAGTCGCCTAAACTTGATGCAGCTTTTTCCCAGGTCTCTAGACATACTTTCCCTACGATCCTAAAAGGGGTGGCCTATTTGGCAGACGCCTCGGCGGAATCTATACATATGTCCGCAAGGTCTGCAGCACTGTGCAATTCAGCCAGAAGAGCCTTGTGGCTCAAAACGTGGCAGGGAGACAGTGCTTCCAAAGTGAAACTTTGTGGTATCCCCCTGACAGGGAATTTATTGTTTGGTCCTGGCCTGGAGGCAGTCCTAGATCGGACCGCCGACAAAAAGAAGGCGTTTCCCGTTAAAAAGAAGTTTGGGCAACAACCAAAAAAGAATTTTCGTTTTCAAAGAAAATCACAGACACCCAGGTCTGGTCCCCAGAAGAAAGCTTGGGGACAGAAGGGGAAGGGCTGAGGAGGGGCAATTTTTCACCCTCCTGAACCCCCCAAAAAGACCCAGTGACAGCCCAAAGGTGGGAGGAAGATTGGGGGTCTTCCTCCCACAATGGGAGATGATTACCTCCGACCAGTACATCTTGGGAATCATCCGAAGGGGTTACAGGCTAGAATTCTCAAACACTCCCCCCCTCAGACTGTTAATCACCAATCTACCAAAATGTGCGGAAAAGTCTTCGGCCCTCCTCTCCTCACTGCAGGAGTTGGAAGAGCAGCAGGTGGTTGTCCAGGTACCGACCAAAGATATAGGCGGGGGCTTTTACTCCCACATCTTTGTGGTCCGCAAGCCCTCGGGGAAGTTCAGGCTTATCCTCAACCTGAAACCCTTAAATATCTCGGTCAGGTACAAGGGATTTTGAATGGACTCGATCTATTCAGTAAAGGCTCTTCTCCCGCCAAACTGCTTTATGGCTTCGATAGATTTAAAGGATGCGTACTTACACATCCCCATAGCGGAGGACCATCAGAGGTTCCTGAGGCTAGCCATAAACACAAGGGAAGAGGTACTGCACCTACAATTCAAAGCCCTTCCTTTTGGCTTGTCATCTTCCCCCTGCATATTCACCAAGGTGATGGCAGAGGTCTTGGCCTTCCTGCGTCTCAGGGGAATCCTAATAGTCGCTTATCTGGACGACCTACTCTTGTTCGCTCCTTTCCCCGGAGCAATTGAACCAGGACTTGCAGTCAACCAGAGACATCCTGGAAAGCTTAGGTTAGCTCATAAATCTAGAAAAATCCAACCTAATCCCATCTCAGAGGGTGCCTTTCCTGGGATTTGTTTTGGATTCGACAGAGCAAAAGGGTCTTCCTTCCCCCCAGAAAAGATTCAAAAGGTGGACAAGGCCATGCTGTTTCTGCAGGGCAGTGGCCAAGTCTCCATAAGGAAGGCCATGTCCGCCCTGGGGTTGCTGACCTCCACTCTTCCAGCAGTGCAGTGGGCGGGCCTTCATTTCCGTCCTCTTCAACTGTTCATCTTGAAGGTCTGGGACCACAGTCGGGAATCATTGGACTCCCTAGTCTCTGTTCCAAGTCCGGTCAAACGGTCCCTCTGGTGGTGGAGAAGGGGAGCAAACTTATCCCAGGGTCTGGAGTGGATTCTACCAATTTCCAGAACGGTCACAACCGATGCCAGCAGCACAGGTTGGGGAGCACACCTGGGTTCCCGCTGGGTGCAAGGCACCTGGGAGCCAGTGGACGCAGTGAAGTCCTCCAATTGGAGAGAGTTGAGGGCAGTTTCCCTGGCCCTTGTCTCTTTCCAGAAAGAACTTCGGGGTCACCATGTACGAATTCGTACAGGCAACTCCTCAGCAGTGGCCTACGTCAACAGGCAGGGGGGTACGAGGTGCTGCTCCCTTTTAGCTGTTGGCGGAAACCATTCTCAAATGGGCCGAGATCAATGTCCTGTCCCTGACAGCCTTGCATCTGAAGGGGGATCAAAATCTGTTAGCGGACTTCCTCAGCAGAACAACGCTGAGGGAGGGCGATTGGTCTCTGAATCAGGAGGTTTTCAGTATGATAGTCCAGAGGTGGGGGTTACCATGCGTGGACCTATTTGCCTCCAAACAGAATGCCAAAGTGGACCTGTTCTTTTCTCTAAGCAGGTACGATGGAGCTTTAGGGATAGATGCACTAGCTCAGAAATGGACATTTTCCAGGTGCTATGCTTTCCCCCCTCTGGTTCTGATCCCTGCTGTGTTGAGGAAGTTTCAACAAGAGAACACAACCTTAATTCTAATTGCCCCGCATTGGCCCAGGAGACCGTGGTTTTCAATTCTAAAGAACTTGGCGGTAGAACCCCCCTGGCTTCTACCAGTTCGGGACAACCTTCTCACTCAAGGTCCAGTCTGCTGCCCTCATGTGGACAGGTGGAACCTTGCGGCCTGGTTTCTGAGAAGGAACTGCTAAGGGGCAAAGGGTTTTCAGATCGCCTTGTTGCGACTCTCCTAAATTGTAGGAAGAAGGAAACGCAAACCATTTACCGTAAGGTGTGGAGACGGTTCAACTCCTGGTGTTCAGAAAGCTCCTTTAGTATACACAGTTCTGTAGCAGTACTAGAATTCCTTCGGGCTGGGGCGGATAAGGGATTAGCTCTCAGTACCTTGAAGGGACAGGTGTCGGCCCTGAGTGTCTATTTGGAGAAGAATCTAGCAGCGGATCCCTGGATAGTGAGATTTTTTTAAAGCTTTGAGTAGACAGAGGCCAGTTGGTGTCGCCTCTTTTCCCGTGTGGGATCTTTCCTTAGTTTTGCAGGCCCTTACAGGAGATCCTTTTGAACCATTGGGGTCCTGCACCTTGAAGTTAATCACTCTCAAGACGGCTTTTTTAGTAGCAATTACGACGGCACGCCGAGTAAGTGAACTCGAGGCCCTCTCAATTAGAACTCCTTTTTTTCCAAAGAGAAGAAAGATATATAAAAGCAGAACAACATATACAAAAACATGTAAAATACCACAAATGATGCAAAACCAGAAGTAGAGACGGAATAAAATAAAAAAAAAATAAAAAAGGAAAAAAAAAAAGAAAGGGAAAAAAAAAAAAACTCCTTTTTTTCAAGTTTTTACGGATCGTATTGTTTTTAAGACAGATCCGGCCTTTTTGCCAAAGGTGGCCTCGAAATTTCATAGAGGCTAAGAAATTATTCTACCTACTTTTTGTTCAAACTCGGTGAGGGAAAAAGAGCTTATTTTTCACAACTTGGACGTAAGGAGGTGCGTCCTTCAATATTTGGAGTGCACCAGACAGTTTAGGAAGTCAGACTCCCTTTTTGTTTTATTTTCAGGGGCCGGAAAGGGTTCTAGAGCCTCCAGACGTACTATAGCTAGTTGGATAAGAACAGCTATCAGTCAGGCTTATGTGATAAGGGCATTAGAGCCTCCAGTGGGAGTCAGGGCACATTCTACCAGAGCAGCAGCGACTTCGCAAGCAGAATGGGCTGGTGCTTCTCCGGAGCAGATCTGCAGAGCAGCAACATGGTCAAGTTTTGCTACATTCGTTAAGCACTACAGACTAGACCTGCTGTCAGCACAGGACCAAGCCTTTGGCCGCAAAGTGTTACAGGCAGTAGTCCCACCCTAAGGTAAGGTGCTCGCTTATCCTCTCTAAGGTGCTGTCCTGAAAGACTACCTAGGGAAAAATGGAGTTACTTACCGGTAATGTCCTTTTCCAGGAGTCTTTCAGGACAGCACCGTTACCCACCCAGGGTTTGAAGATTGGAGAACTCATCACATAAGGACGTCAGGTAAGATGAGAAATTGTTGTATGACGTTGTCTTGTGTCTCCCCAGTTGGCCGGAGGTGCTCTTGAAGAACTGAAGGGCCAGTGGGAGGATGAGGTTTTAAAGTTTGGAAGAAGGCGGTGTTTCCTAGAAGGGGAGGACCCAGGATCTCTCTAAGGTGCTGTCCTGAAAGACTCCTGGAAAAGGACGTTACCGGTAAGTAACTCCATTTTTTTTCCTTTACTGATCCTTTAAGTGATGGATGTGCATCACATATGCCTCTCTCCGAAACAATTTTCTTTTTGTGTGCTTTTGTCCCATGTTTTTTTGCCTGTTCTGACCACCATCACTGAGGTAGGGAAGAGCTTTATCTGGATTGGTCTACTATAGCCTGAAGGCCAAGAACAACTGCACTCAAACCTTACATGTGAGAGCTGGGAGAGCCTGTAATGTGGCAGGTCAGCTCTATATCCTGTAAGCAACGATCTCCATGGTGTACTGTATATCTGTTAACCTACCGGATTTACAGGCCCCAGTAGTGATCCAATGGTGAGGAGTCAAGTCCCTGGAGGCACGGCGTGGCGTGCTAGCCATGAAGGGAGCTGGACTGATGTTGACTGATATTGACTTCATTGCACACGTCTGAGCAGCTGCCATTTTGTCTGTTCCCCTGGCATAATAACACATGTGAATGGAGGCTTCCAGGGTTTACAGCACAAATACAGCTCCAGCAGTCCTGCCATATGCTGTCACAGCCCCTGCACAGGTACAGTACGCCTACAGTGCATCAGTGTCAAGGCACAGCAAGTATTGAGACACTTGTATGTTAGGGGTGACTTGCCACTTTTGTGTCTGTCTAATGCCAGCACCCCTTTAGCAGGGGGGCTGATCCCTTACAGGGAACACTAATCAAGCCATGGCATTGCTCTGGCGTAGAGATGGTTGGGGGAGGACAATAGGATGGGCCCCCAAATCGGGTAGGAAGGACCCTCTGCCTAGTTAGGCCCTTCACCCTGTGATGTTCACAGAAATATTGTCTGCGATGGGGGCCACTGCGTGTGGATTGCTTGACATCTAGATTTAACAACTAGGATAGAGTTGTGTCCCGGACCAGGGATCCTCAGGCATTTGTAATAGATGCCCTGGTGACTCCTTGGGATCAATTTTCTGCAGTCTGTGCCATTTCTGCACTACAGCTTCTTCATCTGTTGCACAGGATAAAGGTAGAGGATGTCCTGGTTATTATGAGCGCACCTGCTTGGCCAAGAAGAATCTGGTATGCAGACATCATAAATCTCTTGCAAGACAAGCCATGGGCTTTTCAGATGTTTCTGTTTTGGCTTTTCTCCAGTCTTGTGTGGAGAAGTCTTTGGCTTTAGTACCATCAAAAGGAAGGATCTCGGCCATGGATGTTCTATTTCAAAGACCTATCCTGTCTCATTCCTTAGTAAAGAACTTTGTTCAAAATTTCACATGGATTGTTTTGCCTGTGCGACCCCCTTTGTCTTCTTTGAACTTTAATTTGGTCTCCTGTGTTTTGCAGACTCTCCTTTTGAGCCTCCCCCAAAGACTCTCTTGTAGCTGTTTAAGTGCAAGGTTCTCTTTTTGGTTGCCATTACTTCAGATTTCAAGGTATTGGAGTTGGCTACCCTTTCCTATAAGAACCCTTTTCTGGTTCTTCGTTAGGATAAGGTGGTATGGAGGCCTTAGTCTTTTTTTTTTTTTTCGTGTTTGTTTTTTGTTTTAACATAAGGTGGCTCTTTTGTTCCATCTGAATCAGGACATTGTGTTACCATCCTCTTGTTCTAATTCTAAGCAGTCTCAGGAAAAGGCGTTTCACTCTTTGAATGTTGTTCTAGGTGTTTGAATTTATCTGAAGTCTACAGCTTCATTTGGACAGTCTTGAGTCCCTGTTTCTTTTACCTGGGAGCCCTCACAAGAGTCAGGCTGCCACTCAATCCACCTTTTTCTATTTGCATTTGTCAGTTTACTTCTCAGGCTTATTGTATTAAGGGAAAGGTTCCTCCATTCCATTTGAAGGCCTGTTTCACCGAGAGTGCTTGTGCTTCCTGGGCAATTCAGCATCAAGCTTCTGTTAAAGTTTGTTTGGTCTTTACCTTTATGAAGTTCCACTAGATCGATGTTCACAGACACCAGTTTTGGGGCGAAAGGTTTTGCAAGCGGCTTTGTAGTGGGGTTTTCCTCTATTCTGCTTTGGGTTTTGGGCACATTGTTTTTTTTTATTTTTTTGTGTTCCCCCATCCCTCATGTTCAGTGCTTTGGAACATACCAGAGCACAAGGATTCCTCCCTTCTTTGGTTGGTTGGTTGCTACAAAACCGAGGCTTAGCTGAGCTGGAAAGGTTTATCTTTGGGCAGGGAATTCTTGCTTTTTTCTTTATCGTACACCACGGGACACAGAGCCTTAAATCATTACATAATGGGATGTATGGTCACCAGAGGTGATTGGACACTGGCACAACCAATCAGACAGTTCCCCTCCATATAACCCCTCCCATCAGGGAAGTACCTTCGTTTTTTCACCAGTGTCTAAGGTGTTGGACGCAAGGAAAATGTGCTGAAGAAAGCTATGCCTAAGAAGCCCTATGAGGGTAGAGAGCTACACTGTGGGTCCATCCAAGACGCTTAATTATATTACGCTAAAACTGGATGGTATACGGACCTCATGGACGAGGTGTTGCCTGTAGTGTCTCTCTCTCCGGAGGACTGGGCTCTGGGGTCCAGCACTTTCGCTCTATACGCTAAAAGTCCTGGTAAGAGTCTTTTACAAGGCCTAGGGAAGAGGGGTTGTAAAGGTAAAAAAAAAATCCTTTACCTTAGTGCAATCCTCCTTCACTTACCTCATCCTTCGATTTTGCTTTTAAATGTCCTTATTTCTTCTGAGAAATCCTGACTTCCTGTTCTTTTGTCTGCAACTACACACAGTAATGCAAGGCTTTCTCCCTGGTGTGGAGAAAGCCTCTTGAGGGGGCAGGGGGCAAGCAGGAGTGTCAGGACGCCCACTAATACATAGCTCCTTTCTCTATCTGCAAAGTAGATGGCATCCTGACCCTCCTGCTCACCCCCTCTCCCCTAAAGAGGCTTTCTCCACACCAGGGAGAAAGTGTCGCATTACTATGTTTAGTTACAGACAGAAGAACAGGAAGTGAGGATTTTTCAGAAGAAATAAGGACATTTAAAAGCAAAATCGAAAGATGAGGTAAGTGAAGGAGGACTGCAAAGGTAAAGGAAGCTATTTAGGGAAATAATGTTTTACCTTTACAACCCCTTTAAGTAGGAACCCATACCCCTGAAGGTTGTCACGCAGACTCCGCCGAGATGGGGGAAGATTGGTATCTGCCTGGCGGGGACAAGGTGACTTAGGAAAAAGTCCTAGGTTTTAAACTTGGTGACTTTTCCTATTTTAGAGTGGGTGTAATTTTTTAAGCCGCCACTGGAGGGCGTAGAGAGCTGAGTTTTCACTCGCCAAGCTCCAAAGCAGTGTCAGTCCAAACGACAAGCACACTCCTTTCGCTGCAAGATCTGCATTGCCCTCCTCCCTCTTCCACAGAAAGCTGAAGGATCTCCAAACACGCCATGAACCGCACAGGGGTGCGGAGAATGCCCCTAGGATGCACGCGGGGGTGCAGTTTATGACGATCTCAGTGGGGGGGGGGGGCAAACCTTGCATGTCTGGAGATTCCCTGCAAGAGACACAGCTAGGGTTGCCACCTCATCCCTTTAAAACAGAACACATATGAATTCCACAGGTTCTGAGGCTAATTTAATTTAGATAAGGCTCCACTTGAGTTCAATTACCACCTTAATCAGCCACAGAACCTGTGTAATTCATATGTGTTCTGTTTTAAAGGGATGAGGTGGCAACCCTAGACACAGCAGCGTTTAAGGGCACGTAAGATCTCCATGTGGTTGGCTGAGCACTCCCAAAGGATAAGACACCCACTCTGGCATGAAACTATGTGTTATTAGTTGCATACTTATATGTAGTTTGCTAAACATTAGTATATGCATTTGTTGGTACCTTGGCTTTGCTTGGCATTATTTCTGGGAGAAGCAAAAAAGCATTGCCGCCAGAGACAGGAGGCTCTAGCCACGCCTGCTCGGTACCCTCATCTCCTGTAATACCTTAAGTATTTATACAAGATGAGCCATTACCTCTATCAGGGGTTGCAGCCTCTACTGTGGTGCCTGTGCCTGCAATTGTCACTGAAGACACTTTGGCAATAGCCCTAAACAATTTAGAAGGGAGAATCACTGCGTTAATCGCAAAGTCCTCAGAAAAGGACAAAAAGCGAAGCAGACCTCCTCCTGTTTTAGATCTCCTTGCAGAAAGGTCTGAGGAGGATGAGGCCCCATCAGGGGATGAGGACTTGGAGGGATCCGAGCTATCAGAGGAACCTTTTTCTGCATCTCGGGTACTAAAATTACAGGTGCAATATTATACTGAAGCAGTGCACTCCACATTCAGATTACCCTCTAAAGAGTTAACTGAATCACCTGTCTCCTCTCTGGGCTCGTTAAAATCCCCACAGGCTGCTTGTGGCTTTCTGATTCATCCTTTATTGGAGAATCTGATTTACGCAGACTGGAAAATCCCAGATAAGCGTTTTGCTCCTTCTATGAAGTTTGAAGTGCTTTATCCTATGGAGGAGAAGTTTACCAAGAAGTGGAGTCTGCCTTCTGTGGATGCAGCGATTTCTTCTGTAAACAAAAGTCTAACTTGTAAGGTGGACAATGCCCGGGTATTTAAAGATTCTTCTGAAAAAAGGTTGGAATCTTTACTAAAATCATCTTTACTCCTGGCAGGTGCAGTAACCCATCCTGCTGTAGCAGCGGTGGGTATGTGTCAGGTCTTAAAGGACCAGGTGAAACAGGATGAAAGATCTGACTGCTGAACAGATCAAATTCTGGGAGAATATGCCCAGGGCCTTATTTTTTACAGTGGATGCCATTAGACATTCTATCCAACAGGCATCCCGCCTCATGCTGCAGCTGGTGTTTATGCGCAAAATTCTTTGGCTAAAGCATTGGTCAGCAGAAGCCCCATGCAAGAAGCTTTTAGCCAGCTTCCCCTTCCATGGCAAATACCTTTTTGGGGAAGATTTGGAGATATGTATCCTAAAGATATTGTGTGGTAAAACTTCCCTTTTAACAGAGAAGAAGAAAAACAAGCGTCCTTGTTTTAAGCGTTCCCTTTCCCCGGCTCCTGGTAGATCTAACTCCAGCCAGTGGCGACGGGATTTTCAGCCAGCCACAAAAGCTAAGGAAGACCAAGCAAGGAAAAACAAGCAGTGGGGTTCCAAAGGCTAACAAGCAAAACCCCAAAGCCTCTTCATGAAGAGGCGCCCCCACTCGGCTGAGTGGGGGGACGACTTTGGCAGTTTTCAGTGGCATGGCAGACAGAAATCCAGGACAAGTGGGTAGTATCCACAGTATCCCTAGGATACAAACTGGAATTTCAAGAAATCTCATCTTCTCAATTCCGAAGCTCAAGACTCTCCAAAGATCCACTAAAAAGAGTTTCCTTCTTCAAAGGATTGGATCTTTTGCTGTCCCAAGGGGTGATCACAGAAGTACCCCTAAAGGAGCAAGCTTCAGGTTTTTATTCAAACCTCTTTGTGATTCCAAAACCAAATGGAGACGCCAGGCCCATCCTGGATCCAAGATCTCTAAATCAGTTTTTGAACATTTGCCATTTCTGAATGGAAACTATTCGATTAGTGGTCGCCTCCCTACAAGGCGGAGAATTCATGGCGTCGATAGACATCAAGGACGCATATATACATGTGCCTATCCACCCCGATTTATTTTATACTATTATTTTTTACAGGGTAAAATATAAATAAAGTTTAATGTGAGCCATAATAAGAATAAATTATATCAATAATTGTTGATACTGTAAGTTTGCATTCCACTTTTACAGAAACATGTACTGTAGCAGTTATTTCATGTCTAGAAATAATTTTTGTGCTTACTAAATTTTTCAGTCTGTAGAGGATCTGGAAAACAGTCCTGAGTATGACACTGGAAAAAAATCATTCTCCACGAATAGTAAATATTTAAATAATGTTGTGGATGATGAAGAAGATGAAGGCATCGAAGAAGAGATTGAAGAAGACTGGGGTAAGCTCTTCCAAATTTAAAGGGTGTTCTGTTAATTTTATAGATATGCAAATCCTATCCTCATATCGATTAATGATTTTAAATTAATAGCTACTGCAGTAGGGCACAGACACAAAACAGTACACCCAGCATCTTTCCATCGGCACATTTGAAGTTTGTTTATACACATGATTACGTCGGTATCACATTAATATTACAGTTATACTTTTATGGTAACATAGGCAGGATAATTTCTAATCAGGACTCGAAAAATGCAAACATATAATCAAAACCTTATTAGTGCCGTGTGCACTACATAGGCAAAGTATAAAAAATAAAATCCAGTTGTATAAACAATGTTCAATTTCTTTTACTGGGGTAACCACTTTTGAGGGAAAAAATGGCAAATAAAAAATAATATAGCATTTACATTTACAATTGCACCACAAGTCTTCTTGTAATTGAATGTTATTAAAAATTACCTTTCCTTTTCAATCTGCAGTGCTGTAATTTTCTGTAAAATGCAACATGGCAACCTGGAGGTGCTTTGTACACAGAAATTTAATTTTCTGCTTGTATGATGGGCTTACTCATATTTGCAGAAGTCGGCACTAAGATACAAGTGAGATTTTTGGCATCCCCTGCAACAAGAATGTCATTTTTGGTTAGATACTTCTAAAAGGAAATCGCGTCTAAAGAAACGCAAACCCTGCCATCTCGTTAGTACCCAGCAAGTGCAGCAGCTGATTGATATCTATGAATTCATTTCCATGCTCATTAATTTTGCACATGGACACAGACAAACAAATAGCCATTTCTTCAGAATAACAAAAGGTAGGAACCTGCAGCAAAGTTTGTAAACCACTTCAGCCCCAGAATAATTAGCTGCCCAATGACCAGGCCTTTTTTTGCGATTCGCCACTGCGTCGCTTTAACTGACAATTGCGCGGTCGTGCGATATTGCACTCATTGCACTCAAACAAAATTTACGTCTTTCTTTTCCCACAAATAGAGCTTTCTTTTGGTGGTATTTGATCACCTCTTTTTTCTTTCTTGTTTTTTTTTTTTGCGCTATAAACAAAAAAAGAGCGACAATTTTAAAAAACAAGCAATATTTTTTACTTTTTTACTATAATATCCTCAAAAAATATCGAAAAAATAAATGGTTTCCTCAGTTTAGGCCGATATGTATTCTTCTACATATTTTTGGTAAAAAAAAAAAAAAACGCAATTAGCGTATATTGATTGGTTTGCACAAAAATTATAGCATCTACAAAATGGGGGATAGTTTTTTTGGCATTTTTATTCTCTTTTTTTTTTTTTTTTTACTAGTAATGGCAGCGATCTGAGATTTTTATCGTGACTGCAATATTGCGGCAGACACATCGGACACTTTTTTGACACTATTTTGGGACCATTGTCATTTATACAGCGATCCGTGCTATAAAAATGCACTGATTACTGTGTAAATGACACTGGCAGGGAAGGAGTTAAACACTAGGGGGCGATGAAGGGGTTAAGTGGGCTACAAGTGACACAACAGTGATCACTTCTCCCGATGACAGGGAGCAGTGGATCACTGTTCTGTCACTAGGCAGAACAGAGAAATGCTTTTGTGCTCCGTGACATGATTGCAGGACACCAGTGGACATCGAGTTTGTGGGTCCCATGGGCAAGGTCACAGAGCTCGTGGCGACGCGCCCGCTAGGCCGTGGACTCAAAGCAACGTATGGGTATGTTGCTTTGCCTGCCCGTGGCATTCTGCGGACGTATTTAGTCGTGAGGCAGTAAGCAAGTGGTTAAAATCCTTGCAGTGTACAAAGATCACCCAGAGGGGAATGTTTTGTTGATAAAAAAAAAAAATGTGGAGTTGTATTTTAAATGTTATATTTATTGCAGAGAACAGTTTTATGCACAGTAGTATTTGCTGCAATTTAAGAGCAACTGATTTCTAGTCGCCAGCATTGCCCATTACTGAAATGTATTGCTGTATATTTATTACATGCTGTATGTACGGAGTGTGTGTGTGTGTGTGTGTGTACAGTATATTGTGTTAATTTAAAAGTTTGGAATCACTTAGAAATATTTTTCATATTTCTGGGCCAACAAGGCTGAGAAATTATAGTAAGAGAATGTAGGATGTAATGTCATATAATTGTATTAATCCATGAGAGTGCTCAGTTTTCAACAATTTCAGACCTTTTGGCATTCTAGCTGTTCGTCTTTAAGGATATTTTTACCCATGGCTTTTTGTTACTATTCTCAAAGGTGCAGTTTGGGATTTAAGCTTTTCCCACAAAATTGTGATACATTTGAGATATTTTATACCCAAAAGGGACACCCCCTTAGGGACTTTATAGGCAAATAAACAAAAAAACAAAACAGTGAGTTAAAAGGTAAGTTTACCAACTTTATTTCAGAATCTTAAAGTTAAAATGTAAATTGGCAATATAGGTATATGTGTACAAAACATAATATTATACGGTCACAGATGCTCTCTATGTCCAAGATGTCACAGTGTAAGCTGCCTGAGTGTGGCCAAGTAGCTCTAAGGCCCCGTACTCACGACCAAACATGTCTGCTGAAACTGGTCCGCAGGCCAGTTTCAGCAGACATGTTTGGTCGTGTGTGGGCGCGAGCGGGCCGAATTCCAGCAAACATTTGCCCGCCGGGCCTTTTCCCAGCAGACAAATATTCCTGGACTTGTTTTAAAACAGACCGCTGGAATTCTGCCCGCTCGGACATGTACGGTCGTCAGTACAGACCTACCGTACATGTCCAGGCGCCCGCCGTCCCTCGCATGCGTCGAATGACTTCGACGCATGCGTGGAAGCATTTTAAAGGCGGGCCGCCCACGTCGCTGCGTCATTGTCGCGGCGACACCGCGTCATCGACGCGGCGACACCGCGGACACGCCCCGCGTATTGTTTACGCGCGGACTTCTGTACGATGGTGTGTACAACCATCGTACAGAAGCCCTCTGGCAGACATGTATGGTGAAAACGGTCCAACGGACCGCTTTCACCATACATGTTTGGTCGTGAGTACCCGGCCTCATATGCCTGGCATAACACATGCTTTTATTCTCAGTAGATGTTCCTACTTGGTACACTATATACTATGTGGTCCACCCGGTCTACCCCTGAAGAAGGAATATGTTTTTAAAATGCGTTCGGTTTCTTTGTCTGGATGCTATGTGTTAGAGCTATTTTGCACACTTTAACAATATCAAGGATACTACTAAAAGGAAGAACACCCATATTCCCCAGCAGCAGAAGCAGAATAAGAAGAATGCTGCCAAGTCATCTCTCTCTGACTGTCAGGTCACATCCCTTTCGTTTTCCTGCTTCCTCAATTTCATTTTTGAGACCCCCAATGTTTGCTTCTAATCCACTGGCGTTTCAAGTGAAATTCTCAGACAAACCTTCCTTTGAATCAGCATGCGCCCCTACCTTCCAGCACAGGAAGTCGTCTGTCACACCTCCTAATTTTTCAGGTTCAACCTTCCTGGCTTCTGCAGACTTCAAATATGCCTATTTGTGTATACTCATCTTTCCAATGCATCAGCAGTTTCTATGCTTTGGCATTGGGCCCCTACATTACCAGTTTGTGGTCCTGCTTTCGACCTCTCCTCTTTACCTCAGGTGTTAACCAGGGTGCTGGCTCCAGTATTGGCCCTGTTGCATTCCTGAGGCCTGCCCATTGGGGATTCTTGGATGTCCTCCAGAGGAAAGAGTCAGTAAGGGCTATGGTGGATAACGCTGGAACAGATTTTTAGCTTGGAGTATCTAGGTCTAGTCTTGGACATGTCCCATGCCAGTGTCTATCTTCTCAGGAAAAACAGATACCCCAGTCTCAGGGATGTACTTTCAGTCCAGAAGCTGTCTGCTCTCCACTTGAACATACAAGTCTTGGGGCTGTTGATAGCCTCTTTTGAGGTAGCCCCCTTTACCCAATTTTAGTCCAGACATTTGCAATGCAGTAGTCTGTTGTAATGGGACAAGTCAGTCCTGTCCCTGGACAAACCTATTTGGTTGACGTCTGAGAACAGACTGTCCTTAGCTTGGTTTTAGAAATATTGCTCTGGATTATGTGAAAATTTCTGCTTCCTGCCTGTCAGACCCATAAACTTGTGTTAAAGTCGACTTTGTTCACTATAGTTGGCCATAATCCTCTTTTAGAAGAGGGTTTTCAAAGTGTTATGGAGGACTTTATGATGTAAATTACCAAGTAAATATTTGATCCTTACCATATAGGCCACAAACTCACTAAAACACGTTCCTCTGCAGACTCTAAATTGCTGTAGTTGCAGACTGATGAGCCTTCCTCTGAGGAGTCGGTCTTCTGCTGACCATCACTCACCTTAACAAGGCGCTTACTATTTCAGTGAAGAATGTCCCTTCTTTTAGGGCACATATGTCAAACACAAGGTGCACGTGCCAAATGCGGCCCTCCAAGCCTTGTCATGTGACCCTCACACCTAGTTTGGAGCTTCATTGTGCTGGAACTTTATTCCACGACCTCTGGCACTCACCCTCTGTTCCCACTCCCTCCTGTCTTCTGTGTTCACAAGGGACAGCTTTTCTCTCAGGAACTAACAAATCCCTACAAGCACTTATGGCAAAGCTTGATGGGGACATATCTACAGAATCTGAATGATCTCCCTGCAAGGAGAGGCAGAGTAGCCTACATCAGGAGGTACTACAGCCAGGTCAGGTAGGAGAGAGAGATACGAAGAAGCTTTGGGAGAGGGGGGGGTTGGTGTTCCACACTGTGCATAGTGCACCCTCAAACTCTGCACTCTATACACAGCACATCCCTAAACTCTACACAACACACCCGTAAACTCTGTACCTAACGCACTCCTGAACCCTGCACTCTGTACATAGTGCACCCTGAACCCTGCACTCTGTACATGGTGAACCCCTGCACTCTCTGCATAATGCACTCATGAACTCTGCACTTAGCGCACCCCAGATACAACCGGCCCTCTGAGGGCAACCATACTGCTAATGTGGCCCACAAAGAGACTGGAAGCTTTTCTAGGCCCATATTTTCCTTGCAGGTTTATTTTGCACCCAGTTATGGCTGTAGTTCTTGTCCCCAGACCATGGCTAAATCCCTGAAATGTGATCTCACTGTTGCTAACATTGACCCGCTGAGCATTGATTACATGATGTCTCTGGCTTTGAATTTTTGCTGTGATGACTTGTTGGATCATCTGTCTCGCATTGGTCCTTATGTCAGTACACCTGTGCACGGCTTTGTTCCTGATGGGCTGGACTGTCAAATTTGGTTTCAAGAAGTGTTTACTCCGCACAGCCTTGGATGGTATCTTCAAAGATGCTACTTGAGTAAGCGTACTTTTCTTCCCCAGCTAAAATAAAGTCTAAGGAACAGACTTGCGAGTCTTCTATTTCTCTTACCACCTTCCAGGACGGCACCCGAGAGATGATGGCTCCTCCTGCAGGAAACACAATCACATGACAGTTTAAAAGGCCCCGCCCTTCCCCTTGCTCCTCAGTATTGATTGTGTTTCTCCAACACAGCGACACGTTTGTTTTGTTTTGGAAACCTAGAGACCGGGGAGGGTCGAAGGTACCCCTGTGAGACAGGTTTAAGGGAGGCCGGGGAGGGCTGAACTTACCTGTAGACTTTGGTCCAAACTCACAGGTGGCCCTATGGAAGCACCAGTGCTCTGAGCTGCGGGGAGGTGAGCCATCACTGCGTGCTATCGAATCCACCACCATTCGAATCGCCGTTTTCCCGGGTCTCCAGACGTAAAAACGCCGCGCTCCAGGCCTCATTCTGAGACAGGAACTGCATCACAGGAAGTGGGCGGTTCCGGACGGCGTAACCCGGAAGTTCCCAGTGGAGCGAGGAGACAGCGTGGGTGGTGGACGGGTCGGCTTGCGGTGACCAGTACAGGAGTACCGACAGCCAGGACCGAGTCACCCTCCTCATGGAAGAGGACGGAAAGACCGACACGACCGCTGGCAGATCCAGGTCGGGGGGCGGTAAGTACCAATCCCCCTGGAAAGGGAGGGGGGAAGTGGTGAGAGTTCCCAAACTTTTAGGGAACGACCGGAGCAGGATCTGGTCCCTTCTCGTCTACTTCCTCCCCTCCCCAGTACAGCCAGCAGTCTTGGGGAAAGACAATTTAAATGTACATTTCATGTCTTTTCAGAAACCCCCAGCGGACCCCAGGAGGCCTCAGCTCAGTCTCCTTCCGCTACAGGGCATAGTTCCTCTAAAAAATGTGGGAATTGTAGAGAGAAGCTCCCCAAGTCCTACACAAAACCTTTCTGCTACAAATGTATTAATATACTGGCGGGAAAGGAGGCTGCTGCCATGATGAAGAGTTTTCTCTCATCCATGCAAACAGAAATGTTAGCAACAGTCAGAGCCTTTCGGGAGGCAGCCGGGCAGTCGGCACAGACTGAAACAGAGGAACTTACCCCTAAGGAAGGCACTTCCTCTCAGGAGACCCCCTTTTCTAAGGGCCCAAGTGTTTTCTTTACACCTTCACAAAATCCCCCTTTGGGGGAAGCAGATGGTGAAGAGAGTGAGGTAGCCAGTCTACCTAGGTCTAGGCACAGCTCAGGGGAGGTAGATGGAGACTCCATTAGTCAGTCTCAGGAGGACACACGTCCAAGAAAACACCTCTTTGCTGTAGAAGATCTAGAGAGTCTCCTCCAGGCTATCTACGCCACAGAGGAAATTCCTGAGACCCCTAAACCTACCTCAGCACAGGATAAAGTTTATAGGGGCCTGAGTGACGCTCAATCTAAAGTATTCCCCCTGCACAAATCCCTCAAGGAGTTAGTCCTTCAGGAGTGGAGAGACCCTGAAAGGAGAATAATCAAACAAAAAACCTGGAAAAGAAGGTTCCCCTTCTCCCAGGAAGATGAGGAAGTCTTTTTTAAGCTTCCTAGACTTGATGCGGCTTTGTCGCAAGTCACTAAATTGTCTGATCTCTCCTTTGAGGATACAGGTAACATCAAGGATGTGATGGACCGTCGAGCAGAGTCTCTCCTTAGGAAAGCTGGGAGGCCAATGCGGCAGCACTAAGCCCAGCCTTAGCAGCAGCATGTGTAGCTAGGAATACAGATGTTTGGGTAGAGACACTCACCGACCACCTCGCCCAGAATTCGGAGGCGGAGGAGGTAGTTGAGTCACTTACAGTAGTAAGGAAGGCGATTGCTTACCTAGCAAATGCAGCTACGGAATCTGCAAGGGCAGCAGCCAAGACAGCAGCCCTCATTAACTCTACTAGGAGGGCAGTTTGGATCAAGGCCTGGGAAGGAGATGCTACATCCAAGGGAAAACTCTGTGGCATCCCCTTTCAAGGTTCCCTGTTGTTTGGGAAAGACCTGGATGATGTCCTGGCTAGGTCATCAGAAAAAGGTAAAAAATTCCCAGTTAAACCCAAAAAAGAAGGTTTCAAGAAAACTTTTCGAGGCCCCCAGGGGCAGGGTAGACAAAAAGCCAAAAAGGAACCTTTCAGGCGTTGGAACTTTGGCAAAGGGAACAGGAAGAACAACCTCCTTTTCCCTCCTCCAAAACCCAGCGACAAACCGTCCAAGTGACGACGTAGTCAGAGTGGGGGGTCGACTATCTCAATTCCTTCCCCTATGGGAAAAAATTTCGAACAGTCATTACATCTGCCAAATAATTCAAAAAGGCTATCGCCTAGAATTTCTGGCTACACCCCCCACCATGATCACCATTACTCACCTTCCCAGGGATACCCTGAAAAGGTCTGCCCTCTTGGAGGGCATACAGGACTTAGCCAAACAACTAGTGGTAGTACCAGTACCAAAAGCTCAGCAGTACCAGGGATTTTATTCCCATATTTTCGTAGTACGGAAACCCTCCGGGAAATACCGTCTAATAGTAAACTTGAGAAACCTGAACAAGTTTCTGGAATACAAAAAGTTTGCTATGGAAAGTATTTATTCGGTAAGAAAGAACCTCATGAAGGAGGTCTTCTTGGTGACCCTAGATCTCAAAGATGCCTATCTCCACGTGCCAATCCACGTGGATCACCAGGTATATCTGAGGTTTGCGGTCGTGGTGGAAGGAGAAACCTTCCACTGGCAGTTCAGAGCACTACCATTCGGGCTAACCTCCAGCCCAAGGATTTTTACAAAAGTCCTTGCAGAAGCGGTGGCATACCTGCACCTTCAGGGCATATCCCTTATACCTTATTTAGACGACTTGCTGATTTCAGGAAAATCAGCCGCCCAAGTCACGCTGGATGCCAACAAAGCAATGGCACTCCTAGAGAGCCTAGGGTGGATAATCAACATAGAAAAATCCTCCCTCAACCCAGAACAGGTCAAGACCTTCCTGGGATACGTAGTGGACACCAGGCAGCAGAGACTCTTCTTACCAGAAGAAAAAGTTTTAAAACTAGCCTCAGCAGTCGGGAACCTTATCAAAAACCCCAAACTCTCCAGACGAAATGTTCTGAGAGTTCTAGGCCTGATGTCAGCAAGCATCCCAGCGGTGGTTTGGGCTCAGCTTCATGCAAGGGCATTACACTTCTTCTTCCTGTCCTCATGGGACAAAAGGAAAGAGTCCTTAGATCAGGATATACTACTCACCCCCCAGGTTCTGTCCTCCCTGGAGTGGTGGACATCTCCCCAAAACCTGAGGGGAGGGCGACCGTGGGCTCAGTGGAACCCAGTGAAGGTTACCACGGATGCCAGTTCCTGGGGGTGGGGCGCCCACCTGGAGGGGAAAAAAGCGCAGGGGCAATGGGACAGCTCACTAGCTCGCAGGTCATCCAATTACAAAGAACTCAGAGCAGTGGGGGAAGCCTTAATAGCCTTCCAGGAAGACATCAGAGGCAGAGAAGTCCAAGTAAGCTCAGACAACTCTACAGTAGTAGCGTACCTAGGTCACCAGGGAGGGACCAGGTCCAGTCCCCTACTAGAACTTTCCAGGGAAATACTAACCTGGGCAGAAGAAAGAGTACTCTCTATCTCAGCCATATACATAAAGGGGACGAGCAATATAGAAGCAGACTTCCTCAGCCGTCACAAGTTGAGGGAGGAGGAATGGGAACTGAACCCAGAGGTGTTTCAACACCTAGTCCAGTATTTCGGGGAACCGGAAATAGACTTGTTTGCCAACAGACTAAACAGGAAGGTAGAAAGGTATTTCTCGATTTCCTGGGAACTACAGTCGGAAGGTCTGGATACGCTATCCCAGACCTGGCGCTTCGGGCTGGCCTATGCCTTCCCGCCGGTAGCGCTCATTCCGCGAGTTCTTCAGAAACTCAGCAGGTCTCCAGGCCAGATTCTTCTGATAGCACCATGGTGGCCAAAAAGAACTTGGTTCGCAAACCTAAGAGCCATGGCAATGGTGGAGCCTCTGAAGCTCCCGTACAGGGCAGATCTCCTCAGGCAGGGCCCAGTACTCCATCCAAAGCCGGAATTCTTCCAGCTAGCAGCCTGGTTAGTGAGCGCCAGATTCTAGAACGCAAAGGCTGCTCAGAGAGGGTCATAGATACCCTTCTCATGAGCAGAAAACCAGTAACTCAAAAAATTTACCAAAAGGTATGGAAGACCTTCTGTTCCTGGCGTAAGGAAAGACAGGTAGCTTCAACTTCTATCCCGGTTATCCTGGACTTCCTCCAGGATGGGGTAGATTTAGGATTAAAAGTTAGTACCCTTCGGGTCCAAATAACGGCTCTTTCAGTCTATCTGGATAAAAGATTGGCGAAAGAGGACCTTATAAAACGTTTCTTGTTAGCTAGAGAAAGAATTTCTCCAGTCCAAAAATATAATTGTCCGCCTTGGGACTTAACTAGGGTGTTAGAGGCGTTATCTATACACCCATTCGAACCTCTGGAAGAGGTTCCCCTTAAGTTTCTAACCTTAAAGTTGACTTTTTTGTTAGCCATTACTTCGGCCAGGAGGGTAGGGGATTTGCAGGCGCTATCAATGAAAGAACCCTTCCTGAGGGTACAGCCAGATAGGATCACCCTCAGAGCAGACCCCCTGTACCTGCCGAAGGTGGCATCCCTATTTCATAGGACGCAAGACATACTATTGCCGTCCTTTTGTTCTGAACCAAAGAACGAAAAAGAAAGAAATTTCATTTGTTAGACGTGAGAAGGTGTCTTCTCATTTATCTAGAGAGAACTAAAAGTTTTAGAAGATCTAACCACCTGCTAGTTCTACATGCTGGGCCCAGGAAGGGACTGCAGGCATCAAAAGCCTCAGTCTCAAGATGGATTAGAGAAGCAATATCCAAAGCCTATGTATGTACTGGAGCAACAGCTCCCAAAAAGATCAAGGCTCACTCTACCAGAGCCATAGCAACTTCCTGGGCTGAGAAAGCAGGGGCCTCCTGGGAACAAATCCGCAGTGCGGCCACCTGGTCCAGCCATCATACATTCCTGAAGCACTACCGTGTGGAAATGTTGTCACAGCAAGACTTAGCCTTTGGTCGAAAGGTGCTACAAGCTGTGGTCCCACCCTGAAGGGAGGCCTGTGTTTATTACTCAATTATCCTCTCGGGTGCCGTCCTGGAAGGTGGTAAGAGAAAACCAACGTTAGACCTACCGGTAACGGTATTTCTATGAACCTTCCAGGACGGCAGGCCTACTTCCCACCCTATGTGGAGGGAAAAAAGGTAAGTACCTGTAAGGACTACGTCCCTTGTGAACCAGTTCAGGATTACTCTATTGCATACTGAGGAGCAAGGGGAAGGGCGGGGCCTTTTAAACTGTCATGTGATTGTGTTTCCTGCAGGAGGAGCCATCATCTCTCGGGTGCCGTCCTGGAAGGTTCATAGAAATACCGTTACCGGTAGGTCTAACGTTGGTTTTTTTTTATTACTTCTCTGAAGTGTCCCCTGTCCCTTTGACTTGGTTCTTCAACCACCCACAAGATCTGGCATTCCAAGTCTGCCAAATCTACCGACAAGCTCTCTTTGGCATAAAGGTGTGCCCCTAAATTCCAAAGTGAGGGGATGTCTGTTGTCATTAACAGTTACTTAAAGGTTTTGCATTCCCCTTGCCCAGATGCTGAGGTTGTTTCCTAGGGTTATAACCTTGAGCTTCGTTCCCTGCTCATTCACTTCTGAACCACTAATTTCCCTGTGTCCCTTCAGAACCTGCCGATCTCCATCAGAAGCTCTCTGGACTCTTGGACTGAGAGTCACTACTCTCTGTTCCAAGCTGACTACGAACTGAACGATCAGCGGTCATGTGATTGTTCAGCTCTCGGTCTTAGAGCCAACGTAGTACAGCTGCAGCATCAGATTGATTCTGCAGCCTGGAGGTGAGTATTTATTTTTATATATGGGTTTGTTTTTGTTTTTTTATACAGCTTAAATTTCTCCTTTTTAGCAATGTGCTATTCTGTGATGCCTGATTGTTGAAAATTTCTTAAAAATATCCCAAAAGTTAACTCCATTATTTCAAACAGTAATAGCCGTTTGTAAAATGTTTAGCTTTTTGAAACATAGTTATGTCTTGGCTATATTTATGCATTTATTTTATGGTTCTTGATGATAAAAAAAAAAAATATCAATGCTTTAAAAAAGCAAAGATAGTTCTTATTGATGCCAAACTTTTACATTTTGTATTCTTCTTTATGAACTACAGCGGATTACAATGCAGTGTACTGCGTCACAAAAAAACCTCTGTGCTGAAAAAAGTACAGCATGTCCTACTTTTTTTTCAGTTTTTTTTTTGTTTATTATTTTCATTTAAATTTCTCTTTTTCCAAACAGATCCAAGTGTGCCTGAACCAAATACTGACCAAATAGCTTGCTTGAAGACCTATTTTGGTCATTCAGGTTTTAAACCGTAAGTATACACTGGGTAGGGATCAGGCAACATTTTTCATTTTTTTTAAAAACTATATGAAAAACATTTAAACACTATTATGCTTCAGGGGTTACTCAGAAATATTTGCAGTTTACATGATGCTATTCATCTAAAGAGTTGTATAATTGATGATGTTATATATTGTATTTGTTGAATCCATTGAAAGGCCTCAATTTTTTTCTTAAAGCGTATCTAAACCCAAAAACAAAAATGTAATATATTTTAGCTTACCAATAATTGGATGTGGTGGCTGTGTTCGTTTTTCTTTTTTAAAGCTTTTATCCATTTATTTTCAACTGTTGTTCAGCTAGTAATACACCTCCTGCCTTGGGGTGGCTATACTTTTGCTGGACAGCTTGATCTGTCTTGACCTGGAAGTTTAGAAACAACAGACTTAATGGCTGGTTTACCAAGTAAAAAACTGTTATAAGAGGAACTGCTGTGTTAATGCTAGTGAAGGAAAGTATTTTATATGTCATTTTTTTATTTTGGCCATAGTTGCATTTTAATTCTTACTGTCCGCTTTGGAAATTGTACCTGCTACTTTTTCTTTCACCAGTGAAAAATATCAATACAAATTGCATTCTAAAATAAAAAAACACTATTGTGCCAAAAAAAAATATTCCTTTAATAGTGTCTTCTTGCATGATTATTTGGAGGTGAAGACAACTAGAAAAGAGAGGGTTTGGTTAAAATTTATACAAAAAAAAAAATTGGGCTAACTTTTTTTTTTTTATCATTCATTAAAGACAGTGCGCAAATACAGTGCGACATAAAATATTGCAACAACCACCATTTTATTCTCTAGGTTCTCTACTAAAAAATATATATATAATGTTTTGGGGTTCTAAGTAATTTTCTAGCAAAAAAAGAAAAATGATTTTAATTTGAAAACAGCTGTCAGAAAAAGGTTTGGTGTTTAATTGGTTAAACGTTCCTAATTTACATACAGAAGTCTATTCCTTTGATGTAAAAGTCAAATTGATACAATGTTTAGACTTAACATTCCACTGATAGAATGTTTTCAAAACTTGGCAGACTGCCCAGACTTTGACTTTTGGTTGAGAGCAGAGAGGAATTTTTTTGCATACCAAAGTGCAGAAAGAAAATTATTTGCATACCAAAAATTGTGAAACCCTGTGTCAAGATTGCAAGGGAAAAAGATCACTTATTGATTCTTGAAGATTAATCGTGCAGCTTTATGGGAGAGTGCAATAAAATCATCTCCTAAAATGTGTTCACAAAGTCTTGCTGGTATACAACTCAAACGTTTCAGCCTAGAATGGAAGGGATCACTGCAAAGGCTTAAATTAGTAAATTGATGCAGACACATTACATTTGGAAGCAATTTCATTAGCAAATTGCTAAACAGGCACTGCACAGGGCTTGACTATAGGGATGGTGTTCTTGTCATGAATATGCAACAAGTCTGTCTGCTTACCTGATCTCCATGTGTTCATTAGAGGCTGACCCTGCTCTGGTTCCCCTTTTTATCACTTCCTCTTCCTGTATGGCTCCACCCTAGTCCATCCCAGGAAGCCTATATTAACCGTTGCTCTACAGGTCTGCAGTGCTGTTCAACAGTGTTCCTATGCTTAGTTCCTGTCTGCAGTGTAGTTTGCTAGTTCCTGTTTGCAGAGTGCTACGATCATCTTTCCGTGTACCGTTTTGGCTTGTCCTCGACTTCCTTGTCTGCCTGTGCCCCTGACTATTTGCATGTCCCATGGTTATCCTTGTCTGCCTGTTGCCCTGACCTCGGCCTGTCCATCACCACTGTTTGTCCTGCTGGCTGCTTCCCCTTTCTCCCTGCGGAGTGTGACTTAAGGAATCCCGGGAACGCGACCTGGACCCAGTTGCGGCCAAGACCATCCTTACCATCAAAGGCTCTGGTGAATACAAAACTGGGTCTTAGACTCCGCGCCCTGGGTGATCTTAAGTTCACGCTTCGTCTCTGCTAGCAGTAGTCGGCCATAGGGTTCACCACCCTGTGGTGCATCCCTGACCCCAACGGGGTGCACTCGTCACCTGGCTACAGGTGACCTGACAGTTTGAACAGCCATGAACCCGGCCGACGTGACGCTCCCCGCAGACGATCCATTACAGTACATTGTTCGCAGACTCGAGACGCATGAAGCTAATCAGGATCAGGCGATGCGTTTCCTTCAGGATCTGGCTTCCCGCTTTGATCAGTTTCAGACCTCGCTGGGAACCCCGAATCCGCAACCCCAAGTACAACCAGCAGCTGCACCTGTTGCACCAGTCGCAGAGTCGCATTTACTGAAGCTATCACCTCCAATCCGTTTTTCTGGAGACTCCAAAGCCTGCAGTGGATTCCTTAGCCAATGCACTATTCATTTTGAGCTCCTGCCCCAGTACTTCTTGTCTGATCGGGCCAAGATAGCCTATATCATTTCTCTCCTCTCCGGGGAAGCCTTAGCCTGGGCTGCCCCTCTGTGGGAATTGAATGATCCAGTGGTTTCTAGCCTGCCTGTTTTCTTGAAACTTTTTCGGAATATCTTTGAAGAACCGGCTCGTGTCTCTTCAGCAGCCAGCGCCCTTTTACGTCTCCGCCAAGAATCCCGTTCAGTGGGACAATATGCTCTTCAGTTCCGTATCCACTCAGTTGAACTGAGCTGGAACAATGAGGCCTTAGTCGCAACCTTTTTGCATGGCCTATCTGATAGAGTGAAGGATGAACTAGCAGGAAGAACCATTCCCACTGATCTGGATGGAGTGATCTCCTTGTGTAATCAGATCGATATTCGCTTTCAGGAAAGGACCCTAGAAAAGCGACGCCAACATCCCTTGGCCCTTAGCCTGAGCTCCCCTCTCTTCGACCCGTGGAGCATCCCTTGCCAACTGAGGAACCCATGCAGCTGGGTGGGACCAGGCTATCTCCTGAGGAACGTGCCAGGCGCAGAACTCTAGGCCTGTGTCTATACTGTGGGGGCAAAAGTCATTTTCGTGACACTTGCCCTCTTCACCCCGAGAAACGCTCGGGTTCAATACATCTGGAAGGTGGAGTATTGGATCCAGAAATATCTCCTTCACCTTCTCGTCTTTTTCTTCCTGTGTCCCTTCATTTTGGTTCTTCTTCTCATTCGGTCTCGGCATATCTGGATTCCGGAGCCGCTGGCAATTTCATGGACTGGGAAATCGCATCGTCCATGAGACTTACCCTTTTGCCCCTCACCACACCATTGGTGGTCTTGGCGATTGATGGCACTGTTCTCCCGGGGGGTCCTATTCGCTTCCAGACAGTCCCTGTTAAGATGTCGATAGGCACACTTCACCAGGAGTGGATATCCTTCCTTGTTCTACCTAAGGCCTCAGCTCCTATCGTTTTGGGTCTTCCTTGGTTAAGACTCCATTCTCCTCACATTGACTGGACTGCCGGACAGATCCTGGCTTGGGGTCCCTCCTGTTCCACGTCTTGCTTACCCAAGGTTGCCCCAAAAGAGAAACTTCCTGTTGCCACCATTCCAGTATCTTTTGCTCGTCCTAACACATGTAGTGGTGTCCGGAATGTGTCCTGCAATAGTCAGGCTGATGCACTTTCTAGCCAATGTAGCACTCTGGATGAGGAGCCTGTCTGTGAACCTGACCCGATCATTCACTCCAGTTTACCGTTGTCTGTCCCTAAAACGCACAGCCAGGCTAACTTGTCTGCGAGTTCTGCAGTCACTACGCCTTGTGATGCGATTCGGGTAATCACTACACCGGACTATGCTATTTCGGCCTGTGCATCAGCTATGCCAGGTCAGCCCATGCCCAGTGAGCCTCCTACCTTTTCTTGTTCAGGCCCTCCTGCAACCTGTCTAAGGGGCTCAATCCATCCTTTGGATAGATTGCCTCATTCGGCCAAATGGGGTTTTCTACCTTGTTTTCAGGGCTCTCTGCATTCTGCTGGTTTCCCTGCTATCCAGCTTGACTCCTGTGCCCTGTCACCTTCTAACCAACCTGACTTCAGGGTTCCTCTGACCTCTGCCCAGTCTGATGGTCCTGTGCTTAATTCCCAGTTCATCTTTAAGGGTCTGCTTGCTCCTCCTCAGATTCCTGTTGACCCTCTCATGCCCTTACTTATTCCTAAAAGGCCTTTGGTCCTCAATAAATCCTCTCCTCCTGTCCCTACTTCAGTTCTGGTCAATGAGGATACTCAAGTTCTGGATTCTCGTCTCTGCAGAGGCATTCTTCACTACCTTGTGCTTTGGAGAGGATTTGGTCCTGAGGTGGCGTCTTGGATCTCTGCATCTGAGATCTTTGCGCCCCGTTTGTTGAGGAGGTTTCTTCTGGGATTCCCCTTTAGCCCTGGCTCCAGGCTGGGGAGGGGGAGGGGCCTTAAGAGGGAGGGTACTGTCATGAATATGCAACAAGTCTGTCTGCTTACCTGATCTCCATGTGTTCATTAGAGGCTGACCCTGCTCTGGTTCCCCTTTTTATCACTTCCTCTTCCTGTATGGCTCCACCCTAGTCCATCCCAGGAAGCCTATATTAACCGTTGCTCTACAGGTCTGCAGTGCTGTTCAACAGTGTTCCTATGCTTAGTTCCTGTCTGCAGTGTAGTTTGCTAGTTCCTGTGTGCAGAGTGCTACGATCATCTTTCCGTGTACCGTTTTGGCTTGTCCCCGACTTCCTTGTCTGCCTGTGCCCCTGACTATTTGCATGTCCCACGGTTATCCTTGTCTGCCTGTTGCCCTGACCTCGGCCTGTCCATCACCACTGTTTGTCCTGCTGGCTGCTTCCCCTTTCTCCCTGCGGAGTGTGACTTAAGGAATCCCGGGAACGCGACCTGGACCCAGTTGCGGCCAAGACCATCCTTACCATCAAAGGCTCTGGTGAATACAAAACTGGGTCTTAGACTCCGCGCCCTGGGTGATCTTAAGTTCACGCTTCGTCTCTGCTAGCAGTAGTCGGCCATAGGGTTCACCACCCTGTGGTGCATCCCTGACCCCAACGGGGTGCACTCGTCACCTGGCTACAGGTGACCTGACAGTTCTTAGGGTCATAGTAAGCATTTTTCTTCCTCCCAAACATGGTGAGTCCCCCTTCTCAAGAAGGCACATGTACAGGCATGCCAATGAACATTTAAATTATTCGGAGAAGGATTGGGAGAAAGGGCTGTGGTCAGATGAGACCAAAATGTTGCTCTTTGGCATTAACTCGACTCGTGGTTGGAGGAAGAAAATTGCTATGACCCCAAGAACTCCATCCCTACAGTCAAGCACGGAGGTGGAAACATGATGCTTTGGGGCTGTTTCTCCTCTAATGGTACAGGCCCCCTTTGCCACATTGAAGGGCCAATGGACAGGGCTGGAAATGTGTAAATCTCGTGCCAACCAAATGTATATTAATAAGTTAAAAATGAACTATAACTAAAATAAGCTGCACCCCAAAAAATCAGTGTGAACTGAAATATGTGATAAGTGAAAGGAGGGTAGGGGGCGCTAAATAACAGTAATAATAAGTGAATAATGCCAATACAATTGCATAAATGTGCATAACACAATTAAAAGAAATTCAAACATTGATATAATCAAGTGATGTGAAAAATGGCACCTTACCAAATGTTGTTGACCCTTTTAATTAAAAAAGAGGTCAATCATAGCTTGATATCACAAAGTGTGTGGCTTCATGGCTTCATGTAGTGCTCAGACTCCTTAGATTCAACCAAAACTCTGGTGTCAATAAAGGAAAGAAAGCGCAATAGTGTAATTCCGTATTTAAAAAAAAAATATATAAAACAAAGCGCCAAATGGCTCCTTTACTCTTGTCAGTGCCTGTAACCCCGGCACTGAGGCTGGAAAGCATTAGTTGGTGGAGAGATGGCCCCTGACGCTGGGGAGGCTGGCGTGCGTTCCACCTCCAGATTTGGTGAACCAGCTACGCAACTTCCGGTTCCGCTGGTTCACCAAATCTGGAGGTGGAACGCACACCAGCCTCCCCAGCGTCAGGGGCCATCTCTCCACTAACTGTAACGCTTTCCAGCCTCGGTGCCGGGTCACAGGCACCAACAAGAGGTAATGAGCCATTTGGCGCTTTGTTTTATATTTCTTTTATTAAAATACGGAATTACACTATTGCGGTTTCTTTCCTTTATTCCGTTTATTTTGTTCGAATCTAAGGAGTCTGAGCACTACATGAAGCCACACACTTTGTGATAACAAGCTGTGATTGACCTCTTTTTTTAATTAAAAGGGTCAACAACATTTGGTAAGGTGCTATCCTCTCTTTGAGCACAGGTTGGGTGATCTTTTCACAGTCGGTGAAGGTGGACATTAGTTACAGTGGATTTGAAGGCTATTGATCGAGCACATATCACTTGTTTAAAGGACTTTTCAACCAGTCACTTTTTTCTATTAGTGGTATTTACCACAATAATGAACTGCAGTTTGATTTTGTTTATGTATTGATTAAGTCTGGTGTGTTTTTTGGGTATTTTTCACATCACTTGATTATATTAACGTTTGAATTTCTTTTAATTGTGTTATGCACATTTATGCAATTGAATGGACAGGGCTGTTTATTGTAAAATATTGGATAAGAACCTTCTTTCCTCAGCCAGAACACTAAATATGGGTCGTGGATGGGTGTTCTAGCATGACAATGACCCAAATCATCCCATCCAAGGCAACAGTAGAGTGGCTCAAGAAGAAGCACATTAAGGTCATGGAGTGGCCTAGTTAGTCTTCATAGAAAATGTACGGAGGGAGCTGAAACTTCGAGTTGCCAAGAGACAGCCAAGAAACCTTAAAGGGGTTGTAAACCCTCAGTTTTTCACCCTAATGAATTCTATGCATTAAGGTGAAAAACATTCTATAGTGCAGCTTCACCCCAGAGCCCCCCTTTTCTTACCTGAACCAGATTGTTTCAGCGACAGGGACAAGCACAGCAGCTTCAGCCGCTGTCTCGGGTCCTCATTGGATAGATTCATGGCAGCCGCAGCCATTGGCTCCCACTGCTGGTAAATCAAATCCAGTAACGCGTGAGCCGGGGGGCAGGGCCGAGTTCTGCTGTCTGTGTCAATGGACGCAGCAGCAGGACTCTAGAGCACGCCTGCACAAGTGCCCCCATGGAATGCGGCTCTCCGTGAGAGCAATCAATGAGGAGCCAGGAGCATAGCTGTGGGATCCCAGAAAAGGAGTATCGGAGACCCCTCTGTGCAAAACCCTTGCACAGAGGAGGCAAGTGTGAAATATTTGTTATTTAAAAAAAAAAAAAAAAAAAAAAAACCCTTTACAACCCCTTTAAGGATTTAATGAAGATCTGTAAAGAAGAGTGGATCAAAACCCTACCTGAGATGTGTGCAAACCTGGTCACCAACAAGAAGAAACGTCTTCCCTCTGTGTTTGCCAACAAGGGTTTCTCCACCAAGTACTAAGTCATGTTTTGCTTGCGGATCAAATACTTATTTTACTCACTGAACTGCAACTTAATTTATAGCATTTGTTTTATGTGTTTTTTCTGTATTTTTGGGTGGTATTTTGTATCTATCATTTAAAATACCCTACTATGATAAAAATTATAGACCCTTTATTTCTTTGTAAGTGGGCAAACCTACAAAATCTGCAGGGGATCAACAAAAAAAAATTCCCTACCGTTTTAAGAATACTTGCTGAAGAGAAGTAATGTAAACATGAAAGAAAAGCATATAAAACATATGCAGTACATCTTTGCAATACATCTGACAATATTTTATACTATACCTTTTTTAAATACCCAGAAAATACAGAAAAATAACCTTTGATCTGAGAGAATGAAGCTAGGCTACTAATTTCTAATTTTGGGTTGACAACACACATTATGAACATGGATTGTGAACTGAGTGGTGTCAGCTCTCTCCGTGCTCTTTTGCCAAATCAAACCCATTGTCCTCCTATCCATAGCTAAAGGACTAATTCACTTGTAGTCCAAAACACCAACAGAAAGCATAGGACAGCTCTGAATTTCTGTAGTGATCCACAGTATTTTTCTTTTTACCCCTTTAGCCAGACATAACAAAATTATTTCAATGGTATATTTAACCAGCCAAACATACGCAAATAAGTAGCAAAATTTTTAGGATCCCTCCCCATCAGCAGAGCAGCACAGGGAAGTGTCAGTGAGAGACTAATGCATTCCAATTTCAGAATTCCCCAAGCCGCACCTGCACTGAGGGGCAGGCACTGTGCCCCCACACATTGTAAAAGATGGGAAACACTGGGGGTTATTTACGAAAGGCAAATCCACTTTGCACTACAAGTGCAAAGTGCACTTATAAATGGCACTGAAAGTGCACTTGGAAGTGCAGTTGCTGTAAATCTGAGGGGTAGATCTGAAATGAGGAGAAGCTCTGATGATTTTATTATCCAATCATGTGCAAGCTAAAATGCTGTTTTTTTATCTTCCTTGCATGTCCCCCTCGTATCTACAGTGACTGCACTTCCAAGTGCATTTTCAGTGCAATTTCAAGTGCACTTTGCACTTGTAGTGCAAAGTGGAGTTGCCTTTTGTAAATAACCCCCAATGTTTTTTCTAACTTAGCTGTAGCTGCGATCGTCAGCTTTTAGGATGGGGAAAAGATTGGGTGCAGTTCTGCTAGGGGACAGCGATCCCTGTTTCCAGGAGGAGGAGGACTGTCATTGGCCACTGTTAAAGCCAGTCACAGTTCTGCTAGCCCCGCCCACCATCTGGAGGCAGATGACTCGCTTGGTTGCCACTACCAATCTCGGAAAGAAGGGATTTCACTGTGATTGAGAAAACCACAATCAAGTGACAATTTGTGAAATTACTGCTGAGCTTCTGGGAACTTTGTTGAAATTATTCCTGAACTTTAGTGTCACTTACCACTGAACCCCTGCACTCTGTGTCCCTTTAAGCCACAGCCAGTATTCAGCGCAATGAAAATCACACCCAACTTTTGCTCTTCTGCACCGCACTTTTTCTCAGCTGCGGGGGCCCAACCTATGATCCTGCACACAGGACCACTGCTTTCAGAAAATACCCCTGACCTGAGCTCATCATTGCACATCCTTTCCAGATACTTGTATGTGACATCACATACAAGCATGTGGGCTAGATGAGAGAGGTGGATTAGCAGGATGAGTGTGTCAGGACAGGTAGATGTGTCTCATCTCTGCTTCCTTTCACCACTCTGCATATCATAGATGAGAAGAGGGTACAGCGGTGGGGAAAATGAGCGGAAGGGGTTCAGCGATGAGACAGATGTGCAGGGAGGTACCGTGGTGGAAGAGATGAGAAGGGGCTTCAGCAGTGGGACAGAAGAGTAGGGGGGAACAGTAATGGGGCAGATGAGCAGGGGGGTTCAGTGTTGGGCCAGATAAGCAGGGGGTTACAGTGGTGGGAAAGATGAGCGGGGGGTTCAGTGTGGGGACTGATGAGAAGGGGGTTCAGCGGCGGGACAGAAGAGCGGGGTTTACAGCGGTGGGGCAGTTGTGAAAGGAGGTGTATTGGTGGGGCAGAAGGGGAGGGTGTTACAGTGGTTGGGCAGAAGAGCAGGGGGGTTACAGAGGTGGGGCAGAGGAGAAAGGAGGTACATTAGTGGGGCAGAAGAGCAGGGGGAACAGAGGTGGGACAGATGTGCAGGAGGTACATTGGTGTGGCAGATGAAAAAGGGGGTTACAGTGGTGGGACAGATGAGCAGGTAAGTTCAATGTTAGGACAGAAGAGAAGATGGTCCAGTGGTGAGACAGAAGAGCATGGGGGTATGGCGGTGGAGCAGATGTGCAGGGGGGGTTACAGTGGTGGGACAGATGTTTAGGGGGGACAGTGATCTGAGGTGTGAAGGCGCATGAATTGGGGCTGATCTGAAGTGTGGAGTTGCAGGAATTGGGGCTGATCTGAGACGTGCATGCAGGATGTTAAAGGGGTTGTAAAGGTTTGTTTTTATTTTCTAAATGGGTTCCTTTATTGCTTCGGTCACTTTCTTCCTTTATTTTTATGGTATGCTTTGTTCTGCTCTCACCCAGAGTGATTTGTCATGTACTATGCTTTTTGTTTTCCCAATAAAGACCAACCTTGTTGTTAAAAAAAAAAAAAATAGGTTCCTTTAAGCTAGTGCATTGTTGGTTCACTAACCTTTTTCCTTCGACTTGCCTTCTAAAAAATTTGTTTAATTTGTCTGAATTTCTCACTTCCTGTTCCTCCTCAGTAAGCTGTTCTGGCTGACCAAACACTGCTCGGATGATGGGGGCAAGCTTACTGAGGAGAAACAGGAAGTGAGAAATTCAGACAAAGAAAATTTTTTTTTAGAAGGCAAGTCGAAGGAAAAGCTAAGTGAACCAAAAATGCATTAGCTTAAAGGATCCTATTTAGTAAAGTAAAAAACAAACCTTTACAACCCCTTTAATTTCTCACTACTACTCAAGTAGTTCACAGCATTTACTTTATAAAAGATCCTTTTTGTGATTGAGAGTGTGAAGTTGACATTTTCTTGTTATAAAATCGGCACTCTCAATTTCTTTGAAAATATTTTTGGGCGCAAAAGTTTGCCTACCCCTGCTTTAAGACTTATTGATCAGGGGTAAGGATTGTTACACATGGAAAAAAATGTTGCTTTGACTTCCATTCTAATAAACAAAGTAACCAGACTGTTCATGTCTCTTACTATATTATTACTTGATAGGTTAGCTTTGTAATAAAAATGATGTTTCTTTACACAAATAAGCTAGTTAGGTGAACAACGCTCAAAAACGTTTTTTCTTGTAAGATACAACCAACATGAAACAGATCATAGGTTGTTGATACTATTTTGTCACATTATTAGTAAGCAAATCTAATTGGCACTTTACTTTCAGTGTTTTATAATACTTTATATATAATTGTTATTATTTATTAAAATACCTGATATGGACTACACATCCAGATGAGTTACTAGGTGCTGATGTTGAGTTCAGGACAACTGTGGATGAGGCTGCATCTTTTAGGCCTCATGTATACTGCTGCTGGTAAACCTACATTTAGGAGCAGTTGGGCATGTTTTTTTTCAGTTGCCCCTGAACTCTCCTCTGTTATCTTATCAGTACATGTACACAGAGTCGTTTATAGGCTGCTGAGTTTAGAAGCATTTTTTGGAAGCAAAAAAATGCGTTCAGGACGGATGTTCAGAGGCATTTGAAACGCCAAGTGCTTGTAAACGTGGTAACTCGCGTTTTAGCCGTGTTTCATTTCCACGCGTTTTCAATGGAGATACATTTTTGAGAAAAATAAAAATAACGCTTCTAAACACAAACGTGACATATAACTGCGGCAAAACTGACGTTTCTAAACGTCGGTAACTATCTGTTAAGTAAAATTTTTCAGGAGGGGTTTTAAAACGTCCCGTGTACATTAAGCCTTAAAACAAGTCAGAGATGACCATACTTTTATCCTTACAGATTCCCTTTAAGATAAACTGAGTGAACCCTTTTACTTCAGCAGGGTTTCCTGGATAGCACTAGTAGCTCAGTTACTAACACATGTTGCCTTCAGCTGCTTTATTTAATTACTAGTTTTACTAATTTCATCAAATCTTCTGTTCTATAGATTTTTGCAATCATAACGATAACATTTCTTCTTTAACGCAGAGTTCAGTGGAAAGTCATTCATTCCATTTTAAAAGAAAGAAGAGACAACCTTGTTGTCATGGCAACAGGTAAATGCATTATAATGCAGTGCTGCACTAAAGCAATAACCGCACAAGACAGTGATTTCTATAAATGGTCTCTGTAGTCAACCTCTGCATCACATTAGTGTGGAGGGAATCAGGCTTTTGGCTGCAGCATTGCTCACATTCTGTTTCCTCAGTCTTTTATGGCAGGGAGGGGGAGGGAATGTGAAACATCAGGGGTAACACATGAAATGAAGAATAGGAGGGACATGGAATGAGGAACAATAAGTACGTTTCATTACCCTCCTTAATTACACACATATATTCATATTGTTTTTGCATTTTTTAGTACTGCACAAATGATTTACTTGAGAAAGAGAATCTTTCATTTTAGTGAGAATCCGTTAACACTTCCAGTACTTCCAGCTCTAATTTAAAGAAATCTGCAGAGAGAAATGTGGAGGATGTTATTGCTGACCCCCTGTAGAAGTATTATCTGTCCACTTCTGGCTTCAGTACTTTCTAAATTACTTACCCAGAATAAACATGCAGATCGGCAAAGAAAGAAGTCAGAACGCCTGATTCAATGATTTATATAGTATCAAAGCCTTTGAATCTGCATGACAGCCAGGGAACTGACATTTTCAATCTTGGTTACCAACGACAGCAAAGCCTTTGGATCTGCATGACAGCCAGGGAACTGACATTTTCAAGCGTGGTTACCAATGACAGCTTTTACTGTATATGTCCACACTACAGATTCCGCCTAAATCTACAGTTACTGTGTTCAATTGTATTAAGACAATTGTGTTCACTTTCACCTAATTCTTTTTGAACAACTGTGCAGTGTTCCTTCAATTCATATCTGCCAGCTGGTGGGAGTAAAGCTATGTAACACAATGTGATCATGCTCTGCTGCTGGCAGGGCTATTATAGGAAGTGGGGAAGAATGTTATTAGCACGTTTACTCTAATGAGCGCCATAAGTGAAAACCCTGTTTAATGCAAAGCCTGTCATACATGAGGGATAGTTTCCACCCTTATTATAAATTCGTAAGTTGAGGTTTGTGTTGTGTTTTTACAGCTGGTGGTTGTAAAATTCTAACTAAAGTTGCCCATACTCTATGCCAATTTTGGCCCATTTCTGATGAATCATGCAAAAGTTGCTCAGTTGTGCTGCTTAATTTGCTGACTGAGTAAAACACTAGTCCATGTGCTTGTGCAAGAACTATTTGTCTTCATTATCTGGGCTGCAGTGATAGTAGGCAAGTTTTGGTAGACAATTAGGTTTATTTACTAAAACTGGAAAGTGCAAAATCTGGTGCAGCCCAGCAAAGGAACCAATTGGTTTCTAACTTCAGCTTGTTCAATGAAAGTGTTACTGAACCCTGTAATTTGAAAACAGTCCACCCCCGCAGTGCCCACAGCTTATAAATTTAATTACCTTTAATTTACCTTAAAATCCTGCCACTATGTACCTTTTTGGCTAATCTGTATACCACGGTCACAGGATAAACTTCAGGGTCTGCCTGAGTGCTGAGTGTTCAGATTGGAGATTTCCACTCTAGCCTTTGTCCTCATGCTGTTATGGGAGGCGAATCTTCCATCAATCAAGATGTGACATCCCACACACTGTTCTTTTTTTAGTTATTGGGCATGGAGAAGAAGGGAGGGACTTGGCTGTTTTTTAGGATCTGTGTAAACGCCCACATGTGTGATGTCCATATCATGTGAAGTGCTCTGATCAACCAGGACATTTTTTCTCCAGCAATTAGAGACCAACACTGAGCATGTGCAGCAGTACTACCCTCACTGTGTCTTATCTGGCCTTGCCGAGAGAGACCCTGCAGGAGGGGAGAATCTGTCCTTGCAGGATCACAGAGCCTTTTTACACAATACAGAGAATTAACCCCTTAAGTTTCACAGTAAGTATAACGAGCATGCTATTTTGCATATACAGACAGATTTTACTGTTGTGGGTTTAGTAACACTTTAAGTTTTGACAAAAAAATGGAAGCTGATTGGTTTCTATGCAGAGCTGCACCAGATTTTGCACACTCCACTTTTGTTAAATCCACCCCAATGTATTCATGATCAGGCAGCTAGTGCAGCACAATTCATAGAGTTGCCAAATACCCAAGTTTAGTTGATCAAATAATACCTAGATTAATACCCAAAAATATCAGACCGAGGGCTAAGAATTTATAACCAGTAATGCATGTGGTCTCCCTACAGCTGATCTTTTCCAAATTATTGATTTGCCATACCTTGTTCTGCACTGCCTTTTTCTGTGAGGGGACCATATTTTTAGAGGAGCAGGGTTTTACTTCCTCATGTCAGAGCATCAAGCAAGGAGGGCAGTGAGCAGCACATTAGTGACCTCATTAATTCTTACTCCAAATCACCTAAGAATAGCAGTCGGAGAAAGCAGTGCCTTAGATCTCCCAGTGTGGGTATAGTTTAGGTTAACTTTCTTTCTTTCTTTCTTTCTTTTTTTTTTTAAGGTTTTTAAGTCAACTTTAAAGCGGGAGTTCACCCAAAAATCAACTTTCTGCAGTTAGATCCAGCATACTGCTGACATCTGCAGTATGCTGGTCTTTTTTTTTTTTTTTTTTTACTTATCGTTTTAGCAGTAATTCTTCTATTGCTCCGAGCGGGGATTACTTCCTGGTATAGGCGTTCCCTTCAAGACAAGCAAGTTGATTGACAGCCTTCGATAGCGCGTCACGGCTTTCGAAAATACACGAGTGCCGCTCTGCAATTTACGGCGCCTGCGCAGTCAGCTCTACACGGCAGGCGCAGGCGCCTTAAACAGCCAAGTGTCACCTCGGCTGTTTTCGGAGGCCGTGACGTGCTATCGAAGGCCGTCAATCAACTTGCTTGCCTTCGGGAACGCATATTCCCCGAAGGATTCCCCGCTCGGAGCCATAGAAGAAATACTGCTAAAACGATAAGTACCAAAATAAAATAAAAAAAACAGTATACTGTAGATGTCAGCAGTATGCTGGATCTAACTGCAGAAAGTTGATTTTTGGGTGAACTTCCGCTTTAAAATATGATTCAGTATGTGTAAATAGATCTATTCATTTATTTATTTCCCATTAGGTTATGGAAAGAGTTTATGCTATCAGTTTGCACCAGTTTACACCTCTGGTATTGGGATTGTCATCTGTCCCCTGATTTCACTCATGGAAGACCAAGTATTGCAGTTAGAGTAAGTTTCACTCTTATATTTTGTGTAGACTTCTGTTTGCTTTCTTCCTGTGAGAATTTCTTCATTTACCTGGGTAATCGCATTTTGTCAAAACATATTGCACATGTATTTGTGTTGTTTAGCTACAGTGTCGGAAAAGTAACCAGGCTTATGTTATATTGCCTATGTGGTCTTATGAAGAATTTGCCTGAGGACCTGAATATTTTCTTGGTTACAAATACAAGTATTTTCTGTTGTAAAGGCATTCAGTGTTTTAAGTTTATAACATACATCCAATACTGAATTTTCAATTGTGGGTGGAATGAGATTTTTGGCAATACTTTTTATCATTATACCATACAAACAGCAATAACCAGTAATTATTATAAAAAGCTGACACTCTTAAAGGGTTGATTCACCTTTACTAAAGAAAAACTGCTTATGCAGATAAGGGACATCTGTAGATAAAAACAAGACAGTTGTGACTAAAGTTGAATAATGCCCTTTCTATAGATGTAAGCCTTTTTCATATCTTATGAAGCCTGACTTGAAAACTTCTAGGATGTTTCTAATCTAAGCCTAGTGTTACTGCTCACCTTCACCATCACAGGAGTGAGCTCAGAGCTACTGCATTAGGGAAGAGAGAGCATGTGTGAAGGGGTTTAAATCTGAGAAAGAGCTTGCTCCTGTGATGATGCAGGTGAGCAGTAATGGTAGGCTTCTCTTGGAAACATCCTAGAAGTATTTCAGTCAGGCTTCATAAGGTATGTAAGTGGCCTGCGCCTATAGAAAAGACATTATTCAACTTTGGTCTAAACTACATGGCTTTTTTTTATCTACAGATGTCCCTTATCTGCATTGGCAGTTTTTTGGTAAACCCAAGGGTACTTGGGGAACTCAGTCAAGTAATTGCCAGACCATTGTACCTAATTTTTACTGACAGTCTACTGACTGGAATAGTACCAGCGGATTGGAGAAAAGCCAATGTAGCACCAATATTTAAAAAGGGCCCAATATGCATCGCTGGGAATTACAGACCAGTTACCGTAACATCAATCGTATGCAAGTTCTTGGAGGCGGTGATAAGGGACTATATACAAGATTTTAGTAATGAAAACGGTATGCTTAGCAATAATCAGCAGGGATTCATGAAGAATCGTTCTTGCCAAACCAATCTATTAACCTTCTATGAGGAAGTGAGTTGCCATCTAGGTAAAAGAAGGCCTGTATCTGCATTTTGCAAAATCATTTGACACTGTTCCCCATAAACGTTTACTGTACAAAATAAGGTATGTTGGCATGGACCATAGGGTGAGTACATGGATTGAAACCTGGCTACAAGGCGAGTTTAGAGGATGGTGATAAATGGGGAGTACTCGGAATGGTCAGGGGTGGGTAGTGCGGTCCCGCAGGGTTCTGTGCTGGGACTAATCCTATTTAATTTATTCATAAATGACCTGAAGGATGGGGTAAACAGTTCCATCTCTGTATTTTTGGACGATACTAAGCTAAGCAGGGCAATAACTTCTCCGCAGAATGTGGAAACCTTACAAGAAGATCTGAACAAAAATATTAAGTCCACTGAAAACTCAAATAGGTAGAGTCCCAATGTGCACTATTAGTGTGCACACAAATGGTCAATCCTGAAAATAGAATCCTCCAAAAACGTCAACACCACCGTGACAACAAATGTGTTTTCATACTGAAGTGAGCATCCACCACCTACCAGAAGGGCAAGCTCGATTAGCAATCAGCTATAGCCCTGCCGCGGCCTTTAGGGACTGTAGTGACTCACAGGGTTAAAAGTTTCCAGATCAGGCTTCCAGTGCATTCACAGACTCGTCCAGATGAACATGGATAGAGAAAAGGTGCACCATAGCGTAATTCCATACAACGTATTTATTTAAAAAGATGTAAGGGGTACTTACAAAGCAGATAAAATCATCAGACATATGATAAAACGCGTCTGAGAGGATGCACAGTGACGTCACCACGCTAAGGTGGAAGGGCTCCGCTTGTTGTCAGCTTTTTGTTCAGTTTTGGATGAAGAGTAGAATTGTTTTTATTGGAGAAACTTTCCTGCACTTCTATTTCTTGTGCACTACACTGGAAGTAATGCAAAGTCCCCAAAGCAGGATTACAGCTGTCAATACGGCACTTTCTGACTCAAAACATAAGATATATAGTTTTGGCAAAAGTTCATCTTTAAACATATATTCCTTTTACGCACACTTATTTTATTGTGTTTCTCTTTAATGTTAGAATGTCAAACATCCCTGCTTGTTTTCTTGGATCTGCGCAGTCCAAAAACGTCATGCAAGATGTGAAGGCGTGAGTATTTCAGTTTATCAATATTGTTGATGACCCTTGTTATGGAATAAGATAATTCTTGTCTACAGTTTTCCAAATTTTAATATTTAATTTACTACAAGGAAAAGTTATTTATATACACACATACATACATTGTGAAAAGTATTGGGATGTCTGCCTTTACATGCACATGAACTTTAATGGCACAATGAAAGCTGTCCACAAAGTTTAGGAGTGTGTCTATGACAATGTTTGATCATTCCTTGAGAAGCGCATTTGTGAGGTCAGGCACTGATGTTGGACGGGAAGGCCAGTCAAGTTGCCTTGCTATGTGCACTGGTCCAAATCATTTGTTAGAGGGGGGATTATGGTGCAGGGTTGTTTTTCAGGGGTTGGTCTTGGCCCCTTGGTTCCAGTGAAGGGAACTCTTTAAGGCATCAGCATATCAAGACACTTTGGACAATTTCATACTCCCAACTTTGTGAGAACAGTTTGGGGATGGCCCCTTCCTGTTCCAACATGACTGCGTACCAGTGCCAAAAGCAAGGTCTATTAAGACATGGATGAGTGAGTTTGAGGTGGAGGAACTTGACTGGCCTGCACAGAATTCTGCCATCAACCCAACAGAACACCTTTGGGATGAATTAGAGCAGAGACTGCAAGCCAGGCCTTCTTGTCCAACATCAGTGCTTGACCTCACAAATGCCTTTCTGGAAGAATGGTCAAACATTCTCATAGACACACTCCTAAACTTTGTGGGCAGCCTTCCCAGAAGAGTTGAAGCTGTTTTTGCAGCAAAGGGTGGACCAACTCAATATTGAACCCTACAGTCCCAATGCTTTTGACAATATAGTGTATATACAGTGGGGAAAATATTTTTTTCTTTCGTTCATGGACGGACACGGCACTCTCTTGACAAAATGGGGTATTCAGCCTTCAACCAAGGAGAGGACTAGGCAGAAAACAGGTTAAATGTTTAAACACATCAAAAAACTGTACAACTGGGGGCGGTCCCTCTAGGTACAACCCCTCTCCATGCACCATGCAGCCCAGTTTTTTTCTGCCTAGTAAAGGAGAAGGACATGGCTCCCTTCAGGCCCATGGATCTTGGAGGTTTTTTTTTTTCTGTCCCTTAGATCTGCTAGCAACTGCCTCCTGGGTGATAGGCTGGATCCCAGATCCTTGGAGTCTCCCCAGATTTCGGCCATCAAGCGCGCTAGGTTTTCCACGACATGCCCCGTCGTTCCAGGGGTGGCCAGTGTGCTACGTGCTCCGGGGTACACATATGACCGGGCTCTATGCTTGAATCACAGTGTGCCGGGCCGACAATCACATCCGTCGCTAAGTGCGGAAGATGGCCTGTCAGGGATGCTTCCAGCGAGTCCAAGCAGGACAGGTAAGTGGCAGTTTTTTCCCTACTTTGGTGGGGGGGACATGGCTGGGCATTCCTGGGGAGGTCGATTGAGGGAGTTTTCACCATGTTTCTTCTCTCCTTTCCCTCCCTCCTCCCTGTGCTAGACTAGCTGCGTGTATCGGGGTTCCGCCTGGGGGGGGGCGTCATCTGCTGGCGGAGGGCCTCTTTTGTGTTCAGCCATTTTCTTGTGGCACGCGCCTTTTTTACACAGTCTGCCACTCGGTGGCCATTTTGGCGGAGGTTTTGTCCTCTAGTGTCTTGTATTGCGGCGCGAACGGCAGGCGCACACCACAGGGGGACAGCGTGACTCTCTCAACGGCGCTGAGAGGCTTCTCAGGCGGGAGACGGACGACAGGGCTGTGCAGTATCCGTTATTGGGTGGTGAGTCCTCTGGGGTGATCCCTCGTTCTCTGCGGTAGCTAGGAGGGTGGATAGTTGCTTTGGCCTTAGTCCCTGTGTCACACACGTGGGTCAGCATGGCGTCAGAAGCTGGCGCCTCCTCCCCAGAAACACCTGAATTGGCAACTGGTGCCCCTGCACCTGCGGTGTCAGTGGATGCTATGTCGACGGTCCTGGAGGCCTGTGTTGCCAGGGTGGAAGCGGCGCGCGGGAACCCGGGTGGTAAAAAAAGCCACCCTCCCCCCGCCATCTTCCAGGGACAATTCTGATGCTGAGTCGAGCCCGGCTGCGGCTTATGGCCCGGATTCTGATGCATCAGAGACCGCAGGCTGCGGCCATTCAGATAGTGAGGATGGGTCTGGGTCAGCACGCGAAAAAGCTCTGGTAAGTGATCTCATCACTGCGATAGGGGACACGCTGAAAATGGAAGACTCTGCAGAAGCAGCTGAGGTATCGGTCTCTTTTGGGTTCCGCAAGCCGGTCCGCAATGGCAAGGTGTGTCTTATCTTGATAAGCTCTTATACAAGGATTGGGAAAGACCCCAGAAGGTTTTTTTTGTTCCAAAAAAATTGGCGGTCCGGTATCCCTTTGAGGAGAGCTTCCTGAAGGAATGGACCTCTCCTCCGGTAGTGGACCATCCTGTGTCCAGACTCAACAAAGTGACCACAATTCTGGTGGAAGGGGCTCCTGCTTTCAAGGACCCTGCTGACAAGAAGGCGGAGGCAATCGCCCGCTATCTATAGTAGGTGGTGGGCTCAGCAGTGTGCCCTGCAGTGGCTGGGGCTCTGGTATCTCAAACACTGACTGAATGGGCAAAGATACTGCTCCAGGGGCTTAAAGCTCGTCAGGCAACTCCGGATGAGGTGGCTTTGGCCGTCCAGCTAGTGCAGGGCCTTAAGTTTGTCTGCGAGTCTGACCTGGAGACTATTCCCTTGTTGTCCAGAGCCTCGTTCTATACAGTGGTGTTGCGTTGCCTGATCTGGCTTAAGTGTTGGTCGGCGGACCAGTCTTCTAAAAAGGCCCTGATGGATTTACCTTTTAAGGGCGACAGACTTTTTGGGGCCTCTCTTGATGATATTATTAAGGATGCCACAGGGGGGTAAGAGCACGCTGCTCCCACAATCTAAAAAGAGTCAGGAACCACGCCGCCGGTAGGGACCTTCCTTCACCACGCACAAGTGATTTTTTTCGTCCGCCCAGTACTGCGGGTAAACGCTCCCAGGCTGACAAGGCACCTACTGAGGGTCAGAAACTACCCTGGTTTCGCAAAACCACAGTCAGAATGAAGGTTTGCCCCCACCCATCTTTCGGGTGGGGGGACGTCTTTGCGACTCTGTGGTCGTCTCTGATCTCCGACCGTTGGGTTTGCAAAGTGGTCTCCTTGGGTTTCAAGATAGTTTCTTTCTCGTCCACCGAGCAGATTTTTTTCCCTCCAGCTTCAGCCGTAGCATCGGGAAGCCCTGTTAGGGGCGGTTCAGGATCTCCTGGCTCATACCTGTTCCGTCGCAGGAACGGTTTCAAGGGTTTTACTCAAACCTATTCGTAGTGCCAAAGAAGGACGGGGTCCGTCCAATCCTGGATCTCAAAGCCCTCAATTGCTTTGTGAGAGTGCAAAAGTTCAGGATGGAGTCAGTTCGCTCTGTTGTCGCAGCTCTCCATCCGGTGGACTTTCTGGCGTGCTTGGACATCAAGGATGCATACTTGCATGTCCCCGTCTGCACCAGACATCAGAGATTCCTGTGGTTTGTGGTTGGGGAGGATCACTCTGTTTGTGGCTCTCCCCTTTGGCTTGGCATCAGCACCAAGGGTGTTTACCAAGGTGCTGGCTCCGGGTTCTGGCCCTGCTAAGACAGCGTGGCATCGCTATCGTGGGCTACTTGGACGGCCTTCTTCTGAGGGCCACTTCAAGCTCAGAATTAGAGGAGGGCGTGTCTATAGCATGTCAGACCCTCCAGAAATTTAGTTGGGGCGTTGAACACCCAGAAGTCGGTTTTGGCTCCGACTCAACGCCTTGAATACCTAGGGTTGATTCTGGACTCTTCAGTGGCGAGGGTGTTTCTTCCAGTGGAAAAACTGCAGTCTTTTCGGACGGCGGTGCAGCGGTTGACATCCCAAAGCTGGTCGTCACTCCATTTTTGCATGCGGGTCCTGGGTCTCATGGTACCTTCTTTCGAGGCGGTGCCGTATGCTCAATTTCACACTCGAGTGCTGCAGAAGGAAATTCTGTTCCGATTGGACAAGTGCCCATCGTCACTGGATCGCCAGATACGAGTGGGCCACCGGGTCAGGGCCTCCCTGGTTTGGTGGCTGACATCAAGGAGAGGGGTTGTACCTAGAGGGACCGTCCCTGGGGCGGTACTGTACAGTTTTTTGATGTGTTTAAACATTTAACCTGTTTTCTGCCTAGTCCTCTCCTGGTTGAAGGCTGAATACCCCACTTTGTCAAGAGAGTGCTGTGTCCGTCCATGAACTCAGAGAAAAGGATTTTACGGTGAGTACAAAAATCCTATTATTTGATCCCCTGCAGATTCAAGTTTGCCCACTTACAAAGAAATGAAAGGTCTATAATTTTTATCATAGGTATTTTTTAAATGATAGAGACTGAATATCAACCAAAAATACAGAAAAAAAACACATGATACAAATGTTATAAATTGATTTGCAGCTTAGTGAGAAAAATAAATACTGTATTTAATCCCCAAGCAAAAAATGACTTGGTAATTGATAGAGAAACCATTGTTGGCAAACTTCTTGTCCTTGGTTACCAGGTTTGCACAGATCTTCTCTCAAACCTTAAGGTTTCTTGGCTGTCGCTTGGCAACTGGAAGTTTCTCCTCCCTCCATACATTCTGTATAGAATTAAGGTCTGGAGACTGGCTAGGCTACTCCATGACCTTCATTTTCTTCTTCTTGAGACACTCCTTTGTTGCCTTGGTGGTAAGTTTTCGGTCATTGTCCTACTGGAAGATCCATCTTCAATGTTCTGGCAAGGGGAAGAAGGTTCTCATCCAAGATTTTACAATACATGGCCCTGTCTATTGGCCCTTCAATGCGGCAAAGTCTTGTACCTTTTAGCAGAGAAACGGCTCAAAAACATAATGTTTCCACCTCTGTGCTTGACTGTAGGGATGGTGTTCCTTGGGTTATAGTCGGCTTTTTTGTTCCTCCAAACACGGCAAGTCGAGTTAATGCCACAGAGCTAAATTTTGGTCTTCTCCTGACCACAACACTTTCTCCTAATCCTTCTCTCAATCATTTAGATGTTTATTGGCAATCTCCAGACAGGCCTGTACTAAAGCTGCACGATTCTGGCCAAAATGAGAATCTCAATTTTTTTGCTTAGAATAAATATCACGATTCTCGCGGTGTTACATCATCTTTCACATTATCCAAAAACATGCGCTAACTTTACGGTTTAGTTTATTTATTAAAGTGTGCTTTTTCCCAAAAAATTGCATTTGAAAGACCGTTGCGCCAGTACAGTGTGACATAAAATATTGAAACAACTGCCATTTTATTCTCTAGGGTCCCTGCTTAAGAAAAAAAAATATATATATATTATGTTTGGGGGTTCTAAGTAATTTTGTAGCAAAAAATACTGATTTTAACTTGTAAACAACAAGTGTCAGAAACAGGTTTTGTCTTTAAGTGGTTAAACTTCCCTCATTTACAGACTGTTAGATCAAAGGAATGAACTTCAAAGTGTTACAATGTTTCTCTTTATCTCCATCTAAGCAATGTTGTCATAAACTTGGCAGGCTGCTTTTTTTTTTTTTTTTTTTTTTTTTTACAGCTGTCAGCTGTGAGCAAAGAACGCTGCAAAGAATCGGGAAAATGCTGTGTTAAGATCGCAAGAGGGGAAGAATTGCGATCTGATTCTTTAACGATTAATCGTGCAGCTCTAGCCTGTGCATGTGCCTTTTAGGAGGGTGACCTTGCAGGTGCTGCAGGATTTCAATCCATGGCGGCATATTGTGTTACCAATGGTTTATTTGGTGACTGTGGTCTCAACTGCCTTAAAATCATTCACAAGCTCCTCCTGTGTAGATATGGGCTGATCCCTCACTTTTCTCATGATCATCCTTACACCATGAGGCAAATCTTACTTGGAGCTCTAGACCGAGGGCGGTTGATGGTTATTTTGTATTTCTTCCATTCGAGAATTATCGCTCCAACAGTTGCCTCCTTCTCACCAAGCTTCTTGCTGATGGTCTTGTAGCCCATTCCAGTCTTGTGCAGGTCTTCAATCTTGTCCCTGACATTCTTTGATCGCTCTTTGGTCTTGCCCATGATGGTGAGGTTTGAATGGAAGGAGAACCTTAACCACTTGAGCCCCAGAAGAATTTCCCCCTTCTTGACCAGACAAACAATTGTTTGTGTCTGTTTTTCTCCCACAAATAGTTTTTTTTGGTGGTATTTGATCACCTCTGCAGTTTTAATTTTTTGCGCTATAAACAAAAAAAGCACGTCAATTTTGAAAAAAAAAAAACTATTTTTTACTTTTTGCTGTTTTTCAACATTAAACCTCATTTGCCATGTAGTTGCCCACCCCATTGATTTGTTTAGATCTTCTTGCAAGGTTTCCACATCCTGCATAGAAGTTATTCCCCTGCTTAACTTAGTATTGTCCACAAATACAGAGATTAAGCTTTATATCCTGTCCTCCAGATTGTTTATGAATAGAATAAATAGGATTGGTCCCAGGACAGACCCCTGGGGGACCCCACTTTCCACACCAGACCATTCCAATTACTCCCCATTCAACACCACCCTCTGGACTCGACCCCTCAGCCAATTTTCAATCCATGATGAGAAACCTTAGTTTGTAAAGTAAACGTATATGGGGAACCGTGTGGAATGACTTTGCAAAATCCAGATACACCACATCTACAGGACTTCCTTTATCAAGATGGCAGATCAATAAAGTGATCTGGCAAGAACGATTTTTCATGAATCCATGCTGATTACTGCTAATAATACCGTTCTTATTACTAAAATCTTGTTTATAGTCCCTTTATCATCCTCTTCAAGAGCTTTATTGATGTTAGGCTAACTGGTCTGTAGTTTCCAGGGATATATCTTGCCTCTTTTTTAAATATTGGTGCTACATTGGCTTTTCTCCAATCAGATGTTACCATTCAAGTCGACTGTCCATAAAAACGAGGAACAATGGTCTGGCTATCACTTGACTGAGTTCCTTAAGGACCCTCGGGTGCAAGCCATTTGGTCCTGGTGACTTAGTCGTATGCAAAAGTTTAGGAACCCCTGACAATTTCCATGATTGTCATTTATAAATATTTGGGTGTTTGGATCAGCAATTTCATTTTAATTTATCAAATCACTGAAGGAAACCGTAATATTTCAGTGGTGAAATGGAGTAATAGTAGTAATTGGATTAACAGAAAATGCACAATATGCATCAAAACAAAATTTAGACAGGTGCATAAATTTGGGCACCCTTTTTGTCATTTTGTTGATTTGAATACCTGTAACCACATGGCACTGATTAATTGGAACACACAATTAGTTTAGTGAGCTTATTTAGCCTTGAACTTCATAGATGGGTGCATCCAATTATGAGAAAGGTATTTAAGGTGGCCAATTGCAAGATGATCTCTTTGACTCTCCTCTGAAGAGGGGCAACATGGGGCCTCAAAACAACTCTTAAATGACCTGAAAACAAAGATTATTCTACATTAAGGCTATACAAAGTTATCGCAGATATAAGCTGTCAGTCTCCACTGTGAGGAACATAGTGAGGAAATGGAAGACCACAGGCACAGTTCTAGAAGTGGCAGGCCACATAAAATATTGGAGAGGCAAAGTCAAAGGATGGTGAGAACGGTCAAAAACAGCCCATGGACCACCTCCAAAGACCTACAACATCAACTTGCTGCAGATGGTGTCACTGTGCATCCTTCAACAATTCAGCGCACTTTGCACAAGGAGAAGCTGTATAGGAGAGTGATGTGAAAGAAGCCTTTTCTGCACACACGTCACAAACGGAGTCGCTTGAGGTATGCAAACGCACATTTGGACAAGCCAGTTTCATTTTGGAATAAGGTGCTGTGGACTGATGAAACAAAGATTGAGTTATTTGGTCATAACAAGGGACGTTCTGCATGGCGGCAAAAGAACACAGTGTTCCAAGAAAAACACTTGCTACCCACAATTAAGTTTGGTGGAGGTTTAATCGTGCTGTGGGGCGGTGTGGCCAGTGCCGGTACTGGGAATCTGGTTAAAGTTGAGGGTCACATGGATTCCACTCAATATCAGCAGATTCTTGAGAATAATGTTGAGGAAGCAGTCACAAAGTTAGTTACGCCAGGGCCGGATATTTCATCAAGACAACGACCCAAAACACTTCTCAAAATCTACTCGGGCATTTATGCAGAGTAACAAGTACAATGTTCTGGAATGGCCATCCCAGTCCCCAGACCTGAATATCGTTGAACATCTGTGGGGTGATTTGAAGCGGGCTGTCCATGCTCGGCAACCATCAAACCTAACTCATTACAGGCTATAGGAAGTTTCTAGAGGCTGTTATTTCTGCTAAAGGAGGCTCTACTAAATATTGATGTGATTTTTCTGTTGGGGTGCCCAAATTTATGCACCTGTCTAATTTCGTTTTGATGCATATTGCGCATTTTCTGTTAATCCAATAAACCTCATTTCACTACTGAAATATTACTTATTTGATAGATCAAAATGAAATTGCTGATCCAAACGCCCAAATATTTATAAATGACAATCGTGGAAATTGTCAGGGGTTCCCAAACATTTGCATACAACTGTATTTATGTTACATTTTTAATGTTTATTTCTAATTCTATCCTCTGTTAGCCATACAGGTGCTTCCTGTGACATGTTGTGTAAATAAACATTACAATCTTGTTTGCCGAATTCCCCCCCCCCCCCCCCCCAGTTCCCTAGTGAAGACTGAGGAGAAGAATAAATTCAAAACTTTCGCCATCTCTCCGTCTTTTGTAACCATATTCCCTTCACCATCCTTTATGGGGCCAATGTGTTCTGACCTCCCTTTCTTACTAATCCAATTTTCTCCCCCAGTGTTTGGCTTCAGCTGTATTTGTATACTTTTTAAAAGGAATGTGTGAAATCAGTTTACAAGAGATAATATTTTTCTTTTTCTTTTTGGGTTTCTTAGGGGCAAAATTAAAGTTATTTACATGACTCCTGAATTCTGTTCCAGAGGCATTACATTGCTTCAAGACCTAGACGACAAATTTGGTATATTAACAGTTTTGTTGTGTTTTATTTGAAGTTGTTAATGTGTGTGTTTTGTTATTTAAATGTTAAAGTTAGGCTAAATGGTATTTTACCTCTGAGCTTTTCTTAACACAGGTATACAATACTGGCCAGTCGGACAAAATATTTTTTTAATACATTTCCTTTTAAGAATACATATAACAACAAGGGGGGGAGTTAAGGTGGGTTGGTGGAGAGGGAATATGCCAATTGATACAACAAATGTATGTAGCCCTCTTTTTGGAGGGGGTAGGGGAGAGGTTGGTTATGACAAATGGCCCTCCCCAAACAGGATATTGCACTAAACCTGTAGTTCAATAATACAACAAGAACCTTTGCTAAGTGGACAAGCGAGTTTGATAATAAAAGTTGGCAGTGCCTCCACCCAGGACAGGGCCTCCTAGAGGGAATGCCCTTACTGGGAAATTAACCAGTAATCCAATCAAAGTAATTGGGACCAGAGGAACAACTCCAGTATAGAGATAATACAATCTTTATACAAGAAAGAATCGTTAATAGTGCTAACATCCAATGTACAAATAAGTATTGTTGGCAAAGAACCCAACAAGAGTCCTAGTGGAATTCTGCACATATACCCAGGTATATATATATATAGTTATTAATAGAGATGCCTTCAGATGAATATTGTAGCAAAGTTCAGTGGCAGGGGCCCCTGAGAATAGTTACAATGCGATATCCGTCTTTGTGTTGGAGACCTGAAATCAAGATCTGCAATAATGGAGAGATCCTCCAAATGTTGTCCAACCTACCTGGAACGCAGCTTCTCACTGGCAAAAACTGTGGTGTGGCACTGAAACTCAGTCAGCCTATCTACTCTGTGCTTTTAGTCCTTAGTAGTTTTAATCTGATGTGCAACCAGAACTCTGACTACCAAAAGTGCCCTACGCAAAAACAGCTATGGAATCCAGACCAAGAAGACAGGGTTAACTAAAATAACAGAGCTGCTTTTTAATGAACCGTATTGCAATAGACACGTTTACCTACTAATATACTGGAAGGTGATCACTATATATACAGTAGCACAGACCTAGCTATCCATTCCATATAAGTTATTTTTTAGTAATATAAAAATCCAAAAGAGTTGAATGTATTTTATCTTATCAAACATGCCATCTTACTAGAACTGACCTTGTGGGAAAACGGAGGGCAAGCTGGTAATGGATCTTGGGGTATAGGTAGTGGTGAGGGAGTGGACCACTGTAATAATTGACTGAGTAGGAGCTCACCATGGACCATGAAAGAAAAGGAAGAATGTGGTCTGTTTTGTTCTTGGTTACAATCAGATCAATTGCAAGCAGATAATTTCTTTGCATGTCCTTCTTCTCAGAAGTAATATGTTATCCTTTATGACCTTTCACCCTGGCATTTTGTTGATGATTGAATCCTTCTTAAGTGTGTTGCACTATTGCATACCCAATATAACAGTCCCATATACCAGTTAATTAGAAGTCCATAAATAGTAATAGTGCGAAATGTGAGAAATAAATCCAGTAGTGCATAAAATATCACATGCTTTCAAAATCCAGTGCCGTGAATACCTCCACCATCACAGTGCGCCTACCAGCGCAACAGATCCCGCAGTGCAAAGGTCAAATCATGCAAATCAGTTTGATCCTCCAGGCTGGTGGCTCTGAGAACCCTGCTGCATTTGGAAGGCATGCACTCCCATACAAAAGATGACTGCTATCACTAAGGAGCAAACTTTTCTTCTGTGCTTCCAGTATTCAGCATATATCACTCGAATACATTTATTTAAATAAATAAAAATATAATCATAATTACAAGGACATTAAAAAGATGTACACACAATAACCTTGCCTGCGTAATGATGTCACCACTATTGGCCCTCGTCTGACACGTTTCGTTCCACAGAATGTGCTCAGAGGGTTTCCGGAGTTTTGATGATGGTGAAGGTCTACAGTACCTTTTGATTATAATGCTTTATGTCTTTGGTCGGATTATCAGAATATGCTGCAAAATTCCTTTGTCAAATGTTATGTTTGTGATATATCATTTTGATTTCTAGCATTGCAATTTGCTCTGAAAAATTCTATTTTTTTTTTCTTTTTTTTTCTTTTTTTTTCTTTTTTTTTTCTGGAAAGTTTCCAGAACGAGAATTTGTGTTTTTCCACTTTTGCAATCATTCACAGCATATCTAGAAATATTTTATTTTCTAGGTGTTTGGAGACAGTCTTGGGCAGACTGCAGCTATTTGAAATAAGAGGAAACGCGTTCGGTTCCCAGTGACAAAGAGGGACACATTGCGTTTCCTCTCATTTATGTATAATGCAGAAGCCCAGCTTCTAGATCTCTAACTTATTTTGGGACAGGCAGTATTTAAATCTAGTTTTCTACTGATAATGAGATCTTCCAGCACAGTACAGACAGGGATTATTATGGTAAACAGTAACTTCCCAGCCCCCTCTGCATAGCAGTTGAAAACCTCTGTTCTAGAGTTTCCAGTAAAGAGCAAGTAAAATACAGGCAGCATTTTTGGATATTTTCTAAGTTATGATCTGTGAATGAGAACATGTAACAAATATAAAGTAAATGTTATCCCAGTTTGACTGCAAAAGTGGAAATACACCTTGAGGTGTTTTTTTTAAAAAGTTCAGAGTTTCTTCCTGTGAAACTACATATGCCTTCATTCTGTGCAAATAGGGGCAAAATCAAATGATATCAGGCTATGTTTATTCCAGGATAAATGTTATTTATTCACACACAATAGTCAATCAGGAAAATGTCACATTATGGCCACTGGATGCAGATGATGATCATAGGAAATAAAAATTTATTAACTATGATCCTCTGCTCCATCTAGTGGGTTTCTAATGATAATTTTTGATTCGCATTTGACCTGGAAAGAAAATAGGCTAATAGTCAATTTTCCTCCATTCGCAATTAACGAATATACGCTGTTCTTGCCGTTCACAGGACGAATAGGCTTTACAATTATTTTTATTATAAACACACCACTAAGTATTGCTAAGGTGAAAGTAGAATGAGAAGCAATATATGATTATCATCCACTGGAAGAAAATATAGAGAAAGATTGGTAATGAAGTGGATTTGAGAGAGAGAGTGATAGAAGTAGCTGATCATTGGCAGGGTTTAAAATAACCACTTTTTCTTCTGATATGTGAAGTTCGGGTGCAGCTGTTTGCACTAGATGTGACCACTTTGTATCAAGTGTTAGGATAGTGGGAGGAAATGTTGAAACTTATTGGGAAAGAGCAGGGCTGAGCAGCTGCAGGATCTTCTATATGTATGAAGGGACAGCTGGACAGGAGTGCTGGCGATTTTAAATCTGGGCTGGAAAACTGCTCTGAGCACTCTTAGGAAATGGTATCCATAAACCTTATTTAAAAAAAATAAGTATTAATCCCTTCAGTTTGTTTTTTAATATGAATAGGGTAAAAGTTTAATGTTGTGTGAAATTAAAAATCCACTACAGTCATTATTCATTGGATCACATATTTTATATTATTATAATTTTTTGTCTGTTTTGTTCCAATTTCCTCCCTCCTTCCTGTCTTCTGAGCTAATTGTATGCTCTGTGTTTTGTAGGTATAACTCTTATAGCAATTGATGAAGCCCACTGCATTTCAGAATGGGGTCATGACTTCAGAAGTGCCTACCGGGACTTGGGCTCGCTCAAGAAAATGCTTCCATCTGTAAGAATTCCAGAAACTTTTGTTCACCTGAAAGGAGATGTTTCCTTTGTCTCCAGTAGATTGACACAGCTATGGTTTTAAATAAGTACACAATTTTGTTTTAAATCTCTCCCTCGCTCCTAATGCTCTCTGGCCCTGCATTGTTTGGGTCCTGGATTTAATATGGCTTGGGCACCACCAAAGTAGTACAGGAAACTTTCCCAAAACTGCTGCATGCTGAGTAACATTGATACGAATAGACACTGTTGAAAACAACGCCGTTTCCCTTTTCATGCGTTTCTGTTTGACTCAAGTCACATCTGAAATTGCGCTAGTGAGCACCAGGCCAAAATGAGAAGTTAATACCCATATTTGGTTTTATTAACTAACCATTTGCTAAACTGGCTGTAAATTACTTTTTTTAATGAGAGTAACAAAAAAAAGTACATAGATTACTGTCTGCTAATCTCTGATATAGGGAACGTTGTGTATTTATAGTAATTAAAGGCTTGTAAAGGTGAGAAAAGCAATTAACAGCAAAGCAATATATCACTATTGTACACTTTACTTTTATCTACCAGGTGCTGATCGCTCAGTAAAATGCTTTACAGTGCCATGCTTAAGAATCTGTAATTGCTTTATTAAATTAATTTAAAGTGACCCTAAACTCTGTTTAAGGAAGATTGTAGCCATTCTCTTTTGATTGTTTCCGAAATGGACTAATCACTATGGATTATGGCCCCTAGTCTATCTTGGGAGAAAGCAAGAGAGGGCAGTTACTCTCATACATACAGTGGGACCATGGACCCTCTTAGCGGAAGTCAGACCACAGCAGCAAAAATAAAGGAATTTGGAGGAGGCTAAGAGCAATAGAACTGTACTGCAGATGGGCAGCCCCTACAGGCAAAAGGTACATCACTGCCTGTTTCTGTGTTTAGGGCGCTTGCATGCGCCCCCTGCCAACAACCACTGTGATTGTACACAGGGAATATGTCAGCAGGTCCCGGGAAATGATTCATGGCCAGGATCGGCTGTGTCCAATTACAGCCCAGTGCCCTGTGTTGACAATCAATACATGGCTCTGTACAGAGGGAACAATCTCTTGGTTTCTTAACCCTGCATAGCGGGGGGTAAGAAACAGAGACCTTTTAATAAAAAGTAGCACACATTACACAAATTAATACTTGTTTGGGTACACATTTAACACCTTAATTTCCTGAGATCTTAACCCCTTCCCAGCAAGTGTCATAAGTTCAGTGACTGTGTATAGTATTATCACTGATCACTGTATTATTGTCACTGGTGATTGTGTCAGTTTCTCAATTCTACTTCTTTTTTTTTTTAGCTACTCAATTCTTACCCAATGTCCATTAGTGTCATATTGGCCACTGCACTATCACAGTCCCATTAGAAGTCGCTGATCACCGCCATTAGTAGTATACAAAAATAAAAAATTCCATTATATATACCATAGTTTTTAGACACTAAAACTTTCATACAAACCAACCAATATACACATATTGGGATTTGTTTTAACAAAGGCATGTAGCAGAATAAATTTTGGCCAAAATATATGAAGACATTTTATTTTTGTATTGGATTTGTTTTATAGCAGAAAGTAAAAACATATTTAAAATATATTGGTAAAAATTTTCGGTCTTTTTTTTTTTATAATAATAAAAAAAAAACTTAGTGGTGGTCAAATACCCCCAAAAGAAAGCTCTATTTGTGTGTTAAAAAATTATATAAATTTATATTGGGTACAGCGTTGCATGACCAGGCAATTACCAATCAAATTAGCGCAGTGCTAAATAGCAAAAATATGACCTGATCATGAAGGGGGGGTAAATCCTTCCCGAAGCGGAGGGGGTTAAAATATTAACACATACTTAATTTTTTAATTTTTTTTTATTTCTAGACCAATGTTAAAGTGGATGTAAACATAATTCATGAAATTTGACCTAAGCACATATGTGTAGTGTTTTTCTTATCTCCCTCCATAGCCCGGAGTCCCGTGTCTTTCTGCTGCTCGGTTCTTCTGTTATCAGCATGATAACTTCTGACAAGTTGTCAACAAGATAAAACCAGCCTGAAATTTGTGTCCCAGGAGGTTGATATGAATAAATTGGCAGAGAGCTTGTCTTGTCACAGCATAGCTCTGCAAGTCTCTGCCTATTTGAAGTTGGGGGGGGGGTGGCTGTGCTTTTCCTCCAATCAGCTGTCTTGGCTGTATGCCAAGAAGCCACTCCCAGTGCTGAACAGGAAGAGAAAATCTCTAACACCATATGCACTTTCTAAAGAATATAGAAAGCTGAAGACAGCAGATGTACATGTAAAACTTACATAGTAAGATTTGTTTAATCTCTCTGTATCATTTGAGGCTATTCACTTCACAGGGCATTGGAGAGGGCTTACATGCACTTTAAGTGTCACTTTAATGTGTTGTGTAATTAAACAGATATAACCGAACAATATTTGGAACCAGATACAATAAACACCTCTTGAGGAGTTTACACTAGTCCAGAAAAGTGCTTGGACACTTCTACCTAAGGACATTGTTATGAGAGAGAGAGACTGCTATTGCTGAACTTTATTTGGAAATGTTCGTTCTCTAGCTGTCGTTTTTTTATGCCGTGACTACAATGTGGTCTGTGTTGCTGACCTGGAACAAATGTAGAAATTGGTTCTGGCACTTTTCTTAGACTCATTTCCAGCATACTTTTTCGGACTGTGACTGAAACATACTGAAGACTTAGTTGGGTATCTTGTATTTTTAGGAGGCCTGTAATGGTAGTCCCATGTAAATGCTAAAATTACAAGACCTTGAAATACATTTTACCAAATGAACAAGCCACCCTAACGTAGTCCATCAATCTCCCATTGTCATTAAGCAGTGCTAATCCTGCTTATAATTCTCAGTGTGGACTTGCTGATTTCATCACAATATTATTTGTTTGATTTGGTTAGTAGGTAAGATCTCTATACACTAAATGCGGTCCACTATGGAACATGTGCAAAAATGCCATTAATGACATGACAATTTTAGTTCTGTCATGTTCTAGTATACATTACCTTTTCCTTATATCTATGCTGTCTTTAGGAGGATTTGTGACTTTTCAGCAAGCTGTGTTGGCTTCTTTGAATTACAAAGTAAATCACGTTAGAAAATGACTTAATGACTAATTAACCAAGTCTGCTTCCGTTTTCTGTTCTCAATCAATCCAGGTACCTATTGTTGCTTTGACAGCAACAGCCAGTCCCTCAATTCGTGAAGATATTTTGAAATCCTTAAATTTGCGCGATCCACAAGTCACGTGCACTAGTTTTGATCGTCCAAACCTTTTTCTGGAAGTAGGAAGGAAGACTACAAATATCATACAGGATCTTCAAAAGTTTCTTACTAAGAAGCCAAGGTAAGGGTGTGGGATGTAAAGCATTGTAAGTGCATGAGATGTAAAGCATTATATAAGCATAGTTGTTTTTATACAAGGTGTTTCGATTGTGTAACCACACATAGCAAACATGCATCATGCCTTCCTCCTCCCATCATCTTACCCTATCCTCTATATCTCCATTGAGAGGTAGAGATCTACCTGAACAGCATGAAAGAGATCAAAGATCACCTGGGTTCGGCACCCTTTTTTTCAAAGAAATTGCCTAGCAAGGCCTAACTAAATAGTAAGGAAAACGTATTAAAATATAATAAAACAAATGTCAGTGCAGAACTATAAAGTTAGTCTACCTTAAAAGTGGACCGTGTCAGTCAGGAGGGCAGTGGACAGTGTATGGATGGTGTCAACAGGGCAGTGGACGGACTATCAATGTGCTTACAAATAAAAATCTAAAAAATTGCATTTGTGTTCAGCCCCCCTGGCTCAATACTTTGTAGAACCACCTTTCGCTGCAATTACAGCTGCAAGTCATTTTGGGGATGTCTCTACCAGCTTTGCACATCTAGAGAGTGACATTTTTGAAAAATGTCTCAAGCTCTGTCAGATTGGATGGAGAGCATCTGTGAACAGCAATTTTCATGTCTTGCCACAGATTTTCAATTAGATTCAGGTCTGGACTTTGAATGGGCCGTTATAACACGTATGCACAATATGCTTTGATCTAAACCATTCCATTGTGGCTCTGGCTGTATGTTTAGGGTCGTTGTCCTTTTGGAAGGTGAACCTCCGCCTCTGTCTCAAGTCTTTTGCAGACTGTAACATGTTTTCTTCTAAGATTGCCCTGTATTTGGCTCCATCCATCTTCCCGTCAACTCTGACCAGTTTCCCTGTCCCTGCTGAAGAAAAGAATGATGCTGCCACCATCAGGTTTCACGTGGATGGTGTGCACAGGGTGATGTGCAGTGTTTTCTGCCACACATAGCATTTTGCTTTTAGGCCAAAAAGTTAAATTTTGATCTCATCTGAACAGAGAACCTTCTCCCACATGTTTGCTGTGTCCCCACATGGCTTCTCACAAACTGCAAATGGGACTTTTTATGGCTTTCATTCAACAATGGCTTTCTTCTTGCTATTCTTCTATAAAGGCCAGATTTGTGGAGTGCATGGCTAATAGTTGCTCTTTGGACAGAGTCTCCTATCTGAGCTGTGGATCTCTGCAGCTCCTCCAGAGTTACCATGAGCCTCTTGGCTGCTTCTCTGATTAATGCTCTGCTTGTCTGGCCTGTCAGTTTAGATGGACAGCCATGTCTTGGTAGGTTTGCAATTGTGCCATATTCTTTCCAATTTCGAATGATGGATTGAACAGTGCTCCGTGAGATGTTCAAAGCTTGGGATATTTCTAAACTTCTCCACAACTTTATGCCTGTCTGGTGTGTTTCTTGGCCATCGTGATACTGTTTGTTCACTAAGATTCTCTAACAAACCTCTGAAGGCTTCACAGAACAGCTGTATTTATTGAGCAATACGGGAAGTAATGAAGGTTTGAGAGCAATCCATTACAGCATTGGAGACCAGAAACCTGATCATCTGGGTATCGTTATCCTCCTGATTTCTATTTCACCTAGCCGTGGTGTCTGACTTGGTTTTATATTATCAGAACTCTGGAAACCATTTTATTTATTCCAGTTTGGCAGCACATATTGGATCATGTAATGGATGTGCAATAATTAATTAAGGTTAATGATAGCACTGTATTAACCCCTAATTCATGTATTTATACTGAGTTTAAATTACAAATAGGTGGACTCTAGGTGCCCTCTATTTACTAGTTAGGTGATTTCTGAAGGCAATTGGTTCCACTAGATTTTGGTTGGGGGTATCAGAGTAAAGGGGGCTGAATACAAATGACCGCCACACTTTTCAGATATTAATTTATTAAAAAGTTTGAACAATTTGCCTTCCACTTCACAATTATGTGCCAATTTGTGTTGGCCTATCACATAAAATCCCAATACAATACATTTATGTTTTTGGTTCTATCATGACAAAATTTGGAAAATGTCAAGAGGTATAAATACCTTTTCAAGGCACTGTAGTTGCACTTTAGGAATTGTAATGGCATGCTTTGTTGAAGACCTGTGTTGTCTGAATTCTAATTACAGAGGGATTTTGGCTGGTAAGCGTATTCAGCTAGAATATCATGTAAATGGATTGAGGAGCTTGCTGTCTAAGTTGCAGCTGAGACACTGAGAGACAGGCTGTATTTGTTAGGAGTCTTTTGTCAGATTTCATGGTAGCAAAAATGCACAGATGTTGTCACTGATGGGAAGGGCTTGAAGGCCAAATACAAATTTAATGTAAATAATTTCTCTGAGGGCCTCCTTCAGGTAAAGTAAAAGGATCATTTTACCAAACCTATCATTAGGAGTAAAATGAGTCTAAGGAATGAAAATTCATGTGGTGATAATTGGCATAGTTTTATATTCTCTGTCTTATTGCAGGTCTATGCAATTTTACTAAGTTTTTATATTTACATTGCCACAGTTTGCAAAACATGTGAACATAAAAAATACATTTGTAACCATTAGGGTTTCATACGGGCATTCCAATCATGTCTGCCTCTGTTTCTCAGGCAGATCTGATGGGAAGCTCCATGCAGCTCTATGGACAGGCAGGTGTAAACGGATACGTATATGTCCTTTTATATCGCCTACCTCAGAGTCTGTTCAGGTCCTGAATGGACACAAATCTGTTCATATTGGGCTGCCCATAATTCCATCAAGGGTCTGCCCATGTCCGCCTGATCAAGACAAGTTAGCTGATTTGAACACTGCTTTTGGTTGATAGTGTGGAGGTGTAGTAATGAGAGATACAGATTATTGAGCATTGCCCGTCGAAGATATGTAGGGGTGTTGTAATGAGAACTTTACATTTGAGCATCGCATGTACTGTAAAGAGGTGTGAAAATGAGACCTTATAGGCTGGCCACAGATGACCTCTGGCTGATCGGAAAAAAAACAACAACAAAAAACTGTTTTCTCCACCAACACATGCAATGTGGATAGAGGAATCCCCTTTTCTGTGCCATTGTATTGTCACAGTGGCTGCAGCCAAATGATCGAGAATTTTTTTCCAACAGTCACATTTGACAGAAGTTGATCGACTTCTGTAAAGCGAGAAAGGCCAGAGATGGATTGAAATTTGTCCGGTCCCTGCTGAACCAGCTACATTTCAATCCATCTATAGGGCAGCTTTATAAAGGTCTTGTGCTAGGGGGTTTGAATTTGAACATCACTCCTGTCAGATAGTGTAGACATGTGGTGATGGGAGCTTCAGATTTGCACATCACCTGTGGCAGATAGTGTAGAATGCTATGGTGAGTGCTTCGGAGTTGAGCATCTGCTGTGTCAGGTAGTATAGATGTCTGGTAATGAGAGATTCAAGTTCAAGCATTTCATGTGGTAAATAGTGTAGATGTGCGGTAATACAATTTTGAGGCATCTCCATGAACATTGTAGTGAGAAAATGTATTCTAGGGCCATATTTACTCAATGCAGCCTCATCTATTATATTTTACCAAAAATGTTGCATTATATTTTGTCTGTGTGCATTCAATTATTTTAGTGTATTTTTCTCTGAAAATAAGCGTTTGATAAACATTTGCACAAATACCATGCAACATAAAAAATTGCAGCTGGTTCCATTATATTCTACAGAAACAAATGCAGATTTTAACATGTTTGTGAACATTTTTAAATTGACCCCTATAGAAAAGTGGTTAAAGGTAAAGTGGCTGCACTATTGTAACAATTTGAAAGTGATTGTAAAGTCAAATGGTTTTTCATCTTATTGCATTCTATGCATTAAGTTGAAAATTCTTCTTTGCTGCAGCTGCCTCCAGTGCCCCCCCCCCCCCCCTTACCTGAGTCCATTTGATTTAGCGATGTGCATGAGCCCAGTGGCTCCAGCTGCTGTCTCTGTCCTCATTGAGTAGATTAATAGCCATTGGCTCCCACTCCTGTCAATCAAATCCAGTGACACGGTCTCGCTGTTGGTGTAAAGGGACAGCAGTGGGACTCGGCGTGGGGGTGTATGTTCGCACGGGTGCCCCCAATGTAAGCGGCTCTCCATAGGGGCACCCGATGAAGGGGAGGATCAAGAAGCGCTGGCCGGGTACCTCAGAAGGGGAGGATTGGGGCTGCTCTGTGCCAAACCCTTGCACAGAGCAGGTAAGTATAACATGTTTGTTTTCTTCAAAAAAATTGAACCTTTACAACCCCTCTATGGTCAGCGTCTTACAAACGTATATTCCTAACAGGTTCTTTATAAGTTCATTTTGTAATGAAGATCTTGGTAAGGAAAGCTAACACTCACTTAGCTCCACTGATTTCTTTTTTTTTTTCTACATTGCATCTTTTATTAAATACTGCTTTTCTTGTTAAATGTGACAGAGAATGGTAATCTGAAAGTTCCCAAGTTAAAAAAAACTATTCTCTGTTTGATCTAATGCAAGATTTATTAAAAGCAGACATTCCTGTTTCTATGTTTCCAACTAGAACAGCAGATCTGAGCATTGCTTACTTTGTTATGATAAAGAGATACTAAACTGGGAATACCTCCTGCAGGTCTGGATGGGAATTTGAAGGAGCCACAATTGTTTATTGTCCCACCAGAAAGACATCTGAACAAGTAACCTTAGAATTGTCTAAGTTGGGCATTTCATGTGGCACTTACCATGCTGGAATAGGGATCAAGCCAAGAAGGGAAGTGCACCATCGCTTCATGAGAGATGAAATACAGGTAAGATTTTGGGTCTAATGTAAAATAACTGCTCTTGGGATTGACCATACATGCAAGATTTTTCTTAGACTTTAAAAGATAAAAAAATAGTTGCCAGGGATAATACACCTAGATCAGGTCGGCTTTGTGAGTGGCCGTGAGGCTAGGGACAATACCCTAAAGATCCTTCTTTTAACTGATTATACCCGGTCTCACGAGGTCCCATTGTGCCTCTTAACGGTCGATGCCGAGAAGGCATTTGACCGTGTAGACTGGCAGTTCCTTCGACTATCCCTGCAACAAATAGGCTTGGGACCTAATATGATCGCAAAGATAATGTCCCTTTACTCTTCTCCATCTGCTAGGGTTCGATTGAACGGCTCGCTATCTCCAACCTTCTCTATATCTAATGGGACTCGAAAGGGTTGCCCACTGTCCCCCCTCCTCTATGTTCTTACAATGGAACATTGCTCTACGTAACAATCCCTCGGTCCAGGGCATAACAATCGGGCCCACCCATACTAAACTCACCCTTTTTGCGGATGATCTGCTCTTGTTCGTGACACACCCACATACATCCTTGCCTTCAGTGTTGCAGGAGTTTCAGAAATTTGGAGAGGTTAGCAATTTCAAGGTGAACTACACCAAATCTGAAATCCTTAACGTATCTTTGTCCAAGTCAGACCTACGGAGACTATCCACTACTTTTTCCTTCAAGACTGGCTCTACCTCCATCAGGTACCTCGGAATTCAAATCCCGGCGGATCCATCCCAACTCCTTTCCCTGAACTTTACCCCCCTACTTCTTAGGACCCAAGCAGATCTAACTACTTATGCGTCCAAACGGATCTCATGGCTAGGTAGAGTAAATGCCCTGAAAATGGATGTCCTCCCTAGGTTCCTATATTTGTTCCAAACCATCCCTATTCATATACCTAATTTGTACTTTAAGAAGCTGCGCCGGATGTTCTCCAAATTAATTTGTAATGCTGCACGTCCCAGAATACGATATGAAACATTATCTCTTCCAAAGGTTAGGGGGGAGCTGGAGCCCCAGACGCCTCCTTGTACCATAAGGCTGCGGTGCTCACTCGTATATTAGACTGGTTCCATCACTCTTCAACCAAACACTGTGTTCAGTTGGAAAGCCACATGAACCCAGTTGAACTCTCCGCTCTCCCATGGTCCTCACCTACGGTTCGGGGGGGGGGGTTCGGGCCCTTTAGGCAACCTTACCCTTCAAACGCTCCAGATTTGGGATCGCCTGCGATCCAGGAGGGGCTTGTCGAACCACATGGGTCCTATGACTCCCTTCTTTGGGACCCCGGCCTTCCCGCCGGCCATGTCCGTAACGAGATTCGGATCATGGCGAAAGGAGGATCATGGGAGGCTTGCCCAGGTCCTTCGAGCAGACCCCACCCTGAGGGCTGATACCCCGACCGATCCGACCTCCCGACACCCCATGCGGTGGCTTCAGAGGCAACAGATTACTTCTTGCATTAGAACCTTCCCATCCATTCCGGACATCCTTGCTGAACCAACGGGGTTTGAGGCGCTGCTTCTTCAGGCGGAACCTCCAACACATGTGGTATCTCAACTCTACTCCATGTTGCTCAGTATCTTCTCCCCTGACCCCCCACCATTTACAGTGGCCTGGGAGACGGACCTTCGTCACTCTATTTCCCTTATAGACTGGAAGAAGTGTTTTATCCTGACGCACAAGCTATCCTAAATCTACGCATTACTCTGTGTAGTAAAAAATTCTCTGTAAAGCTTTTTGTAATGAGATACTATAAGAAATATTAAGGTCCAGCTATACTATCCACTTGTTTTTAACATTTTTATGTTCATTTCATATGATTTTTGTATTGTTAAATGTTATATTCAGTCACATATATTTTTTACATATTGCAGGTCCATGTTTGTTTAAAAACTTGGTTAAGTGTTGATAACATGGTACTGAGCTGGTTAATTATCCGGACACCATCATGTGGGGTGTTTTTTCCAGCTATAAGTGGCCAGTCTGGTGGGATAACAATTAAAGGGTCACTAAAGGAAAAAAACATTTTTTGCTGAAATGACTGTTTACAGGGTATAGAGACATAAAAGTTAACCGATTCCTTTTAAAAATGATTACAAATAGATAAAAAATCAATCATATAATGTGCCTGTAGGTTAGTTTCACTTTTAAACTGTTTTCATGTTCCTGTGAACTAGAGAGACACACAGAACAAAAACAAACAAATCCAGGGCAGTGTTTTGTTTTTAAAATGAATCTGATTGGTTCTGTTAAGTTTTAGACACACAGTAATGACAGCTCAGACCTACAGTGTAAAGCTCCCAGTACGATGGTTGTAAGGAAAAAGACAACCAGGAAGTGTGGAGATCAGAGCAGAATGACAGCCACTTCAAAGCAAAAACGAATAATAAGGGCATGAAACCAGTACTGCAGTAAGGTAAAGGAAGCTATTTAGCTAAAAAAAAAAATTCCTTTAGTGATCCTTTAAGCTTTGATAAAGCACAATTAATGTGTGAAAAACGATAGCCGTCCTCCCCTGCTGGTACATGTTGTAATCACTATGTACTTTATACATGAATAAAGGTGTTTTGTATCTCAGTTTCGGTCTGCAGCCATACGGATTTCTTTTTACTTGATTACTACAGCTTCGACTGGGTGGGCATCCTACCTTGAGGAGATCATGCCGAAGTCAGCTCACCTTTGAACAGCATGAATCTTTCTGTCTCTGAGCAGAGGGTTTCACTAGCCGCAATGATTATAGCTCTCTGGCCTTTTTTGGGGAGCTCTGGGGGTGTGTGCCTACCCTTAGGGGTTAATGTGCCATAGCTGGGGATGACATTCACATATTCACAGCCAGCAATGTGTGAGATGTATGGCCGTTATATGGCCGTTATAAATTTGGAGCCATTTTCTGCTGCATGGTTTCCTGGATCATTTTGCGCAGACCTGGCTCCATGCTTATAACAAGCTCTGCAGTCCCTACACACCTAGCAAATCTCAGGACATTTTTGAGTTTCCTGCTACCTTCATTGACACTGCCACTTCAGCTGGTAACCCTTCTTGCTCCACAGGTTTCATGAATATCCCTAGTGGAGTCTTCCTTACGAAGGAAAAGCTCATGATTCGCCATGCCCATCTTCATATTCCTCATATTCTTTACTCCAAGAAGCAACAAAACCTTCTTTTCTACTTGAGGGTTCTGGGCCTAATGGAAGCCTCCTTTATTGCAGTCCCATATGCCCAGATTCACTCCAGACTGTTTCAACGCAACATTCTGGAGGACAAGAAGTCTCAGTCTTCGGACCTACGCATGGAGGGTCACAAGGTTAAGCCCTGGAGTCAGTAAAATCTTTCCTGTCTCTGCTGAAAGGTCATAACAAGCCAGCCTTTTAGGCTGTGGTGGAATACTGGACTATTTCTTGGCCCAAGGGACTTGGATGGAAGTTCGTCTCCTGTTCAGCATTCTGGAGCTCAGAGTGTTTCACTTATGGGTTCAACATGGGACTGTGGGGTCATCTGACCAGAATTTTATAATAAAAAAAAAAAATGCCACAGAAATGGCTTGCATTAGCAGTCCCCAACATTGTTGATACCAGGGCCCAGTCTTGTGGAAGACAACCCCCTCCACGGACCAGATGGGGGGGGTTGTATTGGGGTTGGAGCTTGTCATCTGGGGAAGGGGGTGTTGGGGTGCAATTCCACATGACAGAAATTCACTGGAAGTCTTGTGGTGTGAGCAAAGGCTTCTATTAAGCTGTGGCAGACTAAGCACAGACTGCGCACTGCCAGGTGCTGTAGACAGGGCAATCGTGCACTGTGACCAGTGTTGTGGTGGCTGTGGGCACTTTGAATTAATTCTCTGGGTGGAAAATGGTGCTGGGAGAAAGGTTTTGTACGCAGGACTTCAGGCCGCTGTCATGCTGTGCGTCGAGGTCATGCCGAGGATACTCCCATCTGCGTTATCCATGAGGCGTATTGGCGCCAAGTGCCTGGTGGATGTTTCCGCTCATGTGCTGGCGTCACCTCTCCCCTCACGCGCCTGCCTGACGTTGGTGGTTACCCATTGGCTGTCTTTGAGTATTTATACTCCCCCCAGTGTGTTCAATGACTCCTTGTGGCTGGTTGTGTGGACACTATCCAAATTTAGTCTAGTACAGCGATCTAGACTCTATGGTAATAATTTTACTTTTTATGTCCCCTTCTCTGTCTTTTCACGCTGTGGGTCTGCTTCTGGTCTCTTTTGCCTTCCTTGTTTTACAGATCTATTGTATTGCTTCTTGCAACTCCTTATTTTCTATTTACATGTAGGCATATCTTGCACACTCTGTTGCTCTATTTACCAATGTTTGGAACCATTATTGGTCCGTAATTCACATACCTACTTGGTACATTGCACTGTGCTTTGTCCAATTATATATATTAATTTATCCATCTACATAGATTTATGGTGATGTTATATAACCCCTCTTTCACGGGACATCATTTTTCTTGATTAATTGTTCCCTGATGGTCTGTCATCATATGCCTTAGGATATACCACCTCAACTCCAAGGACTGATAAGTACCCTGGCTTGCTTTCGGCCCTTGTCACTACTTACCCAGACTCCAACTTGATTCATAAAAGGGTGGGTTTCTTTCCACTACTTTATTTTCTTTGTGTCCCCTCTCCCATGCTCAGACCCATTGATGACTACCATTATTTATTACCATTTTTAGATTTAGATGCATCTGCTCCTGATGACTGGAACTATTCCACGAAACGCGTTGAGCAATTGGATGCTAATTACGTGTTACACTGCATGAACATCTTCTAAACTCATATTGTATTATGCTGATAATATTATGTATTTCTTTACTTTTTACTCACATGGATCAAATTAGTCTGTTATTATGTATTACTATTTATTATGCTATGATGCTTTTATGTATTACATGTATGGAATAAATCAATTTTTTTTTTACACAAATCATTCTTTGTTTACCTTGATATATAGCGGTTATACTATTATAAGCTACTCGTCAGACATACTTGCTATCCATGTGTATCGCATGCTTCATATAAAGTCCCAAATTTTCCTTTTTTGTGCTACCCTTGCAATTGGAGGTTATGAACGATCGTGTCCTAAACCTCATATAAAGTTTTTAATCCTTTTTAGCTGGGAGAAAGGTAGTGGGCGCCCCCTGGTAGTTGGAGATGTGGACATTACAGTGGGGGAAGATGTGGATATTACAGTGGGGGGAGATGTGGATATTACAGTGGGGGGAGATGTGGATATTACAGTGGGGGGACATGTGGATATTACAGTTAGGGGGATGCGGACATTAAATTGGGGGAGACTAAGGACAGTGATGTGGGAGAGCTGAGAAATGTAATGTGGGGGTAATGAGGACAGTAATGTGAAGGGGGCTGAGGATAGTAATGTGGGGGGATAATGTAAATATGGTCAAAAGACAGGACTGGCAGTGGGGGGTTGGTGTCAAGGAAGTGCGAGAACATTACTGTGGAGGGGGATGATCTAAAGGAGGACCTGAGGACACTCATCAAGAGAGAGAGGACTGTGATGTGCACTGGGGACTGAGGATGCTGATGTAAGAATGGATTTAGATCTGTACATGTGCATTAGGTGCACACGTCGTGGGTAGGTTGGCCCATTTTAATGGGCTGCACTACCCTCAAGAAACACGGAGAATGACGTCTTTGATGTCTTTTCAAAAATAGTGCGGCAGCAACATGCGGTTTGGCACATGCAAAAAAGCGCCACATTTAACGACATGATGTTTGGACCTCGACTGGAAGAAAATGTTGCTGATTGGACCACAGTGAATTTAAATTCATTACCCCTGCCTTAGGAGGTATGCCTACCCTGGTAGGCCTAGCTTGGACCCTTAGCAGGCCCAACATTGTTGATAAGCCAGGGCAGGGTTTCTCTGTATGTTGTCACTGTGTACTGTGCAGTTTTAAAGGCAGAGGAAATGGAAGTTATTCAGTTTATTGTGTTAACTCCTGCACCTTTGTCTCTAGTGTTTCTTAAGTTGCAAATTCTTTCTGTCTGACTTCTGCCGAGAATGCAAAAACCACATCTGCCCCATGGAAGTCACTGGAGGAAAAAGTACTTTTACTTCACAAAGCACAACTTATGGGCCACCAAAACAAACTGCCATAAATCCATACCAGACCCTTATCCACGCATGCAGGTCAAAAAAGAGGTGGGATGAGGACGAGCGAGGACCCCCTCTTCCACCGAACAATGCCAGGCTCTGCCCCACCCCAAAGCACCTTGTCCCCAAGGGGGACAAGGGCCTCTTCCCGACAACCCTGGCTGTGGTTGTGGGGGACTGTGGGCAGGGGCTTATCGGAATTTAAAAGACCCCTTTAACAAAGAGTGCCTCTCTATCCCAGCCACCTCCCTATGTAAATGAATATTACCCATTCACCCAAAAAATTGGCAAAAATAAATAGGAAATTTTTATAAAAGAAAAAAAAATGTCCCCTGATGTAGATCCATTGTCAATCACGACGCCCACCGGAACTGAAAATAAATGCTCCGCCCAGGGCGAAGTTTAACTGCCGGATACCTTCTCTGCCGTTTGACAGTTCTTAAATGGGTAAGGGGCTTGTCCCCCTGATGACATCACCTTTTTCTACTACCTACAATGTGTTTTTTTCTTTCTCGTACATCACGGGACACAGAGCGGCATATTCATTACTAGTGGGTTATATGGAGTACCTTCAGGTGATGGACACTGGCAATCTCAAACAGGAAGTGCCCCTCCCTATATAACCCCCTCCCATAGGAGGAGTACCTCAGTTTTTTCGCCAGTGTCTTAGGTGTTGGTGCACGTTGAGGCTGTGCCTGTAGTAGTCCTTGGGACCAGGGCCAGCTGACCGGATCCGTCCAAGGTGCTTCATAGCCAAAGTGGGCGGTACCCGGGCCCCAATTCGTGGATGGGGTTTTGCCTATAATGCCTCTCCTTGGAGGGCTGGACCCTGGGTTCCAGGTCTGGTTTCTAACCTAGAGAATACCTGTTGCCAGTGGTGCTGTATAGGTCCAGGTTGTGGTGTTCTTTTTAAGACCCCAGTCCCTGAAGGTCTATGACCATACCCACGGTGAAGGGTGAAGATTGGGCCTCTTGCAGAGCAATACCCTGCGGCGTGGAAAGGTAAGCAGGGGGCCTACGGAACTTGGTTTGTCAGTAGGCTTCCTACAGGGGATTCTTGGGCAGCCTATTTATGCCTCTGTGCATGGGCAAAGGAGAACCACAAAGTTTTCAAACGGGATGGCTCAAAACACCCAGGTATGGTTCCCCTGGCTGGGCTAGTAGGCTGCTGCTGCTTCTGTCACAAGGAGGGCCTTTTTTTGGGCAGGGTGTTCCACAGACAAGGAACCATACCATTAGGGAGACAGTTTAAAGCTTCCCTTTTACCTGTGTCTGCTGCTCCAGCGTCTAGGGTCCTGGTGTCTCCTCTCCACATGGCTTCCTGCTTCCCCTAGCGGCGTTTAACGCGCGCGTGCGCACGCTTTTACTTATCTGTGCGCGCGCTTGCGCGCATGCGCGCGGCGACGCCGCGGGGAGGGGGCGGTTGACGCCGGACGGCTCCTCCCCCCTACACACAGGGAGGATAAATCCTGGAGGGCTGTTCAGTCTGTAAAGGCTGTGAGGGGACACGGAGCAGCGATGCTGGCTACAGCATAGGAAGGTTTGACAGAGCTTTCTGGCACAGTGACACCCGGTGGCAGTTGTGGGAAGTACACCTTACTAAGGAGCCTCTGGCTTAAAAGTTTGCATTCAAGCCTGTGTACTAAGCAGCGCCTTTGAACACTTAGGGTGCTCACCTAGCCCAGCATTAGGGGGTCAATACCAGATAAAAAAAAAAAAAAAAAAAAAAAAATATTTTTTCTGGTTGAAGCCCTTGGGGCTCAGTATTGATTTTCCCTTTTTATAGGTTATGGGAGGTTTGGAGTCCCTCTAACATTACCCTATCCTATTGTTTCACATTTATTTGATTATATGTGTATTTTCTCCAGCTATTACAGTCAGTTGTATACTAGCGGAGTGCCTCAGAATTTGTATATTATGGCTCCTAAGGGTGCAGGTAGCGCTAAGAACGCTAAAACGGTTAAAAAACCAAAAGGTTCTCCATCGGGTTCTGAGGATATCCAAAATCTAGTGGCCCCTACTACTCCGGAATGCCCGGAAGTTGTTGTCCTAGGTGAGCCATCAGGGTTGCTAGGTGCTATGGCTGGCCCTACTCAACCAGCTCCTTCCTATGTAACGGAAGAGATGTTAGCCTCCACCTTGGGTGGATTGGAAAGGAGGATGGCCGCTCTAATTACGGCATCTTTGGCAGGGAAGAAGCGGGTTAGATCCCCGTCTCCCAGGTCTGAGTCTCTGGAGGCAGAGAAGCAGTTGAAGGGTTGCTGCATACTGGGGGCAAGAAGAAAGACTGTGGGTTCAGTCCCTAACGGATATGGTGCGGTTGGCTTTTAAGATACCTGTGCCTCAGCCTCTGGCCTCCGCGGTATCCTCATTGGGCTCCCTGAAAGCGCCCCAAGCCAATTTGGTATTCCCGGTACATCCTTTGTTAAAGGACCTGATTTTTCAGGACTGGGCTAAGCCAGACAGGTAACTCTTAGAGGAAGAGTTTTCAAAGAGATGGGCTGTCCCTACTGTGGACGCAGCCATCTCATGTGTGAACAGATCTTTAGCTTGTCCTGTAGAAAACTTGCAGGTGTTTAAGGATCCGGTTGATAAACGCTTGGAAACATTACTTAAGGCCTCCTTTACTTCAGCAGGGGCGATAGTTCAGCCCGCTGTGGCTGCTATTGGAGTGGCCCAAGCATTATCAGATAAGACTAAGCAAATGCTTAAACTTATCCCTGCCCAGCAGGCAGAGGAATTTTGGATATACCCAGGGCTATACGCTTTACGGTGGATGCTATCGAGGACTCCATCCAGCAGGCGTCACGTTTATCCTTATTTCTAATCCATATGAGAAGGCTCTTATGGTTGAAGAATTGGGAGGCTGAGCCCCCGTGCAAAAAACTCCTGGTAGGGTTCCCTTCCATGGAGGACGTCTCTTCAGAGAAGACTTGGATAGATATATTCAGACTATATCAAGCGGCAAAAGCACTCTCTTGCCAGTCAAGAAGAAGGCCTGAGGGCCCGCATTTAGGCGCCAGCCCTCCCCGGGGCAGGGGCCCTCTAATACCAAACAGTATCGACGGCCTCCTGCAAGATCAGGCATTAACAATAAGCCGCAGGGCCAAGCCACTGGGGGCAAGAAGCAGTGGTACTGCAAGCCTGCGAAGCCAGCCCCCAAGTCGGCCCTATGAAGGGGCGCCACCACCCACGATGGTGGGGGGAAGGCTGCGTCTCTTTGCAGAGGTTTGGGAGGCCACCATTCCCGACTGCTGGGTACGGTCTTCCGTGACCACGGGCTACAAGCTAGAATTTCTAAAATTCCCTCCTCCTCATTACCAGGAGTCAAGAGTACCAGGCGACCCTGTGAAAGGAGCCGCATTGATGGCGGCATTGAATCATCTGCTATGCCAGAAAGTGATAGTAGAAGTACCAGTCCGGGAACAGGGATTGGGGTTCTACTCCAACCTGTTTATCATCCCAAAGCCCAACGGCGATGTCAGGCCAATTTTGGACTTAAAGGGAGTAAATGCGTATCTAAAGGTCCGCTCATTCCGGATGGAAACTATTCGGTCAGCTGTCGCCGTGCTCCAGAAGGACGACTTCATGGCGTCCATAGACATAAAGGATGCTTACCTTCATGTGCCAATTTTTCAGCCACATCAAGTATTTCTATGCTTCTCGGTGGCTCAGCGTCATTTCCAATTTGTGGCGCTCCCCTTCGGGTTGGCTACGGCCCCCCGGGTATTCACGAAGGTCCTAGCCCCAATCCTAGCCAATCTAAGGATCCAGGGGGTCACGGTCCTGGCTTACCTGGACGACCTCTTGGTCGTAGACCATTCGTCTCCTGGCCTGGAAAGAGCAGTGGCCCTCACGGTTCAGTACCTCGAGAGGTTCGGCTGGGTCCTAAATCGAGACAAGTCAGCATTCCTGCCCACAAGGCAGCTGGGTCTCGGCATGAGATTGGATACAGAACAACAGAGGGTGTTTCTACCCCTATTAAAGGCCATCAAAGAGCTAATACAAATGGTTCTAAGCAAGAGAAGGCCAACCGTTCGCCTATGTATGCGGCTACTAGGCAAGATGGTGGCCACATTCGAGGCGGTTCCGTACGCTCAGAGCCACACTCGCATCCTGCAGGCAGCCATCCTGTCAGCCTGGAGCAAGAGGCCTCAGGCCTTAGAAATTCCTTGGCCACTCTCACCAAGAGTGCGGCAAAGTCTAGCTTGGTGGTTAAACCCTCAGAATCTCCTGAAGGGAAAGACTTTCAGTCCTGTGACCTGGAAGATAGTAACCACAGACGCCAGCCTGATGGGCTGGGGAGCAATTTTGGATGGTTGCACTCGCCAGGGCTCTTGGGCAGCGGCAGAGAAGCAGTTGCCCATCAATATCTTGGAGCTCAGAGCTGCTCGACTAGCCCTCAGGGCTTGGACGTCCAAACTACAAGGGTTCCCGGTGAAAATACAATCGGACAATGCCACGGCGGTGGCATATATATAAATCACCAAGGGGGAACCAAGAGTCAAGCCGCTCAGAAAGAAGTGAGCTTGATTTTCTTGTGGGCAGAAGCCCATGTGCCCTGCATATCGGCTATATTCATTCCTGGAGTCGACAACCTACAGGCGGACTTCTTAAGTCGCCAGACTCTGTTGCCGGGGGAGTGGTCTCTGCATCCACAGGTCTTTCAGACACTCCGCCAGAAATGGGGAGTGCCGGACGTGGATATCATGGCATCAAGACTGAACAAGAAGCTAGACAGGTTCATGTCCCGCACAAGGGATCCCAGGGCCTGCGGAACCGATGCGTTAGTTGCCCTTGGCATCAGTTCAAACTTCTTTAGGCATTTTCCCCGCTCCAGTTACTACCCCGCCTGCTGCGCAGGATCAGGGTGGAGCACATACCAGTCTTCCTGGTAGCTCCAGCATGGCCCAGAAGGGCATGGTATTCACTAATCCTAAGGATGGTAGTGGGAGACCCTTGGACTCTTCCTCTACGGCCAGTACTGCTATCGCAAGGTCCGATCCTCCACCCTGCCTTACGGCATCTAAATTTGACGGCCTGGAAGCTGAATCCCTGATTCTCAGGGGTAGAGGTCTGTCTCAGAAAGTAATCTCTACCCTAATCAGAGCCAGGAAACCGGTCTCTAGGGTGATTTATTACAGGGTCTGGAAGGCCTATGTAGGCTGGTGTGAGTCCAAGTTATGGCTTTCTCGTAAGTTTACCATCGATAGAGTATTAAGTTTTCTCCAGCTAGGAGTGGGTAGAGGACTGGCATTAAGCACAATCAAAGGACAGATTTCAGCTTTGTCAGTATGGTTTCAGCGGCCGCTGGCCACCCACTCGCTGGTTAAGACCTTCATTCAAGGGGTCTTACGTATTAATCCTCCAGTTAAATCCCCGCTTTGTCCGTGGGATTTAAATCTTGTTCTGTCAAGTTTACAGAAACAACCTTTTGAGCCGTTGGCTGAAATTCCTTTGGTTTTACTGACAAGGAAGTTAGTATTTTTGGTCGCCATAGTTTCCGCCAGAAGAGTATCGGAACTGGCAGCCTTATCCTGTAAGGAACCATATCTTATTTTACATAAGGACAAGGTCGTTCTCCGCCCTCATCCTTCCTTTCTACCAAAGGTTATATCCAGTTTTCATCTAAACCAGGATTTGGTATTACCATCCTTCTTTCCTAAACCTACTTCCAGAAAGGAAGGGTTGCTGCATACCTTGGATATTGTCAGGGCCATGAAGGCCTATCTTAAAGCTACAGAGAAGATCCGGAAAACAGATGTGTTGTTCATTTTACCGGATGGGCCCAAGAAGGGGCAGGCAACTGCAAAATCCACCATCTCGAGGTGGATTAAGCAGTTAATCACTCAGGCCTACGGCTTGAAGGGGTTGCCTCCTCCGTTATCATTAAAGGCTCATTCTACTAAGGCCATGGGCGCCTCCTGGGCAGCACACCACCAGATCTCTATGGCTCAAGTTTGCAAGGCGGCAACCTGGTCTTCTGTCCACACGTTTACAAGGTTCTACCAGTTGGACGTAAGAAGGAATACTGATGCAGCCTTTGGGCAGGCAGTACTGCGGGCTGCAGTTTGAGACCCTCGGATTCCGGGGGCTCCCTTTTGAGTAAAATTTAAAATTTAAATTTATTTTTCTCAACTAAGTTGGATTTATTATGATTTGAGTATATCTCTAAATTAAATCCTTTTGTCTTGGGAAGATGTCTCCCTCCCCTCATTGTAAGCATTGCTTTGGGACATCCCACTAGTAATGAATATGCCGCTCTGTGTCCCGTGATGTACGAGAAAGAAAAAGGGATTTTTAATACAGCTTACCTGTAAAATCCTTTTCTTGGAGTACATCACGGGACACAGAGCTCCCACCCCTCTTATGGGGACCTTTTTGGGAGGCATACTGCTTGCTACAAAACTGAGGTACTCCTCCTATGGGAGGGGGTTATATAGGGAGGGGCACTTCCTGTTTGAGATTGCCAGTGTCCATCACCTGAAGGTACTCCATATAACCCACTAGTAATGAATATGCCGCTCTGTGTCCCGTGATGTACTCCAAGAAAAGGATTTTACAGGTAAGCTGTATTAAAAATCCCTTTTTTTCCATTCGGATGTCGGTGGGGAAGCCCGTTGACAGCTGATGAATGATCCTTTAAGGATGCCGCGGCTGGCTTCCCGGCCTGGTCCTTAACAACTAGCTGTTCACTGTGCCCTGATTGGAGAAAGCTTTGCCCAATCAGAGCTTAGAATGTCCTGATTGGGCAAGTTCGGGTGTTTGGAAGTAATTGTGTCTCTCTAATTACTACAGAATGAAGCCTCTGTAAATATTAGAAAATTAAAACAGCCAGCATTGGTAAGCTGAAATCCTAATGTTTGCATTTGAGTTTAATACCGCTTTAAGTATTTTTTTCATACTGTATATTTAGTTACAGTTAAAGTTAAAAACTTGATATCTTGTCCCTTGGAGTGTATAATAAAAGATGACCATTATTTTCTGTCAGTGTGTTGTTGCCACTGTTGCTTTTGGTATGGGGATCAATAAGCCGGACATTCGCCAAGTTATCCACTATGGAGCCCCTAAAGAAATGGAATCCTATTATCAGGAGATTGGAAGAGCTGGAAGAGATGGGCTGCCGAGCAGATGTCATGTTTTATGGGCTCCCACAGATATGAATTTTAACCGGTAAATATGATCTGCTAAGTCAGTAGTCAGGAAAAAATGTTGTCTGGGAAAAAAAATCATTATTCTGATGGGGTGGGTTCGATGGACTTGGACAGACATCGAAATGTACAGCCTAGGTGTTGGATGTAGAAAGTACAGGGATTGATTTGAAGGCTAAGGCTGGGTTCACACTGGTACGACAAATGCTCCGACATTGGGAGCTCATGTTGCATGACGTGTGAAAATCAATGTTTGCCTATGGGAGCCGTCTTAACTGGTCCGATTAAAGCCAGTCCGACTTTGAAAATGCTCCCTGTACTACTTTGGTCGGACTTTGATCCTACTTCAGCCTATTGAATATCATTGAAGTCGGGAAGGCAGTCTTGCATGATCCGACTTTGGCATGCGACTTGTGCTCTGCTGATCTTGAGGGGGAACTCCACACCAAATTTTAAATAAAAAAAGCGCATGGTTTCCCCCTCCAAGAGCATTCTTCGGTCTGGTATGGATTTTAAGGGGAACCCCTACGCCCCAAAATCCATACCAGACCCTTATCCAAGCACGAGCGCCCCCCTCCTGAACCGTACCAGGCCGCATGCCCTCAACATGGGGGGTGGGTGCTTTGGGGCATGGGGGCACCCTGCGGCCCCCCCACCCCAAAGCACCCTGTCCCCAAGTTAATGAGGATAAGGGCTTCTTCCTGACAACCCTGGCTGTTGGTTGTCGGGGTCTGCGGGCAGGGCGCTTATTGGAATCAGATCCCGGCCCCCCACCCTATGTGAATGAGTGAATCGTACCCCTACCCATTTACCTGGGGGGGGGTTGTAAAAAAAAAAAAACTAGACAGGTTTTTAAAGTAATTTATTAGGCAGCTCCGGGGGTTTTCTTCCGACTTTGGGGGTCTCGTCCGACTTCTCCGCTCTCCGGTTCTTCTCCCGCTCTCTGGTGCCTTCTGCTGGGCTCCTCCGCTATGTTCATCCAGCTCTTTTACTAGCGTTGGCCCGGTCTTCTCCGTCATCTTCTTCCCTCTTCTCTTCTTCCGATGTTGACACAACACTCTCTCCCGCTGTAATGCTGTGACTTCATAAGGGGCGGGGTCACCGGGTGACATTGCCCCATGCCTATGCAAGTCGTTGTGCACCCCATTACAGCGGGAGAGAGCATTGTGTCAACATTGGAATAAGACGACGGAGAAGACCGGGCCAACGCTAATAAAAGAGCTGGCAGAAGATAGCGGAGGAGCTCGGCAGAAGGCACCGGAGAAGTCGGAAGAGATCCCCAAAATTGGAAGAAGATCCCCAGAGCTGCCTAATAAATTACTTTAAAATCTTGTGTTTTTTTTATTGACACTTTTTCCCCCCCAGGTGAATGGGTAGGGGTACGATGTACTTGTACCTCATACTCATTCACATAGGGTGGGGATTTGGGGGCCCCCTTATTAAAGGGGGCTCCCAGATTCTATAAGCCCCCCGCCCGCAGACCCCGACAACCAACAGCCAGGGTTGTCGGAAAGAGGCCCTTGTCCTCAACATGGGAAAAGGGTGCTTTGGTGTTGGGGGGCCGCAGGTCGCCCCAAAGCAGCCACCGCCCATGTTGAGGGCATGCGGCCTGGTACGTTTCAGGAGGGGGGCGCTCGCTCGTCCCCACCCCCTTCCTGACTGGCCGGGCTGCTTGCTCGGGTAAGGGTCTAGTATAGATTTTGGGGGGACCCCTCACGCTTTTTTTTTCCGGCCTAGGGGGTTCCCCTTAAAAAACATACCAGAACAAAGGACCTGGTATGCTCTTGGAGGGGGAAACCATGCCAGTCTTTTATTTAAAATTTGGCGTGGAGTTCCCCCTCAAGATTCATACCAAACACAGTGCCTGGTATTGGCGGGGATCCAAGTCGAATCCCCGTTCATTGAAGTCTGACGCGTCTCTGACTTCAAGTCACAGGGCAAAGTCGGATCCAAATTTGGGCGAGTGTCGTGTCGCAGCAGTGTGGACCCAGCCTAACACATGTCACCCTGTCTGCACTTCAGTGCTGCTGGAGAGTGCAAAATCAGGCTCACTTCTGCATAGAAACCAATCGGCTTTTAACCTCAGCTTGTTCAATTAAGCTTTGGCAATAAAACCTTGGTTTATATGCAGTGAGCTTAATTTTGCAATCTCCAGCTTTAGTAAATAAACCCTGAAACATATAAAATATAGATGCGCTAATATTAACTTAAAAGGTGATAAAACGTACAAAGAAAACTAATCAGGGAGAACACTCCATAAACTGTGAATTACTAATATGTCCTTAATTAGTGCACAGTGATTAGCAGGATTCCATGCAGGGAAAAAATCACTCTCTTCAATCTGAATGCTAATCCAGCCCTCCACCGCTGTGATCAGATGATACAGGCACTCACAGACAGGGATTGCATGAAAGAAAAGAGAAAAAATCTCATTGCGCAATATTCGATGACAGATCAAAAAATGTAATCAGAGCATTGACATATGCACTCACGAATCCCCGCTTTCAGTAAAGCATGAAAACGCCACTCAGTATGTTGTTTCCTCAGCTCGATCCGATGCACTCGGATTCGATCGCAGGCTCCTCCCTACGCGTTACATCACAGGCACGCGACTTACTCATGAGTAAGTCGCATGCCTGTGATGTAACGCGTAGGGAGGAGCCTGCGATCGAATCCGAGTGCATCGGATCGAGCTGAGGAAACCACATACTGAGTGGCGTTTTCATGCTTTACTGAAAGCGGGGATTCGTGAGTGCATATGTCAATGCTCTGATTACATTTTTTGATCTGTCATCGAATATTGCGCAATGAGATTTTTTCTCTTTTCTTTCATGCAATCCCTGTCTGTGAGTGCCTGTATCATCTGATCACAGCGGTGGAGGGCTGGATTAGCATTCAGATTGAAGAGAGTGATTTTTTCCCTGCATGGAATCCTGCTAATCACTGTGCACTAATTAAGGCCCCTTTCACATTGAGGAGTTTTTCAGGCGGTAAAGCGCTAAAAATAGCGCTGCTATCCCGCCTGAAAAACTCCTGCACTGCAGACTCAATGTGAAAGCCTGAGGGCTTTCACACTGAGGCGATGCGCTGGCGGGAGACAAAAAAATCTCCTGTCAGCAGCATCTTTGGAGCGGTGAGAGGAGCGGCGTGTATACCGCTCCTTCACCGCTCCTTCCCATTGAAAACAATGGGAACCGCGGCAATACCGCCCGCAATGCGCCTCTATAGAGGCGCATTGCGGGCGATATTAACTCTTTATCGGCCGCTAGCGGGGGTTAATACCGCACCGCTAGCGGCTGATACCCGCGGCAATTCCGGCGGTATAGCGCCGCTATTTTTAGCGGCGTTATACCGCCACCGCAGCTCCTGCCTCAGTCTGAAAGGGGCCTAAGGACATATTAGTAATTCACAGTTTATGAAGTGTTCTCCCTGATTAGTTTTCTTTGTACGTTTTATCACCTTTTAAGTTAATATTAGCGCATCTATATTTTATATGTTTCACTGTTTGGATTTGGTATCACTCAAGATAGCAGCTTTATTATTTGTTTTTTTATTTAGGTGCACGTGGAATTGATTATTTAATTAGCGCTGTAGTATATTTTTCACAGTAAATAAACCCTCATGCTAGTTAAAGGGGTTGTAAAGGAAATTATTTTTTTCTCTAAATAGCTTCCTTTACCTTAGTGCAGTCCTCCTTCACTTACCTCATCCTTGGATTTTGCTTTTAAATGTCCTTATTTCTTCTGAGAAATGCTCACTTCCTGTTCTGTCTGTAACTACACACCGTAATGCAAGGCTTTCTCCCTGGTGTGGAGAAAGCCTCTTGAGGGGGAAGGGGGCGAGCAGGCAAGTCAGGACACTCTCTACTTTGCAAATAGAGAAAGGAGCTGTGTGTTAGTGGGCGTCCTGACACTCCTGCTCGCCCCCTCAAGAGGCTTTCTCCACACCAGGAAGAAAGCCTTGCATTACTGTGTGGAGTTACAGACAGAAGAACAGGAAGTGAGGATTTCTCAGAAGAAATAAGGACATTTAAAAGCAAAATTGAAGGATGAGGCAAGTGAAGGAGGATTGCACTAAGGTAAAGGAAGCTTTTTAGGGGGAAAAAATGTTTTCCTTTACAACCCCTTTAAAGCTGAACTAGAGTCACCCACCAGCCCCCCCCCCCCCAATTGCAATGGTTAAATGCTTTTTTTTGTCTAAAAATAATAGTAATATTACAATAATGATAATATAATCCTCCTCGCTGTCAGGAAAAATGTTTATATAAGTCCAACTCCCTCTGAATGAAATGACCAATAACTCACAAAGAAAACTGTTCAAAAAATAAAGCCATAGAAAAAATACCCACTCTCATAAGAACCCAACATGTTTGCCTATAAGGCTTCATTAGGGGTGAAAATAATGACATTGTGCAAAAATATGTGTCCCATATAGGCCATAGTGGTCTATCTCGGGAAGGTTTTGGTCCAACCAAAAGATTTGCCTGGAAATGGGCTTTGAGCTGTCCACTTGGTCCCAAAGGGATATAAAACCTGGATTCAGTAAGAGGAGTATTTCTTGATCATTGAAACACATTTATTTTTCTTCAAAGTAATGTATTCCTATTTTTTTGGGGCTAGCAGATAATTTAATGAATTGATGCTATTGCTGACTTTTTGTACTGTCTTGTGCAATTACCCTGTATGTTTTCTGCTATATTTGGAGTATCTTTTTTAAATTATATTTTTTTTCTTCCAAGGCACATGCTGGGTGAGATCCAAAATAAAAGTTTTCGAGAGTACAAACTGAAAATGTTAGCAAAGATGGAAAAATATCTTCTTTCAAATAGTTGCAGACGCAAGTATGATAACATACTGATTTAAATTTTATACTTCAAATACTATTAAGTTTAAAAGGAGAATACTGCATATTCAGAATGCTTTTCAGAGAACTTGCTTTGTGAGAACCTATTTGAAATTATGCATGCTAATCTAATTTGAATTATTAATAGTAATTAGGGTAATGTAATGGATCACACAAGTTTAACCCTATTTGCTGTGGTCAAAACCAACCTTAACGTTACAGTCCAAATACATACTTTGCTTAAACCTGCTCCCTCCCCCATTCTAATGCCCCGTACACACCATCACTTTATGTGATGAAAAAAAAAACGACACTTTCTGTGAAGTAAAAAATGACGTTTTTGAAACTTCAATTTTGAAAGACGAAGTTGCCTACACACCATCGTTTTTCTCACAATGTTCTTGCAAAGTGAGGTTACGTTCCACCACGTTTTACCATTGAAGCTTGCTTCATAAGTAGCTTCTGGGCATGCGCGGATGAAAAAACGTCTTAGAAAACGACGTTTTTTGCTACACACGGTCAATTTCTGTGAAGTAAAAAGTGCACTTTTGAAAAACGACACATAAAATTGAAGCATGCTTCAATTTTTTTTGGTCGTTTTTTACAAGACATAAAACGACATTTTCCCCCACACACAGTCAATTAAAGTGACGTTTTTAAAAACGTCATTTTTTTTCATCACATAAAGTGATGGTGTGTACGCGGCATAAGACCTATACCAATGACTTTGTAACGCAAATTTGTCGAACACAAGGCCCGTGGGCTGAATCCGGCCCTGCAAGCTATTTCATGTGACCCTCAAACCCAGGTTTTTTTTTTTGCAGCAAGTAACATGACAAACCTCACCGCCTCTGGCTTTCGCCCTCTGTCACTTGTTAACATAGAAGCCATTTGTGTTTACAAGGACAGCTGGAGATGCAGGTGCAGTGTGGGATGGGGAATCACGTGGTAAGCTGCACTGTGATCCCCAGCTGTCCCTGGGTGGACAGATGCTGACCAATGATCTCCCTGCCCGTGAGAGAGAGGCAGAGCTGCCTACACTGCCCGAAGGTACTAGAGCTTGGCAATGGAGGTGGGATTTGAGGAAGATTTTTTTTTGGGGGGGGGGGGTGAAGTCTGTGTGGGGGGTGAGGTGAGTGGTGCATTCTGTACTCTGCATATAACGCACTCCTGGCATTTATTGCCCTTTTAAGAGCCTCCTACTGTGCAATTTAGACCACCATTCAATGCAGTTCAGCAAGGTGTTCTTCCACTTATTCTCTGGGGGGAAAAAATGCTGTGTTGTGTGTGTGTGTGTGTGTGTGTGTGTGTGTGTGTAATAAATATATATATAATTATTATTTTTTTCTTTAATAAGGGATCACATAATCTCTGTTCTCAGCTGCATAGGGGGCTTGGCCAAGTGATGGTGGATCCTCCAAGATCAGGCTGTTCTCCCAGTGCAGCCAGAAAACTGACCACGCCTGTGCTCCATGCCTAACGTGGTTATTTAAAATAGGAAATCAGGGGGACTGGCAGGAACACCAGGTATTCCACACAGGAGGCAATGCAAAGAGAACAGGATACTTTACACAAGTATATGGTATAACAGACACATGTCAGGAATATGAATTGTTGGGGTAACCTATATTCTTTAATGTACAAACAGTTTTGCTACTTTTGGCACATGTTAGTAAAACTACATGTCGCAACTAGTGTATCAAGGTGAATTATACCTTTTATTTTTTCAGGCTAGATTGGACCTTCGTTTGTTGGTAAATGTTGATGGATAACTCCTGATTTTGTTTTATTATAAAGCAAATTGGCCCAAAATAGTGATATACCCCTAGTAGGGCCATGAAACATTAGTACACATTTTGTTCTTGTTTTTTGCTTTCCCTTACTTAGAAGTTGTAAAGGTAAAAAAAAAAATTCCTAAATGGCTTCCTTTACCTTAGTGCAGTCCTCCTTCACTTACCTCATCCTTCGATTTTGCTTTTAAATGTCCTTATTTCTTCGGAGAAATCCTCACTTCCTGTTCTTCTGTCTGTAACACCACACAGTAATGCAAGGCTTTCTCCCTGATGTGGAGTGTCGTGCTCGCCCCCTCCCTTTTTTTTTCCTTGCTGAAGAAGATCTTAGATGAGTAACGGCACAGGGTTGGACTACAGAGTAAATGATCACTGTCATAGCAATTCACAGGCTATCACAGTGATCATGTGATCGGGATCCGGTTCTCCTGGGCCACATTCATTAGTAGGAGACCTGGGGTTGTCACCAACAGCTTTCTCTCAGTACTGGGAGCTCACGATCAAGCACGATTCCATCACAAACAGAGTAACACATGCAGAATAAACCCATTTCCTGAATGCCACATACAGTGCCTTGAAAAAGTATTCATACCCGTTGAAATTTTTGACATTCTGTCATGTTACAACCAAAAACGTAAGTTTTTATTCATTGAGATTTTATGTGATAGACCAACACAACGTGGCACATAATTGTGAAGTGGAAGGAAAATTATAAATGGTTTTCAAAACGTTTTACAAATATGTGAAAAGTGTGGCGTGCATTTGTATTCAGCCCCCCGAGTCAATACTTTGTAGAACCACCTTTCTCAAGTCGTCTTCCAGGACGGCACCCTGAGAGAGGACTGGTCCCACCTGACAGGAAACACAATCAATAAAGAGGTTAAAAACCCCATCCCTCCCTGTGCTCCTCAGTTTTTTTTATTGTGTTTCCCCACAGCAAATTTATTTTTTATTTTTTCCTAGACCCAAATCCGTTTTTGTCTTAGGGTGGCAGCAGTATTGTAAGAGATCTGAAGAATCCTGGGCACAGTGGAGGTTCCCAGAACCTTCCTTACCTGATGGGGTGATCAGGGTACAGGATGCTGTGGGTCGGCATCTTTCTGAGCGGCAGTAGTAACGTTGTTCCTTCCAGGTCTCCGGAAGTGACGTCACAGCCAATTGAGCAGGACACTTCTGGTTTCGGCAAGGCTTCCAGATAATGGCGGCGGAACGCTCAGAATGGCGTGGCGGTGCTCCCTCCAGGAGTGAAATCCAGATCGGCAGGGGCCAGACATCTATATCCTACTCTCGCCAGGACACTGGTGTTATGGAGGAGTGTAATGGCCACAGCAATGGAGGAGACCACGGGGGGTGAGTCTACCCAGCTGGCAGGGGTAATGGGGGGTCCCCCCAACCCTTACCCTTGCATGGTACGGCGGATGGTTCTTTTTTCTTGTACCTAATTATGGTACATCTCTTGCAGAGATAGAGGCAGTTGCCCAGGGAGTCGCCAGTAGACCTAAATCTAAAACCACCTCCCGTTCCAAGAGGTGTGGATATTGCAATGATAAATTGTCGCAGGACCACACCAAACCATTCTGCTACAAATGTATCCACAAGTTGTCTGAAAAAGAGACCTCTCGGGTCATGAAGGATTTTCTCTCCGTACAGACGGTGATGTTGACAACCCTCAAAGCTTTCCAGACAACTCTAGTAAAGAAGCCCCACTCTAGTAAAGAAGGTTTGTCCTCGCAGGAAAGTTCATGCACTAACAGGGATAGCAGGTGCAGGTGTCCTGAGCTCCCGAAAACCCTTGCTTCTTAGGATTCTGAGGAGGAGGCAGAGGCCTCCGATTGGAATTTTCCTGAGGAGGGAGAGGATGTAGAGGATAGCCAGGAGGAGGAAGAAGACTCCAGGCCAGGCAGACACATCTTTTCGGCTGATGATATGGAGGATCTCCTGGGGGGCAGTATACTCCTCAGAAGATATACAGGAGCCAGCAGAGCAGGTTTCTACCCAGGACAGGATGTATAGAGTCCTGGCAATGCCGCAGTCGAGGGTTCTCCCAATCCACCAGTTCCTCATGGATATCATTTTGAGAGAGTCAAAAGAGCCGGATAGGAAACTTGAAATTTTAAGACCTGGAAACGCAGGTGCCCCTTTAAAAAGGAGGAGACATTTTTAAGACACCCAGACTGGATGACTCTAGCACAGGTGTCCAAACAATCTGACCTCTCCTTTTGAGGATGCAGGCAATATCCGGGACCAAATGGACCGCCAGTCCAAGACCCTCCTGAGCTGGGCCTGGGTGGCCAATGCAGCAACCATGAGTTCAGCCCTGGCATCAGCCTGTGTGGCAGGGAACGCGGACATGTGGGTGACCAAGTTAATGGATCACGTAGCAGGTCTTGGACTCCTTGGAGGTGATTGGAAGGGCGGGAGGTTACCTGGCGGATGCAGCAGTTGAAATTGTGCGTACGGCTGCAAAATCTGCAGCCCTCCTAAACTCTGCCAGGAGCGCCTTGTGGGTCAAAAACATGTTTGTGTGGTTTGCCATTTGAAGGGTCCCTACTCTTTGGCACTGTTTTGGACCAGGCCCTATCTAGATCTACAGAGGAAGGGAAGAAGTTTCCCATGAAGCCTAAAAATGATGAGGATTTTTTTTTTTTGCGAGGCCCCCCAGTTTAATAACCGTTTCAGAAATTGTAAGGAAGGCAAGAAATGGGGCATCAGCAAGGGCAAGCAAAAGGGAGGTCTCGGGTCCCAAAGCCTGCTGGAAAAGATTCTAAGTGACACCAGGGTAGAGGGGAGGCTCTCGCAGTTCATCACACAGTGGGAGAGTGTCACGCAGAGTCCCCTTATCCTGCAATGGATAAGAGAGTGCTGTAAGCTGGAGCTTACCTCCAGACCCCCTCCCAAATTTCCTTCTAACCCATCTACCCAGGGACCGACAAGAAGTGGTAGATCTCCTAAAGAGCGTCAGGCAGTTGGCAGATCAGGTCGTCATATTGCCGGTTCCAGCAGAACAGTGCTGGCAGGGGTTTTATTCTCACATTTTGTGGTCCCAAAACCCTCGAGGAAGTACCGCCTTATAATAAATCTAAGAAGACTTTCCTTATGGAAAGTGTGTACACCTTCAGGAATCATCTCTTGAAGGAGGTCTTTATGGTCACTATAGACCTAAAAGATGCATACCTACACATCCCCATTTTTCAAGAGCGTCAAATCCTTCTGTGCTTTTCACAGACCAAGGCATCCAACATTGTCAGTTCTGCACCCTGCCCTTCAGTCTGGGGGCCAGCCCAAGAGTCTACAAAGATTCTTGCAGAAGTCATCTCTCACTTCCATCTCCAGGGGATTGCACTGATCCCCCTATCTGGATGACCAATTGGTCTGCAAACAGTCCCAGGACCTCCTACTCTCTGACCTGGACAAGGTGATACACGCCTTAGAATCCCTGGGGTGATCAATCAGCCAGGAGAAGTCTTCGCTGGTTCCATCACAACCCAAGGGCTACCTGGATTTCCCGGTGGATTCAGTGGCACAGAAGCTGGTACTACCTGAAGAGAAGGTAGAAAGTCTGATGGGAGCAGTTATGTCCATCATAGAAACCAGAGAGGCCTCCCACAGGAGCATTATGAGGATTCTCGGATTAATAGCATCCTGCATTCCCGTGGTACCTTGGGCCCAGCTCCACTCCATAACTCTTCAGTAATTCCTGCTCTTCACTTGGGATGGAAACATTAGACAGGCAGGTTTCTATTCCAGGGGAGGTAAAGAAGTCACTTCAGGGAACTCCTGAATGTCAGAGAAGCTCTAAAAGCATTCGAGGAAAGGATCAGGGGAAGAGCGATCCAGATCCTCTCCGACAACTCAACGGTGGCCTTCCTGAATTGCCAGGGAGGAACCAGGCCTCACACACTTATGAGCTTAATTTGGCAGTACATATAAGGGGTGTCTGCAACGTAAAAGTGGACTATCTCAGTTGGCAGCCTATTCACCAGGGGGAATGAGAATTAAATCCTGGGGTATTCGCTCCTGTGTGTCGGCACGTCAGAGATAGACTTCTTTGCCCATAGAGGGAACAGAAGGGTTAGAAGGTTCTTTTCTCTGTCCAGAGATGAGGGGTTCCGAAGGAGGTGGACGCGTTGGCACAAGACTGGGAGTTCGACATGGCCTATTCCTTTCCCCCCTTAGCCCTGAACCCGAGAACAGTGCAGAAACTGAGTCTATCCAATGGCAGTCAGATATTGGTCGCTCCCCGGTGGCCCAGGAGGACCTGGTTTCCTACCCTGGGAAATTTGGTCAATGCCCCCAGACCCCCCCCCCCCCCCCCCCCCGGCAGCGCCTCCTGGAACCCCAGGGCCTTCTCCTTCGGGTCTACTTTACCACCGGAAGCCCGTATTTTATTATTATTTTTTTTTAAGACAACGGCTTGGCTCTTGAGAGGGAGAGCCTGTGATCGAAAGGGTGTTCCTGAGAAAGTAATCAAGACCCTTTTACTGAGCAGGAAGCCGATTCCCAGATGCATTTATGCCAGGGTCTGGGGGGTCTTTTCTCGTTGGTGTCAAACAAAGGGGGTCTTCCAACAGGATATCCCTGCGATCATGGACTTCCTCCAGAAGGGTGTGTATCAAGGCCTGGCAACCAAGACCCTCAGGGTCCAAATGGAAGCCCTGCCCAGCTTTTTGGACAGGAGTTTGGCTCTGGAGCCCTTGATTAAAAGTTTTTTGACAGCTAGGGAGAGGATGTCCCCCGTTCCAATGAGTAAATTTCCACCATGGGACCTGTCCCTAGTCTTGGAGGCCCTAACCAGGGCACCTTTTGGGCTGTTGGCTCAAGTTACACTTAAGTTGCTTTCTCCTAAGACAGCCTTTCTTCTGGCCATTAAAACAGCCAGGAGAGTAGGCAATCTACAGGCTCTGTCAATAAAAGAGCCCTTTTTCCTATTATTTGAGGACAGGGTTATACTCAGGCAGGATCCCCTGTACTTTCCTAAAGTGGCCTCAGGATTTCACAGGTCACAGGAGATTGTCTTTCCTTCCTTTTGCGTTAACCCTTATGCCGCGTACACACGACCGTTTTTAATGGTCTAGAAAAAACAACATTTTTTTCAACCCGATTATTGTTAAGCCGGCCTTGCCTACACACGATCTTGAAAAAAAAATGCTCTAGCAAAGCGCGGTGACGTACAACGGCACTATAAAGGGGAAGTACCATTCGGATGGCGCCACCCTTGGGGCTGCTTTTGCTGATTTTGTGTTGGTAAAACTTTAGTGAGAGACGATTCGCGCTTTTCAGTCTGTTACAGCGTGATGAATGTGCCATTTCCATTAAGAACGGTAGTTTTACCAGAACGAGCGCTCCCATCTCATAACTTGCTTCTGAGCATGCTCGTTTTTTTCATGTCGTTAAAGCCCACACACGACCATTTTTTACAACGTTAAAAACACGAAAATTTAGAGCATGTTCAAAATTTTTAATGCCCATTTTTAACTGGAGCCCACACACGATCGTTTTTAATGACATTAAAAAAAAATTACATTTTTTTACATCGCAAAAAATGGTCGTGTGTACGCGGTATAAGAATAAGGAAGGATCTTTTCATTTATTAGATGTCAGACGGTCTGCTACTTTTATTTAGACAGAGTAAAAGAATTTAGAAAGTCCAATCATCTGTTAGTCAGTTATTGTGGAAAAAAAAGAGAGCACCAAGAACAACCATAGCAAGATGATTAGACAAACCATGCCATAGAACAGGCGCATTCTACACGGTCTCTGGCGACCTCTTGGGCAAAAAGGGCCAGAGCATTGGTAGAGCAGATCTGCAGAGCAGCAACCTGGGCAAGCCAGAACACGTTCCTGAGGCATTACAGGGTGGAGCTGCTGTCACCTCAGGATCTGACATTCGGTAGAAATGTCCTACAAGCTGTTGTCCCTCCCTAAGGTAGGCCAGAGCTACCTGCTTTTCTTTCAGGGTGCCGTCCTGGAGGACGACTTGAGAAAGTGACCAATTACCCTTACCGGTAACGGTGTTTCTGAGAAGTCTTCCAGGACGGCAGGCCTATATCCCACCTATTTTGTGTTTATTATTAATGTATGAACATTTGATGTGTCTTCACTCTCGTGCACTGGTGTGGGTCAATACTTTTCACAACTGAGGAGCACAGGGAGGGGTGGGGTTTTTAACCTCTTTATTTATTGTGTTTCCTGTCAGGTGGGACCAGTCTTCTCTAGGGGTGCCATCCTGGAAGACTTCCCAGAAACACTGTTACTGGTAAGTGTAATTGGTCATTTTTGCTGCAATTATAGCTACAAGTCTTTTTGGGTATGTTTCTACCAGCTTTGCACATCTGGAGAGTGAATTTTTTGCCCATTCTTCTTTGCAAAATAGCTCAATCTCTGTCAGATTGGATGGAGAGCTTCTGTGAACAGCAACTTTCAAGTCTTGCCACAGATTCTCAATTGGATTTCGGTCTGGACTTTGAATGGGCCATTCTAACACATGAATATTTGATCTAAACCATTCCATTGTAGCTCTCGCTGTATGTTTAGGGTCGTTTTCCTTCTGGAAGGTGAACCTCTGCTCCAGCCTCAAGTCTTTTACAGACTCTAACAGGTTTTCTTGCCCTGTATTTGGCTCCATCCATCAACTCTGACCAGCTTCCCTCTCCTTGCTGAAGAAAAGCATTCCCATAACATGATGCAGCCACCACCAGGTTTCACCGTGAGGATGGTGTGTTCAGGGTAATGTGCAGTGTTGGTTTTCTGCCACACAGCATTTTGATTTTAGGCCAAAAGGTTACATTTTGGTTTCATGTGACCAGAGCACCTTCTTCCACATGTTTGCTGTGTCCCCTAAATTGCTTATCGCAAACTGCAAATGGGACTTCTTATGGCTTTCTTCTTGTCACTCTTCCATAAAGGCCAGATTTGTGGAATGCATGATTAATAGTTGTCCTGTGCACAGATTCTCCCAGCTGAGCTGTGGATCTCTGCAGCTCCTCCAGAGTTACCATGGGCCTCTTGGCTGCTTCTCTGATTAATGCTCTCAGTTTAGGTGGACGGCCATGTCTTAATAGGTTTTCAGTTGTGTCATACTCTTTCCATTTTCAGATGATAGATAGAACAGTGCTCCGTGAGATGTTCAAAGCGTGTTTTTTTTTTTTTTTTAACCTAGCCCTGCTTTAAAGTGATTTTAAAGGCACATTTTTTATTCATTTTTTTTTTAAATAACAAACATGTTATACTTCCCTTCTCTGTGCAGTTAATTTTGCACAGAGAAACCTGTATCCTCCTTTTCTCGGGTCCCTCTTTGCTGATCCTAGCCCCTGCCTCCTTTTGAGTGCTCCTCAGCCAGCAGCTTGCCACAGGGGCCACCGAAGCGGAGTCAGAGCTGCGTGTATCTATTCAGACATGGAGCCCCGCCCCCTCTCTCCCCTGATTGCTAACTGACTTTGACAGCTGTGGGAGCCAATGGCACGGCTGCTCTGTCTCAGCCAATCAGTAGTGTCCTGGGTGGCTGAGGGGATCGTGGCTATCGCTGGAGAGAGTAGGGGCTCAGTTAGGTAATTGGGGGGGGGGGTGATGGGGGCTGCTACAACTCCTTTAAACTTCTCCACAACTTTATCCCTGACCTGTCTGGTGTGTTCCTTGAACTTCATGGTGCTGTTTGTTCACTGAGTTTCTCTAACAAATCTCGCGAGGGCTTCATAGAACAGCTGTATTCATGCTGAAAATAAATTACACACAGGTGGACTTAGAGGTATCAGAGTAAAGGGGCTGAGTACAAATACATGCCTCACTTTTGACCTATTTATTTGTAAAAAAAAAAATGAAAACCATTTTTTTATTTTCCTTCCACTTCACAATTATGTGTTGGTCTATAACATAAAATCGCTATAAAATACATTTACGTTTTTGGTTGTAACATGACCAAATGTAGAAAATTTCAAGGGGTATGAATATTTTTTCTAGGTATTAAAAGGGATTAAATTGTTGCCATGATAAAACCTGCAACCAATTTTTGCAGACATCATTCATACAAGAATTTCTGTCAGCACTGCAGGGGCACAGCAGGCTCTGACTGCCAAATAGACAGTTTGTTCCAATGACTATAGTAGGCAGAAAAGCTACAGTTTTGGAGGAAGCCACATGCATAAGAGGGACTCACAGGTTGTTCTGTGGAATTTTTTTTTTAAGGTAGCGCTAAGCTTTTCACCTGGTTAAAGAAGTTGATAGTGTATTATCTTTATTCAAAGTGCATCTGCCTTAACAACCAATCATTTTTCTCTAGTCTAATAAGTCAAAAATTAAATTAAATAGCACATAATGTCATGCATTTTGCACAATAGATTGTGAGTATGGCTTCTAAATTAAACAGTGGCTGTTTTAAAGTATGTATCTATATATAAAACTCGTGTGTGTGTGTGTGTGTGTGTGTGTGTGTGTGTGTGTGTGCATGTATGTATGTATGTTCCAGCATCACGTCCAAACGGCTAAAGACATTAACATGAAACTTGGCACACATGTTACTTATATGTCAGCAACAAACATAGGATAGGTGGTTTAACCCTTACCCACCCCCATTTGCCATGGTCGGGGTTTTTCTTTAAAGTCCCATTCAACTCTATGGGAAATACATGTTACTTCATAACTTCCAAACGGCTGTACATATTTCGATAACACTTGGTCACATGTTACTTATATGTCCACTTAACCACTTCCAGACCTTACGTGTTTTTCAGATTCGGTGTTTGCAAGACTAAAACAGTTTTTTCTGCTAGAAAATTACTTAAAACCCCCAAACATTATATATATATTTTTTTCTAACACCCTAGAGAATAAAATAGTGGTCATTCCAATACTTTTTGTCACACTGTATTTGCGCAGCGGTCTTACAAGCGCACTTTTTTTTGGAAAAAATTCACTTTTTTGAATTAAAAAATAAGACAACAATACATTTGGCCCAATTGTTTTATATATTTTGAAAGATAATGTTACGCCGAGTAAAATGATGCCCAACATGTCACGCTTAAAAATTGCACCCGCTCGTGGCATGGCGTCAAACTTTTACCCTTAAAAATCTTGATAGGCGACGTTTAAAAAATTCTACAGGTTGCATTTTTTGAGTTACAGAGTAGGCCTAAGGCTAAAATTATTGCTCTCACTCTAACGATCGCGGCGATACCTCACTTGTGTGGTTTGAATACCGTTTTCATATGTCGGCGCTACTCGCGTATGCGTTCGCTTCTACGCGCGAGCTCGTCGGGACGGGGCGCTTTAAAAAATTTTTTTTTTGCTTTTCGCATTTATTTTTAATTATTTTAGAATTTTTAACACTGAAAAAAAAAAAAAAAAAAAAATTATCACTTTTATTCCTATTACAAGGAATGTAAACATCCCTTGTAATAGAAAAAAGCATGACAGGTCCTCTTAAATATGAGATCTGGGGTCAAAAAGACCTCAGATCTCATATTTGGGCTTAAATGCAAAAAATAGAAAAAAAATAAAAAATGTCATTTTTTCAAATGACCAAAAAAAAAATTTGTCTCTTTAAGAGGCTGGGCGGGACTGACGTTTTGACGTCACTTCCGCCCAGCCGAGCTATGGGGACGGGCGAAGGAGATTTTTCCTTCAGTCTCGTCCCCGCTCACCAGCCGACAGCATCCGATCGCCTCCGCCGCTACCGACGGCTCCGGTAAGCGGCGGAGGGCGCGGGAGAGCGGCGGGAGGGGGGGGGGCCCCTCTCCCGCCACCGATAACGGCGATCTCGCGGTGAATCCGCCGCGGAGACCGCCATTATCGGATTCCAGACCGCGCACACTAAAGATGGATACCTCGGTTGTGACAGCAGCTGCTGCCGTTACCGAGATATCCGTCTTTAAAAATAGGACGTACATCGTCGTGCGCAGGTCTGGAAGTGGTTAAACTATAGGATAGTTAATTTATCCCTTAACTACCCCCATTTGTGAGGGTCGGGGTTTTTGTTTAAAGTCCCATGCAAATCAATGGGAAATGTATGTTCCCACATAACTTCTGTACGCCTGGAGATATTTCAATAATACCTGGTACACATATTACTTATATGCCAAAAAAAAAAAAAATATATGACAGTTAAATTAACCCTTACCTACACCCTTATATAAAAGATGGGTATATTTATATTACTATGATTTTCCTCCCCAAAAGGTTAAGATAGGAAGACCGGGCAACGCCGGGTATTCAGCTAGTTGTAATCTAAAGAAAGATGGCAAATTTGATTGCATGTTTCATTGTTGACAAACTAACTAGTTTATTAACAAAAGAAATTTATTCCGGACCTAATGGTAATGACTAAGCGCTAACATTTGCGCGAAATGCATCTACCTCTTTGTCCCCTGCTCCATCTGTCTACCACTGGTCATATCAAGCTTCAGTAAAAGGATTTTTGGAAGTGCAGCCGTCCGGAATCATTTTCTTATGTTCCACAGCATGTGAGCTGGGTTAGCACCTGACTAGTGTGTGGGGATTAACCAGAGACTCGCTCACCTCGAGCGGCTTTTCTAGTTTATTAACAAATTCAATATCCTAAAACAGGGGCGCCCAACCTTTTAAAGCATGAGGGCCACTTAAGCGACTTGGTAACTGGTCACGGCACAATCAGTGGTTTACATCTGCTACTCCTTAGAGGTGAATAGAGGGTCCAATTGGGTCGGACTGAAGTGTGAAAAGGGCCCATGGCTACTTTCACACTGATGCGCTGTTGTTTACCCGCACCACGGGTGCAACGCAGTGTACCTTTGGCTTTTCTGCACTTTGCAATAGACTTATATTATATTCTGCAGGTTTGGTGCACTTTCAGAAAGCTCACCAAACTCGCAGGTAATAACAGAAGTCTATGGCTCAGTGCAGGTAACCCACAGGTGCTCTGCATCTGTGTATTAGTTTGAAAGCAGCCCAGTAACCACTGCAGAACACATATGCCCAAATATACACTGTGATTTTAGTAATGAATTGACCTTTATTAACATTATTCTATTCTATTCCATCCCAAAGCAGAAGGTCGCAAGCCACATCAGAGGGCTCCACGGGCCACTGGTTGGGCATCCCTGTCCTAAAATGTTAAAAAAAGAAAACATTTACCTAAATATGGTAGCATAGATATGCCCAGTTCTAAATGATTTTCAGTAATAACTGGAGGCTGTACAAGACAGTTTTCTGCTCTCTGCAGTTTGAATATATGGGAATTTGTTTTTTAGGAACTGTGTGTGGTAATAAAAGCTGTTGCTTTTTTTTTTGAGTGATATAATAGACCGACAGATATATAAATAAAATAACATTATTTTATAAAGTTGACTTTGGTTTTGAGTGACATCTCTTTATAGTTTTACCACGTCCATCTGCTTGCCTTTCATTGAGAATGACATCACTGTCTGTGAATTAAACAAAGCTGAATAATTGCGTCCCCTAAGAACAAATTAATGAAGATGGTTTTAGCCCATTGTTGTGCTCATTCAATTTAACGTGTAAATTCTTGTTCTTTTTTATTTACTTCACTTTGTTCCCTTGTGTAGGATCATCTTGTCTCATTTTGAAGACAAACAACTCCGTAAGGTCTCTTCTGGTATCATGGGAACTGAAAAATGTTGTGATAACTGCAAGACCAGGTAAAAGCTCTCTCCCGAGAATGAATGCCCGGACAATTATATATTTATATATTTTTTACTTTTAAAAAGCAGTGCAAACTGTAGCATAAGACTGTTACTACAATGGTTCCTGTTATACTTGCTTTGTAGTACTCCTATTTTTGCCCTGAAAACTACACTTAAACAATTTATAAAAACTGGAAAAGGGCAACATAGATGTAAAATTGCAACCTCTAATGCAAATGCATAAACCAACACCTAGTAGTACAATAAACCTCTTGCTGAAAAGACGCAACCTGTAACTAAAATCACTTTCTAACATTAAGCAACGAGCATTTGAGATCATGCTCAGTTTATATTTTGGGCCTGAAAGTGTGATATTTTACTCAACTCTTGTTTATTATAATTCATAGTTTTCTGTATCTCTAATACAGCAAAGTTTTCAATAAAACTCAAAAGAGCAAATATCCTACCTAGGTGATTATATGGAAGCTCACTTATTTTCCCATTTGAGGCCCAGACTTTCAAACCGTGCACATGATTTGTACAAAAAAGGAATGATTATTTTTGATACTTTACCACTTCCCGCCCACCCTGTTGTCAAATGACGGCTGTAGCTGGGATCATTTATGCTGACTGGGCGTCCTATGACGTCCAGCAGGATAAGCCACTCGCACACGCTGATCGGTAGTGCGGTGTGTCATTGTGACACACTGCATCTCAGATCTTGGTAAAGAACCTATTATGTAGGCACTTTACCATGTGATTAGCTGTGTCCAATCACAGCTGATCACATGGTATCCAGGAAGTGCCATTAATCGGCTTTTCCTCTATTCATGCTGACAAGGCCAGAGTAGAGGAAAGCTCATCAGCAGCTCTCCTGACAGGGCGATTTGCGCTGTTAATCAGCGCATCGATTATCAGTGCAGGCCCTTCAGGCATGCCCAGCAAGGTTGCCAACCCATGCCCACCAGGGATGGCAATCCGTGCCCATTTTAGGGTTGCCAATCAGTGCCGACTTCAGGAATGGCAATCAGTGCCTCCTCATCAGTGTTGCCTATCAGAGCCACCCATCGGTGCCACCTGTCAGTGCCCACAGTTCTGCATATCGGTGCTGCATATTAGTGCTTTATCAGTGTCCGTCAGTGAAGAAGAAAAATTACTTATTTGCAAAAATTTATAACTGAAACAAAAATAAGTTTTTTTTTATATTTAGCAAAAAATGTAAAACCCAGCGGTGATTAAATACCACCAAAAAAAAAAATCTCTAGTTGTAGGAAGAAAAAAATGATAAAACTGTAATTTGGGTACAGTGTTGCATAACCACACAGTTGTCATTCAAAGTGTGAGACCCTGAAAGCTGAAAATTGGCCTGGGCAGGAAGGGGGTGAAAGTTCCCGGTATTGAAGTGATTTAAACAATGACAGCAAAATTTATTTTGCTAGTTTTCTGAAAACTGAACATTTGTCCGCTTTGTGTGAATTTATTTGGAGTTATTGCAACACATGTAAGAACATGTGTTGCTACAAATAAACTTCAAACTACTTTTTAGTGAGTACTGCTTACTCTACATATTCAGGCGCTTAGGATTGCAGACCGTCTCTAACGTAAATCATCTGGGAATTGGGTAGATGGCACTGGAACCTACGGCTAGAAGTGGGTAATAGTCTTGTTTTAAATTGTTGTCATGGTTACGTTAATATGATTCTTGTCGAGCATCTGATTTAGAGGTAGGCTGCTTCTGCAAACTGATGGGTCCCAATTGCAACCTTGGGTTATGTAGGCAAAACTCTGATCCAGGGATTGAAGTGCCACACCATAAGGCTATATTTAGAAAGAAGTTTGATTTGGTGTAGTATCCAATGCTTTCAGCGGGCCAAAATCTGCACTTTATCAGGGTTAAAAAAAAATGTAGCGTTAACAGTCAAAATCCTGGGGTATTTGGTGATTTTAGCTGGTGTGCGCACATTGCAACACAGGGTCTTGCAGACACTGGTTTAAGAATAAAGAAAGAAAAGTAATGTATTTTATTTCTTATGCTTTTCGATAACTAGCAATTACTGTTAATGATACATATGTGTATTTTGTTTGGTAGGTCATAAATTAAATCTTTGCAAAGTTTTAATGCTAGATTGGCTATGGCTCTGTTCTTGGAGCCTTTCTAATCTACTCATTTTGACTGTGCCACATTAGAGAATCTCAGGCAAAATGCTAGATGAATGCTGCTTGCCATGACACCTGAACTATGCTAATGTATTTGCAATCACTTCCATTCATATTTTTTATTCTTTTCATCAAGTTTGTAGATGGTGTTGACTTTCTTTCTTTCTTCTCTTTCTATGTTTTATTTCATTTACAGATTGAGCATTTGTTTTTATTTCTTAAACACAATTGAGCATCTTCTAGGACAGTGGTCTCCAAACTGCGGCCCGGGTGCCAGATGTGGCCTGTTGCTTGCTTTTATCAGGCCCTTGGGGCACTATGTCATCCACTAATACCAACAATGAGGCAGAATTCATCCAACTGACATTAATGATGGGGCACACCTCCTCCCACCAACAAAGGAGTACAATCTCACCCAATGACACCAACAATGGGGCACAATGACACCAATGATGGAGCACAATCCTTCCCAAAGATGGCGCATTGTTTATTCCCACTGACGTTGGGACCTTTTCTACTCCCAATGGCCACAGTCCGGCCCCCCCAAAGTCCGAGAGACAGTAAACTGGCCCCCTGTTCAGAAAGTTTGGAGACCCCTGTTCTAGGAGATGAATGTACCTTGCACCATGCAGTAGCATTTTTCCATTTTGATATATAGCAGAACAAGGACTTTGATTTACAGAGTTACAGTGAGGTTATCAGAGACGTGTTAAATATATTTCTGATGGGAAAATGGAGGATGGATACTGGCAAGAAAACTGTGGGCCAGCCCAGGATAATCTCTTTCACCACTGTTTTCAACCTGAAATCCTGTTATTCTCTGCTCCTAGAGTTAAATTTTTCTTCAGGGTTTTACAATGGCTCCAACTAACTCTGACAGCAGAGGCTATATGTGAGCTCCTTGGCCTCCTCCACAGATCCTTTAGCTGATCTGCACAATGCCATGCTTCTAAAATATCTGGTGCAATGTATCTTTCTAACGCTGACCCTGGAGGATTGCCCAGTTGTCTCCAGTCTCAATTCTTTTAGAGTTCCCAAAGCAGCACCAGCTGTTTTTGAGTTCTTCCTATATAGGGATTTGAGTCACCTTGACAAACTTTGACACCTACCAAATGCTTAGTAGTTCCCATTTGGAAAGAATTTTGTAAAACCTTGTTATACCCACAAGGGACAACATCTCTTTGGACCAGTCCTTGAAATTAGTAGCACCCACCTGTCTTGGCACATGAAACTTTCAGAAAGGTTTGCAAAGTCTTAAAGGGGTGTTTCAGTAATTTTTTTATGTTTATTAAAAGTCAGCAGCTACAAAAAGTGTAGCTGCTGGCTTTTAATAAACATACACTCACCTGCTCCACGTTCCAGCGACGCGCCGGCCGGGGCTCCGCTCCTCTCCGGCCGGCGTCTTCATTCCAAGTGTGGGCACCCGGCCGTGACAGCTTTCGGCTTCACGGCCGGCACCCACTGCGCATGCGCATGCGTCACTGCGCCATCCAATTGGACAGGTGATCGCCTGGGACCTGTCGCGTGTCCCAGGCGATCGCCTACAGGGAGGGGCTTCAGAAAGGCGATTAGACTATTCGCCTTAGCAGCCCCTCGGCGGAAGGAGGAAGTGGGACAGGAAGTCCCACTCCACCTGAAGCCCCCACTCCCCCCCCCCAAAAAAAAATTACATGCCAAAAAGTGGCATGTAAGGGGGCGAGGAGTGGATTAAGCGGAAGTTCCACTTTTGGGTGGAACTCCACTTTAAGCATTTTTGTTTCTTTACCCCTGGATTATGAATTCTAGGTTTCCCAAAATTAGTTCTATGACCACCCACAAAGCTGGTGGTAGAAAGCCTGGTATACCATCAAAACATTTTTTTGTGGTATCTGCTTGCTGCTTCCCCATGGGCAACTCACATCTAATCTTCCTGTGTCATCACACAGATATCATATTTCCATCTAGCCTGTTGGAGTCTTCTAAACTAAGATGTAATTGCCCCAATTAATGTGACAGAATGGTTTCAGGAGTTGTACTCCTAACCTGATTACTGTTCTCTTTCTCAAAGAGAACATCTGCCTCATTTGGAACCTGCAAGTCCAAACAATTCTGCATGGTATCCACCAGATCTCCCATTGCTTCCCTTATCCGATATTCTTTACTCTAGATTGGCCTGGGCAAAAGTTACTTTGCTGGCCTGGTAAGGTTCCTGACTGCTGCTTTTGTGGTCTCTAACAAATTGTTAGATTGGGAGCATGTCTAAATCCTTGCTGCTTACAGGATAGGAAGGATGTTCCAGAAAGATCTATTATCCCTTGCCTAAGACCCTTGTTTTTTTTTTAAGTTGGGCCTATGAACAATTGTTTGCTGGTTGCCCACCCCTCAGTTGGACTATTTTATGACATCTAGAAGGTGAATGTCTTTCTGTATCCCTCAATGATAGAGAAATAAAATGGGATATTTTTACTTTTCTTGGGGTCCATTAGGAGACACAGGTCGTGCCCCTCCATGTGCTTGATCATGTTCTCGGTACTGATTTGCTACTAAACTGAGGCATGCTGGTAGTGGGCGGGGTTATTTAGGGCTGGTCAACAGATTTTTCTTGTTTGGCAATGTGCAGTTGTAGGAGATGGTATAACCCAAAGGCTAAAGTCTTCCTGTGTCTTTCAATGAATAAAAAAAAAAAAGGAAGTTATGGCGAGTGCAGAAATCTTATATTTTTTAAGACTTCAGGTTTTTGAGAGGATATATGAATGGTGATTGGGTGGGTGATTGAAAAGTTCACTGTGTCTATTCACAGATCCTGTTTCATTCATGGAAGCTGTAGTACTGCTTCTGTGAATGGAGGAGCTGGGCGGAAATGGCAGGCATATTCAGGCACTCTTGGTGGGAGCTTGTGACAGCTTCCACAGTTCTGTTAACCCTTGCTGCACTGGATTATTAAGGCTGCTGGGGTGAATGTACTCCTAATGTCCCTTGTGTGGATTTTGTGTTGTTTATTTTATTTTTTTGGTTGCACTTGGACTTGCCTTGAGTTCTATTTGCCTTTTAGGTCACTAAGGTCGTTAATGTCAAGATTCATAAATATGCATATAAGACCCAGACCTATCAAATACTCATTAGACCCAACTTGTGTTTTATAGCTCTGCTGTAGTCTGTCTTTTTTTATTTCTGAATGGGAGAGCGAAATTGCTAAAAAACAAAGTAGAAAAATTCTTATCTTGGCATACACCTCCTTCTTGTATACTAACCTGGAAGACTATAATTACGGTACAAATTATTAGCCAGATGGTATATACTCCCTACATGAAGTATGATCCCCAATCATCACCTGTGTTGGAGGGGTGTGTGCCACCAGGGTTTTTTGCAACAGGTGGGCCTGCCCAATTATATAGATTGCTGCAAAGATATTCTCTGCTTGGTTTAGAAAGTACTCTCTCTTATAATCCTTGGACAATTCTCTGCCACAACACCTTGTCCTCTGTTGACAGTATAACAAGTCCTTGATACCCCATCTGTTAAATGCAGATTACAGTCTGATATCAAAATATGGAAGATCATCCATCCCACACCTTCTCAGGGAATAGCTATTCAGAGTAAAAGATTTCTCATTGAGGAGATTGCATATGAAAATAAATCAGTTTATTAGCAATTTTGCATTAATTATGCTGGCTGTTTTTAACAAATTACTGTTATTTATAAACCCACACAATGAGGTAGCCCAGTAAAGATCTAGAAAAGAGAGTGTGTTTATGTTTTTCTTGCCTATCTGGCTCAAAGTGATACTAAAGCCTTGTTTTTTGTTTTTTTTTCATTTAAAAATAACAAATATGTTATACTTGCCTGCTCTGTGCAATGGTTTTTCACAGGTCATCCTCTTCTCGGGTTCCTCTTCGACCCTTCTGGCCCCTCTCCCCTGCCAAATGCCCCCATAGTATGCAGCTTGATATGGGGGCACCTGAGCCAAGTTGCAACTCCCTGTGTCCATGTTCCTTTCATACTTGTGATGTCATTTTTTTATTTTTAATAAAGATTTCGAGGAGTGCAGCAATATTTTGGACTTTTGTATAGGGCTGCAACTAACGATTATTTTCATAATCGATTAGTTGGCCGATTATTGTTTCGATTAATCGGATAATAGACTTAAAAAAAAACCGCATTTTTGAATTCTTTTGGGCCAATTTGTTGTTGGGCAGATTACAAAACACAAATTGCCGCAAAAACACATTACATGCTTTTCTGCAGCTGCTTCATTGAAGTATATTGAACCAAAAAAAAAAATGGCACCGTTTTGCGTTAAAAAGTCCTTGCCCTTTCCAAATACGCAGCAGCTGAAAAAAAATCATGGATGTGAACGTGTCCCATAGGAAAACATGTAAATGAACTGTAGTGTGTTTCTGCAAAAAGGGTTAAAAAAAAACAAAAATAAGTACAAAAAGAGCAAATAATTGCTACTGTAAGGGGTTCATTTTTTTTTACTGTGGGACAGTGAAAGTAATATTTACAGTAGCGATTTGCCTTTTTGTACTATAAATGGCTAATTTTAGTTTTTTTTTTAACCCCATTATGTTACTGGCCGATTAATCGATTATGAAAATTGTAATCAATTAATTTCATAATCGATTAGTTGTCGATTCATCGATTAGTTGTTTCGCCCCTACTTTTTGTATACTTCTTGGTCTCACAGATGAACTGTGCAGCACCTTCGTTCCTTGCTCACAACATACCAGAATGGCATTGGGAGCTGCATTGACTTGTTTTTTTGTGAGTTTTAGCGAATGTAATCAATTGGTGTACTATAACCCACCCCATATTATTTAGAAATATGAGGGCATGGAGGAGGGGGGAAGAAGGGAAGTGTCATTGACCACTGTGTATACACACTCTGGGGCAGATCCAAAGAGATCTGCACCCGCGCAGCGTATCTGAGATACGCTACGCCGCCGTAACTTACCCGGCTTTGGTTCGAATCCATAAAGATTTTGCGCCGTAAGTTACGGCGGCATAGTCCATCTCTCGCGGCGTAACGGCGTGTAATTCAAATCGCCGAGTAGGGGGCGTGTTTCATTTAAATGAAGCGCGTCCCCGCGCCGAACGAACTGCGCATTGCGCCGTCCCTAAATTTCCCGCCGTGCATTGCGCTAAATGACGTCGCAAGGACGTCATTGTTTTGACGTGGACGTAAATTACGTACATCCCGATTCACTGACGACTTACGCAAACAAAAAAATAAATAGCAGGTTTAACTATATGTCGAAAAAAGCCGACTAGAGACGAGGTAAAAGAATGCGACGGCCGCTCGTACGTTCGTGGATCGCCGGAAATAGCTAATTTGCATAGTCGACGCGGAAAACGACGTGGACGCCGAAGAATTGCATCTTAGATCCGAAGGCGTACGAAGATGTACGCCTGTCGGATCGAACCCAGATGCCGTCGTATCTTGTTTTGAGGATTCAAAACAAAGATACGACGCGGGAAATTTGAAAGTACGCCGGCGTATCAGTAGATACGCCGGCATACTCGCTTTGTGGATCTGCCCCTCTGTACTCATGTGGGCAGTGGTGCATTTTGGTTTTGTGATGCCCTAGGAAAGACTAAAACACCAGGCCAGTAAGGGGTGTGTAGTGTTCTATGAGGTGGGGGCGGGGTTTATAGGGAGGGGTGGGCAACTGAAACTGCATGTTCAGTAGATGACAACAGCTGGTCTTCACAATCTCAGCTGCAGTAGGGACAAAGGGAAGATGGAAGGGATAGGTAAAGGCAGGATTGTTATATAGCATACAATGAGTTTTTCAGCGCCTGGGTTTAAGGGAAAGTGTTGGAAGGAATTCTGAGACAGTGGATTATGCTGCCTCCTTTAGGAGAATTTGACACTGGGAACAAAAGTGTTTAATAGGTAGTAAAATCCCTCCCACTCATGCTTCAGTTTTTTTTTTTTTGCTGTTGTCCTAGGAGAATGGGCATCTTTTCTTCTCAGAAAAAAGCAAATACAATTTTTTTTTTTTTTTAAGACATTTTCTTCTTCAGTCAAGGTTGTTTTGGAATAACGATCGAGGTATGAGTGACTCTGCCTAATGATATGTGATATCCCCAAAAATGGTACAAACTAAAAATAAATGTAAATATAATAAAGTGACCTCAGTGTGCTGTCTCTTTAAATACTTTATTTTTTCTATCGCGTTAGGCCAAAAATTCTATCATGCTGGGGTGCTTGAAGCGATCAGACATCTTCCATCTAACAGCCCACAGTTGGTTTGTCTGATTTACACATGTTTAAAGCCCCCTACTGCTGCTGACGTACAAAATAAGTCAGCGGTAAAAAAGGGTTAAAGGCTGCCCCAAGCCACTGTATTTTTATGAATAAGTAAAATCTGAACTGTAGATTAAACAGGAGAACATTCAATTTCCAGAAAAAATAAAGGGGAGGGAGGGTGGGATATTTTTCCCAACGTAACTTCACTCTGACTGAAGGCCTCCTAGGACCCCTAGCTTGCCTACTCCCTGCAGCTCCACCTGTTAATGTCCTAGACACCAATCAAATGAGTACCATTTTTTTATGTTTTAGACAGAAAAATTCCATCAACACAAATTTAGCCCGGCCCCACAAATGCAAAACTAGTACAGTCTAATATTGATACCGACTTTCCAATCTAACCCATGATTTTTCTTTATTTAAAAATCCAATCTAACCCATGATTTTTCTTTTGGTCTTTTTTACCCATGCAATCACCCGTGACATAAGAATAGCGGTGTAATTCATTTTTTAATCTGGTAGCCCCAAACCACCTTGTGCCTTATCTCACCTCCAGACTTATACGGGGCTTTTTGTTCTGCCAAATGAACCTAAGCAATAGCGTGTTTAATATTTTAAAATATGTATTTGGGATTGGTAACATCTGCAGTTTATATAATATTTTAGGAAGGATTACCATTTTAAAACAGTTTATCCTACCTACCCATGACCTTTGTCTAGAGGCTATTTTATTTAAGTCGGTTTTGATGACATTCAACAGAGGGATAAAGTTCAGCTGGTAAATAGTCTCTAGTGAGGTTGTTATTTTAACTCCCAAGTATTTTAACTTGGTATCCCTCCATACAAATGAGAAGTCCTGTTTGAAAATTCTCTCCTCCTGTAGCCTCACACTTTTATATTGAGGATTTTGAAGTTTGAGACCTCACCATCGTTTTTTAGGGTTTTCATAAGGTTGGGGAGGGTTGTCCTGGGGCTTGTAATATAAAACAAAATATCATCGGCGTAAGCCGCTAGTTTATATTCCTCCCCATCGATTGATATTCCCGATATTGTGATTTTGTCTAATCCCAGCCAGCAAGGGTTCCAATACTAGAACATTCGATTTCGCCCCATTCACATAGAACAAATGTAGCAGCATTTTTGCTAGGCAAATATCTTTTTTTTTTTTTTTTTTGTATAATTGCACACCTAATGTTTTTTTTTATGTAAGGACTGGTACAAAAGACATGCAAAATATTTTTTTGGGGTTACATTTCCCTGTTATGTGATCACATGGTCTTGTATGTCATATATTCTCCTATATACACTTATGATAGGGTGCTTTTTTACCCTATTAACTAATGTTTTGTTATTTCTGTATTTGTATTGAATGAAAACTCTCAATAATAACTTGTTTTTTATGTGTGTTTTTGTAGATTAAAATATAACCTTAAGGATGTAGAAGATAGTCTTGAAGACTTTGGTCCACAGACCCTTCAGCTCTTATCTGCAGTAGAAGCGTTGGGTGAAAAATTTGGCATTGGTGTCCCTGTTTTGTTTCTTCGTGGATCTGTAAGTATCTGTGGTAAAGTTTTAAACCTTATATTTGCCATTATTTCTTTCCATACCACTGCAGGGAATGCATCATTATGGTTTGATCTACTGATGGCAACATTCGTTTTTTTTTTATCTTATGTTAAACTTTATAACCAGAACAGCCTGCTATGTATTTCTATTGAACTTTCTTGCAATCATGCATGACCGGAAGGTGGATCAATAGACATACATAGCAGGTGAATAGGTTTATATTCGTACTATAAAGAATGGGAATTCATAGTTGTCATTCCCATACTCTTATTGTACAAGTTTTAACATTTTTTTCACTATTGGGGCATGAAAGGTTTTAACAAAATCACTCGTCTGCAAGTCGTTCAAAATACGGCCGTTCGACTTGTGACTGGGAAAAAAACATGGGAATCAATCTCACCTTCTCTGAGATCCCTTCATTGGTTGCCGGTAAAAGACAGAATCACTTTCAAGGCACTCTGCCTAATGCATAAGTGTATTCAAGGTAACGCCCCCCAATATCTATGCGAAAAAATAAAAGCCCAAAACCCCAATCGCATTCTGCGATCCACCAATCAAAACCTACTCCAGATACACAAAGCCAGATACAAGTCAAAGGAGATCGAAGATTTGCAGTCCAGGGACCTCGACTGTGGAACGCTCTACCAGCCACCATCCGAATGGAGTTAGACCACTTGGCCTTCAGGAGAAAGATTAAAACCCATCTCTTCTGAGGTCAAAGGGTTCCTTGCCCTGAGAATGGATACAGCGCCCAGAGGCGATTCAGTTCGCATGTGCTGCGCTATATAAGTTTTTCACTCACTCACTCACTACCAGGCCCTGGTCTCACTGAAGTTGAGAACCACTAAAATATAAAGATGGACATCTTTTTGAAGTTATTTTTGTCATTGCTGAGCTGGTCTACATGTACAGTTATTTGGATCAGCCTTTCCTAAGCCTAAATTTAGATTGTTGTATCCAGACCCCACTACACTTGGACATGTAGTGCTATTCTGCAATGTGACCTTTGGCCACAGGTTTCTGCATTGTGGCATCTTCCAGACGCGTACACACGATCGGAAATTCTGACAACAAATGTTCGATGTGAGCTTTTTGTCGGAAATTCCGACCGTGTGTAGACTCCATCGGACATTTGCTGTCGTAATTTCCGACAACAAAAATTTGAGAGCCGGTTCTCAAATTTTCCGACAGCAAAAGTCCTTTTCGGAAATTCCGATCGTCTGTATGCAATTCTGACGCACAAAAATCATACGCATGCTCGGAATCGTTGAACTTCATTTTTCTCGGCTTGTCGTCGTTTTGTACGACTGCGTTCCTGACGTGTATGCAACACAAGTTTGAGCCACCATTCCGTTGGAAAAAAATCCACGGTTTTGTTGGAACTTCCGATCGTGTGTACGCGGCATTAGAGTTAGCTGTGTAGCATTTTCCAAGCCCAGAGAAATGACAATGCATGAGCCCCTGACCCTGTCTCTAAGGACTCACCTTCTGAATACGCAATGCACTGGAAACTACCTAGTTGCTAGGACTGCCAATCACCTGTAAGTTTCCCACTTCTTGACAGTCTCATTGTGAACTGGTTAGCGCTGAAGTCATCCACTGGGTAGAGTGTTGCATATGTGTGCTCCCTCTCCTGCCCTTCAACATTAAAGAAGCATCTTTTTCCTGCTGCTCCTATTTGCAAGAGACCTTGAATTCTATTCCTTTTTAATTTTTACTGCCCACGTACATTAACCTGGTCTCTTTCAGTCACCTGACCATTCACTTGTTGCTGGGTTTTTCGAGTACCAAATGCTACATTGTCTAGCACTGCAACATATCTTATTCTGGACACAGTCGGCTATTTCTGCTGTACCAGGTGCCCCAACTCGCACTCGACTAGCTGTTGCCGTGCTGCTAACAGCACAAATTCGGAGTCCCCTAACTCCAGTGGCTTGGAATTTTGCTTTCTGCTAAAGTATATGCCATCTTTATAGTCTTCCTTAGTCTGAGGTGGGTCCCTCCTCAAGGGAAGAATGTTGAGTCTTCTCAGAAGAAAATACAATTCCACGAACAACAAAGGTACCTTCAGATACCTTGTGGTTTCTGCTCATAGCCTTGTGGTGTTTGATCAAATTAGGCAAATGTGACAGGTTCACTTTAAGGTGTACACAGTTTAATTTTGTAGATATGTTTGATACTACAACCACATCTAAGTAAAACTTTTTGGCTTTTATGATCGCTTTCAATCAATTTTGTAAGGTTGAATCAAACAGGAAGAAATTACCATCTGCAAAAAATATTTTCACAGAAGTATAAAACTAGGATTTTTTTTTCTATTTCTGTCTTTTGCAAGTTGGAGAGTTGACTGACTGACTACCTCTAAATAATATATATTTGAAATTTCGGAATTTCAGTCCAATTTGGAAAACTGCTCTTGTGTGCGATAGAGTTGAAAGAAAACAATCCTAAATGCAATCAAAACTTCTTGAATGAAGCAATAACCACAGTATGGATGCAAAAAGGACTAGAATAGGCCTTAAAGACAATGGGGCAGATCCACAGAGCGAGTACGCCGACGTATCTACTGATACGCCGGCGTACTTTCAAATTACCCGCGTCGTATCTCTGTTTTGAATCCTCAAAACAAGATACGACGGCATCTGGGTTAGATCCGACAGGCTTACGTCTTCGTACGCCTTCGGATCTAAGATGCAATTCTTCAGCGTCCGCTGGGTGGCGTTCACTTCGTTTTCCGCGTCGAATATGCAAATTAGCTATTTCTGACGATCCACGAATGTACGAGCGGCCGTCGCATTTTTTTCCGGCGTCTCTAGTCGGCTTTTTCCGGCGTATAGTTAAAGCTGGTATTTAGTTGCGTATAGTTAAACCTGCTATGTTAAGTATTGCCGTCGTTCCCGCGTTTATTTTCAAATTTTTTTTTCCGTTTGCGTAAGTCGTCCGTGAATCGGGTGCGACGTCATTTAGCGCAATGCACGGCGAGAAATTTAGAAACGGAGCATGCGCAGTTCGTTCGGCGCGGGGACGCGCTTCATTTAAATGAAACACGCCCCCTACTCGCCGCATTTGAATTCCGCGCCGTTACGCCGCTTGAGATGCACTACGCCGCCGTAACACGGCGGAAATTCTTTATGGATTCGATTTAAAGCCAGGTAAGGTACGGCGGCTTAACGTATCTCCGATACGATGCACCGGGGCAGATCTTTGTGGATCTGCGCCAATGTTTCCAAAATAAGCTTTGGCCTATTCACACTGCATTTTCGTGTGCAAAACTCATTCATGCTGGTGTACATTTTTAAATCAAATAACTTTTTATTGAAAAGATATGGTTGTTTACAGCATAAAGGAACATATGACACAGCATAGGGAGAGACAAGGAAATAAGGCACACATTCGCCTGTGTAGCAGGTATTAAAGTAGTAAGTAATGCGGACCATCGTCAAGTTCCCAGGCACTAGCTAGCACAAAGCTGAGGTCGTATATCATATCATAGTCAAACACATAAGTGTACTGCAAAACATTAAACATGGGGGGAGTCACAGGAGAACTCCCAATAGGAGGGAGAAAGAAAGAAGGGACAGAAAATAAATAAAATGAGGGGTAGAGAGGAAAGAAGAGGGAGAGGTGATCGAGTTAGCTCATTTACCTTATCATGGCTGGTCCTCCCGAAGGCGCCAGGGCCCCCAGACAATGTCGTGGGTTTCCAATCTGTCCTGTATCCTGGCAGTCATTCTCTCCATCAGCTCCACATCCTTGATTCTAGCATGCAAGGCCTCTGGGCTAGGGGGGGAGCGTTTTTTCCAATTTAGGGCTATAAGGCAGCGGGCAGCTGTGAGGATATGGCGTGTTAACTTTTTACAAGGCGTAGAGACTCTCAGGGGAGATAGGCCAAATAGGAAAAATTTGGGGGACATGGGGACCTGTGTATCAGCAGTCGATACACCTCGGTCCAGTAGGGGGTGATCAACGGGCAACTCCAGTAAATGTGGAAGAGGGAGCCTTTATCCCCCTGACATCGCCAGCATCGATCAGAACTAGTGGGGTATATGGCGTGAAGCACGTCAGGGGTCATATGGGCAGCACAGTGGTGCAGTGAGTAGCAGCAAAAGGTTCGCTGGTTCGAATCCCAACCACGACACCATCTGCCTGGAGTTTGCATGTTCTCCCTGTGTCTGCGTGGGTTTCCTCCGGGTACTCCGGTTTCCTCCCACACTCCAAAGACATGCTGGTAGGTAAATTGGATCTCGTCCAAAAAAATTGGCCCAGTCTATATGTGTGTATGACTGTGTGTCCCTAGTGTGTCATGATCCTACGGGGTAAAAATGACCGCACCAGCCAAGCAGATACTGGCTGGAAAAAGCGCCCAGAGGCGATTCAGTTCACATGCGTTGCGCTATACAAGTCATTCATTCATATACCAAAATAGAAGGACCTTATATGCATTCTCCTTATACAGCGTACAAAGTGAGCTCTTAGCTGCCTGGGACCAGATAGTCCGCCATTGCTCTATGGGTATAAACGCTCCGAGGACAGTCCACACGATCGCGACAGCCGACGCCAAAGTCGTCGGAGCTGTGACATGGAGCCCAGCAAGCGTTCAGGGGGATCCTCCACATTCGCACTCCAGAGCAAGTTATTAGGGTGAGTCGGGGCTAGCCAAAATGTTTCTGGTGTACATTTTTACTGCAATGTGTTGTCAACACGAATTGCAGTGCTCTATTTTTGTATTTCTTTACTTTACATTTCAATGTATTGTAAAATGCCACAGCATGTTGTGTTACAGAAAACTGGAATGTGCTGCACAAAAATGCAATATATTCTACCTGTTTTCTGCATGTGGGTTGGTACGAACTGAAGCAATAGGACATAAGGCAAATTGCCTGTTTGTTTTTGTTTTTTTACAGAAACCTTTGCTCAGCAATGCAGCCCAATGCAGTTGATGCAAATGAGCCCTAATGCCTGATTCACAGCTTTGCAGGTTGCAGTTTGCTTATTGCAGGTGCATTTTTCATTTTTTCAATGCATGCTTTTCATCCATTGAAAACTATGGAACAAAAAAACAGAAAAAAGTCCCTGGTCCTTTCCATAAAACACAGATGTGAACTACATCCATAGGAAACTGTACTGTGTTTCTGCAAAACTGAAAAGGCAATAAAAAATGCATAGGTGTGAACCAGGCCTAAATCCTTCATTGGAGTCAGATGCACTGCTCCTTTTGTTCTCCCTCCTTCTTGAAAAGATATACCCAAGAAAAAAAATAAACTACACTGGTTAACAGTCAATAATAGGGTGGCTGCATTAGTTGTTTTCTTTTTTCTGGCTAAGAATATTTTCTGAAATTACAAAAAAAATCCTGTTGATCTTGCTAAACATCTGGTGGCTTTGTAACAACTAACCCCCCAAATCTAAACAATTTTGTCATCTTTTCCACCTATCTTCTGTGAACTATAGTGCAACTGTCCTATGTGTAATGGAGATGAAAGGGGAAAGTGTTTTGTAGATTCTATCAGGAAAGCAGCTTAGTATCATAACACTGCTCCTCCATAAGTTTATGAGTGATTATTGCCACCCAAGGACAGGAGGCGTTGAATTCAGCTGTTAGGAAAATATTAGAAAGTACTGCCGAGGGCAGTTACTTTTTGTTGACCTTTGGAGCCCAACATTTGGTAGCATCCAAACTGGGATCTGGCAGTTATGAACTAATAGGCTTATAACATTAACCACTTCCATACCAGGTACTTACGCAGCTTCCCGCCCAAGCCAATTTTCAGCTTTCAGCACTGTCGCACTTTGAATGGCAATTGCGCGGTCATGCTACACTGTACCCAAACAAAATTGGCGTCCTTTTTTCCCCACAAATAGAGCTTTCTTTTGGTGGTATTTGATCACCTCTGCGATTTTTTTTTTTTGCGCAACAACTAAAAAAAGGCTGAAAATTTGGAAAAAAAATTACGTTTTTATTTTTTTCTGTTAATTTTTTTGTAAATAAGTTTTCTCTTTCAATTACGGGCACTGATATGGCGGCACTAATGGGCACCGATGAGATGGCACTGATGGACATCGATGAGGTAGTACTGACGGGCACAGATGAGGTGGCACTGATTGGCGGCGCTGGTATGCGACACTGATGGGCACACATAGGCGGCACTGATGGGCACACATAGGCGGCACTGATGGGCACACATAGGCGGCACTGATGGGCACTCATGGGCGGCACTGGGCACTCATAGGCGGCACAGATGGGCACTCATGGGCGGCACAGATGGGCACTCATGGGTGGCACAGATGGGCACTGCTAGGTGGGCACTGGGCATGGATGGGCACTGTGGGGTGGCACTGATGGACACTGGGGTGGCGCTGATGGACACTGGGGTGGCGCTGATGGACACTGGGGTGGCGCTGATGGACACTGGGGTGGCAGCACTGATTGTTGCCAGTCAGTGCCCATTTGTGGGCACTGACTGGCATCTTTTTTCTTTATGTTTTATTTTTTATTTATTTTTTTGACTTTTTTTTTTTTTTTTAGCTTTTTTTTTTTTTTGCCCACCCTGGTGCTCCAGGGTGGGCACCCTGGTGGTCCAGTGTGGCGATCCGAGGGGGGGCTGCGCTGATAAACAATCAGCGCTAACCCCCCCTGTCAGGAGAGCCGCCGATCGGCTATCCTCTACTCGCGTCTGTCAGACGCGAGTGAGGAAGAGCCATCGGCGGCTCTTCCTGTTTACATCGTGATCAGCCGTGGTTGGACACGGCTGATCACGTGGTAAAGAGTCTCCGCCGGAGGCTCTTTACCGAGATCGGAGATGCAGGGTGTCAGACTGACACCCCGCATCACCGATCGCCGCGATGCGCGCCCCCACGGGCGCGCGCGGCATGAAATCCTGCAGGACGTTCTAGAACGTCCTGTCAGGATTTCATAACCACTTCCCGGACGTAAATCGGCCATAGGCCGGGCGGGAAGTGGTTAAACAGGTTTGCATTAAGCTTCATGTCAATTGTTTCATGATTTGCACAGATACTGCAACTTCTGCATATCTAAACAATACAGTGGCTCTTTTAAAATAATTTTTGTTTTTGATTCACCTGTCTTTTGCATTATGTAAAAAAGTTAGTACAAATTGTCTTTGCAAAAAATGCAATATATAAATCTTTAAAAAGCCATTTAAAATAATTTACCAGACGAAATGATTATTTTTGTTTTTCATACACCTGTACATTTTATCCCTCATGATAACTAGCTGCAGATGGGCTTTCAGGCAGTCCCAAAATAGATCACAGGAGGGGGATCAGGTTTCGTCTATTTATATGAAAAACTAGTCAGTCTGGTGAAGTGAAAGTTCTCCTGGGAACTTTCGAATTAGGACGTTGTCATTGATGAAATTTTATACTGCCTTTGTTACGATGAAAGATAAAGAGATCTCCAGAAAGGAAACCTCTAAAGTAAAAAAAAAAAGAAAGAAAGAAATAAGTGGTTTGCTGTGTCTGATCACATTTAATGAGATGTTTCTCAAATCAGTCTGCAAAGGCAGCAATCATAACTGATTTGTAGTTTCAATGTTTTCTGCTTTTAATGCTAAGATATCACTTTCATTTAATTATTAGTCGGTGTTCCTGTTAATAAACCACCAATTGTTGGTGTACAGTTTAGATCAAAACACTTTATAAGGGCCTGTTCAGATGCAAATCAACTGCTTTAACCACTTAAGCCCCGAACCTTTAGGCAGCTAAATGCCCAGGCCAGGTTTTGCGATTCTGCACTGCGTCGCTTTAACTGACAATTGCGCGGTCGTGCGACGTGGCTTCCAAACAAAATTGACGTCCTTTTTTTCCTACAAATAGAGCTTTCTTTTGGTGGTATTTGATCACCTCTGCGGTTTTTATTTTTTGCCCTATAAACAAAAATAGAGTGACAATTTTGAAAAAAAATGCAATATTTTTTACTTGTGGCTATAATAAATATCCCCCAAAAACATATATAAAAATTTTATTTTTCCTCAGTTTAGGCCGGTACGTATTCTTCTACCTATTTTTGGTAAAAAAAAATCGCAATAAGCATTTATCAATTGGTTTGCGCAAAATTTATAGCGTTTACAAAATAGGGGATAGTTTTTTTTTTTTTTTTACTACTAATGGCGGTGATCAGCGATTTTTTTCGTGACTGCGACATTATGGCAGACACTTAGGACAATTTTTACACATTTTTGGGACCAAAAATTGCATTGTTTATTGTGAAAATGACAGTTGCAGTTTGGGAGTTAACCACAGGGGGCGCTGAAGGAGTTCAGCTTCACCTAGTGTGTGTTTACAACTGTAGGGGGGTTTGGCTGTAGGTCTGACGTCATCGATCGAGTCTCCCTATAAAAGGGATGACTCGATCTATGCAGCCGCCACAGTGAAGCACGGGGAAGCCGTGTTTACATACGGCTCTCCCTGTTCTTCAGCTCCGGGGAGCAATCGCGAGGGGGCGGCTAAAAACGAATAGCCGTGCCCTCATCCCGGATCGCTCCCTGAGGCTTTCCGACCGCCGCATGTCCTGGGGGGTCCCGATCGGACCCGCGGAAAGGCAGCTAAGTGCGGGCACGTCGTTCTGCCTGTCCGTGCCATTTTGCCGACGTATATGTACATGCATCGGTCATTAAGAGGTTAAAGGCGCAACTAATCCTTGTATTCTTCCCAGTTTCGGCCATCGAGCGTGTGCCGACTGTAGCTGCGCGCTGGGTCGTCCACGACATGCCCGTTGCTCTACGGGTGGCCGGTGAGCTATGTGCTCCAGGGCTTGCATAAAGACCGGTCTACAGGGCCGAGTCGCAGTAGCCTGGCCGACAATCATCTCTGTTACCATGCGGAAGATGCGCCGTCCAGGATGCTCCAGCATAAATCCACAGGAGGGTAAGTACTACTACCTTGCTTCGGCAAGAAAATAGAGCTGGGCATCCCTGGAGAGGTGAGTAAAGGGCTCTATATTTCCCTTCTCCCCTCCTTCCCCTTCCCTCCTCCCTAGACTGCTGAGGTGGGGGTTGCCCTGGGGAGCTCCACCTGAGAACCAATATAAAGTATAAGTGCATAGATATGGCATAGTTGTGTCCATGTTGTCAGCTGCTGCTTCCCCCTTTAATGTAGAGAGCTGCATAAGAGATTCTGCTGCTGTGTGTCTGGCGACCATTTTTTCTGTGACCATGCTGGATTGTTTGTAAACCTGGCGGCCATTTTCTTGTAGCCACTGTTGGCCTCTACTCGGAGCTCGGCGGCCATACTTCTGGGGTCTATATGCACTACGGTGGCCATTTTCTTGTAGCCGCTCAGCGCTGGAGGTGTTGCTCACACGGCGCCAAAGGGGGGGCTGTACCGCGTCTCCCGGCCGCTCAGCGGCCTGCGCCCCAAGAAGGGCGCTTAGAACAGCTATTTCCGGCAGCATTTCCCCATGAAACTGGGGCCTCTAGCATCCCGCCCAGCGGCCATTATTTGGTAGCCCATGAAAGTATTACAGCATTGGCGGCCATGCTTTTGGGGCCTCAGTATGCTTGACCTCTAGCGCCAGAGCGGCGGCCATCTTATAAATCAGCAGCCAAACAGACACACGCTGCTGACTAGCAAACAAGCTGATAAGGACAGCAGCCTTGTAGATAGCAGCCATTTAGCAGACTGACAGTTATATTCAGTGGACAAGAAGCAGCTCAGCTAAATGGCACTGCACTGCACTGCTGGTTCCAGGGTGGTGAGTCCTCTGGGGGGGGGGGGGTACCCCTCATCTCTGCTGCAGTTAGGAGGGTGGGTTGTCCACCTTGCATGGAATCCCTGTGTCAAGCGTGTGGGCAGCATGGCGTCAGAAACAGACGTTTTTTTCCCTGAAACACCTGAGCTGGCAATTGATGCCCCTGTACCCGATGTATCAGTGGGACGCTATGTCGGCAATCCTAGATGCCTTCATTGCCAAGGTGTAATCCGCGTGTGGAAGAACGGGGGCTAGAAAGCACCCCCCGCCATCTTCTGGGGACAACTCCGATACGGAGCCAGGTCTAGCTACCACTCAGGACCCTGCCAGGTATCTGACGGTGCAGACCTAGAGCGGCCAGACAGTGAGGATGACTCTGAACCCAGGTCAGCTTGCGAGAAGGCTCTGGTGAGTGACCTTATCACTGCAGTGCGAGGTACCCTAAAAATAGAGGGGTCTGTAGAAGCAACAGAAGCGCCGGTCCCCTTTGGGTTCCGTAAGGCGACACGCACTGCTAAAGTGTTCCCTTTTGTGTCTTATTTAGACAAACTTTTATACAAGGAATGGGACAGACCACAAAAAAATGTTGTACCTAAAAACCTAGCGGTATGTTACCCACTGGAGGAGAGTTTCTTAAAGAAATGGACCTCGCCCCCCATAGTGGACCCTCCTGTGTCCAGACTAAACAAGCTTGCTACCCTTCAAGGACCCGGCGGACAAGAAGGCAGAGTCACTCACGGAGTGGGCAAAGTTACTGCTCAATGGGTTACAAACACATCATGCTTCCACCCACGAGGTAGCCCTAGCGGTGGCTGTTATGTCAGCTAAGACGGGTTCTGAGCTGGCAGCCTTGTCATGAAAGGCTCCCTATCTGATCTTCCACAAGGATAAGATGGTGCTGCCTTAGATTCTTCCTATGGTCATTTCAACCTTCCATCTCAAGGAAGACATTGTACTGCCATACTTGTGTCCTCATCCGTCGAATCCTAAGGAGACGACGTGGCATTCCTCGGACGCTGTCCGAGCTCCGAGAATATACTTGTCTGTTACTGCTCCGTTCCGGAGTTCAGACTCACTGTTTGTTTCGGTGGCTGGTCCCAAGAAGGGCCCAGCAGTCTCATCGGCCACCATTTTGAGGTGGACCCGACAGATCCTGATCAGGCTTACGCCATAAAGGGTCGAGCGCCTCCCTATCATGATGCATTCGACCAGGGCAATGGTGCCTCTTGGGGTTTCTGACATCAAGTGTCTGTTTCCCAGGTGTGTAAAACTCACACCTTAACTAAAGGTGAGCATAAAATCCAATTTTTTTTGCAGGTAACAGCGAGACGCAATGAACTACCTCGATGCTCCATAGCGCAGTGATAGTTCATTGATGACTACAAGCTAACATCCTCTAAGGACGTTGGGACTTGTAGTTCATTCAAACATACAGAACTCTGTGTCTGAATGACCCGGCCATTTTGTTTTCAAACCATGACAGCTAGTACGGGAAACTTTTCTCCCCATACCGCTGACACAGAGAGAGGGGCAGCGGGCAGTGGCTGCAGCAGTGGGACAATGTAACCTGTTCAACCCTAAAATTGGATAGAACATGTAACATGTTCCCTAAGGTCAACTTATCCTTTAAAGTGATTCAGTTTCTCTGTCATGAATGTAGCTGTATACAGAATATAAATTGTGAGAGAGAGAGAGAGAGACTTGTAAAGCGCAACACATGCAAACTGAATCGCCTCTGGGCGCTGTATCCATTTCATGGGTAAGGAACCCCTTGACCTCAGAAGAGATGGGTTTTAATCTTTCTCCTGAAGGCCAAGTGGTCCGACTCCAGTCGGATGGTGGTTGGTAGTGCATTCCACAGGCGAGGTCCCTGGACTGCAAATCTTCGATCTCCTTTGGACTTGTATCTGGCCTTGGGTATCTGGAGGAGGTTTTGATTGGTGGACCGCAGAATGCGATTGGGGTTATGGGCTTTTATTTTTTCGCATAGATATTGGGGGGCGTTGCCTTGAATACACTTATGTATTAGGCAGAGTTGTGATTCAAATGAGGTGCCAACATCCTAATATATAATTTAGAGCAGGGTTCTCAAATGATCATGACTCTGCCTGTGGGAGTCATGCTTACATAGTTAGTCAGGTTGAAAAAATACACAAGTCCATCCAGTTCAACTATAAAAAAAATAATGATAATATAATACAATCCCATATACCCAATTCTATACCCACAGTTGATTCAGAGGAAGGCAAAAAAAAACAGCAGAGCATGTTCCAATTTGCTACAGCAGGGGAAAAAATTCCTTCCTGATCCCCCGAGAGGCAATCAAATTTTCCCCGGATCAACTTTACCTATAAATGTTAGTACCCAGTTATATTATGTACATTTAGGAAAGAATCCAGACCTTTCCTAAAGCAATCTACTGAGCTGGCCAGAACCACCTCTGCAGGGAGTCTGTTCCACATTTTCACAGCTCTTACTGTGAAGAAACCTTTCTGTATTTGGAGATAAAATCTCTTACTCTAGATGTAAAGAGTGCCCCCTTGTCCTTTGTGTTGACCGTAAAGTGAATAACTCAACACCACGTTCACTATATGGACCCCTTGTATATCTGTACCTGTTGATCATATTCCCCCTTAATCTTCTCTTCTCAAGAGTAAATAAATTCAGTTCTTCTAATCTTTCCTCATAGCTGAGCTCCTCCATGCCTCTTATCAGTCAGCCTGCTTAACTGTCAGCCTTGCAATGCCTCAACTTGTAGTTTTGCAACAGCTGGAGGGCCGCCTGTTCGAGACCACTGATTTAGGCCCCTTTCACACTGGGGCAGGACGTGAGGTGGCGGTATAGCAGTGCTAAAAATATACCGTCTGAATTGCCGCGGAATTGCAGCGTATTCGGCTGCTAGCGGTGCAGTATTAACCCCCGCTAACGACTGAAAAAGGGTTAATACCGCCCGCAATGCGCCTCTGCCGGGGGGCATTGACGGCGATATTACCGCGGTTTCCCATTGTTTTCAATGGGAAGGAGCGGTAAACACACCGCTCCAAAGATGCTGCTTGCAGAAGAATTTTTTTCTCCCGCCAGCGCATCGCTTCAGTGTGAAAGCCCTCGGGCTTTCACATTGAGAATGCAGTGCAGGAGTTTTTCAGGCGGTATTTAGGCGCTATTTTTAGCGCTAAACTGCCTGAAAAACTCCTCGGTGTGAAAGGGGCCTTAGAGGAACCAATACAAAAATACCCAAATATATAAAAACTTAATTGACTTTTCTTTTATACAGAGAATAAAATTGTATAAAAACGGTGGCTAATTAGACAGAGAAAAAAATATTCACTCATAAATACACTATTTCAAAATCTCAATATTAGAGTATCCATAAGATGACAAACACGAATTCCTGTAAATGACATATATGCTTTGTTGTAAATGTGGTAATCAACACACAAAGAATATAATGGGATTTAGCCCTTGCCCACTGCATTTCAAGTAACTTTTCCTCATGGGCAGAGATGAAACTTCAAGATCTGTATATTGATACACAATAAGATCGTAAATGCCCTGGACATGGTTAAACAATGAGAGTATATACTTATTAGCTTATGCAAGTTCAAATCAATCCAGCCCTTGAATCCAGTGGGCACCCATGGCACATGGAGAGGGGAGGAGCCTGCAAAAACTGTGACAGCTAATCAGCCTTATTTGGAAAAATAACTAATAACTACTATCATGTAAGAAAGGGGAATCTCGCAGGACCACTATATACATATAAATCCCAACAATTTGTCCTATTTCCCACAAAGTGATATTTTTACAATCCCATAGCTCTGGCAGAACAAAAACCTTAAACCTTATATTTATATGCTATCACCCTAAATGCAGCTTTGTAAAAATGTGCACAAAAAATTTAAAATAACAAAAGGAAAACAGTAATTGTAACTAGGGTTGTACCGATACCACTTTTTTAGGACCGAGTACAAGTACCGATACTTTTTTTCAAGTACTCGCCGATACCGAATACCGATACTTTTTTTTAAATGTGTCCCCAAATGCAGCCATGTCCCCCCACAAATGCAGCCATGTCCCCCCACATATGCAGCCATGTCCCCCCACATATGCAGCCATGTCCCCCCACATATGCAGCCATGTCCCCCCACATATGCAGCCATGTCCCCCCTATATGCAGCCATGTCCCCCCTATATGCAGCCAGGTCCCCCCATACCTAGATGCCGCCACCGCCGCATGGGTTAAACAGCGTGCGGGGAAAATCACAGCTTTCATTTGAATAGCTGTAGTATTGCGGATGGGGCAAGTATTCTATTTAGGTATCGGGGGTATTTGAGGGAGTACAAGTACTCCCGCAAATACTCGGTATCGATACTGGTATCGGTATCGGGACAACCCTAATTGTAACTTTTGTTTTTTTATAGTTCACCACTGTGAAAATGCATTTTCATAAACAGTGTACCCTCTGTTCTCCAAGACCAAACAAAGCACTAGTTTGTAACAAACATCTTCCAACTGTGTGTGCCTGAATAACTCACTAGATATACAGTATCTCAAAAAAGTGAATACACCCCTCAAATTTTTGTAAATCATTTTTTTTATATCTTTTCATGTGACAACATTGAAGAAATTACACTTTGCTTATAATGTAATGTAGTGAGTGTACAGCTTGTATAACTTTGCTATCCCCTCAAAATAACTCCACTCACACAGTCACTAATGTCTAAACCGCTGACAACAAAAGTGAGTACACCCATAAGTGAAAATGTCCAAATTAGCCACCAACATCCCCCCCCCCCACTGTCATGTGACTCATTAGTGTTACAAGGTCTCAGGTGTGAATGGGCAGCAGGTGTGTTTCAATTTGGTGTTCTTGCTATCACTCTCTCATACTGGTCACTGGGAGTTTAACATGGCACCTCATGGCAAAGAACTCTCTAAAGGATCTGAAAAAGAAGAATTGTTGCTCTACATAAAGCTGTCCTAGGCTATAAGAAGATTGCCAAGACCCTGAAACTGAGCTGCAGCACAGTGGCCAAGACCATACAGCGGTTTAACAGGACAGGTTCCACTCAGAACAGGCCTCGCCATGATAAACCAAAGGAGTTGAGTGCACATGCTAAGCGTCATATCCAGAGGTTGTCTTTGGGAAATAGACATATGAGTGCTGCCAGAATTTCTGCAGAGGTTGAAGGGGTGGGAAGTCAGCTGTAATTGCTCAGACCATACGCCGCACACTGCATCAAATTGGTCAGAGGAAGCCTCTTCTAATGATGATGCACAAGAAATCCCTCAAACAGTTTGCTAAAGGCAAGCAGACTAAGGACATGGATTACTGGAACCATGTCCTGTGGTCTGATGAGACCAAGGTAAACTTGGTTCAGATGGTGTCAAGCATGTGTGGTTGCAACCAGGTGAGGAGTACCAAGACAATAGTGTCTTTCCTACAGTCAAGCATGGTGGTGGGAGTGTCATGGTCTGGGGCTGCATGAGTGCTGCCAGCACTGGGGAGCTACAGTTCATTGAGGGAACCATGAATGCCAACATGTACTGTGACATACTAAAGCAGTGCATGATCCCTTCCCTTTGGAGACTGGGCCACAGCGCAGTATGCCAACATAACGATAACCCCAAACACCCCTCCAAGACCACAGCCTTGCTAAAGAAGCTGAAGGGCTTGTGTTCTCTGGTGCAGCCCTTTGCATGGATGCTGCTGAGTTACACCTCCTATACTTTACGCTGTACGTACAACTTGCGCGCACCAGTCGTAGCCTGCGTCGGGCGCAAGTACGATCGTGATTTGGCGTATCTCCCTCATTTGCATATTTGAAAAGATAATCAATCGGAGCGCCATATGCCCCCACTCTACGCTGGCGTAGGCAGGTTACGTCGGTGGAATGAAGCTTGTTTTTAGGCATATCTTAGTTTTGTGGTCACGGCGCATAGATACGACGGCGCATATTTGCACTTGCGCGGCGTATCTCGAGATCGGCGCAAGTGCTATGTGAATCCGGGCCACTGTGTCTAAATGTATTCCTATGATTCTAAATAGGGATAGCTACTTCCCGTTCCATCCATAAGTGTTGATTATAAATATGCTGTAAACCATTTTTTTTTTTTTTCAGTTACACACTTGATAACCAAGCATAAGATGTTTTCTTCATTGTAAATCAATTTTTTATTTTTTTTGCAATCATAGACTTCTCAGCGTTTACCAGACAGATATCGCCGCCATCCTCTGTTTGGTAAGGGAAAATCTTGGACTGAGGTTTTCTGGAAGGCTTTGGCACGGCTATTGATCACTGAAGGCTATCTCCAAGAGTCCACTGGTCACAGCAAGTTTGCAACTACATGTGGTCTTGCAAACAAGGTAAAACTTTTTAAGGAGAAATTGCACTTTTTTTGTTTTTTACAGTAGAGCTGCACGATTCTGGCCAAAATGAGAATCACGATTTTTTTGCTTAGAATGAAGATCACGATTCTCACGGCGTAAAATCTTTTACATTTATACAAAAAAATATGGGCTAACTTTACTGGCTAGTTTTTTTTTTTAATTCATTAAAGTAATTTTTTCCAAAACGATTGCATTTAAAAAGACTGCTGCGCAAATACAGTGCAACACAAAATATTGCAGCAACCACCATTTTATTCTCTAGGGTCTCTACTAAAAAATGATATAATGTTTGGGGGTTCTAAGTACTTTTCCAGCAAAAAAAATAATGATTTTAACTTGAAAAGAGCTGTCAGAAAAAGGTTTGGTGTTTAAGTGGTTAAACGTTCCTAATTTACATACAGAAGTTTATTCCTTTGATGTACAAGTCAATGTGATACAATGTTTAGACTTAACTTTCCACTGATCAAGAATGTTTTCAAAACTTGGCAGGCTGCCCAGACTTTGACTTTTGGCTGAGAGCAGACAGGAAATTCTTTGCATACCAAAGTGCAGAGAGGAAAAAATTTTCATGTCGAAGATCTTGAAACCCTGTGTCAATAATTCGCAATGGGAAAAAGATCGCGATAACGATTCTTGACGATTAATCGTGCAGCTCTATTTTACAGTATGCAGCTCTGGGTGGGAAAAAGTACATGTTGTACCTTGTCCCATTGTCTAAGGTGCCTTGTAACACTAGCTACAATGTCAAACAGTCCTCCCCTTTTGACGTATGACTGCCTGGCACCACAGATAGCAGGTAGATGACTGCATTGCTAGCAAACGCTTGTCTCTGGCACTGGCAAGAGGGAAGTGAGGCGCCGCACCTCTCTGCATTCCTTATGCTGGTGCTGGCCACCAGCTCAACATATATTATTGTACTGAATCAGGAAGCAAATGCTTCCAGCCTAGTTCTGCCCTGGTTTAGAGATCAAATCACTACTTATCAAATTAACTGCGGAAGCAGTTAAGATTTCCAAAATAACTCCACTCAGGCATTTGGAGGACAGATTTGGTTATCTCTAAAACCGTTTATAATGGAGAATAGATATCGATGTTTAAAATCTTCTATTTCTCAACCGATCAAACGGTCGGCACAGAACCTGTTAGTGATTTTAAGTGCTTTGATTTTTTATTTAATTTTTGTCTTTGGCAGGGAAGAGACTGGATGAGTAAAGCCATGAATGAGTCCTGTCCATCCCTGCTTCTGCAACCAAATGAGGAGTTGTGTTCTCAAAGACCGCCTGCTGTAAGGTAACTTGTCACTGAGCAGCCAAAATCCCATTTTTTTTTGCAGTACCAAAGATAAATGTAGGTAGCGCATCATTTTTGTGTGTGTGTATGTATATACAATGTGGGTGGCTTTATATCAGAATAACTTCAGCAGAAACGAGAAGTGATCCATTATTGACTTTAACCACTTCAGCCCCGGACCATATTGCTGGTCAATGACCGGGCCCCTTTTTGCGATTCTGCACTGCGTCGCTTTAACTGACAATTGCGCGGTCATGCGACGTGGCTCCCAAACGAAATTGGCGTCCTTTTTCCCCACAAATAGAGCTTTCTTTTGGTGGTATTTGATCACCTCTGCGGTTTTTATTTTCTTTATCGTACATCACGGGACACAGAGCGGCATTCATTACTATATGGAGTACCTTCAGGTGTAGACACTGGCAATCTCAAACAGGAAATGCCCCTCCCTATATAACCCCCTCCCATAGGAGGAGTACCTCAGTTTTTACGCCAGTGTCTTAGGTGTTAGTCATGGTTTAGCTTGCCTCCGCATCCTTGGGATTAGGTGAGCTACCGGTTCTGTCCAAAAAAGCCTCAGCGCTAAAGTGGTCAGTAACCGGACCCCAAACCCTTGGGGTATAGCCCATAATGCTTTTCTTTTTAGAGAGCTGGACCCTGGGCCCAGAACTTAGAAACCTTTGGGTACCTAAAGTTTTCTGTTGCCAGGGTGCTATATGGGCCCAGGACAGTGGATCCTTCATAGGAACCCAGGGCCTGAAGGTCTAGACATCCCCACGGAGATGGGGGAAGATTGGGCCTCTTGCTTGGCAAAGTCCTGCGGCATGGAGCAGGTAAGTGAGGGGAAAACTTGCGGAACTTGGTTCTTAGCAGGTTTTTTTCTGGGGGGTCACAGGGGACATGCCTAAAGTTATGCACTGCATCTGGCAAACTAGTCACATATCATAAAGATAGGATGGCTCTCTATGTATTATTCCCCATAAGATGTGACCTCCCTTGTAGTGTTGGAAAAGCATTGAGTGGGGCCTGTGTTATATAAAAATATATGTGTGTGTCAGAGAGCTTTGCTTACCTGCAGGCCTCCAGGCGATGCTCCATTCAGTCTTCCTCCTCAGAGCCTGCAAGCAGGCAAAACGCTGGCCTCCTCATGGTTCCAGGCTGCAGGCCGCAGTTTGCTGGAACAGAGAGGTCCCTTCCTCCCAAAATCCCCCCCCCCTCCCCCTGTCGGGAGGGGCATTTCCTGTTTGAGGTTGCTGGGGGGGAAGGGCGGGTCAGTGGCTTAAAGGAAGGGGCGGCCCTTCCTTGTTTGTTCCATCAATACTTTGGAACTGAGGAGAAAGACCAGAGCGGCAGCACGGGGCGCCGAGGACACACAGTGGCCAGAAAGGATATTGCAGTCTTCAGAGGACTGTTTTGTCAAGCCTAGAAATAGGCTGTTTCTTTTCCATCTCATAGTTTTTCTTTGCAATACTACTCAGGGGGACAGAATGTTTTTTCTTTCCTGGATTTGAAACAAAAACGAAAAAAAAAAAAAAAAAAAGTCATCTAGGGGAGAGGAAGCATTTTTTTATCCCCCAAACAGGTGTTTGGACAATTAACTTTTATAGTTCCAAATACCAATAGGTAGCAGGTGTACCTCGGTATTGTACCATGGTATGCCGCTGTTTTCCCTACAGGGAGCCTTGGGGCCATCGGGATCTGGGGCTGGAGCTGACGCGGGTCAGTCCAACCCTAAGATGGTCACGGAGGAGGTATTACTCACCTCTTTAAAAGAGATGAGAAAAGCATGGGAAAAAAAAAAAAAAAATGATATCCGCAGCTATGCGGGGCAGTAAGCGGAATAGATCTCCGTCGCCCGAGCGCGGACCCTCAGAAGAGGAGGTCCTTTCCTCAGGGGAATTGGACGACCTCTTGGACACGGACCAAGTAGGTTCAGGGATCGAAGACCCGGATACAGAGGAGTCTGGGGCAGTCTCCCTGAGGGAGAGCTGGTGGATTCAAGGATTGTCGGACTTGGTCCATAGGACATTCAACTTGCCAGTACCAGATCTCCAGGTATCGACGGTTTCAGCTTTGGGCTCACTGAGGGCGCCTCAAAGCAATGCTGTGTTTCCGATCCATCCTCTATTAGAGGGAATTTTGTTCCAAGATTGGAACAAGCCAGATAAGATCTTCTTACCACCTAAAAGGTTCTCTGTCCTATATCCTATGGAAGAAAAATTTTCCAAAAGATGGGCTACTCCTGCAGTGGACGCAGCCATCTCATGTGTTAACAGATCGTTAACATGCCCTGTAGAAAACATACAGGTGTTCAAGGATCCAGTTGATAAGCGCTTGGAAGCACTACTTAAGAACTCCTTCACTACTGCAGGGGCAGTAGTACAGCCAGCTGTGGCTGCGATTGGGGTCGCTCAAGCATTATCGGATCAATTTAAGCAGATGCTTAAACTTATTCCGGCCCAGCAGGCAGAAAAATTTTCGGATGTCCCTAAGGCCATATGTTTTACGGTAGACGCAATCAAGGATTCTATCCAGCAAGCGTCACGTTTATCGTTATCCCTTATCCATATGAGAAGACTCTTATGGTTAAAAAGCTGGGAGGCTGAGCCCCCATGCAAGAAGCTCCTGGTAGGGTTCCCCTTCCATGGAGGACGACTCTTCGGAGAAGACCTAGATAAATACATTCAGACCATTTCAAACGGCAAGAGTACTCTCTTGCCAACTAAGAAGAAGGTTCAGGGACCTGCGTTTAAACGACAGTATTCCCCTGGGCAGGGGCCCTCTAATGCCAAGCAGTATCGACGGCCTCCTGCAAAAGCAAACTTCGGCTTCAACAGCAGATCACAAGGACAGGCTGTTAGAGGCAAAAGGCAGTGGTTTCGCAAACCAGCAAAACCAGCCCCCAAGCCAACCTTATGAAGGGGCGCCCCCACCCACGAAGGTGGGGGGAAGGCTGCGACTCTTTTCAGAGATTTGGGAAGCCAGCATTCCCGACGAGTGGGTACGGTCTTCCGTGGCCACAGGCTACAAATTAGATTTCCTAAGGTTTCCTCCTCCTCATTTCCAGAAGTCGAGGATTCCAAACGATCCGGAAAAGGGAGCCGCATTAAGATCGGCATTAGATCATCTACTTTCCCAGGAAATAATAGTAGAGGTACCAGTCCTGGAACAGGGGCTGGGTTTCTACTCCAACCTATTCATCATCCCAAAATCCAATGGAGATGTCAGGCCAATTTTGGACCTAAAGATGGTAAATGCATATCTAAAGATCCGCTCATTTCGGATGGAATCCGTGCGGTCAGCAGCTGCCACACTCCAGAAGGACGACTTCATGGCGTCCATAGACATAAAGGATGCCTACCTTCATGTTCCAATTTATCAGCCACATCAAAGATATCTACGCTTCATGGTGGCTTCGCGTCACTTCCAATTCGTGGCGCTTCCCTTCGGGTTGGCTACGGCCCCCCGGGTGTTCACGAAGGTCCTAGCTCCAATCCTAGCCAAACTAAGGATCCAAGGGGTCACGATCCTAGCATACCTGGACGACCTCCTAGTCATAGATCACTCGTCTCCCGGCTTGGAGCGAGCAGTGGCCCTCACGGTCCAATACCTCGAGAGGTTCGGCTGGGTCCTAAATCGAGAAAAGTCAGCTTTCCAGCCCACAAAGCAGTTGGAATATCTCGGCATGAGATTAGACACAGAACAACAAGGAGTGTTCCTACCTCTGAGGAAGGTAAAAGCCATCAAGGAATTAATCCTACTGGTTCTAAGCAAGAAAGAACCGACTATTCGCCTATGTATGAGGTTACTAGGCAAGATGGTGGCCACATTCGAGGCGGTACCATACGCCCAGAGCCACACTCGCATCCTACAGGCAGCCATCCTGTCAGCATGGAGCAGAAGGCCACAGGCCTTGGATATCCCGTTGCCGCTCTCATCAAGAGTCCGACAAAGTCTGTGTTGGTGGTTAGACCCTCAGAATCTACTGAAGGGGAGGTCTTTCAGCCCAGTGGCTTGGAAGATAGTGACCACAGACGCCAGCCTGACGGGCTGGGGAGCAATTTTGGATGGTTGCACTCGCCAAGGTACTTGGGCAAAGCCAGAGAAGCAGTTGCCCATCAACATCTTGGAGCTCAGAGCTGCTCGACTAGCCCTCAGGGCTTGGACGTCAAAATTGCAGGGGTTCCCGGTGAGAATTCAATCAGACAATGCCACGGCCGTGGCACACATAAATCACCAAGGGGGAACCAGGAGTCAAACCGCTCAGAGAGAGGTGAGCTTGATTCTTCTATGGGCAGAGGCTCATGTGCCCTGCATATCGGCAATATTCATTCCAGGAGTGGACAACTTTCAGGCGGACTTCTTAAGCCGCCAGACTCTATGGCCGGGGGAATGGTCTCTGCATCCACTAGTCTTTCAAGCACTCTGCCAAAGATGGGGAGTGCCGGACGTGGATATCATGGCATCGAGACTCAACAAGAAACTAGACAGGTTCATGTCCCGCTCAAGGGATCCGATGGCCTGCGGAACCGATGCGTTGGTTTGCCCTTGGCATCAGTTCAAACTTCTTTATGCGTTTCCCCCGCTCCAGTTACTACCCCGCCTGCTGCGCAGGATCCGGGTGGAGCACATACCAGTCATCCTGGTAGCTCCAGCATGGCCCAGAAGGGCATGGTACTCACTAATCTTAAGGATGGTAGTGGGAGACCCTTGGACTCTTCCTCTACGGCCAGACCTGCTATCGCAAGGTCCGATCCTCCACCCTGCCTTACGGCATCTAAATTTGACGGCCTGGAAGCTGAATCCCTGATTCTCAGGGGTAGAGGTCTGTCTCAGAAAGTAATCTCTACCCTAATCAGAGCCAGGAAACCGGTCTCTAGGGTGATTTATTACAGGGTCTGAAAGGCCTATGTAGGCTGGTGTGAGTCCAAGCGATGGCTTTCTCGCAAATTTACCATCGATAGAGTATTAAGTTTTCTCCAGCTAGGAGTGGATAAAGGATTGGCATTAAGCACAATCAAAGGACAGATTTCTGCTCTGTCAGTGTGGTTTCAGCGGCCGCTGGCCACCCACTCGCTGGTTAAGACCTTCCTTCAAGGGGTCTTACGTATTAGACCTCCAGTTAAATCCCCGCTTTGTCCGTGGGATTTAAATCTTGTTCTGTCAAAGTTTACAGAAACAACCGTTTGAGCCGTTGGCTGATATTCCTTTGGTTCTACTGACAAGGAAGTTAGTATTTTTGGTTGCCATAGTTTCCGCAAGAAGAGTTTCGGAGCTGGCAGCCTTATCCTGTAAGGAACCATATCTTGTTTTTCATAAGGACAGGGTCGTTCTCCGCCCTCATCCTTCCTTCCTTCCGAAGGTCATATCCAGTTTTCATTTGAACCAGGATTTGGTATTACCATCCTTCTTCCCTAAACCTACTTCCAGAAAGGAAGGGTTGCTGCATACCTTGGATATTGTCAGGGCCATGAAGGCCTATCTTAAAGCTACAAAGAAGATCCGGAAGACAGATGTGCTGTTCATTCTACCGGATGGGCCCAAGAAGGGGCAGGCAGCTGCAAAGTCCACCATTTCTAGGTGGATTAAGCAATTAATCACTCAGGCCTACGGCTTGAAAGGGTTGCCTCCTCCAGTATCATTAAAGGCTCATTCTACTAGAGCCATGGGCGCCTCCTGGGCAGCACACCACCAGATCTCTATGGCTCAAGTTTGCAAGGCGGCAACCTGGTCTTCTGTCCACACGTTTACAAAATTCTACAAGTTGGACGTAAGAAGGAATACTGATACTGCCTTCGGGCAGGCAGTGCTGCAGGCTGCAGTTTGAGACCCTCGGATTCCGGGGGCTCCTCTTGTTCGAGTTAAATTTAAAAAAATTTATTTTTCTCAACTAAGTTGGATTTATTATGATTTGAGTATATCTCTAAATTAAATCCTTTTGTCTTGGAGATGTTCTCCCTCCCCTCATTGTAAGCATTGCTTTGGGACATCCCATATAGTAATGAATGCCGCTCTGTGTCCCGTGATGTACGATAAAGAAAAAGAGATTTTTAATACAGCTTACCTGTAAAATCTTTTTCTTGGAGTACATCACGGGACACAGAGCTCCCACCCCTCTTTTTTTGAGGACCATTTTGGGAGGCATACTGCTTGCTACAAAACTGAGGTACTCCTCCTATGGGAGGGGGTTATATAGGGAGGGGCATTTCCTGTTTGAGATTGCCAGTGTCTACACCTGAAGGTACTCCATATAGTAATGAATGCCGCTCTGTGTCCCGTGATGTACTCCAAGAAAAAGATTTTACAGGTAAGCTGTATTAAAAATCTCTTTTTTTGCGCTATAAACAAAAATAGAGCGACAATTTTGAAAAAAAAAGAATATTTTTTACTTTTTGCTATAATAAATAGGGGTGTGGCGGCGAACCTCAAAAAAAATACTAGCTACCTAGTGGCACGAGCGACACTAATACAGCTGGCAAAAGGGGGTAAAAGGGTTAACTAGGGGGTGATCAAGGGGTTAAAAGTGTTACGTCCCCCCCCCCCCAATAAAGGTTTTAACCCCTTGATCACCCCCTAGTTAACCCTTTCACCCCCCTTTTGCCAGCGTCACTAAGCGATCGTTTTTCTGATTGCTGTATTGGTGTCGCTCGTGCCGCTAGGTAGCTAGTTTTTTTTGAGGTCCGGAAGTGGTTAAATAACAAACATGTTATACTTACATTCTCTGTGCTGTTGGTTTTGCACAGAGAAGCCCAGATCCTCCTCTTCTCGGGTCCCTCTTTGCTGCTCCTAGCCTTTTCCCTCAGCCAGCAGCTTGCTACAGGGGGAACCCAAGCTGAGTCAGAGCTCTGTGTATCTATTCAGACATGGAGGCCTAAGGGCCTCATGTACACTGCTGGATGTGGTTTCTCCGCATCCCATTCGCATTGTAGGAGATTGTAACCGGCTATCTGTGGAGCCGGTTCACACATCTCTGCAGTGGCTCCGGTGCGAATTGCACAGTAAACCTGTGTGTTTATTTGGTCCATTTCAGGTCTGAATTCAGCCCAAAATTTGGGCTGAAATTGGACCTGAAATGGTGAATTGAGACGCACCGGACTCCTGTTGTGAGCCGCTTCATTCTCAAGCGTGAATCCAGCCTTAATGTTCAATGTGGTCCCAGGCTAATACTGCCCAGAGAAGTCATTTCAGAGCATAGATTGGCCTGCTGTTGTTGTTTTATAGGTGGTACCAAAGGCAATAAATTGTATTGAGTTCCTTGGTGATTCACTTTCATTTTTTTTTTCAATTTGTTTTCTCGGTTATGAAGTCTACATTTAGTCAAAAGTGGACAATGCCTGTGTTTTTTTTCTTTTCACTTTAATCATAGTTTTTCTGCCAAAATTGTTTTAAATCGAAAATGGAATTGTTTTTAACCACTCCACTTTTGAACAGTTTACAGCCTCGCTCTCCTTTGGTCATTCAGCCTTCGCCTCATAGGACGTCCAGTAAACCTGTTGCTGACAATCAGGTTAGCTTTATTTTCTTACAATGCCTTAGTTAGTTTAAGTGGCTAAGTAAGTTTTTAAACAATATATCCTATGTGATAGAAAAAGTAAATTGGGTAAATGTAGTTTCTCTCCCCAGCTACTTGGATGGGAGCTTAGAAATTCCATGCTTCATTTTGTACACACAATAGGTTTCTGTAAAGTTTGCATAATGTCTTAGAAAATATACAGTTGTGCTCCTAAGTTTACATACCCTGGCAGAATTTATAATTCCTTGCCCATTTTTCTGAGAATATGAATAACAAAAAAAATTATTTCACTCATGGTTAGTGTTTGGTTAAAGCCATTTATTATCAATCAACTGTGTTTACTCTTTTTAAATCATAATGACAACATGAACTACCTAAATGACCCTGATCAAGAGTTTACATACCCCAGTTATTAATACCCTGAATTGCATCAATTTAACATCAATGACAGCTTGAAGTGTTTTGTGGTATTTGTGTGTAAAGCTGCCCATTCCTCTTGGCAAAAAGCCTCCAGTTCCTGTAAATTCTTGGGCTGTCTTGCATGAACTGCATGTTTGAGATCTCCCCAGAGTGTCTCAATGATATTGAGGTCAGGAGAATGAGATGGCCACTCCAGAACCTTCACTTTATTCTGCTGTAGCCAATGACTGGCCTTGTGTTTTGGATCATTGTCATGTTGGAATGTCCAAGTACGTCCCATGCGCAGCTTCCTGGCTGATGAATGCAAATTTTCCTCCAGTATTTTTTTAATAACATACTGCATTTATCTTGCAATCAATTTTGACCAAATTTTCTGTGCCTTTGTAGCTCACACATCCCCAAAACATCAGCGATCCACCTCGTGTTTCACAGTAGGAATGGTGTACCTTTCATCATAGGCCTTGTAGACTTCTCTCCAAATGTAGCGTTTATGGTTGTGGCCAAAAAGCAACATTTTGGTCTTATCACTCCAAATTACTTTGTGCCAGAAGGTTTGAGGATTGTCTCTGTGCTGTTTGGCATATTGTAATGCTTTGTGGCATTTGCGTAATAAAGGCAACTTGACCTTGCAGCCCATCTTTCTTCAAGTGCCTCCTTATTGTGCATCTTGAAACGGCCACACCACATGCTTTCAGAGAGTCCTGTATTTCACCTAAAGTTATTTGTGGGTTTTTCTTTGCATCCAGAACAATTTTCCTGCCAGTTACGGCTGAAATTTTAGTTGGTCTATCTGACCATGGTTTGGTTTCAACAGAACCCCTCATTTTCCAGAGTTTGAACACTGCTGATTGGCATTCTTAATTCCTTGGATATCTTTTTATATCCCATTCCTATACAGTTTTAACTACTTTTTCTCACAGATCCTTTGACATTTCCTTTGCCTTCCCCATGACTCAGAATCCAGAAACATCAGTGCAGCACTAGATGAAAGATGCAAGGGTCTGTCAGGAGTCCAGAAATTCATTGACCTTTTATATACACACACTAATTACAAGAAAACATATCACAGATGAGGATGGTTACCTTTAATAGCCATTCAAGCCCCTTTGTGTCAACTTGTGTGCATGTTATCAGGCCAAAATTACCAGGGTATGTAAGCTTTTCATCAGGGTCATTTGGGTAGTTTCTGTTGTCATTATGATTTAAAAAGAGTAAACACAGTTGATTGATAATAAGTGGCTTCATCCAAACACTAACCATGAGTGAAAGCAAGGTTTTTGTGTTATCGTTCATAATCTTTGTAAAATGGCCTAGAAATCATAAATTCTGTTAGGGTATGTAAACTTATGAGCACAACTGTATGTGTTTTGCTTGATCAAACAGCTTCCTTGTCTTTATTTAAACTAAACGCATATTCACTATCTGTAGTGTTTACTTGTCTCTCTCCAAAGCTCTAAGTGTAGTTTCTCTCTGGTACTTCATTCCTATGTTATTAGCACAAGAAATTTCTGACAAGTTTTCCCGATACATGAGATAACATGAGCTAAAATTTGTGTTGGGGAGGGAGATGAGCACACAGCTTGTCTATTCAGAATACAGCTCTGCATGTTCTTTCCTTCCTCTGCCTATGTGGAGGGGGGTGTCCCTTCCCCCAATCAGCTCTCACACAGCGTAACTGCAGTTCTCTACCCCCCCCCCCCCCCTCTGTACTTCTCACTGGTGCAGAAGGATTTTATCACAAATTATCACTTTGAAGGGTTGTAGAGAAGAGAAGACTGCAGTTAAAAAGTAAAACTTATGTAGGAGAATTTGTTTCATATCTGTGAATCATCTGAGGCTATTCACTTTACTGGGTATATGTGAGGGTTTACATACGCTATAAAGTAGATATTATTTAAAAAGTGATCCCTTTTCGGTGAATTTGCCAAGATAGAACTCTGGACTTTGCCACTGGAGATTTTATTGTGATGTGTTCTGGGGCAGGCATATACCTTCTAAGGCATGTCAGCAGTGGTAGCTTCCATGTTTTGTCTGACTGATAGATTTTACCATTTTGTTTGCATAGCGGCAAATGGAAGATTACTGTATGAAATTGCATGTATTTACAGACATTTTCCCTGAGAGGCAAGTTCTCCTTCCAAGAGGCTGAGAAGCTTCCTAAAGTGGAATCTAAAACCAGGTATTTTTTTTATTTACAGTTTAGGCTAGGTTCACACCACGATTTTACCATCCGATAAACGGACCGTTAAATCGGATGGAATCGTATGTGACAAAATCGTATGTAATCGTATGTCAAAATTTTCACTAAAAAATCGGATCCTGATTTTAAATAATGTCTGGGAAAAAGAAGATTTTTGAAGTTATGGATATTCAGGGGAACCCCGCCGTCAATTTAAAACAAAAATGACGTGCGGTTCCCCCTAAATATCCATAACCAGACCCTTCAGGTCTGGTATGGATATTCAGGGGAACCCCGCCATCAATTTAAAACAAAAATGACGTGCGGTTCCCCCTAAATATCCATAACCAGACCCGTTATCCGAGCACGTTGACCTGGCCGGCCGCAGAAAAGAGGGGGGGACAGAGTGCGGCCCCCCCTCTCTCCTGAACCGCACCAGGCCATATGCCCTCAACATGGGGAGGATGTCCCCATGTTGATGGGGACAAGGGTCTCATCCCCACAACCCTTGCCCGGTGGTTGTGGGGGTATGCGGGCGGGAGGTTTATCAGAATCTGGAAGACCCCTTTAACAAAGGGGACCCCCAGATCCTGACCCCCCCCCCCTGTGTGAAATGGTAATGGGGTACACTGTACCTCTACCATTTCACGAAGGAAGTGTAAAGTATTGTAAAAAAACACACTGACACCAAAGAATAAAGTCCTTTATTAAAAAAAAAAAAACATCCAGCGGTGACAAATCCACTCGTTCCCGGCTTCCTGCGTTGTCCTGATCCTGCGACGGCTGCGGGTGATCTCCCGCGATGAGAAGATCCAGCGTCGGGTGATCTCCGCTCCGGCGATGTGAAGATCCATCCATCCGGCGCAGCAGCATCCCGGTCCTCCTCTCACCGCTGGGCACAGCCCAGAGAATGAGCGGCTGAAGCTGTAACATTACGTATATAGAGGAGGCAGAGCCACCTGTCACGTGACCCCGCCCCCTCTGACGTACCCTCTGCTACGTCACTGGGGAAGCCCGAGAAGAGGAAAGGTCTTTCCTCTTCTTGGGCTTCCCCAGTGACGTAGCAGAGGGTACGTCAGAGGAGGCGGGGTCAAGTGACGGGTGGCTCTGCCTCCTCTATATAAGAAATGTCACAGCTTCAGCCGCTCATTCGCTGGGCTGTGCTCAGCGGTGAGAGGAGGTCCGGGAGGACCATGATATTTAGGGGGAACCGCACGTCATTTTTGTTTTAAATTGACGGCGGGGTTCCCCTGAATATCCATACCAGACCTAAAGGGTCTGGTTATAGAATTTGCGGGGACCTCCGTTCGGGTTCGCTCAACCCTAGTAATAAAAAATCGGGTACGATTTATCGAATAAAAACGCACAGTCATCTGATTTAGTACGATTTACATTGACCACAATATAAAAAAAAACGGACACGATTTTAATACGATTTCAAATCAGGACCAAAAATCGTGGTCAAACACGATTTTTGATACGATTTTAAATCGTATCAAATCGTATGCGGATCAAATCGGATGCACTTGGGGACCTAAATTAATGAATGGCAGTGAATGGATCCGTTTTGCCATACAGATTTGTACGATTTTAAAGCTAAAATCGTGAGTAAAAAAAGGATGACAAAATCGTGGTGTGAATGCACCCTTAGAAAACATGCATCATAATAAGTATTAAATATAATAAAAAGTGCAAAGCAACGTTTCTGTGTCAAATTCTCCCATCTACACCTATGTGTGAATATGTCGCCTAATAAACCTCAGGCGCTACCTTCTATGCATACTGTATATGTATTCATAATATTTAAATATGCAAGAAGCACAAAGTAAAGAATAGACAATAAAACACAAAGCCAGCTATTTTACACATTACATTAATCAACATTCCAGTGATATAAATATATACACTGAAAATAATAAAAGTCCATATATTTGGTGAATTATATCCACTGTGTGCTTGTAACTATTCTTGTGCAGTTTTCCCATGTGAGTTCTACCATCTTTCACTCAGCGTGCTCATCTGAACGAATTGACCTATCGAATCAGTAGGTCACTATGCGCTTTCCCTTTTAATCCTCTCCTTTAGGATATCTCCAGATTTACCATCAGACCAACTCCTCTCTTAAAGGGGAAAGCGCATAGAGACCTTATTGACTTTCTAGACCAGTGGTGGCGAACCTTGGCACCCCAGATGTTTTGGAACTACATTTCCCATGATGCTCATGACCTCTGCAGCATAGTTGAGCATCATGGGAAATGTAGTTCAAAAACATCTGTGTTGCCAAGGTTCGCCATTACTGCTCTAGACCAACTTGTTCATTTGAGCACACTGTGTTGAAAGGTGATGGAACTCACGTGGGAAAGTTGCACAAGAACAGTTACAAACACACAGTTGATTTATATCACCAAATCTATGGATTTGTTTTGAGGATTATTTTGAATATATATTTTTAATATATCACTGGAACATTGCTTAATGCACGTAAAATGTTATGTTTATGCTTTATGTTTTGATGTTTATTCTTTACCTAGTGTTTTTAGTACATATTTTATTTTCAATTTTTCTGGGTGAATTTGATTGGAATAACTTAATAATGGGTTGCACAGAGAATCATTAATATAAATTATAGTGAGTATTGCAGACCATGATTGTCAATAATAAACCCCTTCCTTCCCCTCCCACGTGCAGAAACACAGCAATTTATTTTATTAAAAATCCTAAGGAGAAAAATAAAATATATACTTACTGTACTTCTGCCCATGGCGCCTAGATGACATTATAACCCTTCTGGAGAGATCCTGGGCAGGCTGAGGATCCCGAATTTCACAAAGACACTCCTGCACTGTGATGTAGCCTCTTACAAGATTTCAGAAATTTCAGTGTTCCTAAGGTCTCATCAGAAAGATTGTGATGTCGCCAGTCTCGTCTTTCTCAAGCTTGTGCCTCGTTGAAGTTTGGAAGTAAACGTTATCACTGAGTGTTCACCTTTCAAGACCTGCGAGTTTCACCAGGTCGTTTGTTATGCTTTGCTCTTGGATATTTGTGCAATGGATTATATATATATATATATATATATATATATATATATATATATATATATATATATTATGGTCTGCTTTAAGATTGCAGTCTGTAAAGCTTTCATGTCATCACAATCTTTCTGATGCGTGTGTTCCTGTATGTCAATAGAATTCTGAACATTTGTCTTTAATAAATGCCTTGAAAAATGAGTACTTATAGACTGAACTTGTACACAGTAACAAGAGCATGTTTATTTGCCCACTATGGTTCACTTAAAAAATTCTGTTATTTTATTTATTTTATTCGGAGCAGTTTGGGGACTCGGCAACCATGTAAGCCACCTGAACCCACAATTTCTGCAAGAGATATGGAACTGCAGGTTTGTTGTATACATTTTATGAAGCGCTTGTTACTATTCTTAGAGTATTGCATTTGAAAGTAACATAATTTAATTATATTATTGTAAATATTTTAGTTTTGATCATGTAGTGATGCAAAACTTGCTGTAGGTATTTAGGCTGCAGTCATGCTACAACGTTTTGAATCATGGGCAGATTTGCCGCGGATTTGACAGCACCGAGGTGTGAATGACAAAACGTGGGACTCGTATTCAAGATGCCATTCATTTGCATGAAACCTCTAATCGCGGTGCGGGTTGCAGCTAGCTGCTAAGACTGTCGCTTCCCGTCCCTCCACAGCTTAGCGCTCCAATGAGCGTGGAGGAGGAGAGCTGCTGACTGACAGGCAGCAGCTCTCTGCTCGGGGAGCTGAGAGAATCGAGCCAACGGCGGTGTACGATGACTCGGTTCTCAGTGCAGAGGTGGTGGGGACAGATGCAGCATCGGACCGATGCTGCATCCACCTAGGTAAGTATGATTATGGGGAAAAAAATAATCTCTTTTAATGGCACAGCAAGTGTGATGTGCATCCTTCACGTGTTCTGTGACCGCACACAGAAAAATGCACTTTTGTGCACGTTCCTTAAATGCTTAGATGTGAATAGAGACTCAATAAAGATCTGTTTACATCACAGCATGGAATTCATAAGAATTTTGTCAACCTCTTGCCACCAAACCAAATATTTATCCTGACAATTGGCAGGTCTGTGTAACTCTGTAGGAACATTTAATGCTTTTGTTTCCAAGGTCTGCATTCATATTATCACACCTTTCAGTGTCATCTTGTATTTGCAAGTGAAGTGGAAAATTACTGCATAAGGCTTTAATTCTTCCAGCACTTGTACACTGCATTGTCCTTCGCTTTGTGAAAGCATACATTAGTCAGAAGCCTTTGTAGGGCATTTAACATTCTGTGAGTGGACAGCCAGTAATAACTGTATAGTGATAATTCTTGTAAAAACATGCATAAATAACTACATAATTTCCAAGTGGGACAATCTCTCATACAGAAGCAAGTTACACTGGATGATGGGTTGAAATGCCACCTGAGAATGTGGAGGTTAAGGCGGTAGTAAACCCGCAACTGCTGGGAAAATAAAAAAAATTCCTGGAAGGCAATGTCAAAATGCGCTACATTATGAGAAATGTACCTTTTAAAACAAAGCCCTCCAGCGCCACAATGTCACTGCTGAGGGCTGACATCTTCCCCTGGTTTTCCTTCCAGGTTCATGGCCTCCTACTACATGACTGGCTAGGGGAGTGATGATGTAACCTATGTGCATGTGCACAGGAGCCGCCATTTACAGCACAGGCTCTGAAGGTCTAGCACTGTAAGCCGGACCTTCAGCGTGCATGCGCTGATGATGTCACTGGCTGCATGCACTTTGAATATCTCCTAAACTGTGCAAGTTTTGAAGATATTCACATACAGGTAAGCCTTATATTACGAGTTTAATACCACTTTAAGGTCTCAAGCTGTCACACAAACACATTGTAAATATGGGTTAAGTCACCTCTATGCAGAATTGTGTATAGGGCTTAGGCCATTTATACTGCACAAATTGAAACCTATTGATTCAGAAATGTTTATTGTTTGGAAAAATAGAGTTGTTTTAAACACAAGATTTATAGCCTTTAAACTTTAACTATAACAAAAGGCGCTGCTTGGTATACGCATTGTGATTTCTATCTCTATATATTTACTACACTCTCTGACAATTTTGTTGTCTTCTAAAAGAACAACTTGTGTTTTATTTTCTACAGACTACACTATATGGCAAGCTGGTATCAGCTAGGCAAAAAATAGCCAGTGAGAAGGACATCCCACCAGCTGTGTTGGCCACTAACAAGGTTCTTGTGGACATGGCTAAAATGAGGTACAAAAAATATTAACTTCTATTTTTTATTTGTATGCCTAACCGCAAAAGATTCATAGAGCCTGCTAAAATATGATTCTGGGATAAGTCAGATTTCTAAAATATCTGAGATTTCTGAGATAGTAGCTCAGATTTCTGAGATGATAATTGGATTTCTAATAGCCAGTGGGATTTACTCAAGGGGGTTCGGGGGAACTTTTGTACAGTTTTCCAAAAGTGCATTTCACTAGGGGAAATACTTGCCTGCAGTTCCGATTAGTCTTCACTTGGTGGCTCATTTTGCTTGGGGGTATCCACTACAGCGTATTTTTATTCACAGTGCAGTGCGCAAAAACAAAACCCCAATTGTGAAAAAAAAAGCTCACATGCAAAAATGTGCACCTAGGGTGGTGATATGGTAGTGCACGAAATGGAACCTCTATCTGACCAGCCCCCATAGCACAAGACTCCTGACAAGTTTAAGGCACACTCATGTCTCTAGCCAAAAGGCCCGGCAGTCCTCTCTGCTCATGATCAGTCTAGCCAACCAAACAAGTACAAGATAGGGGCCTCTCCCAAAGAGAGAGCCCCCAAGGAATGAACCTTATGGCCATACATTCTCCCCCTAGACATCAGGGTAGGCCTGAAGATCCACACCCCACCATCTTGAGTGAAAAGGAAATACATGTGACATGTCGGAAAAAAAAATGCTATTGCAGGTATTTCCCATTACCCTGGCACCCTAAGGAAGCTTCTTAAGCTGCCTTGTGCTTGCGCTGGCCCTGTGTGACAGGCAGAGCCAGGCTGTCATTAGTACACAGCACCAATCAGTGAATGGTGTCATGTGGGGGAAGTGATGAGGAGCTCCGATGATGCCAGCCATTGTAGTCAGGGCTGGCACAAGGCTCCCCGGCTCTGGCAGTGATGAAGGGGGGAGAGGGGTTAATGTTGTCCCCCCCCTCCCAGGACAGGTCCATGATTATTATGACAGAGAAGTGTCTACTCACTGATCTCCCTCTTCCCCCTAATGGATGATGAGGTGTTGGGGATTCCCTAGGTCGATCTCGGCTGTCTCCGCTCTGCTCCTCCAATGGCTGCACATAGCCCGGCACCGGCTTGACATCGCAGAGGGAGGCAGGCAGAGACCGACACTGGCACCACTCAGATCCCAAGTAAAGATGGTTGCTACGGGCCGATTGAATGGCTGCAAATCATGCCCCCCCCCCCCCTTCATGTGAGTCAGTGTGTGATCACGGCTGCAGAGCAGGGAAGAGACAAAGACAGGCCGAGCTTTGACATCCCCGCCCTGCAATAATCTCCACCACCACAGGAGACACACTCCTCACTGGGGACTACAGACACTGCACAGAGGATAGCCTGAAGCCAATGGACATGGGTGTGACCTAGGCGGCTGCCTAGTTTGCCTAGTGGTAGCGCCGGCCCTGCTTCATCATTACCAAGCTCTGTGTTTTAAGCACTTTAATGCCAGTATGTTACTTTATTTACAAAAAAATAGCGGCAAAAAATTAGGTCACATTGGGGTGTCTACTTTCCAAAAAGGGGTAATTTTGGGGTGTTCATACTGTCCTGGCACCTCCTAATTGGTAAGTTCTATAACAAAAAGGAAGGCAAACATTTTTTTTTATTATTTTTTTTTTAAAAATTCTTTATTTCCCCCCTATTTATAGTAAAAAAAAAAAAACTCAGACGTTCTTGAATACCAGCAAAGCAAATTTCTATTTGTATATAAAAAAAATATATAAAAATAATTTAGGTACAGTGTTACATGACCGAGCAATTGTCAAACAATTACAGCACTGAAAAATTACCTGGCAAAAAAAAGGGGGTTATTACAGGATGATACACACTATATCTTGTTTCATTATGTTATGCCTACAAAGTGATGAATATTCTGCATTTATTTTGAAGACCAACAACAATTGAAAATATGAAGAAGCTTGATGGAGTCTCAGAAGCCAAAGCTAACATGTTGGCTCCTCTTGTGGAAGTGGTTAAGGAGTTCTGTGTGGCCAACACTCTGAAGGTATAGTTTTATCTTTTCTTGTGATTTGATATGGTCAAATATTTTGGTGAAATTTAGTGTCAGTCTGTAGGTTAAAATGCTCTTTTTATGTAGCTCAGTGGATTTTTACAGTTAGAAGAATTATGCAAAGTCTTTATGAGCTTAACAAAAGGGTGCCTAGCAGGCAATTCTGATGCTAAACAGCCAAGCTTTGGTCTCATTCAGTTTGGCCCTAAAGTGTATGTATACCCCAACTATAAATATATCTTTTTGCTCCCTTTTGGTGTGTTAAATGTAACATTAAATGTTTTTCTCTTCCGTTCATAGACGGACACAGCATCCTTGACAGTAGGGTTATGCACCTTCCTTCCAGGAGAGACTTAGGCAGAAATGTACAGCACTTAAAACGTTAAAGCCTTTCCTAAGTGCCGCTCCTCCCAGGGGGCGTGGCTCCCCAGGTATAACCCACACCCTGCTCTAGCAGCCCCAGTTTTTTTTCTGCCTAACGACAGGAGAGGCAGGCACTCTCTGGAGTCCTGAACTCTGGAGTTTTTTTCTTGCAATGTTTCTCACTTTTATTATTTTGTTCCTGCATTTTTTAATCCTCTGATTCTTCTATCAACAGCCGACTGGGTGACAGGCTGGGTCCTCGACTCTTGTAGTCCCCCCATGTTCGGCCATCGAGCGTGTGGCGGCCCTTAGCTCAGCTTTGGGACGTCCACGACAGGCCCCGTTGCTCCAGGGGCGGCCGGGGAACTTCGGTTCTAGGGCACACATATGACCGGTCTTTTATGGCTTTGTGTGGCACAGTGTGTCTGGCTGACAGCCATGCCGTTTAGCGGACGTTGGATCTGTCTGGGATACCTCCAGCCGGTGGTCGCAGGACGGGTAAGTAGTGGCCCCTTGCTCAGGTAAGTGGTCTGGCTGGAACTGTTCCCCTGGGAGGTCGACTGAGGGCTTGCCTTGCTTTCCTCTCTCCCTTATTTTTCCTCTCCCTCCTCTCCCATTGGGGCGGCTGTGTAGGGGGGGTTTTCTGGGGTCTCATAATTACCCGGACCCGTGTGTGTAGCGGGGGCTGTGTGTTATCACTGCAGGGGGCTGTGGTGTTCACTACAGGGCTTTTTCTGTGTGCTGGGCTGGCTGTTTGCTGTGTCACTGTCTTTTTAAATGCTGCGCAACGGTGGCCATTTTGCCTGAGCAGCGCTCTATATATCTTGGCGGCCATTTTAGTGTGGTCCTGGGCTGTTTTTTGATCGTTTGGCAGCCATCTTATAATTCGCTTGGCCTCTTGTGACGGCTCTGGCGCTGCAAAAAAGACCACGAATGTGTCTGAGGAGAGACAGACGCAGAGCTGCACGGCTAATCAGCACACCTTGTCCTTCACAGACCGTGCTGCACCGGGAAGGGTGGTGAGTCCCAGGGGCCCCCATACTCTGTGATAGCAGCCAGGAGGTGACCAGTGTTTTTTTTTTTCCTGCTTTGCAGTGAGGGTGACACAGCGCTGGCATTATGGAACCTGAACCAGGTACTTCTTCCCCAGCAATGCCTGAGTTAACCCTTGACGCCCCTCCCCCTGCTACATCTGTTGAGGCAATGTCAGCTGTCCTGGAGTCCTTTCTTACCAGGTTTGAAGCGGCTAGTGCCCGTATGGGGGGTAAAAAGCGCCCCCTCCCTGAGCCTGCTTCTGGGGATGCCTCTGACGCAGAATCTGACCATGCTATTGCTGCTTCTGGTTCTGTTCTGTCTGAGGATGCGGGCTTAACCCACATGGACTGTGAGGATGACTCTGCTTCAGAGTCAGTTGCTGACAAGGAATTTGTTGGAGCTCTTATTTCTGCGGTGCGTGATACTCTGAAACTTGAGGAGGTGGCGGAGGCACCTGCCGTGCCAGTCGCTTTTGGTTTCCGCAAACTGCCGACCACCGCTAAAGTGTTTCCTTGTGTTCCTTATCTGGACAATATGTTGTATAAGGAATGGGATACACCGCAAAAAGTTTTTACCGTTCCAAAAAACTTTGCAACCCGTTACCCCCTTGAGGAGGACTTTTTGAAAAAGTGGGTCTCTCCTCCGTCAGTGGACCCTCCCGTGTCCAGACTGAGCAAGGCTACCACGTTGCCTGTGGAAGGGGTTCCTGCATTTAGGGACCCTGCTGATAGGAGAGTGGAGGCTGTGGCCCGCTCCCTATTCACGGTGGTGGGTTCAACGGTGAGGCCGGCTCTGGCCGGGACCCTGGTGGCGCAGACCCTGACTGAAAGGGCGAAGCTCCTACTGCAGGAGCTGGAAGAACGAGACGCTTCCGAGCCCTCTAGGGATCTGGCTGAACAATTGGTTCAGATTCTAAAATTTCTCTGCGAGGTGGCCATGGATACGATACCTTTGCTTTCCAGGGCATCCGTCTATGCGGTGGTTTTGAGCCGCCTTGTGTGGCTGAAATGCTGGTCGGCTGACCAGTCCTCTAAGAAGGCTTTGGTGGATTTGCCCTTTAAGGGTGACCGGCTTTTTGGGGCTTCCCTGGATGATATCATTAAGGATGCCACGGGTGGTAAAAGCACGCTGCTCCCACAGTCTGGGAAGGGTAAGGAGCCTCGCCGCAAGCGAGGCCCTACTTTTACTACCCCTAAGCGTTTTTTTTGTGCGCCCAGCACGGCAGGAAAAGGTCCGCAAGGTGCAAAAGCCCCCGCTGCGGGGCAAAAGCGCACCTGGTTCAACAAACCCAACAAGCCTGCGCCCGCATGAAGGTCTGCCCCCGCCCGGGTTTCGGGTGGGACGACGACTTCGCGAACTCGCGGATCGGTGGAAGTCCCTTCTGTCCGACCGTTGGGTTTGCAAAGTGGTTGCCTCGGGGGAACAGATTTTTTCCTTCCAGCCTCCAGCTTCCTCCTGTCGGGGGCTGTCCAGGGTCTTCTGGACAGGGGGGTGATTGTGCCGGTTCCCTCGCAGGAACGGTTTCAGGGGTTTTACTCCAATCTTTTCGTGGTCCCCAAGAAGGAAGGGGTTCGCCCTATCCTGGACCTCAAGGCCCTCAATTGCTTTGTCAAGGTGCAAAAATTCAGGATGGAGTAGATTCGATCGGTGATAGCGGCACTCCACCAGGGGGACTTCTTGGCGTCCTTGGATATCATGGACGCGTACCTACATGTTCCCATTTGCACAAGACACCAAAGGTTTCTGCGCTTTGCGATCGGTGAGGATCACTTTCAATTTGTGGCCCTCCCGTTCGGTCTGGCCTCGGCACCTCGGGTTTTCACCAAGGTGCTCGCCCCGATACTGGCCCTGCTGAGGCAGCGAGGGATCGCTATCATGGGATATCTGGACGACCTTCTCCTGAGAGCTTCCTCAGGCTCAGAGTTAGAGGAGGACGTGTCTATCACGTGTCAGAATCTCCAAGAGTTCGGCTGGCTTCTGAATCTCCAGAAGTCAGTGTTGGTTCCGTCCCAGAGACTGGAATACCTGGGACTAGTCCTGGATTCTGTGGAGGCGAGAGTGTTCCTCCCATCGCGAAACTGAAGACCCTGCAATCTGCAGTGAGGCAGTGGTCGACCCAGAAGTGGTCATCTCTTCGCTTCTGCATGAGAGTTCTGGGTCTGATGGTGGCCTCCTTCGAGGCGGTTCCGTATGCCCAATTCCACACCAGGGAACTACAGAAAGAGATTGTCACGTTGGGACAAGCTCCCGTCTTCTCTGGATTACCAGATTCAGTTGAGCCATCTGGCCAAGTCTTCCCTGGTGTGGTGGCTGACGTCTCCGGTGCTGCGGACCGGGAAGTCGTTTCTGCCGTGCCGCTGGACAGTGGTCACGATGGATGCCAGCCTCTCCGGCTGGGGGGGCGTTTGGGGCACTCAATCTGCCCAGGGGCGATGGACTCAGGAGGAGTCCCGTCTGCCGATCAATATTCTGGAGCTCCGTGCAATCAAGCTGTGCCTTGCCAGGTGGTCCCTGGAGCTGCAAGACCGACCGGTCAGGATCCAGTCCGACAACGCCACGGCCGTGGCGTACGTCAATCATCAGGGTGGCACAAGGAGCTCGGCTGCAGCGACGGAGGTCGCACACATCCTTCGGTGGGCCGAAAGGTCCGTTCCGGCTCTGTCGGCCGTGTACATTCCGGGAGTCCAGAATTGGCAAGCCGATTTCCTAAGTCGCACAACTCTGGATCAAGAGGAGTGGTCTCTCCACCCGGAGGTGTTTCAGAGTCTGTGCCAAAAATGGGGCACTCCAGATGTGGACCTTCTAGCGTCCCGTCTCAATCGGAAGGTGCCACGGTTCGTGGCCAGGTCAAGAGACCCGTGGGCGGACGCGTCGGACGCGTTGGTGGCTCCTTGGGGTCACTATCGCCTGATTTACGCTTTCCCTCCTCTGAAGCTCCTCCCTCGCCTGCTGCACAGGGTGGAAGCCGAAGGGATTCCAACAATCCTGATCGCCCCAGACTGGCCGCGCCGCTCTTGGTACGCGGATCTTGTACGTCTGTCACAGGGTCCGATCTTCCATCCTGCTTTACAGTCGCTGGCTTTAACGGCGTGGCTGTTGAGAGCCAGGTACTGAAGGACCGGGGCCTGTCGGGCTGGGTGATCTCTACTATGCTCCGCGCACGGAAGTCTACTTCACGAAAGATTTACCATCGTACATGGAAAGCCTACATCTCTATGTGTAAAGAGATGAAGTGGCATCCTCGTACATACGTGGTGTCCCGGATTCTGCTGTTCTTACAGCGGGGAGTGGATCAGGCTCTCGCCTTGAGCACGGTCAAGAGTCAGATTTCTACTCTGGCTGTTTACTTTCAGTGACCCCTGGCGCACTCTTTGATTCGCACGTTTGTACAGGGGGTCCGCCATGTGGCCCCTCCGATGCGCCCACATGGGACTTGAATTTGGTCCTCTCTGTGCTTCAGCGAGCTCCTTTTGAGGACATCCGGAAGATCCCCTTGTTGACTCTGTCACAAAAGGTGGTTTTTCTGGTAGCTATTACCTCTATCAGACGCGTGTCTGAACTGGCGGCCTTGTCCTGCAAGGCCCCCTACTTGGTCATCCATCAGGATAAGGCGGTGCTGCGTCCGCAGCCCTCCTTTCTTCCAAAGGTCGTTTCGGCCTTTCACATTAATGAGGACATTGTTCTTCCATCCTTATGTCCTCAGCCGAAAAACCAGAAGGAGGCCACTTTGCATTCTCTAGATGTAGTTCGGGCCCTTCAAGTTTACTTATCGGCAACGGCTCCGTTCCGGAAGTCGGACTCACTGTTCGTGTCGGTGTCTGGTCCCAGAAAGGGTCTGGCAGTCTCGTCGGCCACCATTTCCAGGTGGATCCGACAGGTTGTGCTTCAGGCCTATGCCCTGAAGGGGCGGGCGCCTCCTTTTCGGGTCATGGCGCATTCGACCAGGGCGATCAGTGCCTCTTGGGCTTTCCGACATCAAGCCTCTGTATTACAGGTGTGTAAGGCAGCGACCTGGTCGTCGGTCCACACCTTTTCAAATTTTACAAGGTGGATGTGAGTGCATCTTCTGATGCCTCCTTCGGCCGCAGGGTGTTACAGGCGGCAGTTTAAGGTTGGAGTTCCTCCATTGAGTAACTCCGGTTTTGTTTGGGGTGAAGCTTGGTTTGCTGTGTTGTTTTTTCCCACCCCTCAAATTATTTTTGACACTGCTTGGGGACGTCCCTACTGTCAAGGATGCTGTGTCCGTCTATGAACGAAAGAGAAAATAGAATTTTTGTACTCACCGTAAAATCCATTTCTCTGAGTTCATAGACGGACACAGTACCCACCCCTCCTTTGTTTGTACTGCTTGTTACGAACTGGGGCTGCTAGAGCAGGGTGTGGGTTATACCTGGGGAGCCACGCCCCCTGGGAGGAGCGGCACTTAGGCAGAAATTTACAGCACTTAAAGCGTTAAAGCCTTTCCTAAGTCTCTCCTGGAAGGAAGGTGCATAACCCTACTGTCAAGGATGCTGTGTCCGTCTATGAACTCAGAAAAATGGATTTTACGGTGAGTACAAAAATCCTATTTTTTTTATTATATTTATTTAACAAGTGCAAAAAAAAGTGAAAATTGCATGCGATGTGAATTCGGCCATACAGATTGTATGACTGAATTTGCATCGCATTTGTACCGTTTCATGTCCGAACTGACAGTTCGCACTGCGATATGCAAACTGATCTGGGGTGTCATTAACTTTGTATTGACACCTGCAGCAGTTCACATAAGGCAGTGTGAACTGCCTTTGCGAGTCAGGTGTGATGTGGGAACCCACAGTAGATTTGCAGCGTTCCTGCATCGCACCCATGTGAACCGAGCCTTAAGGTTGCATTATGACTTTTGACATGTTTAAAACTGTTCAGCGAGGTGATAAAGTACACAGATTTGTACAAACAGGAAAGAGGGGGTTTCTACACACACTGTTGGTGGCTACAGCCACCGGTAGTGTGTGTATATCTGACAAGCCGACTCATGGCTGTCAGATGAAAGCAGTTCAGCACATCAGCAGCTGCCAGATTGCTTCCACATCCCCCAGATAACAGACGTGCACCCCGCAGATGGGCAAGCGGAGCCTGGGACTGGCATGGCGGGTGCTGCCGGGAAGAGGGGAGGGAGCTGAGTGGGCATGCGCCCCTTGCTGACCTGGAAGCAACCTGTATGACCTCACTTCCAAGTCCCCCTTTCACAACAATCTAATGCAGTGTGATCTGCACTGCATTAGATTAAGTACACTCAAGCACATAAAATCCTCCCACCCCCACCTACACGCATATAAAAATGTAAAAGCACGTGGCTGGGCCACCTATACACAACAATTTTGATTTTGATACTCTTGTTACATTTCGTTGTGCACGCCAGTGTGAAAGCAATATTTCTACCGCCAGACAGACCTCCTCCATAACACTAAACTGATGACCTGTAAAGGGCTTTTAAAGCGTTGCCTATTAAAAATGTAGGGTACTGAAGTTTGTTGCCATTTCACAGGCACACATTTAAAGTTTGACATGTTGGGTATCTATCCAGAGCAACCTCTAACAATTTATTTTAGTGTATTTTTTTCATGAAATTTCAGCATTTTGTAAACCTATGTGGTAATATTGTGTAACATAAACAATTGGAACAACCACTATTTCTTTATCGTACATCACGGGACACAGAGAAGCATAGTAATTACTATGTGGGTTATAGAGTCTACCTTCAGGTGATGGACACTGGCACGCCCTTAAGGCAGAAAGTTCCCTCCCCTATATAACCCCTCCCATACCGGGAGTGCCTCAGTTTTTTCGCCAGTGTCTAAGGTGTTGGTCACGAGTGAACATGTGCTCTAAAGAGCTCCACTGGAGGGATCCATGCTGGATTTAAAAACCCTCCATATAAACCGGATCCGTCCAAAGTGATTCTTAGCCAAAGTGGAAGGTACCCGGACCCCCGGTTGAGAAGAACGGGGTTTGGCCTGTAATGCTCCTCTTTTGAGGGCTTGATGCTGGGTATTCAGTGCTTTGGTCAATTTCCCAATACCAAAAGCTTACTGACAGGGTGCGATATGGGTCCAGGGGTGTGGTATTCCTGTCCATGGACCCCGGTCCCTGAAGGTCTGCAGACTCGGCTCTCCGTGATGGGCGAAGATTGGACTGCCTGTATTTTGCAGAGTCCTGCAGCGTTGGATAAGGTAAGTGAAGGGTCTTTCAGAAAGTTTCCTTCTTTTGAGCCATTATGCTAGTTTTCCTAAAGTTTGCCTGTCTGTGCCTCTCTCTCCTTTCATTGTCCTGGTGTAGCAGTGATTGTGAGGTTTATCTATAATGAGTACTTGCCTGAGTGCGTCATTTAGCCTCCACCTGCTGGTAGTTGGTTCCTGGGGAAGGTTCCTCCAAAACTTTGGCTACAAGGTGTTTGTTTTTGGTCCTCACATGCTGGCTACGGCTGACAGCAACCTTGTGCACGGGCGCGTCAGCGTCACATGCAAGCGTGCGCAATAGTCATCATAGGCGCACGCACAATAGCCTACTTTTATGCGTCCCGGCAGCGTGTGTACACGCGCGCGGCCTCGGAATAGGTGTGCGCGGCGGGACACGCGCGCATGTGCACGGCCTTGTAATAGGCGCGCATGGCGGCGACGCGCGCACAAGGATTTGTTTCAGCTGCTCTCTATGAGCCTGAAATTGCAGGACAGAGCAGGTCAGGTGAGTTGCACCTAGTCCATAAAGCTCAGTCTACCTCACCCATCCTGGCTGACGGTGAACACAGAGTTTTTTTGTGCATAATTTGACAGTGGCATTTTCTTAAGGCGCATAGTGTGCGCTGCATCTCGCTGACCATCAAATAGCAGTGTCAGTGCTGGTCTATAGGTCCGCAAGTGGATGCAATTCCTGGCTGTGAGTACCTCAGCTTTACTATAGCAAAAGGGCTCAGGGACTAAAAATGCAAAAAGACAAAGGGTTCGCCATCGGGCTCAGAGGATCTCGGGCATGCTCCTGCGGCTTTTTTCTTTCCTGATAAATTAGAGGTGTTTCTGTCTCCTGAAAAAAATATATATATTATTTTTCCCATGGAGGAGAATTTCACAAAAAAATGGTGTGTCACTGCAGTGGACACAGCTATCACCTGTGTGAACAAGACTCTGACCTGTCTGGTGGACAACGTGCAGATGTTTAAAGACCCGACAGATAAGCGACTGGAGACGTTGTTAAAAACATAATTCGTCACAGCCACAGGGGTAACCCAACCTGCAGTAGCAGCTATTGGTATCTGCCAAGCCTTAAAAGACCAGATGAAGCAGGTCTTGAAAGATGTCCCGGCTCAGCAAGCTCGGGAGTTGGCCGACTTTCCCAAGGCATTATGCTTTGCAGTAGATGCCATCAAGGACTTTATACAACAGTCCTCCCGCCTTACGCTACTTTTAGTACATATGCGTAGGCTGCTCTGGTTGAAAAACTGGTTTGCTGAAACCCCTTGCAAGAAGCTTCTAGCCGGGTTTCCCTTCCATGGAGAGCGTTTGTTTGGGCAAGATCTGGATAGGTATATCCAGAAAATTTCCAGGGGCAAAGCACGCTGTTGCCAGTTAAAAAGAAGTTTAGGGGTCCCCCCTCCTTTAAGAGGCTCTCCTCTCCAGTTCCTGGGCCTTCTGGCCCCAGGCAGTCCCGACGGCCTCCCGGAAGGTTTAATGCAGGAGGAAAACCTCAAGGGCAATCTCAGGCTCCCAAGAAACCCTGGAACCGTAAGCCGGCCAAGCCTGCGTCTAAGTCAGCATTATAAAGGTTCACCCCCACTCAGCCGGGTGGGGGGAAGACTTCAGCTGTTTGCAGGGACCTGGCAAGAATGGATCCAAGACAATTGGGTTCTCTCCACGGTTTCCGAGGGGTACAGGCTGGAGTTGCAAGAGTTTCCTCCACCCTGCTTCCTGGCCTCAAGCATCCCGAAAGACCCAGGAAAAAGAAAGTCTCTAGCGTTGGCCTTGGATCATATGCTCTTCTCTACCCATCAACCCTCAAGAGGCCAATTTAGAGGGGATTTTATGGGAAGACCAGCCCAACAACAAAGTCATCCACAATCGGGGGGGGGGGAATGGAGGGGATGGAAAGAACCTTACAAAATCCCCTACAAAACCCCTACTACCCCTGTCCACCCCCAGAAAACAGACCCCGAAAAATAGGGAGACGAGGGGGAGGAAGGACGAAAAAGAACTCGAGACAACTGAATGAGGGTTTATTTAATCTGGCAGGAGTCGACTTCTCCAGTGCAGAATTGGAAGTTCTGTCAAAAGGCATGAAATTCTGCCCAGACAAAAACATTAACAAATTTGAAGTTTTTATAGAGGTTGAGAAATATATAAGGAAACTCAATATTAAAAAACATTTTTCGCAACAGAGTACCAGTATACCTATTGCTGAAGAAGACACCTTTGTTCATACAGGATTGAAAAACAATTCTGTTTTCAATCCCAAAAAGGGAACCCACCATCATGTGGAAGTTTTTAAAAATATGATCCAAGGAGATATCAGAGATTTGGAGGTCAAACATGCAAACAGTAAAGGTCTAATAACAGAAGGAATCAAAAAGCTGGAGGAAAATAAGAACATCAATATTCGCTCCGCAGATAAAGGGGGGGGGGGGTAGTGGTTCTCAACAAAGAGAGCTACTACAGGGAAATTCAAAGAATATTGGAAGATGTAACCACATACAAACCACTCCGAGGAGACCCTCTGGTAAAGCTGAAGGAGCAACTCCAACTGTGGACATCAGAGGGCACATCAAAATCCATTTTGACTACAAAGGAGGCACGGTATCTAGTTCCCAATACACCTAGGACTCCTGTCCTTTATATAGTTCCTAAGGTGCACAAAGACAAGACGAACCCACCAGGAAGGCCCATAATAAGTGGAATCGGATCCCTATATTCCCAGATTGGTGAATACCTGGACACATTTCTCCAGCCCCTGGTCACCAAAGGTAAATCATCCCTGAAAGATAGCCGGGAACTTATTAAATCTCTATCCTCCCTAACGGTCACAGAGTCTACCTGGTTGGTTACAGTAGACGTTGAGTCTTTGTACACCAACATCCGACAGGAGGATGCCTTGGAAGCAGTAACTCTGGCACTTAGGACTGATCCTAGGTTACCGGAGGTCCAGGTCAAGTATCTTGTCGATGGACTACAACAGGCAATGGGGAACAATTACTTCTGGGCACTGGGATCGTTCTACAATCAAATCAAGGGTGTTGCAATGGGGGCTCGATATGCCCCCAGTGTTGCAAACCTGGTATTGAACAAATGGGAGGAGGAAACCATCTATCAAGACAACCATGTACCCCTCATCTATTACATGAGATATATAGATGATATTATTCTCATGTGGGAGGGGTCCTGGACCACTTTGGAAATATTTTTGAACGGATTGAACAATAACCAATACGGACTCAAATTTACAGCTACGTCAAGTCTGGCATCCATCAACTATCTGGATTTAATTCTATCTAAAAATGGTGATAAAGTCAGCACGCGTACGTACTTTAAAAGTACAGATAGGAATGCATTTGTACCAATCAACAGCTGCCACCATTCCTAAAGGACAATACATGAGGATCCGTCGTAAATGTGATGATATCTCAGATTTCCAATCCCAATCCGAGATCCTAACAGAGAAGTTTAAAGAAAAAGGATACCTCCCTCAAACACTAGAAAAAACAGCTCTATAAGTACTTAATATGGACCGGGACCAACTTCTGACCACCAAGAAAAGGGCCCCATTTTCAGGAGATCTGGCCTTCTTTTCAGGTTTCCATCGCCAATACCAAAGCATTGAAAAAATCTTTAAGAAACACTGGCCTATCCTGCTTAAAGATAATGACTTGGCCGCAATTTTACCCCCCAAACCCAAATTTGTGTATAGGAGGGCACCAGGATTAAGGAACATGATTGCTCCCAATGTACCGGACCCTCCACCTCGACCTCCAACTTTTCTCGATGGATCAGGTTTCCATCACTGCACTAGGTGCAAATCATGCAAAAACACCACTAGAACAAGCAGAAAAATCACCAAATTTAAATCCAACATAACACAAAAAGAATATACGGTGAAACCTCTTATAACTTACTCGAGTGCCCATGTTCTCTACAATATGTGGGTCGTACCACCAGAAAATTGAGAGTAAGAATTAACAAACACGTAGCCAACATTAAAAATGGCTTCCCTAACCACAGCATGTCACGGCACTTCGAACAATACCATGATAAAGATCCCAGAAAGCTATCATTTGTTGGTATAGACAGGATAACCAGTCACTGGAGAGGCACCAACATGACACAGGCTGTCTCACAGAACGAGACCATGTGGATCCATCGTCTGGGGACGATGCATCCGCATGGCCTCAACATTGAGCTAGACCTGAACTGCTTCCTCACTAATTATTGATATAGGGTATTGAGTAAACTAAAATGTTCATTCATTAATTTTAAATTTTAGCATGATTCATTTATTTAAATTTAAAAAAATGAATTTTTTTATATACTTGGTCTAAATAGAATATGTCATGTAAACTATCAGCCGATTATTACTTTAACAACTAGTGAGAATTGGTAATCTAGGTTAACAATAGGAATGTCACAACCAATCCTTTCCATAAAGGGGTTAACCTGGATATGGTAACATTACCCAATTTACAGTTCGTTTGTATGGTTTAAATATTTTAGGTTCTCTGGCTTCTATTTTTAATATGTCCCAACCCAGTAACAGTTTGGTACATTTTTAGTTTGTTGATATCATAGCCGTTAACGCAGTCCATTACGATAATTGTACTAAACTGTATGAACCCTGTAGAATGTAGGGGGCGTGACGGTATTGCCACTGAACACGTTACTGTAGCATCCAATCCGCTACTGAGGCTGGTATCAGTCGCTCCCCGCCCATACTAATTGACGGACAAATAAATATACCTAAACAGCGTGGTTGGGCACGCCTCCTGAGGACGTTCACCACGAAACGTACGTCGGGGCGGCACCCAACCACGCAATTGTACCTGTCACTTCCTGTATCCTGCATCGCTGGCTCCGTTCATCGTGGACGTGGAACGCACGCTCGAGACACGAGCTGAGCATCCAAGCGCCCAGGATCTTGCATTTTGACCCTATGCTACTGAGCCTCAGTGCCGGGTTTGAGGCACCTCAAAAAGTAAGCGGCCACTTGGCTCCCTCTGTACATTATTTTTAACATTTATTAAACAAAGTTACACTATGTTTGGCCATATTTTATTTTGCATGCATTCATAGGATTTCTATTGATTACAACTGTTACCACTGCTAGGACGTATTTGCCACTACAGGTGATCCTGTGACAAGCCTTCAATGTCCTCCTTTTTGATACCAAAATAGGGGGCATTTTCATTTGGTAAGGAGCCAATTTATCCATTCACTTTGGGTGTATGTCAGCATTATGGTGAAGGTGGACCAATAGTTTGATTGGAAGCACGCAACTTTCTTCAATTGAGGACTACTTAAGGGAACAACTCTTTCCAACCACTTATGCTTTTATTGGACTTTATTATCATTATTAACTTTTATATGTTCTGGCACCATCTACTTTTGAGCACTATAGATATCAGCATCATAGTAATCTTGGACTTTTTTACTAGATCATTCACTATTAACAGGTAGGTGTTATAGTATCTTACATTTCGTATATTAATTTATATTTAACTATGTATTACTACTGATTGAGTAGCGCACCCACTTATATATATAACCCCCAAGGGGTGATTATAGAACTACCAGTGGAAGAGCAAGGTTTGGGTTTCTATTCAAATCTTTTTACCGTCCCAAGCCAAACGGAGACATAAGACCCATTCTGGATCTCAAGGCCTAAACCAGTTCCTAAATGTCCGATCCTTTCGGATGGAATCAATTCGGTCAGTGACCGCCTCCCTGCGAAGAGGGGAACTATTAGCGTCCATAGATATCAAGGACGCATACCTACACATACCTACCATATTTATCGGCGTATACCGCGCACTTTTTTGCCCTGAAAATCATGGCAAAATCGTGGGTGCGCGATATACACTGATACCCGCTTCCCGCGCTGTTTGAACCACTGCGCCGGCATATACCGAGCGCAGTATAGTCGGGCAGGCTCGGCTCCTCTCGCGGTCACGTCCTGTACGTCCTTTACACGAGAGGAGCCGAGCCTGCCCGACTATACCCGAGTGTACTGCGCTCGGTATATGTTGGCGCAGTGGTTCAAACACAGCGCGGGGATCGAGCGGGGAGGACACCTCGATGGCCGCAGAAGGACGCCGGACTGGACGAGGCCACCGATGGACGACGGGCAAGACACCGACGAGGGGCATCCAAACTGTAAGTATTTTTATTTTTTTCAGGAATTTTCCTTCAAGTTCGGGGGTGCGCGCTATACGCCGGGACGCGTTATAGCCAGATAAATACGGTATCTTCACGGCCGTCAGAAGCTGTTACGCTTTGCGATAAATCAGCGCCATTTTCAGTTCATGGCTTTACTTTTCGGACTAGCCACGGCACCTCGGGTGTTCACGAAGATGCTGGCCCCCCTGTTGGCCAATCTAAGGTCTCACGGCATATCTATAGTAGCCTGTCTGGACGATCTGTTGCTGGTAGATCGCTCAATTACCGATCTGAATCAAGCAATACGCAGAACCGTGAGGTACCTGGAGTCCATGGGTTGGATTCTCAACCTGGACAAGTCCGCTTTAGTTCCTGTGAAGAGGCTGGAATATTTAGGTCTGCTCATAGACACAGATCAGAGTAAGATATCTTTGCCTCAAATGAAGATCGATTCTTTAAAGGGAACTAGTCCAGTTGGTCAGTTCAAAGCGCCAGCCTTCCATTCGCCTTTGTATGCGACTCCTGGGGAAAATGGTAGCCTCATTTGAGGTCGTCCCATTTCCAGTTCCACTCAAGGAGACTACAACACGCCATCCTATCCGCTTGGAACAAGAAAGCCCAAGCCTTAGACTTCCCTATGTTGCTCTCCCCTACAGTTCGGCAGAGCCTTTGCTGGTGGCCGGTTCCCCAGAAATTGCTAAGGGAAGTCCTTTGTTCCAATATCTTGGCGGGTTGTAACTACTGATGCCAGTCTGCTAGGCTGGGGTGCAGTCCTGGAGCAGCTATCTCTCCAGGGAAAGTGGTCGGTCTCCGAGATATCTCTACCCATCAACCTGTTAGAGATTCGGGCAGCTCGTCTAGTCCTATCAGCATGGACAGACAAGTTGCGGGGGTATCCAGCCAGGATATAATCTGACAATGCCACAGCTGTGGCATACATAAATCACCATGGTGGCACGAGGAGTCGTGCGGCCCAAAAAGAAGTGGATCAGATCCTGATTTGGGCAGAAAAGCATGTCCCGTGCATATCGGCGATTTTCATTCCGGGAGTAGACAATTGGCAGGCAGACTTCCTAAGTCGCCAGCAGTTGCTCCCAGGAGAGTGGGTTCTTCACCCCAGACATCTTCCGGGGCATTTGTCAGAGGTGGGGAACACCAGATGTGGATCTCTTTGCATCAAGGTTCAACACGAAGGTGGACAATTTTCTGTCCCGAACGAGGGATCCGCTCGCTTGCGGAATAGATGCGCTGGTGTTCCGTGGGATCGGTTCTCCCTGATCTATGCGCTTCCTCCACTGCAATTGTTACCCCGCCTCCTTCGCAGGATAAAGTCGGAAGAAAAAACAGTAATTCTGGTCGCTCCAGCTTGGCCCAGAAGGGCTTGGTACGCAGAGATTGTAAGGATGTCAATAGGACATCCATGGATTCTTCCGCTCCGTCCAGACCTGCTCTCTCACAGGAGCCAATATTCCACCCTTCCTTGCGGTCTCTATATTTAACGGTCTGGCTGTTAAAACCCATATCCTTAAGAGGAGGGGTCTCTCTAATTCTGTAATGTCTACACTAATGCCAGAAAGCAATCTTCTAGGCTTATTTATTACAGAGTTTGGAAGGCATATGTGGCCTGGTGCGAAGCCAAAGGGTGGCATCCTCACAGGTATCTCATTGGCAGAATACTAAAGTTTCTGCAGTTAGGGGGCAGACATAAGATTAGCCTTGAGTTCCATCAAGGGCCAGGTCTCGGCCTTATTAATATTTTTTCAAAGGCCACTGGCTGCACATTCTTTGGTTAAGACCTTCTTACAGCGGGTGATTCGTATTAATCCTCCAATTAAAACCCCCTTGTGCCCGTGGGACCTGAATCTGGTTCTCTCTGCCCTACAGAAGCAACCCTTAGAGCCTCTGGCTCACATTCCCTTGGTCCTCTTGACCAGGAAGGTGGTGTTCTTGGTAGCCATAGCCTCTGCTAGGAGGGTATCGGAGTTGGCGGCCCTTTCATGTAAAGAGCCTACCTAATTCTTCATAAGGACAGAGTGGTCCTGCGGCCTCATCCGGCCTTCCTCCCCAAGGTAGTTTCAAACTTCCATCTGAACCAGGATCTGGTTCTCCCTTCTTTTTTTCCAGAACCTAGTTCTGCAACAGAAAGATCGTTGCATACTCTGGATGTACTGAGTGCAGTAAAAATCTATCTTAAAGCTACTGTTCAGATTCGGAAATCTGACTTTTCTTTCTCGTACATCACGGGACACAGAGCGGCATATTCATTACTAGTGGGTTATATGGAGTACCTTCAGGTGATGGACACTGGCAATCTCAAACAGGAAGTGCCCCTCCCTATATAACCCCCTCCCATAGGAGGAGTACCTCGGTTTTTTCGCCAGTGTCTTAGGTGTTGGTGCATGTTGAGGCTGTGCCTGTAGTAGTCCTTGGGACCAGGGCCAGCTGACCGGATCCGTCCAAGGTGCTTCATAGCCAAAGTGGACGGTACCCGGGCCCCAATTCGTGGATGGGGTTTTGCCTATAATGCCTCTCCTTGGAGGGCTGGACCCTGGGTTCCAGGTCTGGTTTCTAACCTAGAGAATACCTGTTGCCAGTGGTGCTGTATAGGTCCAGGTTGTGGTGTTCTTTTAAGACCCCAGTCCCTGAAGGTCTATGACCATACCCACGGTGAAGGGTGAAGATTGGGCCTCTTGCAGAGCAATACCCTGCGGCGTGGAAAGGTAAGCAGGGGGCCTACGGAACTTGGTTTGTCAGTAGGCTTCCTACAGGGGATTCTTGGGCAGCCTATTTATGCCTCTGTGCATGGGCAAAGGAGAACCACAAAGTTTTCAAACGGGATGGCTCAAAACACCCAGGTATGGTTCCCCTGGCTGGGCTAGTAGGCTGCTGCTGCTTCTGTCACAAGGAGGGCCTTTTTTTGGGCAGGGTGTTCCACAGAGAAGGAACCATACCATTAGGGAGACAGTTTAAAGCTTCCCTTTTACCTGTGTCTGCTGCTCCAGCGTCTAGGATCCTGGTGTCTCCTCTCCACATGGCTTCCTGTTTCCCCTAGCGGCGTTTGACGCGCGCGTGCGCACGCTTTTACTTATCTGTGCGCGCGCGCGGCGACGCCGCGGGGAGGGGGCGGTTGACGCCGGGCGGCTCCTCCCCCCTACACACAGGGAGGATAAATCCTGGAGGGCTGTTCAGTCTGTAAAGGCTGTGAGGGGACACGGAGCAGCGATGCTGGCTACAGCATAGGAAGGTTTGACAGAGCTTTCTGGCACAGTGACACCCGGTGGCAGTTGTGGGAAGTACACCTTACTAAGGAGCCTCTGGCTTAAAAGTTTGCATTCAAGCCTGTGTACTAAGCAGCGCCTTTGAACACTTAGGGTGCTCACCTAGCCCAGCATTAGGGGGTCAATACCAGATAAAAAAAAAAAAGATTTTTTCTGGTTGAAGCCCTTGAGGCTCAGTATTGATTTTCCCTTTTTATAGGTTATGGGAGGTTTGGAGTCCCTCTAACATTACCCTATCCTATTGTTTCACATTTATTTGATTATATGTGTATTTTCTCCAGCTATTACAGTCAGTTGTATACTAGCGGAGTGCCTCAGAATTTGTATATTATGGCTCCTAAGGGTGCAGGTAGCGCTAAGAACGCTAAAACGGTTAAAAAACCAAAAGGTTCTCCATCGGGCTCTGAGGATATCCAAAATCTAGTGGCCCCTACTACTCCGGAATGCCCGGAAGTTGTTGTCCTAGGTGAGCCATCAGGGTTGCTAGGTGCTATGGCTGGCCCTACTCAACCAGCTCCTTCCTATGTAACGGAAGAGATGTTAGCCTCCACCTTGGGTGGATTGGAAAGGAGGATGGCCGCTCTAATTACGGCATCTTTGGCAGGGAAGAAGCGGGTTAGATCCCCGTCTCCCAGGTCTGAGTCTCTGGAGGAGGATATCCTCTCCGACTGACGAATTGGAGGATCAAGGAGACCAGACAGAGGGAGGTCAGGATCACCTTGACCATTTAGGTTCTGAGGATTCTACAATAGAGGAACCTTTTTCAGCTTCTCACGCAGAAAGACTGTGGGTTCAGTCCCTAACGGATATGGTGCGGTTGGCTTTTAAGATACCTGTGCCTCAGCCTCTGGCCTCCGCGGTATCCTCATTGGGCTCCCTGAAAGCGCCCCAAGCCAATTTGGTATTCCCGGTACATCCTTTGTTAAAGGACCTGATTTTTCAGGACTGGGCTAAGCCAGACAGGTAACCCTTAGAGGAAGAGTTTTCAAAGAGATGGGCTGTCCCTACTGTGGACGCAGCCATCTCATGTGTGAACAGATCTTTAGCTTGTCCTGTAGAAAACTTGCAGGTGTTTAAGGATCCGGTTGATAAACGCTTGGAAACATTACTTAGGGCCTCCTTTACTTCAGCAGGGGCGATAGTTCAGCCCGCTGTGGCTGCTATTGGAGTGGCCCAAGCATTATCAGATAAGACTAAGCAAATGCTTAAACTTATCCCTGCCCAGCAGGCAGAGGAATTTTGGATATACCCAGGGCTATACGCTTTACGGTGGATGCTATCAAGGACTCCATCCAGCAGGCGTCACGTTTATCCTTATTTCTAATCCATATGAGAAGGCTCTTATGGTTGAAGAATTGGGAGGCTGAGCCCCCGTGCAAAAAACTCCTGGTAGGGTTCCCTTCCATGGAGGACGTCTCTTCAGAGAAGACTTGGATAGATATATTCAGACTATATCAAGCGGCAAAAGCACTCTCTTGCCAGTCAAGAAGAAGGCCTGAGGGCCCGCATTTAGGCGCCAGCCCTCCCCGGGGCAGGGGCCCTCTAATACCAAACAGTATCGACGGCCTCCTGCAAGATCAGGCATTAACAATAAGCCGCAGGGCCAAGCCACTGGGGGCAAGAAGCAGTGGTACCACAAGCCTGCGAAGCCAGCCCCCAAGTCGGCCCTATGAAGGGGCGCCACCACCCACGATGGTGGGGGGAAGGCTGCGTCTCTTTGCAGAGGTTTGGGAGGCCACCATTCCCGACTGCTGGGTACGGTCTTCCGTGACCACGGGCTACAAGCTAGAATTTCTAAAATTCCCTCCTCCTCATTACCAGGAGTCAAGAGTACCAGGCGACCCTGTGAAAGGAGCCGCATTGATGGCGGCATTGAATCATCTGCTATGCCAGAAAGTGATAGTAGAAGTAACAGTCTGGGAACAGGGATTGGGGTTCTACTCCAACCTGTTTATCATCCCAAAGCCCAACGGCGATGTCAGGCCAATTTTGGACTTAAAGGGAGTAAATGCGTATCTAAAGGTCCGCTCATTCCGGATGGAAACTATTCGGTCAGCTGTCGCCGTGCTCCAGAAGGACGACTTCATGGCGTCCATAGACATAAAGGATGCTTACCTTCATGTGCCAATTTTTCAGCCACATCAAGTATTTCTATGCTTCTTGGTGGCTCAGCGTCATTTCCAATTTGTGGCGCTCCCCTTCGGGTTGGCTACGCCCCCCCGGGTATTCACGAAGGTCCTAGCCCCAATCCTAGCCAATCTAAGGATCCAGGGGGTCACGGTCCTGGCTTACCTGGATGACCTCTTGGTCGTAGACCATTCGTCTCCTGGCCTGGAAAGAGCAGTGGCCCTCACGGTTCAGTACCTCGAGAGGTTCGGCTGGGTCCTAAATCGAGACAAGTCAGCATTCCTGCCCACAAGGCAGCTGGATTATCTCGGCATGAGATTGGATACAGAACAACAGAGGGTGTTTCTACCCCTATTAAAGGCCATCAAAGAGCTAATACAAATGGTTCTAAGCAAGAGAAGGCCAACCGTTCGCCTATGTATGCGGCTACTAGGCAAGATGGTGGCCACATTCGAGGCGGTTCCGTACGCTCAGAGCCACACTCGCATCCTGCAGGCAGCCATCCTGTCAGCCTGGAGCAAGAGGCCTCAGGCCTTAGAAATTCCTTGGCCACTCTCACCAAGAGTGCGGCAAAGTCTAAAGCGGTGGTTAAACCCTCAGAATCTCCTGAAGGGAAAGACTTTCAGTCCTGTGACCTGGAAGATAGTAACCACAGACGCCAGCCTGATGGGCTGGGGAGCAATTTTGGATGGTTGCACTCGCCAGGGCTCTTGGGCAGCGGCAGAGAAGCAGTTGCCCATCAATATCTTGGAGCTCAGAGCTGCTCGACTAGCCCTCAGGGCTTGGACGTCCAAACTACAAGGGTTCCCGGTGAAAATACAATCGGACAATGCCACGGCGGTGGCATATATATAAATCACCAAGAGGGAACCAAGAGTCAAGCCGCTCAGAAAGAAGTGAGCTTGATTTTCTTGTGGGCAGAAGCCCATGTGCCCTGCATATCGGCTATATTCATTCCTGGAGTCGACAACCTACAGGCGGACTTCTTAAGTCGCCAGACTCTGTTGCCGGGGGAGTGGTCTCTGCATCCACAGGTCTTTCAGACACTCTGCCAGAAATGGGGAGTGCCGGACGTGGATATCATGGCATCAAGACTGAACAAGAAGCTAGACAGGTTCATGTCCCGCACAAGGGATCCCAGGGCCTGCGGAACCGATGCGTTAGTTTGCCCTTGGCATCAGTTCAAACTTCTTTATGCATTTTCCCCGCTCCAGTTACTACCCCGCCTGCTGCGCAGGATCAGGGTGGAGCACATACCAGTCTTCCTGGTAGCTCCAGCATGGCCCAGAAGGGCATGATATTCACTAATCCTAAGGATGGTAGTGGGAGACCCTTGGACTCTTCCTCTACGGCCAGTACTGCTATCGCAAGGTCCGATCCTCCACCCTGCCTTACGGCATCTAAATTTGACGGCCTGGAAGCTGAATCCCTGATTCTCAGGGGTAGAGGTCTGTCTCAGAAAGTAATCTCTACCCTAATCAGAGCCAGGAAACCGGTCTCTAGGGTGATTTATTACAGGGTCTGGAAGGCCTATGTAGGCCGGTGTGAGTCCAAGTTATGGCTTTCTCGTAAGTTTACCATCGATAGAGTATTAAGTTTTCTCCAGCTAGGAGTGGGTAGAGGACTGGCATTAAGCACAATCAAAGGACAGATTTCAGCTTTGTCAGTATGGTTTCAGCGGCCGCTGGCCACCCACTCGCTGGTTAAGACCTTCATTCAAGGGGTCTTGCGTATTAATCCTCCAGTTAAATCCCCGCTTTGTCCGTGGGATTTAAATCTTGTTCTGTCAAGTTTACAGAAACAACCTTTTGAGCCGTTGGCTGAAATTCCTTTGGTTTTACTGACAAGGAAGTTAGTATTTTTGGTCGCCATAGTTTCCGCCAGAAGAGTATCGGAACTGGCAGCCTTATCCTGTAAGGAACCATATCTTATTTTACATAAGGACAAGGTCGTTCTCCGCCCTCATCCTTCCTTCCTACCAAAGGTTATATCCAGTTTTCATCTAAACCAGGATTTGGTATTACCATCCTTCTTTCCTAAACCTACTTCCAGAAAGGAAGGGTTGCTGCATACCTTGGATATTGTCAGGGCCATGAAGGCCTATCTTAAAGCTACAGAGAAGATCCGGAAAACAGATGTGTTGTTCATTTTACCGGATGGGCCCAAGAAGGGGCAGGCAACTGCAAAATCCACCATCTCGAGGTGGATTAAACAGTTAATCACTCAGGCCTACGGCTTGAAGGGGTTGCCTCCTCCGTTATCATTAAAGGCTCATTCTACTAAGGCCATGGGCGCCTCCTGGGCAGCACACCACCAGATCTCTATGGCTCAAGTTTGCAAGGCGGCAACCTGGTCTTCTGTCCACACGTTTACAAGGTTCTACCAGTTGGACGTAAGAAGGAATACTGATGCAGCCTTTGGGCAGGCAGTGCTGCGGGCTGCAGTTTGAGACCCTCGGATTCCGGGGGCTCCCTTTTGAGTAAAATTTAAAATTTAAATTTATTTTTCTCAACTAAGTTGGATTTATTATGATTTGAGTATATCTCTAAATTAAATCCTTTTGTCTTGGGAAGATGTCTCCCTCCCCTCATTGTAAGCATTGCTTTGGGACATCCCACTAGTAATGAATATGCCGCTCTGTGTCCCGTGATGTACGAGAAAGAAAAAGGGATTTTTAATACAGCTTACCTGTAAAATCCTTTTCTTGGAGTACATCACGGGACACAGAGCTCCCACCCCTCTTATGGGGACCTTTTTGGGAGGCATACTGCTTGCTACAAAACTGAGGTACTCCTCCTATGGGAGGGGGTTATATAGGGAGGGGCACTTCCTGTTTGAGATTGCCAGTGTCCATCACCTGAAGGTACTCCATATAACCCACTAGTAATGAATATGCCGCTCTGTGTCCCGTGATGTACTCCAAGAAAAGGATTTTACAGGTAAGCTGTATTAAAAATCCCTTTTTTATTCGTTCTGCCGGATAGTCCCAGAAACGGACAGGCAGCGTCTAAGTCCACTATTTCTAAATGGATTCGACAGGTCATTACTCAAGCCTATGGCTTGAAAGGAAAGATTCCTCCGCTTAAGGTTAAAGCGCACTCCACTAGAGCGGTTGGCACTTTCTGGGCAGTGCATCATCATGCCTCCATGGCTCAGGTCTGTAAGGCCGCGACCTGGTGGTCAGTCCATACTTTCACAAAATTTTACCAATTGGATATACGAAAGAGTGAGGAAGGCGCCTTTGGGCGCAGTGTGCTGCAGGCTGCAGTTTGATTCCTCACATCTGATGGTGCCCGGCGAGCTTTGGTGTCTCCCTCCCCTCATTTGGCATTGCTTTGGGATGTCACACTTAGTAATTACTATGCTTCTCTGTGTCCCGTGATGTACGATAAAGAAAATCGGATTTTTATAACAGCTTACCTGTAAAATCCTTTTCTTGGAGTACATCACGGGACACAGAGCTCCCGCCCCTCTTGATGGGGATATTGGGACACTTATTGCTTTGCTACAAAACTGAGGCACTCCCGGTATGGGAGGGGTTATATAGGGGTTCCTGCCTTAAGAGCATGCCAGTGTCCATCACCTGAAGGTAGACTCTATAACCCACATAGTAATTACTATGCTTCTCTGTGTCCCGTGATGTACTCCAAGAAAAGGATTTTACAGGTAAGCTGTTATAAAAATCCTATTTTTATTTTCTAGGGTGTATTTTAGAAAATGTATAGTTTTGAAGGTTTATGCAATTTTTTAAAAAAAATTAAAAAGGGGATGCTACACAGTGCTAAACATGGCCATGTCCCAACTTTTTGAGACATGTTGCTGCCATTCATTTCAAAATCATCTTATTTTTTTAAATGGTAAATTTTTTTCAGTTTAAACCTTTGATATATTTTCTCTTATTCATTAACTGTTATCGGTAGGAGAAGATTTACATCCAGCACCACATTCCATATTTTTGTTTTTGAAACTCGCTACTCTACAAAGAAAGGGACTTTAACCACTTCAGCTTCAGACAGTTTACCCCCCCTTCATAACCAGGCCAGTTTTTGGGATACTGCACTGCGTTACTTTAACTGATAATTGCACAGCCGTGCAACGCTGTACCCAAATAAAATCGATGTCCTTTTTTTCCCCACAAATAGAGCTTTCTTTTGGAGGTATTTGATCACCTCTGCGTTTTTTATTTTTTACACTATAAACCAAAAAAATACTGACAATTTAGAAAAAAAATATATAAGTTTTACTTTCTGCTATAAAACGCATCCAATAAAAAATGTAAAAAAATTGAATTTCTTCAATTTAGGCCAATATGTATTTCTCTTTCGTTCATGGACGGACACAGCCATAATCTTGACAACGTGGGAAATAGCCTTCCTTTAGGAGTGACTAGGCAGAAAGTGTTAAAAAATTCAAAGCTGAACAGCCCCGCCCAGGGTGCGGTCCTACTGACTATATCCCCTCAGCCAGCACCAAGCAGTTCAGTTTTTATCTGCCTAGTTGAGGAGAAGACATGGCTCCCTTCGGGCCCATAGGCCTGAAGGCTTTATTTCAAATCTACTTTGGATTTTGGTTTTATTTTTTAATATATTTTTTCCTGTGATCTTCGATCAACTGCCGACTGGGTGACAGGCTGGATCCCAGATCCTTGTAGTCCCCCCCCCCCCCCCCCCCCCCCCCCGGTTTCGGCCATCGAGCGTGTGCCGACCATAGCTACGCACTGGGTCGTCCACGACATGCCTGTCGCTCTATGGGTGGCCGGTGAGCTAGACACTCCAGGGCACGCATATGACCGGTCTATAGGGCCGAGACGCAGCTGGGCCGACAGTCACCTCCGTTACCTTGCGGGAGATGGTCTGTCTAGGATGCTTCCAGCACAACCCTCAGGAAGGGTAAGTAGTAATCCCCTGCTTCAGCAGGAAGACTGAGCTGTGCATCCCTGGATGGGTGAGTAAAGGGCCTTATCCCCCTTCTCTCCTCCCTCCCTTCCCTCCTCAGACTCTCTGAGCTAGCTGCTGGGCAGGGGTTCTTCTGGGGAGCTTCACTTTGGGAACCATAAGTCACTAAATCAGTGTTTAAAGCTGCATAAGAGATTCTGCTTACCTGCTCTCCATGCTGTCGGCGGCCATGTTTGGTGTGTCCATGCTGTATTTCTTTACTTGCACAATGTATAAAGCTGCATAAGAGATTCTGCTTATCTGTGTGCCCTGCTCCATGCTGTCGGTGGCCATGTTTGGTGTGTCCATGCTGTGTTTCTTTACTTGCACTGGCGGCCATATTCTTGTAGCCGCATCTGTATTGGCCTCTAGCGATGCTCCGCGGCCATTTTCCTGGTGATTTCTGCGGATGTGTACTGACTGCTGCACTGTGGTTTTCTGCCCTGTTGGCCTCTAGTGTCAGATCGGCTGGCATTGTAACATGAATCAGACCATTTAAAGACAGCAGATGAACAGATACACGCTGCTGACTGAGCAGTCTGAAAGATTGACAAAAATAGCAGCCCCACAAACAGCCTTCGATCCCTGGGTGGTGAGTCCTCTGGGGGGGGGCGAACCCCTCGTCTCTGCTGCAGCCAGGAGTGGTGGGTTACTTGTTTGTGAGTCCCCGTGTCAGGTGTATGGACAGCATGGCGCCCCCCGAGACACCTGAGCTGGCAATTGATGCCCCTGCACCCGATGTATCGGTGTGGACGCTATGTCGGCAATCCTAGATGCCTCCGTGGCCAAGGTGGAAGCAGCGCGTGGGAGAACGGGGGGCTAGAAAGCGCACCCCTCCCCCGCCATCTTCTGGGGACAACTCGGATGCAGAGCCGGGTCCAGCTAGCGCTCATGACCCTGGCTCTGAGGTATCTGAGGATGCGGACCAAGATCGCCCAGACAGTGAGGACGACCTCGGACCCAGGTCAGCACGCGATAGGGCTCTAGTAAGTGACCTTATCACCGCAGTGCGAGATACTAAAAAAATATAACCAGAGCCGTGCAGCACAGGCTACCCCCCCCGGGACACATGATATCTATTCTTTATTAAGACTTCCAACCTTCTGGCTTGTCCTGTATTGGACATTGCAGTGCGGCTGCCCGTTTTTTGGACTTAGTTTCCATCCTGGCTTTGTCCCCTGCTGTGCTGGTCCCGGTTTGTTACTTTGGCTCTGGTTATATTTCAGATTCTATCTATATTTATTTGATACATATGGGTCTGTCACCAACTATAGGAAGCCTCTTTTTATCTAGCTGCATTAAGCTTTTTCCATAAGCTATATACCACTCGTACATCTGTGACTCTATTTGTCTTCGGTGCATTCGGATGGCTAGCGATTTAACTGATTTATGAAATTAGCAATACTTTATTGTCAAACTGTCTCAAACTCGTCCTGAAGAAGCCGCTAGGCGAAACGCGTAGGCGAGATGAAAGGAAATATTGCTTGTGAATGTATATTTTGTACTTTTTCTATGTATTTTACTGTATGTATTTTTTGTAATTAAAATGTATATTTTTCTAATTCCAATGTCCCTGTGTTGCATTTAAAAAGTCCGCCTTGTCACTACCCCGAGTAGTAAATTTTTTCTTGATTCAATATTTCGGATGTTGGCAAATGTGAGTGCCTTTTTTGTTTCCCTTCCCTATCTTTTTGGGATAAACCACAGAAGGTTTTTTCAGTCCCTAAAAATCTAGCGGTGCATTACCCTCTTGAAGAGTTTGTGGAGGGGGCTCCCGCCTTCAAAGATCATGCGGACAAGAAGGCTAAGGTGATCACCCGCAACCTGTGCACAGTAGTGGGTTCGGCGGTACGCCCAACCATAGTTGGGGCCCTGGTGTCTGACACTCACTGAATGGGCAAAGATGCTGCTCAATGGGTTACAAGCATGTCAGGCTTCCTCGAACGAGGTAGCCCTAGCTGACCAACTAGTTCAAGGCCTAAAATTCATTTCTGAATCAGCCTTGGACACTATTCCTCTGCTGGCCAGAGCTTCAGGTTAGGCAGTGGCGTTACGCCATCTACTTTGGTTAAAGATTTGGTCCACCGACCAATCTTCCAGGAAGCTCTGATGAACTTGCCCTTAAAGGGCGACAGACTTTTTGGACAACCAACTCGTCGTGAAGCCCTATTTGGGGCAGTTCAAGACCTGCTGAAACGCAGGGTGGTTATTCCTGTCCCAGTACAGGATCGGTTTCAGGAGTTTTACTTCAATGTGTTCATAGTACCAAAAAAGAAGGACGTTCTCCCAATTCTGGACCTCAGGGCCCTCAATTGCTTTGTGAAGGTACAAAGATTCCGGATGGAATCGGTTACTCTGTCGTCACTGCCCTCCAACCGGGGGACTTTCTGGCATCCTTGGACATCAGGGATGCCTTTTTACATGTCCCCATATGCACAAAGTATCAGAGACTAATGCGCTTTGCGGTCGGGGAAGACCACTATCAATTTGTGGCTCTCCCCTTTGGCCTGGCATCGGCACCAAGGGTGTTCACCAAGGTGCTTGCCCCAATTCTCGCCCTACTAAGACAACGTGGCATCGCTATCGTGGGCTACTTGGACGACCTGCTTCTGAGGGCCGCTTCAGCCTCAGAATTAGAGGTGAGCGTGTCTATAACCTGTCAAACCCTCCGACACTTTGGGTACTGAACATTCAGAAGTCAGTAATGGTACAGACTTAACGCCTAGTATATCTGGGGTTGATTCTGGACTCCTCAGAGGCAAAGGCTTGTTTCCCTGTGAAAAAGTTGCAGACCCTTCAGGCTGCGTTGCGGCAGTTGACATCCCAGAAATGGTCGTCACTCCGCTTTTGCATGCGAGTCCTGGGCCTCATGGTGGCCTCCTTTGAGGCGGTACCATATGCTCAATCTCACACGCGAGTGCTACAGATGAAAATTCTGTCCAGATGGGACAAGCGCCCATCATCCCTGCATTATCAAATCCGGGTGAGCCACCTGGTCAGGACCTCTCGTTTGGTGGCTGACCTCACCGGCACTTCTGTCCGGAAAGTCGTTCCTTACCTTTCACTGGATAGTCATCACGACGGACGCCAGCCTTACCGGTTCGGTGGAGTCTGGAGGGTTCAGTCGACCCAGGGTCGCTGGTCCCCGGAGGATCCCCACTTGCCGATCAATGTCCTGGAACTTTGGGCGATCAGGCTGCGCCTCTCCACATGGTCTCAGAGGCTACAGGGGCGTCCAGTCAGGATCCAGTCGGACAGCGCCACTGCTGTGGCATATGTCAACCATCAAGGAGGAACAAGAAGCTCGGCTGCAGCGTCAGAGGTAGCTCACACCCTAAGGTGGGCAGAAAGGAGCGTACTGGCCCTGTCGGCCGTATACATTCCGGGCGTGGAATTTGCTTTAAGTACAATTAGGGGGCAGATATCTGCCCTGGCTGTCTTTTTTTCAACGACCCCTGGCGGCTCACTCTCTAGTGAGAACGTTTGTACAGGGGGTTCGGCATGTGGCCCCTCCACTACCTCCAAGGGGATTTGTGTAGCAGACGTCCCTTGGCGTCTACCGCTATGAGAGGACCTGCTGTCGCAAGGTCACATAAGTCATCCTGCTTTACAGTCAATGGCCCTAATGGCATGACCTCTAGGTGCCTCAGAAACCACCGTTTGAGAACATTAGGGAAGTTCCCTTGTTGACACTTTCCCAGAAAGTTGTCCTTTTGGTGACTGTTATGTCAGTTAAGACGGGGCTGGCAGCCTTGTCATGAAAGGCTCCCTATCTGATCTTCCACAAGGATAAGGTGGTGCTGCGTCCGCGGCCTTCTTTTCTTCCTAAGGTCATTTGGACCTTCCATCTCAAGGAAGACATTGTACTGCCATCCTTGTGTTTTCATCGTCGAATCCTAAGGAGATGACGTGGCATTCCTTGGACCTTGTCCAAGCTCCGAGAATATACTTGACTGTTACTGCTCCGTTCCGGAGTTCAGACTCACTGTTTGTTTTGGTGGCTTGTCCCAAAAAGGGTCCAGCAATCTCATCGGCCGCCATTTCGAGGTGGATCCGACAGATCCTGATCAGGCTTACGCCATAAAGGGTCGGGCGCCTCCCTGTCACGATGCATTCGACCAGGGCAATGGTGCCTCTTGGGCTTTCTGACATCAAGCGTCTGTTTCCCAGGTGTGTAAGGTGGCGACCTGGTCGCCCGCTCACACTTTCACTAAACTTTACAAGTTGATGTGAGTGCATCTTCAGATGCTTCTTCGGCCGCAAAGTTTTGCAGGCGGCTGTTTAGAGTTACAACTCCTCAGTTGAGGAGCTCTGTTTTGCTTTGGGGTGAAGTTTAATTTTATGCTGTTCCCACCCCTCATTTTGACACTGCTTTGGGACGTCCCACGTTGTCAAGATTAAGGCTGTGTCTGTCCATGAACGAAAGAGAAAATAGGATTTTATACTCGCCGTAAAATCCTTTTCTCTGAGTTTATGGATGGACACAGCACCCACCCCTCTTTTTTTAGGTTTGTACTGCTTGCTACGAACTGTACTGCTTGGTGCAGGTTGAGGGGATATAGTCAGTAGGACCGCACCCTGGGCGGGGCTGTTCAGCTTTGAAGTTTTTAGCCTTCCATTAGGAGTGACTAGGCAGAAAGTGTTATTTCCCACGTTGTCAAGATTAAGGCTGTGTCCGTCCATGAACTCAGAGAAAAGGATTTTACGGTGAGTATAAAATCCTATTTCTTCTACATGTTTTTGGTTAAAAAAAAATCCAATTTTGATTGGAATTTTGTACATGATCAGTTTGCACAAAAGTTGTAGCATCTACAAACTGTGGGATATTTTTATGGAATTTTTTATTTATTTATGTATTACAAGTAATGGCAGCCATCAGCGACTTCTAACAGGATTGCGGCGAACAAATCGGACAGTTTTGGGGACCAGTGACACCCAATACAGTGATCAGTGCTAAAAAATATGCACGGCCACTGTACTAATGACACTGGCAGGAAAGGGGTCAACCTTGGTACGATCAAAGGGTTAAATGAGTACTAGCTAACTGGGGGGATGTGCTTTAACCACTTCAGCCCCGGAGGATTTGGCTGCCCAATGACCGGGCCATTTTTTGCGATTCGGCCCTGTGCCGCTTTAACTGATAATTGCGCGGTCGTGCGACGGCGCTCCCAAACAAAATTGATGTCCTTTTTTCCCCGCAAATAGTTTTCTTTTGGTGGTATTTGATCACCTCTGCGGTTTTTATTTTTTGCACTATAAACAAGAAAAGAGCGTCAATTTTGAAAAAAAAATATGTATTTTTTTACTTTTTGCTATAATAACTATTCCCCAAAATATATAAGAAAAACTATATTTTTTTTTAGTTTAAGCCGATGTGATATTTTTACCCAAAATAAGTAGAAAAATACATAATAAGCGTATATTGATTGGTTTGCCCAAAGGTTATAGCATCTACAAAATAGGGGATAGTTTCCTGGCATTTTTATTAATATTATTTTTATTTTTTTTTACTACTTATGGCGGCAATCATCGATTTTTATCGTGACTGTGACATTATGTCGGACACTTTTGACCCTATTTTGAGACCATTGTCATTTATACAGCGATCAGTGCTATAAAAATGCACTGGTTACTGTGCAAATGACACAGGCAGGAAAGGGGTCAACCACTAGGGGGTAAGGAAGGGGATAAGTTTGTCCTAGGGAGTGATTCTAACAGTGTGGGGGCTGGGCTCCCTGTGACACAACACTAATCACTGCTCCTGATTACAGGAAGCAGACGATCAGTATCCTGTCACTAGGTAGAACAGGGGGATGCCTTGTTTACAACAGCATCCCCCTGTTCTGCCGCTCCATGACATTATAGTGGTATACGTTGCTTTTTGCACACCAGCCATTCTGCCGACGTATATCTACTGGCGGCGGTCGGCAAGTGGTTAACTGTGGGCAGACAGAGAGTCTCGTTCCTCTTTAGCAGAAACACAGGATCTCTGTCTTCCCTACTAACAGAATGGCGATCTGCCTTGTTTACATAGGCAGACTGTCGTTCTGCCTCTGTTGGGAATGATCGGCGGGTCCCTGCGGACATTGGGTCCGCCAGTCCTGCTGATTGGCTCCTGCTGTGTTCAATCACATCTGGAGCGGGTCGTCGGCCGAATGCTCGTAGACCCAGAAGTGTAGAATCGCGTACCTGTACGTGATTCTGCGCAGAGGAGCCACCGCCCCACCGTAAATGTACATGGGGCGGTCGGCAACAGGTCGAATGCTAATTACTACACAATAGCTTTAAAACTAATTTTAACACTTCATTTTATTAATTCATTAAATTCAAAAGCCATATTCAGGTTTCATTCCACAATAACAGACTGATTATTACATATTCCATATTACAGCAGATGCAATAATCTTGACGTGTTTCGCCTATTACGGCTTCAGGAGTTTATGTAGCAAGCTGGACTGCATAGTGAACCACTTTAGTAAAATAAGATGAAAATTGTCTGTATATGTATCAAAACATTGGAACCAGCAGTTTGATGACCACCATGCAGCCAATGGGAGAGACAACGTGTCAGAGAATGGAGACCATAACTATGTTAAACCACTGGGGAGGCATCCACAGACCCTGTCTCTGCTGATGGAATTTTTAAAAACTAACATAACATGAGATCGTATGTCTGTGGATTGGTATTCCTCGTGGCTCTTTTTTTTAAGGACATTTTGTGGTAATTGGCACCTAAATTTTTTATTGTGGCTAAAACATGGGGTTATGAGATTTGCAAATCATTGCGTTCTATGTAGATTTTACACACACACACACAAATATTATTTATTTAAATATTATTTATTTATATATATATATAATATATATATATATATATATATATATATATATATATACATTGTGCAAAAACTTTAGGCTGGTGTGAAAAATTGCTGTGAATGTAAGAATGATTTTAGAAATAGAAGAGTTATCGCTTAACAAAATCGAAAGTAAATGAACAAAAGAATTCCAAATCAACATTTGCAAGTTATTTTGGACAAAATAATTATCTTTATCGTACAGTACAGGACACACAGGTTATCGGCTCGTACACACCCTCTGGACGCCTCCCCTGTAACCCCATAACACTCAATGAGTTTTTAGTATTTTACTAGTGTCTTAAGGTGATAGACCTTCTCTCCCTTATAAAGAAGTCGCTCTTGGCTTAACTAGTTTATTAATATTGTTGGATTTTTCAACCAACTCTTAATAACTACTCTGTACCAGCTGTACCTGGACCCCACGCTATTGGGGACAGCCTGCGCAATGCACGTAGTCAGCCGCTGGGTGGTATACAAGTCCAGGACTGTGGTCTGTCCCTATGCAGCGTAGACCCCAAGGACCCTTTGGGGCTATGCCCACCGGGATGGGTTAGACCTGGATACTATATAGGGTCCAGTGTTGTGGACAGGTAAGACAAGGTTAACCTACATCTCTGACGGTTACTGCTAGAACCGAGGCATGTTTGTAATTTATTCACTTTACAGTGTACATTATGCTAACTTTGTGGTAAAGATGGCCATAGATGTGTATTTTTTTTTCTTCAGCCAGTGGGCTGGACAGGCAGGACATAGGCTGCTTTAAATCTTGCCCATGAGTTTTTTGCTGGCAAAGTTGTTAGGACAGCCCATATAACCCCCCATACCTCCGCCCCCAGCGATCCCATTTTTTTTTTTGCTAGTGTCCTTAGGTGATGGATAGCCATTCTCTACTGAGAGCAGGTTTCTGGCTTATGATTCTGTTGGAATATTGAAGACTTCATTTGATTCTTCACATGGAGAAATTCATTCTTCCCCTGGTTGCATCAACACAAAAAAAGCCCTCTAAAAGGGATATGCTATTATTTATAAGAAAACTGCAAAAACCTTTGAATCCCGTTGTGTAATCATGAAGAGACAGATATGGCAATGGAATCCCATAAAATAAAAATTGAAGAAAATGAGTTGGCTCTACAGCTGTTCGCTGACAATTCTTCAAGACTTTGGAACTAAACTGTGTAAGGATAAATTGCAGATCCTATTTAGGATGTCCATGGGTTAAAGCCCTGGTCCCGATGAGCTAACTAGACCATACTACAATGGATTTTCTCATATTTAGCCCACCATGTGTGCAGAAGAAGACAGCGATAAAATTCCTTCAGAGTCCTTGGAATAGATCCTGGTGATAGCCAAAACTAGAGAGAGACCTTGCCTTGTGTCATCACCTTAGACATCACACTTTTTTACAAACAGGCTGGTGCTCAATTTATCTAATGTAGATTACTCCAACAAAAAAAGTTTTATGACACAGTAATGAGCCAAAACCAACCCCTCAGAGGTGTGAATTTTTAAGTCTGCTAAGAAATTTAAACTGTTCTTTGGCTTTCCTTTTAGCACACGTGCATTAAATTGACACTAATTATAGTGAAAACAATGAAAGCAACCACTTGCGGAAAGACATCTTCAGCCAAAGAAAAAAAATCCTGCAGCAGCCAGAATCATTGATGATGAGATTTAGGGAGTCGATTTTTAATAGGTGGCTGTATTTGTTATGGAAGTATTCCAACCATGTACAGGAGCATGTGGACACACCCCTTTGCCCTCCTCCTCCACTCTCCCAAACACACAAGTACAGATCCCTGGCCTCTGGACACACCTCTCCGCCCTCCTCCTACACACTCTCAAGCATTGATCCTGAGCCTCTGGACAAACCTCACACCCTCCTCTGCACCCTGATTCATAGATTTCCAGCCTCTGGGAACACCTCTCCGCCCTTCTTCTCTGGCCACACAGAGCTCTAAGAAGAGAAAAAAAAACCTGTCTGAAGACTTCTGGGATTTCTGACGATGATATCCCAGGAGAGATTGGAAGCAAACACTGTCATTCGCCTAGGCAATCTGAACAGGAAGTACATTGGAAGAATAAAAAAAAAAAAAAAGTATGCAGAAAGCCAAAACTTTTTTTATTACTATCCAATAGTGTTCTAAGAGGGGGACACATTATTTCAATAACAGAAACTTTAAAAATTGGCTGAATATCCACTTTAACTTCAAATTCCCAATACAGCACTTGAAGTGAGACACCTCCTGTGACTTGCACAATTCAGCTATAGCCTTCACCATAAAGCAAAATAGTAACTTGCCACACATTGAGACCTTAACAGTTCTGCCAAGTTGGGAGTGGGACTTCACCTACATGCAGAAGTGACCACCAAGAGGAAAGGATGGCAACCACTAAACCTCAAATAGTTTGACTCCAGATGATTAGAGGTCAATTTTGCTTTTTTGGTATATAGCCAGTCAAGGATATAAGCAATTCAGAGAAAGGGGAAAACATTTATGAAATTCAATGGAACACATGGTACAAATGATTTATTAAATTTTTTTTTATTAAATGCTGGAAAAATAGCCACATAAAATGCTATCGTTTCCAGCAACGCTGATGACATTATGAAGTCCGTGGCTGAAGATCTGTCCCTTACGTGTTTGGTTTAAACAGATGTCCTCAGGTGCTGCAGTGGCACTGGCTTATATACAATTAGACTCTTTAGTAGTAAAGGCAGATCATGTATCTCACGTCTGGGAGTGGCCACTCAACACAAATAACTCCCCTAGGATCGTAAACCGTGCAGCAGATATATAATATGAGACACACAGGTAATTCACACCTTTATTGTTGTCAATGGAAATGGGAAATATTATACCTAAACCATGGAAGTAGCCACAAATCTATCCATAGTTACTCCATACAAGAAACAAAAATATTTTTATAAAAGCAGTAGACTGTGAGTATCTCTCTTCCACCGTTGCCCATAGCTACAACAAACCTAGTGCTTCACCAATGTAAACAACTAATTTTCCACAATACACAGTGTTTTTTTTTAAAAGAATGACTCAATTTTAAAACCTTATACCTGTGCAACCACACACAGCCAATTAATAAAACCAGTACTACAGGCGTGGCCTAGAATTTTAAATGATGGCTGCTAGATACCACTACTAGTGCCCAAATAGTGCCTAGCCTCAGTCATTAACAAGATGGTGTCTGTGCATTTAGCAAGAGTTTGTAATAATGGTACAGCATGTTTCACAGTGGATTTTAATAAACATTATTGCGCTATGGATCTACCATGTCATTTCATTTCTCTCATGAGCTCGATCCATTGAAGCAGTCTACATAACCTTGGGCATTGACACACCACCCAGAAGTCTGTTAGACCTGTCTATGTAAATGCCTAGGGGGTTCATACGTGCAAGTGATAGCGCACCCTGGTGGGGGCAGGCACAGGGGATCACAGTGAATACCTGCACATTTGTGGAGCTCCTGTGTATGGAATTTTCTGTTGAAGTATTTTGCATATCTTTCACTGGGAGCCTACTTGGATTCACACATTGGACTTTTTGATAATTTGTTAAATTCACAGTAGTTTATGCATAAGCGCTGTTACGGGAGTCACTGTGGGCGGTGGGCCCATGGAACCCAGTTACCCTGTGTCTGTTAGGGGCACAGGGTGACTGAGAAAATGATGGACACTGAGAATGCGGTTTGGATTACATAAAATGGAACGTTAATATTTATTAACAATATCCCTCAAGATATCTGATACATTAATTCCACTGTATCAGAATAAAGGAACATTTGTAAGAGTTTTATAGACTGTTGCCATGCCGCCTGCAATCCATGATTAATCAAAACAGTGCTTGGATGTGGATTCCATGGTCTGCAATGTAGGATACAGACAGTCTTCTAATTCTGAGAGCTCCTGCTATTGTGAGAAGGTGTCCTGTGTTTATATTTATGATGTGTGTTGTGTCTTCTGAGCTGAAAGACCGCAAGGCTGACCTGAAAGGTCATACCTCTGAGTCACATAGGCTGGGTAAACGATTAGTTAATTAGCTCCATGTTAATTTATGTTTCTGGTTACAGTGTATTGGTAGGGTAATATGATCAGGAGGGGGGAAACCTCCTTCTGAATTGTATATAAGACTGTATTCTTGTTCTAATAAACAGTTCCATGTTCTTACAAGCTAGAGTTGGCTAGTACTGTAAGTTTGGCTGTAATATCTGAAGGTCCAGACGGGAGGAAGCGGTGTACTGATGGAAGCACTCAAGCGGAGTGGGGGACGTTCCGTGACAAGCACCTTTCTCTTGTACTGCACTGCACTTTATGTACAGTGGGCCAATTTCAGATAGAGATACGACGGCGTATCTCCTGATACGCCGTCGTATCTCTGAGTTCCGACGGTCGGATCTATGCGGCTGATTAATAGAATCAGGTTCCGCATAGATCTCCCTAAGATCCGACAGGTGTAAGTGACTTAAACCGTCGGATCTTAGGCTGCAATCTCCCGCTGGCCGCTAGGTGGCGTTTCGTTTTTTACATGCGACGAACATGCAAATGAGGATTTCCGCCGTTTCAGAAACGAACGACCACCCGGCGCATTTTTTTTACGTCGCTTGCGTTCTGATTTTTCCGGCGTATAGTTACCCCTGCTATGTGAGGGGTATCCTATGTTAAGTATGGCCGTCGTTCCTGCGCCGAGTTTTGAATTTTTACGTCGTTTGCGCAAGTCGATTCAGAATACGGCCGAACGCAAGTTACGCTCACGCCGAAACCAATGACGTCCTAGCGACTTCATTTGGAGCAATGCATGCTGGGAAAAATCGCGGACGGCGCATGCGCTGTTGGATCGGCGCAGGGACGCACCTGATTTAAATTGTAGACGCCCCCTAGCCGCGGAATTTGAATTCCGCCGGGGGATTTGCGATACGCCGCCGCAAGTTTTGAGGTAAGTGCTTTCTGAATTAAGCACTTGCCTCAAAAACTTGTGCCGGTGGATCGTAAATCAGATAGGTTACACGGATCTAAAGATCCGCTAACCTATCTGAATCTGGCCCAGTATGTTTGCAGCATTTGTTTAGATTTGCATTTCATGCATTGCCCAAAATAGAGCAAATAAAAGTTTGTTGTGGGGGTTTACAAATGCTTTAAGGCAGTGGTTCTCTACTACAGTCCTCAGGACCCACCAACAGGCCAGGTTTGCAAGATAACTGAAATACATCACAGGCGATATAATTTGCTGCTCAGTAATTGCAGTATTCTAGTCTGCATCTCCCCAAGGTAATACTTAAAATCTGGCCTGTTAGTGGGTACTGAGGACAGGAGTTGAGAACCACTGTTTTAAGGTGTCAGGCCTCTGTGCCCAGCTGGAAGGAATTTATAGAATAGGCTGCCCAGAATTGGGCAGGCCACCCAATGAAGATGTTGGTTGAGTGTGCACAGATAAACGTGTACTCTTATCAAGCTGCTATGAGAGGGGATCTGGGCCCATCAAGAGTAACTACTTACTAGGCTGCAAAGTGTTTTGGCACAGGATACCTTTCATCTGCCCTTTGATATGAAAAATCCGATTTTTTTTTTTGTAACGCTTCTTTGTGGTAAATGTCATATATAACAGCTTTGATTAGCTGTGACTACTAACCCAGATTAAAAAATATATGTATTTTTCTATTTATTTGCAGTATTGAAAGAATCAAGTTGACAATGTTATATGAATATGTGTCCATGCTTAAATATTATGTTGTAGGAGGTGTTTTTGTGTTTATGGAAGGAGTCTTGAGATTTTGTTGAGCCCTGGATCGCATTAAGTATCGGAGCCAGACGAATTAACAGGGTGATCTTTGTTTTTCTTTTTAGGCAGATTCTTTTTCCGTTTCGGAATCAGATGTAAAACCAAATCCAATTGTGTCGGTATCAAAAGGTCCAGTTAACATGCCACTCCCAGAGTCTCAACGCATTACTCACTCTCTGTTTCAGGACCAGAAACTGTCTTTGGTGAGTTTAGTTCTTGAACTGTTTTTGCTAGTTTACACTGTCATAGTAATTCATACAGCAATTATTTTAAAGCACCCAAACATATAAGCATTAAATGCTTTCTGTACATTGGTTCAGCTTGGAACAATGTAAGTATGCATATTCTATACTGGGCTGATCCCTTTGGAAGCAGAGAATCACTCAAACTGTTGCTGCAACAATGATCCTCACTGTCTTCTGGAAGCCTTCTAGCTTGCTCAGCATGGGCACCAATCAGAGAATGCTTTGCATTCTCTTAATGAATACTAAGGGTTATCTGATTGGATGAGATTGAGAGGCTGGTTGATGATGCCACAATCTTCACCTAGTGGAGTCAGAGAGTGCCTTGTAATGAGAAAAATACAAGGCATGGTGTCTGTGTCGAGTAGGTGACTCTATGTGGTTACTATGCAGAAAAGTATCTGCTCAGTGTGAGATTTGGAAGACAGTGAGGATCAATACAGATTGGCCAGGTATGGAATATGCCATATTTACACTGGACCAAGTTGGGCCAATGTAAATATGCATGAAAAAAAAAAGCATCTGTAATTCAGAGTTAACCACTTCCAGTGCAAGGCCGTCATATGACGTCCTTGACTTTCAGAGGGAATATCTGAATGATGCCTGCAGCTACAGGCATAATTCGGATATCCTAGTTTTCAGCCGGCCACTGCACTATAAGAACAATCGTAGCTGCAGTTCTGCCGCTTGATCGTTCTTACAGGCAACGGGAGGGGACATCACCCCCCTCCCGCCGCCATCCAGTGCGTCTCTGGGCTCTCCTGTGCCATCGGGGACCCGGAGAAAGAATCACCCTGCCGCTGGATGACAACCATAGAGATTTCCGGTGACCAGATCGTCACCAGTCCTCTCTTTGACCGTCGGAGGTCTGGGCGCGATGTTATGACTTCACGTCCGGGCCGCGGATGTAAACAAAGCCGCGATCTGGTAAGCATGAGACCGGTGAATTATTATTTTTTCGATCTCATGCTTTCCAGCCCGGAGGAGAGATGTCGGATCTCCATAAAGAGGGTCTGTCGCGAACCATTCCTATTACAAGGAATATTTCCAGGGATGTTTACATTCCTTGTAATAGGAATAAAAAGTGATCAAAAATAAATAAATAAAGTGTAAAAAAAATAATAATAAAAAAAGTAAAATAGAAAAAAAAAAAAAAAAAAAAAATATATATATATATATATATATATATATATATATATATATATATATTTAAATGCCCCTGTCCTCTGTAGCTCGCGCTCAGAAAGAACACGCAAGTCCTGCCCACATATGTTAATGCAGTTCAAACCACACATGTGAGGAGTCACCGCGTGCATTAGAGAGTGAGCAACAGTTCTAGCACTAGACCTCCTCTGTAACTCTAAACTGGTAACCTATGGAGATTTTTAAGTACCAAAGTTTGGCACCATTCCACAAGTGTGTGCAATTTTAAAGCATGACATGTTTGGTATCGATTTACTTGGCGTAACATCATCTTTCACATTATACAAAAAAATTGGGCTAACTTTACTGTTTTGTTGTTTTTTAATTCATGAATTTTTTTTTCCAAAGAAAACGCGTTTGAAAAATTGTTCCGCAAATACCGTGCAAGATAAAAAATTGTGTAAAAAGGGTGTCTGCTAAAAAAATATATATAATGTTTGGGGGTTCTGAGTAATTTTCTAGCAAAAAAATATATGATTTTTACATGTAGGAGAGTAGTGCCAAACTAGGCCCGGTATGGAAGTGGTTAAACAGGCCACATACAGTATATACAATGAATTTGCATACATATGATTCATCCTGTTCGGCTGTATGTTGGACCAAAAACATTTTCTTTAGTATTGCACAAATAGAAGAAGGATGAGAAGCTCTATCTGTACCCCCACTTTCTGTCAGCCCAACAACCGTTTCACTAGATAGGAAGTGAGGATATATCTGCAACAGGGACACCGACAGCAACACAAATCTGACAGAGATTTGTATCCTTCCTTTACCCTACTAAAGGAAAGCATTTTCATTTTTGTCTGTGTTGCTGTTGGAGATCTACCCTCACTTGCTGTTTGTTAAAATGGTGTGAGGTGGACAGGCAGTGAGGGTAAACTATCTTTATCTTTATCTCATTATCCAATACTGGGCTGCCCTAACATAGTGCATGTTGCTGCACATAAAACACGCTCGCACTGTCATACATTCGGTGTATACAGAGCCTTAGCCCCTGCCTGGACAAGATACGTGAATGTGAAGAATTTCTGAACCTTTACTTCAGTAAGTCTCTCCCAGCCAGGGGCATTGATAAGATTGTAAAATAAGTACCTCTGGGCCCTTGAAGAACAAAGATGGTGTGGCATATGTCGTGAATAATTGGTGTGGCCTCACTGCACTGATAGTAAAAGGGGCATACTTAAATAGAACTGGAGCATATTTACTCACATATGCCAATATACCCAATAAATATGCATTGATTACTGTGCCACAATTACAAGTCCCACAGATACAAATAAAGCTCAACACAATCATTTTTAAAAGCTGAACTCTAAAGACACAAATTATAGCTCTAACGTTTTGAAAGGAGCACTGAATATTAGAAAGAATATACTGATGGTGATGTTTTTCTTTGCTTTAAAAAGCTCTGTACTGGCTGTACCATAAAGTGAGAGTTTCATTAATTTGACTGTAAACGGGAGTGCGGCTTAGTGGGGCTGCAATCGCTGTCCCCAATCATTATACAAAAATTAACACACAAACTCCTAAATACTCCACCTTCATATTTAATACAACATTAACTGTATTTTATTTTTTGCAGCAAAAAATTGCTGATGCCAGAAGTATAAGCTTGGCAGCAGTTGGCATGCATCTTTGGCAAGCTCTGAAAGCAGGCTATCCACTCGATGTGCACCGAGCTGGCTTGACTCCTGCAATACAGAAGACCATTACTAATGTGATTAAAAGTCCTCCAATAAACTCAGGTTAGGAACTGATCAAACTGTACTTCTGTTGCACAGTAACTGTGATTCTTTGCTTTTTTTTTTTCTTGTTTTTGGCTATAAAAGCAGTCGGGATTGCATCACACAGGTAAGTTTTAGATTGACAGTGAACTACTTACTAAAATAACTAATGACAATATTAAGGAGACCAGGAATAGCTTAAAGAGCAGTCAGTGCCACTGCTGATCAATGCTCCTGCTCACTGGCAGGCAGAGGGACTTGCAAACTCATATAACAGGAGACTGTATACTCTACAGACACCCTAACTGTGGACTTATGTTAAAAGATCCAAGATGGTTGGGCAGTCTTTGATATTTTCCAAGAATTTGAAAAGGTTGTGGGATGTCCTCTGTAAATCCTGGATTTGTATGATTTTTGAGATCTTACAGTAACTATCCTCTAATGTCTCTTGGTACCTAAAAGACCCAGTCTCCTTAAATTGTTCAAAGCATATGACGGTGTAAAACTGCATTTTAAAACTGCTGAATAATAGCATATCAAAATTATGAAAATGTTTCTTTATTCTGTGCTGTGACATAAGTACTGGATATTGTAACATGAAGAGGGATTAACTAGCCCAATGTAGATTTGTATTGAAAAAAAGAGCTTAGAGCGACCTCTATTGAGCAAATATGTCTTTACAAGTTTGAAGTGCCAGCAATAACATAATTTCCTGCTATTGTGATGCCATGTGTCTGGTAATGGTAATAAAATATGCATACTGAGTGCATAAAATATGCATTATATTTCAGTGCTATGTAAAGTAATATCAAGGCTCACAATTTGTTAACTTGCAGACCGATCTCTGGTTGCGTTTATCTTATTACATAAAATCGTTTGAAATAAAAAAGGATAAATGCATAAGTAGACCAGAGAAAACTAGTTGAATGGAAACTTTATTTGGTACAGTAGCCCTGCCAACCAATTTATTTCTGTCCATTTTTATATCTGAGCTGCTGTGATTTGATTTTACTTTAACTATTGTGGCAGATGGACCTTGTGATACCTGGAAAATTGCTGGTGTATGCCAGATTTTGAAGAGGCAGGCACTCTGATTGCACAGCTGTGTGCTGGGCTATTTTAATTGTAAACGAACTATGGCTCAGTGACCCACCCAACAAACAGAAGGTCTGTGCAAGGGAGTCCGATGGACTCGTATTCCTCCGCAGGAGTCAGAGGCTGCATGGAAGAAGCCAGAGCATGCATGTCTGCAGGAGGCAGATGTAGTCTGTGACCGAGCAGCAAGGAGCTGATCCTGAGTAAGCTATTAGAAAGCTTGACTCCAAGGAACTCTTTTGGTCTAAGGAGAAGACCCAAGGCCTGAGCTGGAGGCTTGAAGCAGGTGTGTGGCAAGAGATTAAGCCAGGAGGCTGAAATCTGATTGTGCAAGATACACACAGTAATGGTGGAACCCCCTCCATGGGCTACTAATGTTTTTTGTGAACTTTTCCATTCTTTCAATTAAAAGTGGGCTACCAGGCCCTTAAAAATCACCTCAATCTTACATTATACATTAATTTAAAAATAATCATCAAATAGATGCCCTTGAAAATAAAGGACAATCCTGTTTTCTCAAACCGTTTTCCAGGATTGCACCCTGAGAGATGAGTGGTCCCACCTGACAGGAAACACAATCAAGATAGAGGTTAAAATCCCCACCCTCCCTCTCCTCCTCAGTTTGTGATTGTGTTTCAACACAGTGAAACAGTTTTTTTTTTTTTTCTTAGACCTAAGGCCCAGGGCTGGAGGCCTCCCCCCTGGGAGCTGGCCACAGGCTTGGGAAGCCTCTGGGTCTGGTAGGGATTGCCCTTCCTGGGGGTCTTCCCTTTTTCTCAGGGGGGGGGCAGGAGAAGAACCCCCCCTGAGAACTGAAGGACCCTGGGCACAGTGGAGGTTCCCAGAACTTCAGGAACCATATGTCCTGCTCCCCCTCCTTACCTGACAGGGTGTCAGATTACAGGTGGATGCCATTCCCAGATCTCCCTGGGACCCGCCCGTTTGGTGCCTCTCCCTGCCCCTGTATCGGAACCCGGCATATGAACTGCGCGCGTGTGTATTCCGGTGGCATGTTGCTGAAGACGGGCTTCTCCTGGTCGCCGGAATTGAGTCACACCGTGCGCCTCGCTAAAGCGGTGCACTTCCAGCGATTTCAGGGAAAATGTCGGCAAACGTTCGGACGGCGCTGCAAGAGAGAGACTCAGACTTGAACTCCAGATAGATCAATCGGTAGTCCACATCTACTCTGGCCTGGGGGGGAACTCAGACCATGGAACGAGAGGAGGGGCCGGCAATGGCCACAGCTGTCCAATGGACCATGGGGTTAGTCTACCTAGCTGGTGGGGAATATGGAGGGGGTGGGTCCCCTAGCCCTTACCCTAGCAGGGTACAACAGTGTTCTTTCTGTCTCAGACTAATTGGGCTCTTCTCTTACAGGAACGGAAATCATTGCCCTGGGATTTGCCAGTAGACTTAGGTCTAAGGCTCCTTCCTGGTCCAAGAGGTGTGGGTTTTGCAATGAGAAATGGGCACCAGACCACACCAAGCCATTTTGCTCCATATCCGCCCAATCTTTGAGCAGACATGTGTTGGGTGTGAATATTTTAAGTAACATTGTCACATTGCAAGTAGTGGGTAAAGTAGTAGGTCTGCCTAGAGTAAATTATGTTGCCATCCGACTACCATCGCCCAGGAAGCTAATGCTCAGAGGCACGCAGGCATGTCCTGGACCTGAATATGGCTGTGATGGGGTAGGAATGGCTGGCAGACATAAAAGACTGCATTGATTTCAAAGTCTTGTTTCATAAGAAGTTGCCCCCTGTGGAACACTTGTTCTCATTCTGGGGTCCTTAAAGTCGAATTATTAATCCCAGATATACTGGGCCAGAACTAGGTGGAATCTGTGAGTTGCACAGACCCATCAAGTGTCCGGGGCTGTAATGCAGCATCCTTAGCCACCTGGTCTGCTTCCATATGCGAGTCTCAAATGCTAGAATGGCTACCTCAGCAAGAACCTGGAAAGCTGAAAACAGCCAATCAATTTAACCTATTGCTTGATTGTTTTACCTGCCAAAGTAAAACAAACTTCTGGCCCTTCGAATTAAACCAAAAAGCCCTTTATCTCTCTATATAAATATATCCACCGACCCCGAATAAAGGATCCAACTGAATACAAAGTGTCCTTTTGGGTGCAAACTCAACACGTCCTTTTAACCGGCCTCCAAATAGTAACTACATACTGTAGCAGGACCGATCTATGTGTAGGTGTGGTCTGGCAGGTGGGCTCGCAATGTGGTCTGGAGCATAATTGCGTAGACAACAAAGGGTACATAACCCTGAGGATATCATCTACCAGGTTAGTCATCGGCCGCAAAGGATACATTTCTAAAAGTTGGGCTGTGTCCACAAGGGGAAATTTTAACTTGGCATTTTTCTTTTGTTCTTCTGTCCACTTCCTTTATACTGCCCCTCACTTCCATGTTTCCTATCTACTGCTTAAAACCATCAATGCTGTACCTTCATTAAATGTAACCATGTTGCTACACCTAGAGGCAGCACCGATTTCCTGTAATACCATACATATAATGTTTACCTAGCAATATAAACAATACAAATAAAAAGTGCACAAGTTCCTTTAATATTCCGGCATGCTAAACCGACCCGGTCACACATAATATTTTTTCTTTATTCTCTCCCAGAGGAATCATAAATGTACTTTTTTTTTTTTTCCTCTTCACAAAAATGTGAAAGGAGTGTGGGGGCTTCTGTGGAGGAGCTCCTCTCCACTCACATGTAGTATTAGAAAAAAATACCATACTCCTTAAAGTAGCTCCTTTAGCCAAAAACTGACTAAGCCATGGACCCCAGACACCGATTAATTACTTGCCACACAGAGCAGAATTAAGTGAGAATAATAGTTTCTTCACCGTGGCCACTTTTCTGCTCAATATGAGTTTTCACATTCTTAGTCTGGTTCTCCCCCATTTAATAATATGTCACTTCGTGACACAAATGATAATAAAAAATACATTTTGTAGTGACAAACCTTCAGTAAATTTTACCTCACAATGTACGTATAACCTTAAAACCTTAACTCTAGGTTTCCCTTCTTTAAACAAATAACCTTTACTGATCTCATATTACCACTAATATAATATATTACCACTAACCAATAGGATTACTTACTCACCAAGTATTCCCTGCGGTTTCTATGATAAAACACTACACAGTAGGTGAGATGTCACATCTTGGATGATCCGCCTCCCATAAAAGCATGAGGACACAGGCTATAGTGGTTTTCAAGAGGTAGTGATGCCCATAAACGAGATAACACCACTGTACATGCTACTGCACTCTTCTATATTACACATGCAACAATCAGCTATGATGTACATCCCACCTGGCACTCCACTGCCAGCTTGCTAACATCCTACCTCCTGTCATAGTTATAGTGGGTAAGGTTGAATAAAGACAACAGTCCACCCAGTTCAACCTGTGTAAGTGTACGTGAGTCTGTTTTGATCATTTCCCATATCCCTGTATATTGTTTTCTTTAAGATGCACGTCCAAGAGTCTTTTAAAAGACTTATCAATACTCCCCGCTGACCCCACGGCTTGTGGAAGAGAGTTCCACATTCTTACCGCTCTGACAGTAAAAAAAAAACCTGCGCTGCTTTAGGCTAAACCCCTTCTCCAATCTCATTGTGTGGCCCCCTGTCCTCTTACACTCCCTGAGATTGAATAGCCTTTTTCCACATAACATAGTACAGGTGTCTCCAAACGTTTTACTTCGAGGGCCACATCATATATTTTAGTGATTTTTGCTCTGGTAATTTTTTTATGCTAGAGGTTTATAACCACTTTAATCAAAGATTGATTTTCTGCATAAGAGGACTCACATAGTGGGGTAGGGTTATAGAGCGGGTGTCCAGGGGGTGTATTCTCAAAAGCTTTGTCAGTGTCCAATCACATGATGTTTCAAGCCTATAACCCAAGGTTTGTGAATACTCATCCTGCATTGTACAATTAGGATAGACCTTTGCCCCGCCAAGCATTTTTCCCCACAATATAATATTTGTGCAGGGTTCTTAAAAAGTAGATAATCCCTGTTGTGAACCCAGCCATCCGTTGTCTTAACCACTAAAGCCCCATGATTTGCCTCCTTAATGACCAGGCCATTGTTTGCGATACGGCAATGCGTGCAACACTGTACACAAACAAAATTGTGATTTTTTTCTTACTCACAAATGGAGCTTTCTTTTGGTGGTATTTCATAACCTCTGCGGTTTTAAATTTTGCGCTATAATCAAAGAAAGACCAATAATTAAAAAAACAAATATAAGAAAAACAAATTCATTCATCAGTTTAGGACGATCTATATTTTTCTACATATTTTTGGTAAAAAGAATCGCAATAGGCATATATTGATTGGTTTGCACAAAAGTTTTCGCAACTACAAACTATGCGATAGATTTAGGGACTTTTATTTTTTATTGTCTTTACTGGTAATGGTGGTGATTTTTAGCAGGATTGAGACATTGCGGCGGACAAATCTGACCCCAAATGAGGAATGGGAAATACTGCGCTGTCAAGTAATGCTAATATGTACCAAATGGGCTGATGCGGCTAATACTGTGAGATATACACAATAAAAAAGGATATAGCTGCGCTGCATAAAATAAATTATAAATAGTACCTAATGTACACCCAGAATGGAATATTCTTAATGATGTAAATAAACCAAAAAATATAATTAAAGACACCATAAATTGATATACATGTGCAATCCAATGCAGTGACAATATCTGTCAATATGTGTGGTATCGATAGAAAAAAAGAGAGAGCTCCACTGATGATGAAAACAGATGGGTCTCTGAACACACGTATTGTGACACAGTGAACACACAAAAAATAGTTCAAATTTAAGTGAAAGTCCAAATAATTAAGATAATTGGTTGTTCTTCCAGGACCTGACCAATATTAATATCCGTGAAGACATGCAAAACACCTCCAGAATAGTGCTGTTCTCAGATTGATAAAAAGGATTCCTCCACCAATAAAAGTACTGCTTACCAAATTTAACAGATCTCGTATTACGGAGATCAAATGCGCTTGATACTCGTATCTCAGCCAAAATGCTAATGGATCCCTGTAGTATTCTTCCACTTTCTGGTGCATGTATCCCAATAGGATCTATAAATCATCCGCTCATCGATAATACAGATTCTGCTTGTGGCCCATTCACTCTGTTCTACTTCTTTACTACAATTCCCATAGTGCCTTGCAGAACCGGTTCTTTCACTTGAATTTTCACTATTTTATGTGTGTTCACTGTGTCACAATACGTGTGTTCAGAGACCCATCTGTTTTCACCATCAGTGGAGCTCTCTCTTTTTTTTTTCTATTGATACCACACATATTGACAGATATTGTCACTGCATTGGATTGCACATGTCAATTTATGGTGTCTTTAATTATATTTTTGGGTTTATTTACATCATTAAGAATATTCCATTCTGGGTGTACATTGGGTGCTATTTAGAATTTGTTTTATGCAGCACAGCTATATCCTTTTTTGTTGACCCCAAATGAAACTTTTTGTGGACCAGTGAAATTATTACATTGATCATTGCTATAAAAATGCACTGGCAGGGAAGGGGTTAACTCTAGGGGTGATCAAGGGGTTAAGTGTGTTCCCTGGGTGTGTTCTAACTGTAGGGGGAATGGGCTGGCAGGAACATGACAAAGATCTCTGTTACCGATCAAACAGAATATTGGCATGCATTAACCACTTTAGCCCCAGAAGATTTGGCTGCTCAATGACATTTTTTATGTGATACGGTACTGCGTCGCTTTTACTGACAATTACACGGTCGTGCAACGCTGTACCCAAACAGAATTGACGTCTTCATCTCTGCAGTTTTTATTTTTTGCGTTCTAAACACAAAAAAGAGCGCCAATTTTAAAAGTTTTGTAGTTTTTGCTATAATAAATATCCCCATTCTTATTTTTTATGAAAGCAAATTTTTTCTGCCGATTTATGTATTCTAAATATTTTTGGTAATAAAAATCCCAATAACTGTATATTGATTGATTGGTTTGCGCAAAATGTATAGCATCTACAAAATAAGAGAAAGATTTATGGCATTTTTATTATTATTATTTTTTTTACTAGTAATGGCAGTGATCAGTGATTTTTATCGGGACTGATCGGACACTTTTTTGACCAATTTTTGGGACCATTGACAATTTATACAGCGATCAGTGCTATAAAAATGCACTGATTACTGTGTAAATATCACTGGCAGGAAAGGGGTTAACACCAGGGGGCGATCAAGGGGTTAACTGTGTTCCCTCGTGTGTGTGTGTGTTCTAACTGTATGGGGATGGGAGTGACTAGAGGAGATGACAGATCGTTGTTCCTAGCTAGTAGGAAACTAACCACTTCCCTACCAGGCCTATTCTGGCACTCCTCTCCTACATGCAAAAATCATATTTTTTTTACCTAGAAAATTACTCAGAAACCCCCAAACACTATATATATGTTTTTTTTTTAGCAAACGCCCTGGGAATAAAATGGCGATCATTGCAACTTTTTATCTCGCACAGTATTTGGGCAATCATTTTTCAAACTTTTTTTTTTTGGGAAAAAAACGGTTTCATGAATTTAAAAATAACAAAACGTTAAAGTTAGCCCAGTTTTTTTGCATAATGTGAAAGAATATGTTACCCTTCAAAATTGCACATGCTCGTGGAATGGCGCCAAACTTCAGTACTTAAACATCTTCATGGGTGACGATTTAATTTGTTTTACTGGTTACATGTTTTGAGTTACAGAGGAGGTCTAGGGCTAGAATTATTGCTCTCGCTCTAACGTTCACGGTGATACCTCACATGTGTGGTCTGAACACAGTTTTCATATGTAGGCGGGACTTACGTATGCGTTCGCTTCTGCGTGCAAGCTATCGGGGACAGGGGCAAAAAGAAACATGTTATTGTTAATTTTACTTTAACCACTTGCTTACTGGGCACATATACCCCCCTCCTGCCCAGGTGAAATTTCAGCTTTCGGCACTGCGTCGCTTTAACTAACAATTGCGCGGTCGTGCGACGTGGCTCCCAAACAAAATTGACGTCCTTTTTTCCCCACAAATAGAGCTTTCTTTTGGTGGTATTTGATCGCCTGTGGGGTTTTTATTTTTTCCGATATAAACAAAAAAGAGCGACAATTTTGAAAAAAATACAATATTTTTTACTTGTTGCTATAATAAATATCCCAATTTAAAAAAAAAACAACACATTTTTTTTTCTCAGTTTAGGCCGATACATATTCTTCTACATTTTTTTGGTAAAAAAACGCAATAAGCGCCTACAAGTTATAGCGTCTACAAAATAGGGGACAGAATTATTATTTATTTATTTATTTTTTTACTAGAAATGGCGGCGATCTGCGATTTTTATTGGGACTGCGACGTTATGGCGGACACTTTTGACACATTTTTGGCGCCATTCACATTTATACTGCGATCAGTGCTATAAATATGCACTAATTACAGTATAAATGTGACTGGCATTGAAGGGGTTAACACTAGGGGGTGAGGAAGGGGTTAAATGTATTCTCTGCATTGTGTTCTAACTGTAGGTGGAGGGGGGGTGACTGGGGGGAGTGACCGATCTATGTCCCTATGTACAAGGGACACAGATCGGTCTCCTCTCCAGAGACAGGACGCTGTCTCTGTGTAAAACGGCAATGAGAGATGATCTCATTTGTTTACATATGAGATCATCTCTCATTGGCCGCACAGATCGCATCGCAAACGGCCACTCTGATTGGCCGTTCGCGGCGATCTGTAATTGGCTGTGTCCAAGGGACACGGCCAACACAGAGTTTCCCCGCTGCGGGGAACGCGCAAAGGGGCGGACGTCAATTGACGTCCACTTGGATTTTCGGATCCGCGCTGTAGCCGTCATTTGACTATAGCGCGGATCCCAAGCGGTTAAACTTTTTACTTTGACACTTTAAAAAAAAAATTATCACTTTTATTCCTATTACATGGAATTTAAACATCCCTTGTAATAGGAATAAGCATTACAGGTCCTCTTTACAGTGAGATATGGGGTCAATAAGATCTCACCACTAGGCTGGGAAGCCTGAAATAAAAACAAATAATAAAAAAACGATCCTGGCTTCCCAGCCAAGACAAGGCGGCGCCGTTTTTTTTTAATGCAGAGGCTCCCACGGACTAGAACGCCACGGGGATACCCGCGATCGTCTCACGGTAAGGAAGGACAGGGAGATGCTGATGTAAACAAGCATCTCCATGCTCTGCCTAGTGACAATAACCGTGATCACCGCTTCCTAGTGACAATAACCGTGATCACTGACTTGTCCTGTGTAGCCCATCCCCCCATCAGTAAGAATCACTCACTAGGGCATACTTAACCCCTACAGCGCCACCTAGTGGTTAACCCCTTCACTGCCAGTGTCATTTTCACAGTAATCAGTGCATTTTTCTCTTCTGTTCATGGACGGACATGGCAGCAATTGACCTTAGGGTATTATCCTCCCTTTTAGGAGATTGACTAGGCAGAAAAACAGCATGTTAAGTGTTAAAACACTCCACACAGTACAGTACCTCCCAGGGGGTGGATCCCCCGGGTACATCGCCCTCTCTGCATCATGCAGCCTCAGTTTTTTTCTGCCTAGCAAAAGGAGATGACTTGGTTCTTCTGGGCCCATGTGCTCTGGAATTTTTTTTGCGATTTTCTCGCTTTTTCTTTTTTCCTGCATTTTTGGATCCTGGGATCTACAATCAACTGCCGACTGGGTGACAGGCTGGATCCTCGATCCTTGTAGTCCCCCCATGTTCGGCCTTTGAGCGTGTGCCGGCCTTTAGCTACGCGCTGGGCCGTCCACGACATGCCCCGTTGCTCCAGGGGTGGCCGGTGAGCTATACGCTCCAGGGCACACATATGACCGAGCTCTATGTCCGTGTCACAGTGTGCCGGGCTGACAGCCATGCCGTAACTGTGCGGACGTTGGTTCTGTCCGGGATGTCTCCAGCCGGTGGTCGCAGGATGGGTAATTAGCAGTCCCCTTGCCTCGGCATGGTGGTGCGGCTGGTGCATTCCTGGGAAAGTCGATCGGGGGTCCGCCCTGCTTTCCTCTCTCCCTTCCTCTCCCTTCTTCCCCGCATTCTGGGTGGTCGGCCGTGAGGTGGTGGTCCGCCTGGGGGGCTCCGTCCTGTGGCTGGGGGCTGCGGCTTTGTCAGGATTGCTGTGTGATCTTTATTGTTGCCATGTGTGCGGGGGGGCCTGCCCCGGGGGTCCTGGGTGTTTTACTGTGTTTTTTACTGTGTGTTCTACACTCTTCACGGCAGCCATTTTGCCGGCGCCGGGCGCCTTTGTTGACGATCGGCGGCCATTTTCTTGTAGCCCGCATGCTGTTTTTTGGATGACGGTGGCCATTTTGGAAGGGGGTTTTGCCTCTAGTGGCCAAAATAACGTCGCGAACGGCTCCAGCACACTTCCTAAGGGACGGCACAGCACGGACAGCGCTCTGGGCAGTTAGCAGCAGCAGTACAGCCTGGTCGGGTGGTGAGTCCTCTGGGGGGTCCCCTGTTTTCTGCTGCGGCCGGGAGTGTGGCCTGTGGGTCTTGCCTTGCAGTCCAAGGGCGGCAATTGGGTGGGTCAGCAAGGCGTCCGAACCGGAGGCTTCCCCCCTAGACATGCCGGATGTTAACCCTTAGTGCCCCTGTTCCTGCGGCCTCTGTGGATGCTATGACGGCAGTCCTTGAGGCGTTTTTGCCTGGATCGAAGCGGCGAGTGGCGGTAAAAAGCGCCCCCTCCCCCCGCCTTCTTCTGGGGATGTCTTTGACATGGAATCTGGCCCTGCTACTGCGTCCAGCCCTGGTTCCGTAATGTCAGAGGATGCAGGCCTAGTCCACACGGACAGTGAGGATGACTCTGCTTCAGGGTCAGCACATGATAGGGCGTTTGTTGGAGCTCTTATCACTGCGGTGCAGGATACTCAAAAACTTGAGGATTCGGCAGTCATCAGAGATGCCGGTACCTTTTGGGTTCCGCAAGCCAGCCCTCACCGCAAAAGTGTTTCCTTGTGTTCCTTATCTGGACAAATTTTTGTACAAGGAATGGGATCGGCCGCAGAAAGTTTTTTTCTGTTCCAAAATGCTTTGCGGTCCATTACCCGTTTGAGGAGGACTTCCTAAAAAAGTGGGCCTCTCCTCTGTCGGTGGACCCCCCCTGTGTCCAGACTGAACAAGGCGACCACGTTGCCTGTGGAAGGGGCTCACGCTTTTAAGGACCCCGCAGATAGGAGAGCTGAGGCTGTGGCCCACTCCATGTTCACAGTGGTGGGGTCGGCGGTGAGACCGGTCTTGGCCGGGGCTCTAGTGTCACAGACACTTACTGAACGGGCAAAGTTGTTGCTTCAGGAGTTGGAGGCGCATAATGCCTCTGAGGACTGTGTGGCACTGGCCGACCAGTTGGTGCAGGGCCTAAAATTTGTCTGTGAGTCAGCCCTGGATACGCTTCCCTTGCTCTCCAGGGCCTCCGCGGTAGTGTTGCGCCTCCTTGTGTGGCTGAAGTGTTGGTCTGCGGACCAGTCTTCTAAAAAGGCCTTGGTGGACTTACCCTTTAAGGGTGAACGGCTTTTTGGGGCGTCTCTGGATGACATCATAAAAGGTAAGATTACTCTGCTCCCATGATCAGGTAAAGGTAAGGAGCCTCGCCGTAAGCAGGGGCCCTCCTTTACCGCCCCCAAGCGTTTTTTTCGTGCGGCAGGTAAACGTTTCCAGGGTGCTAAGGCGTCCGCTGAAGGGCAGAAGCGACCCTGGTTCCGCAAGCCCAACAGGGGCTGTTCAGGATTTGCTGGTCAGGGGAGTGATTGTGCCGGTTCCTTTACTGCAGAGGTGTCCAAACTTTTTTCAAAGAGGACCAGATTTGATGAAGTGAACACGCGTGAGGGCCGACCATTTTGCCTGACATTCTTGAACCATTAAAATTCAGTCTATGTGTGTTCATCCGAGCAACTAATACACTGCCCAACCAGAATTCTCTTGCCTTTGTGGCTGTGTGTGGTGAAGAGATGAACTTGGGCGTGTTATTTGGATACACTGTATATATCTCTTTTGTGGCCCCAACGAATCCCAGAGCGCTGCTCAGGACTAAGGATGAGCTTGGGTGTGTTATTTGGATATTCTGTATTTATCGCCGTATAACACGCACAGGCTTACCATTGCCATGAATGCAGCCTCACCATTGCCATGAATGCAGCCTTACCATTGCCATGAATGCAGCGTCACATGTGCCATGAATGCAGCCTCGCATGTGCCATGAATGCAGCCTCGCATGTGCCATGAATGCAGCCTCGCATGTGCCATGAATGCAGCCTCGCATGTGCCATGAATGCAGCCTCGCATGTGCCATGAATGCAGCCTCGCATGTGCCATGAATGCAGCCTCGCATGTGCCATGAATGCAGCCTCGCATGTGCCATGAATGCAGCCTCGCATGTGCCATGAATGCAGCCTCGCATGTGCCATGAATGCAGCCTTGCATGTGCCATGAATGCAGCCTTGCATGTGCCATGAATGCAGCCTTGCATGTGCCATGAAAGCAGCCTTGCATGTGCCATGAATGCAGCCTTACCATTGCAACCAATGCAGCTTTACCATTGCAACCAATGCAGCCTCACATGTACCATGAATGCAACCTTACCATTGCCATCAGTGCCGCCTGATTAATGCCCATCTGCAGCCTCGGAGGGGACAGGGAGAGGGGAATGAGTGCCGACAGATTACAAACATGAGAATCTCTTGTTTACTCGGTTACCTCTTTCATACAAAGTCCTGCCTCCTATGATAGACATAACAGTCATTCAATGGCATCCCAGGAGACTGGACTTCCTATTACAGACGTCGCTGATTAAACAGGAGATTCTCTTCATGTAATCTGATGGTGCTCGTCCCGCCCCCTCCCTGTCCCCTCGGGGGGCAGCGCCAATAAAAACGGTATATATCTTTTGTGGCCCTGGGGGCCACAAACAATATATATATCAAAATCCCCGGGGGGGGGGCGTATTAAATCACCGGGGTGGCCGCAATTGGCCCGCGGGCTGGACTTTGGACATGCCTGCTTTACTGGAACGGTTTCAGGGGTTTTACTCCAATCTGTTTGTAGTCTCCAAGAAGGAAGGGGTCCGTCCAATCCTGGATCTCAAGGCCCTCAACTGTTTTGTCAAGCTGCAAAAGTTCAGGGTGGAGTCGGTTCGCTCTGTGGTGGCGGCACTCCATCAGGGGGATTTTCTGGCGTCCTTGGATATCAAGGACGCGTACCTGCATATCCCCATATGCGCAAAGCACCAGAGATTTCTGCGCTTTGCGGTCGGAGAGGACCACTTTCAATTTGTGGCCCTCCCTTTTGGCCTGGCCTCAGCACCACGGGTTTTCACCAAGGTGCTCGCTCCGATTCTGGCCCTACTGAGGCAGCGCGGGATCGCTATTGTAGGATACCTGGACGACCTTCTTCTGAGAGCTTCTTCAAGCTCAGAGTTCGAGGTGGATGTGTCTATCACCTGCCAGACCCTCCGGGAATTCGGTTGGCTGCTGAATGTCTAAAAGTCGGTGTTGATACCGTCTCAGCGTCTGGAATACCTGGGGTTGGTCCTGGATTCCTCGAAGGCGAGAGTTTTCCTTCCAACGGAGAAACTACAGACACTGCAATCGGCGGTGCAGCGATTGGCGACCCAGAAGTGGTCGTCGCTTCGCTTTTGCATGCGGGTTCTGGGTCTGATATGCTCAATTCCACACTCGAGTGTTACAGAGAGAAATTATTTCGCGTTGAGACAAGCTCCCTTCGTCTCTGTATTACCAGGTCCAGGTGAGTCACCTGGTCAGGTCCTCCATAGTGTGGTGGCTGACATCTCCGGTACTTCGGGCCGGGAAATCGTTTCTGCCGTGCCATTGGACGGTGGTCATGACGGATGCCAGTCTCTCCGGCTGGGGGGGTGTCTGGGGTATCCAGTCAGCCCAGGGGCGCTGGACTCGGGAGGAGTCCCGTCTGCCAATCAATGTCCTGGAACTCCGGGCGATCAGGCTGTGCCTCTTCAAGTGGTCTCTGGGTCTGCAGGGTCGACCGGTCAGGATCCAGTTCGAAAACGCCACGGCTGTGGTGTATGTCAATCATCAAGGGGGCACACGGAGCTCGGCTGCAGCGACGGAAGTCGCGTACATCTTCCGGTGGGGCGAAAAGTACGTTCCGGCTCTGTCGGCCGTGTACATTCCGGGGGTACAGAACTGGCAGGCGGACTACTTAAGTTGCCAAACACTAGACCAAGGAGAATGGTCGCTACACCCGGATGTGTTTCAGAATCTGTATCTGAAATGGGGCACTCCAGACATGGTTCTTCTGGCATCCCGTCTCAATCGGAAGGTGTCGCGGTTCGTGGCCAGGTCAAGAGTGGGCGGACGCGTCAGACAAGGTGGCGCCATGGGGTCACTATCGCCTAATCTACGCCTTCCCTCCTCTGAAGCTTCTTCCTCGTCTGCTGCGCAGAGTGGAAGCCGAGGGGATACCAACAATCCTGATCGCTCCGGATTGGCCTTGCCGCCCCTGGTACGCAGATCTGGTGCGTCTGGTGGCGAACGTTCCTTGGCGCCTGCCTCTGCGAGAGGATCTTCTATCGCAGGGCCCTATCTTTCATCCTGCTTTACAGTCGTTGGCTTTAACGGCATGGATGTTGAGAGCCAGGTGCTGAAGGATCGAGGCCTGGGTCGGACTCGGTGATCTCTACCATGCTCAGGGCGCGGAAGTCTACTTCCCGGGAAAATTTACCATCGTATGTGGAAGGCTTACATCTCTATGGGTGAGGAGATGAATTGGCACCCTCATACATACGTGATGTTCCGGATTCTGCTGTTCTTACAGCGTGGAGTGGATCAGGCTCTCGCCTTAAGTATGGTTAAGGGGCAGATTTCAGCCTTGGCTGTTTACTTTCAGCGACCCTTGGCGGCGCACTCTCTGGTGGGTACGTTTGTGCAGGGGGTTTGACATGTGGCCCCTCCTGTGCGTCCTCCACTGCCTCCATGGGACTTGAATTTAGTTCTCTCTGTGCTGCAGAAGTCTCCGTTTGAGGACATTTGGAAAATCCCTTTACTGACCCTTTCCCAGAAGGTGGTTTTTCTGGTGGCAATTACTTCGGTCAGATGGGTTTCTGAACTAGCGGCCTTGTTTTGCAAGGCTCCTTACTTGGTCATCCACAGGGATAAGGTGGTGCTGCGTCCGTAGCCGTCATTCCTTCCTAAGGTTGTTTCGGCCTTTCACATTAATGAGGACATTGTTCTTCCATCCTTATGTCCTCGGCCGACGAACCCGAAGGAGGCCACATTGCATTCCTTGGACGTGGTTCGAGCCCTACGGGTGTACCTGTCTGCTACGGCTCCATTTCGGAGGTTGGATTCACTGTTCGTGTCAGTGACTGGTCCTAAGAAGGGTCTGGCGTTCTCGTCGGCCACCATTTCTAGGTGGATCAGACAGGTCGTGCTTAAGGCCTATGCCCTAAAGGGGCGGGCGCCCCCCTTCCCGGTTACGGTGCTTTTCGACCAGGGCGATTGGTGCCTCTTGTGCTTTCCGCCATCAAGCGTCTGTTTTACAGGTGTGTAAGGCAGCGACCTGGTCGTCAGTCCACACCTTCTCAAAGTTTTACAAGGTGGATGTGAGTGCATCTTCGGATGCCTCCTTTGGCCGCAAGGTTTTACAGGCGGCTGTTTAAGGTTGATGTTCCTCCGTTGAGGAACTCTGGTTTGTTTGGGGTGAAGTTGGTTTGCTGTGTTTTCCCACCCCTCGATTTTTTGACACTGCTTGGGGACGTCCCTAAGGTCAATTGCTGCTGTGTCCGTCCATGAACGGAAGAGAAAATAGGATTTTTGTACTCACCGTAAAATCCATTTCTTTGAGTTCATGGACGGACACAGCACCCACCCCTCCTTTGTTTGTACTGCTTGTTTACGAACTGAGGCTGCTTGATGCAGAGAGAGGGATGTACCCGGGGGATCTGCCTCCTGGGAGGTACTGTACTATGTGGAGTGTTTTAATACTTAACATGCTGTTTTTCTGCATAGTCCATCTCCTAAAAGGGAGGATAATACCCTAAGGTCAATTGCTGCTGTGTCCGTCCATGAACTCAGAGAAATGGATTTTACGAGTACAAAAATCCTGTTTTAAAGCACTAATCGCTGTAAAAATTACAATGGTCCCAAAAATGTGTCTGATGTGTCTGCCATAATGTCGCAGTCACGATAAAAATCGCAGATCGCCGCCATTACTAGTAAAAAAAATATATATATATTCATAAAAATGCCATAAAACGATCCCCTGTTTTGTAAACGCTATAACTTTTGCGCACACCGATCAATAAACGCTTATTGCGTTTTTGTTTTTTTACCAAAAATGTGTAGAAGAATACGTATTGGCGTAAACTGAGGGGAAAAAATTAACATTTTTATATATTTTTGGGGATATTTTTTATAGCAAAAAAATATTGCTCTATTTTTGTTTATAGCGCAAAAAAAAAACGCAGAGATGATCAAATGACACCAAAAGAAAGCTCTATTTGTGGGGAAAAAAATTACGTCAATTTTGTTTGGGAGCCGCATCGCAAAAAGACCTCCAGTCTTTAAGCTGACAAATAGTCCGGGCTGGAGTGGTTAAAGGAGCCGATGTACAGCTACGACGATTTGCTGGACCGTGCTGACCTGACGCTGTATGACGGCGGCTGGTCGGCAAGTGGTTAAAAAGGGGATTTACTCAAGAGATAAAGTGATAATTCTCTACAATACTCTGGTCCAGCCTCACCTGGAGTATGCTGTCCAGTTCTTGGCACCAGTTCTCAGGAAGGATGTACTGGAAATGGAGCGAGTACAAAGAAGGGCAACAAAACTAATAAAGGGTCTGGAGGATATTGGTTATGAATTAAGGTTACGAGCACTGAACTTATTCTCTGTGGAGAAGAGACGCTTGAGAGGGGATATGATTTTAATTTACAAATACCATACTGGTGACCACACAATAGGGAAAAAACTTTTCTGTGGAAGGGAGTTTAATAAGACACGTGGACACTCATTAAGATTAGAGTAAAAGAGATTTAACCGTAGACTGCATAGAGGGTTCTTTACTGTAACAGCTGCAAGGATGTGGAATTCACTTCCACAGAAGGTGGTTTTAGTGGGGAGCAGCGATAGTTTAAAAAAACTATTAGATAAGCACCTGAACGAACACAACATACAGGGATTTACAGGGTAACACTGACATATAATCACACACATAGGTTGGACTTTTTTTAACCTCACCTAGTATGTAACTATATCATCAAAGCCTCCTTTCCTCCAATTCCATCATTGCTAGGTGGATCAGACAACTCATGAGGACTCCCAAGGACAAGGGTACCACCAGTACCTCTACGTGCTTACTCTACCACTTCAGTGAGCGTTTGCTGGGCTTTGCAAAATTCAGCTTATTGAGTTTTTATTTATTTTGCATGCAATAGTCAATTCATCGAAGTAAAGAATACACTATAAATTTGGTAAATATGTGAGAAGTACAGCAAAAAAAAGTAGATTGTCAGTTCGGTAAAAAAAAAGAAAAAAAAATCACTTATGCCTGCCTTAACATATAGGCAGTCGATAGTTTATAAATGTACAAAAAAAAAACAATGAGTGGAACTCTCCACTGGCCAAAATGTTATAAGAAAACAATAGATCAATGTGGAGATGCTATGCCCATTGCTTAGGAATGTAGATAAAACATTGCACTAGTGGGAGATCATTCTGTTTTGTGCATTAAGGCTCACTAGAATGTTTGTTTGGTTTCATAGTTTTACAGTATTTCTGTGTGCATTTATTCTCAGGACAGTTTACCTCTTGTGCACTGTTGGCCTGTGCACAAAAACTATGCTAAAACAACATAAAAGATAACACAAAATTTGAGATTTTCCTAGCTTGTGACGGAAAATATTGATTATATGAAGACAGGAGGCGAGTATCTTATGCATTAATCTTCCTTTATTAATGCTCACAGCAGAATGTATTTTTTAAAACTTTCAATGTAAAAACTTTTTCAAAACAACTACCACCCCCAGCAGTCCATATAGTCTCTAACCACGCCCTTACGGAGACCTCTATATAAGGAGACTGTCTGTGGTGGTTCCTCCTCTTTCTTGATGCGATGCTGTCTAGAGGAAGAAATAATAACACCAACGTAGGGTAGAAGTGCAACTTTGGAGTCCAGACCAGCCGGTCGATGTCCAACAACTTCCTGAGGTAAGGATAACCACTGAACCGTGACCCAACGGGGTCCAGGAGCTTGCAATCCCAACAGGGGATTCAAAGTAGCAACTGTATATCAGCCTGTAAAAGGAATTCCCTCATCCTCTCAACCGAAGAATCCGTCGGGAAGACGCATCTCGAGGTTCAGTAACCTATGAAGGAGAAGAAACAACAATCGTAATAGGGAGGGTAGGGAGGGAAGATACTCGCCTCCTGTCTTCATATAATCAATATTTTCCGTCACAAGCTAGGAAAATCTCAAATTATATATCAGACAGGAGGCTCATATCTTATGCAATTTTAAAGCTATCTGTAACAAGCATGTAAACACACAAACCTAGTGTATAGTAATCTAAGAGATAACTGACAGTGAGATATGATCCTGCGGTCTGAAATAAAATTGGCGGAACGTGCTTTCCGAAGACCAGTCAGCTGCTCTCAAGAGATCGGAGAGTGAGCCTCCTGAAACGAGCACCTTGGTAGCCATGGCACCCCTGGTGGAGTGGGCACCGAACAGGGTGACGTCAATCCCCGCCATTTCCATGGCGGTCCTCACCCAGCGTGCCAGCGAGGCAGACGAGACAGGGAGGTGAGGTTTAACATAGGAGACAAGAAGCTGGGCAGAGCCCGCGGGTCGTAAAACAGAGGTCCGGGCTTCATACGTCTGTAGGCACCGGACTACACAAAGTAGCGGATGATCCGGGAATGAGGGATAGAAGACTGAAGTAATGCCGGTTTTTGTTCGTCGCACAATGGTAAATTCTACCCCTTGTGGCGAGAATTGACGCCTGGAGACATCTAGAGCTTTAACATCGGACACTCTCTTGATGGAGATCAGACAAAGAAGGACCGTTAGTTTTATAGATAAAAGTCTCAGAGAGAGGTCCGCGTTGTCCCCCCAATTGGCGAACATATCAAGCACCTTAGAAACGTCCCAGGTCGCTTGGTATCTAGGCCTAGGGGGGCGTTGAAACTTTGCTCCTCTCAGTAGGCGACACACTAATGGATGTCTGCCAATAGGCAAGGAATCTACAGGACAATGGTATGCCGAGATCGCTGACCGGTAGATGTTAATAGAGCTATACGACCTACCAGATTCGAACGAATCTGCCAGGTAGTTGACCACTAATGGAATAGGGGCTTGTATGGGATCAACCTGTCGTTGATCACACCAATGGACCCATCGTTTCCAGGCTGATCGATATGCCGATCTAGTCCCGGGGGCCCAGGCCAGGGCGAGGAGATTCTGAGCCGATTCTGAAAGGACTCTATCAGGGGTTGTGATCCTGAGACTAACCATGCAAGGAGAGGAAGGTTGTCCTCTTGAATCAGGGGGTGAAGTTCCCCGTTCGGACCGGTGAGGAGGTGGGGAAACTGCGGGAGCAGTCTGGGAAAGTCTATAGTCATCCCCAGAAGTAGTGGGAACCAAGGTTGGGTCGGCCACCACGGAGTAATCAGAACTACATTTGCTCCCAGGTTGGATATCCGTAGGAGAAGTCTGGAGATTAACTGGAAAGGGGGGAATGCGTAGTGTGTTCCCTCCGGCCAGGGTTGGCGGAGAGCGTCCACCGCATAAGCCTCCGGGTCTGGCCTCCAGCTGAAGAAGTGGGGCAGTTGATGATTGAGCCTGGAGGCGAAGAGATCGAAAGATAGCGGACCCCAAAGCTTTTGTAAGAGAAGAAACATTGACCGATCCAGTCTCCAGTCGCTGGAGTCGCGAAGGTAGCGAGAGTTCCAATCGGCCACCGAGTTGTAGACTCCCGGAATGTATTCCGCTATGGGGGTAATGCCGTGATTCAGACAAAAATGCCAGAAATCTTTTGCAATATACGCCAATGTTCTGGATTTGGTACCTCCCAGGCGGTTGACGTACTGCACCGCCGCCACATTGTCCATGCGAAAGAGAATACAACATGTGGGAGTATGAGGTAAGAAACTCTTGACAGCGAACAGGGCTGCCAACAGTTCTAGTGCATTGATATGCAGAGACGTCTCCGCAGGGGACCAGGTTCCCCCTGTGGAGGCTGCGCCGCATCGTGCGCCCCAGCCCAGACGACTGGCGTCCGACTCTATGACGATGTCCGGGCTGGGGTTGAAGATGGTCCTGCCGTTCCACTCGACGGCATGATGAAGCCACCATCATAGTTCTTCGGTGGTGTCTTGGCAAAGAGGGATCTCGTCCGAGTACCTGAGGCCTTGTCGCAGGTGCATAATTTTGAGCCTCTGCAGGGCTCTGTAGTGCAATGGGGCCGGAAAAATGGCTTGGATAGAGGCCGCAAGCAGGCCCACCAGTCGAGCTAGCGTACGTAGGGAAAGGTATCCTTTGCGTAATGCTGATCGAATCTCTTTGCGGATAAGCGTGAGTTTGGTTTTGGGCAGACTGAGGGTGGATAGGGTAGTGTCCACCGTGAACCCCAAAAATTCCATCTGCCGGGATGGGATTAAAACTGATTTGTCGTGATTGATCACGAAGCCTAGTTTCTGGATAAGGGATAATGTCCAGGACATGTGCAGAAGAGCTTGGTTCTTGGAATAGGCCATGAGGAGAATGTCGTCGAGATATATAATCAGACGAACTCCCCTGCTCCTTAGAGCTGCCACCACTGGTTTCATCAGTTTGGTGAAACACCATGGGGCTGATGACAGGCCGAATGGAAGGCAAGTAAATTGCCATATCCTGCCCTTCCACGGGAATCTCAGTAGATGTTGGGATTCTGGGTGTATGGGGACTGTAAGGTATGCGTCCTTCAGATCTATTTTCACGAGCCAGTCTCCAGGGTGGAGAAGGTCTCGAAGGAAGTGAATCCCTTCCATCTTGAAATGACGGTATTGGACGTGTTGATTTAGGCCCTTGAGGTTGATCACTGGGCGGTAACCTCCCCCTTTTTTGTGCACTAGAAAAAGATTGCTCAGGAACCCTGGGGAAGAAGGGTCCACTTCTACAATTGCCTGTTTGGTAGCCAGGTCTTGTATCTCCTTGTCTATGAGAAGGCAGTTTCGTTTTGTAAATCGGATAGGGGGAGGAAAGATGTTGAAAGGTGGTGGGGTTAGGATGTCTATTACGAACCCCCCTACTGAGTTTAAAATCCACGCGTCTGCCGTAATCGCAGACCAGGCGTGGGTAAAAAACCTCAGACGGCCCCCTATGGGAATGTGATGGAATGTGGTGTAAGTCATACTCACCAGTTGGAGGTCTGGATCGAGGATAGCCGCGTCCCCCGCGTCCGCGCCAGGGTCTGCCTCGTGGAGGAAAAAAGGGTGCCGGTTGAGCCACCGGGGCGGTGTAGGATGGAGCTTGGTAGTGATACGGGTTAGGGGTTCTACCCTGTGGCCTATAGAAGTTGGCACGGCCGGCAGAACGGCCTCTACTTCTGCCGGCCCTGTTGAAAACCTTATTGTTTCCTGTTTTCCTTAATGAATTCTGAGCCTTGTCCAGGCTGGTGAATAACCCAACGAATTTGTTTATGTCTTTGATGACCATGTCACCAAAGAGCATACCCTCAGCTGATGGACCGGGTTCAGATTCCGCCAGATGTGAAAGCTGGGGATCTAAGCGCATGAGGATTGATCTGCGCCGTTCCACGGAGCATGCCGTGTTGGCAGTGCCGGCCAGGCATAGGGCTCTTTGTGCCCAACCCCTCAGTTGTGGGAGATCAACTGGTTGTCCGGAAGCGACGGCTTGCTCGGACAAATTGAGGATCTTTGTAAGTGGACCCATGAGGTCCAGAATGCGGTCCTGTATTGAGCGGAAGGAACGTTCAATACCTTTTTTCTGGAACTTCCCCGTCTTTAGGGAGGTATTTGGTGAGGACCGGGTCCACCTCTGGGGTGGCTACCACCTTCTTGGGTATAGAAGGTCTAGGACATTCCGCCCTCAACTTGTTCCGCGCAGTCCTGTCTAAGGACTTTCTGGCCCATAATTCCACATGTGGTAGGGGTGTCCATTCCCCCGAACGCGGGTGGGTGATTGCGTCCGGGTGGAAAAAGGGTTCCCCAAGGGCGTCCAGTAGGACTTGATCCTGTGTGGCAGGATTGGCGGCCGTGTCAGGCGCCGTGGCCCCCAGCATCTTCTATATAAGATTCGGAATCTGAGACGTCCGATCCTTCAGAGGGATCAGCCGAATCTTCCTCCGAGGAGTCATTGAATGAATCCGGTTTAGCCCGTCTAGTGGCTCTATACCCCTTCTGAGTCTCCCTGGGGTCCAGGGGTCGTGAAGTCTCGGATTGATGCTGGGGTTGGTAGACCGTGGTAGGGGCTACCTGTTGCAGACTGTTTACTTCCCCTGCCGGGGAGTCATGCACCACTAGGGTGTGCTTCCTCTTGTGTGAGGATTTACCCCTCTTAGAGGGTGGTTCATCCCGTTGGGGTGGTAATGCTGGACTATTGGAGGATTGTACCGTCCAAGCAGATGGGGTGGTGGAGGCCAGTGCAGCCTGAATGGATAGTTGAATAATATCCTGTAATTGTGCGGCACTCAGGGTATGAGAGATGTGTCAGAATAGTGCCTCTGGAGCAGCGCTCCGATTGTATGGGTCTAACAGGGAGTTTTAGGGTAGCTGGTGATACCTAATGATCTCCCACCGTGGCTCCGTCCTATCCTCCCTTCCGTAGGCGCCGAATGGCGACGGAGGGGAGAGGAGCCTGAGATCCCCAGCGACCCGGGAACGAAGTCTCGCGAGACTTCGTCCTCTGGGCGCTGATTGGTCGATGGGCGAGGGACGGAAGCTCCGCCCCCCGAACGCGCGCGTAGAGAGGAGGAAGAAGGGAACCTCCTTCAGAATGGCGGCGCTCGGGTAAGAACACGCAGTGCGGGAACGCACATTGACAGATATGAGAGGAGGGGGGAAGCTGTCCCCCCCGATCGTGGGACACAGCGCAAAACCAATAATGTAGTGCAAACCAGAATTATGGGTGACAAAACATCAATGGGAATAGAGAATAAAGACATATAAATAATACAGTGTATAAAGAATAAAGATATATATAATAAAGGTATGTTATGAATATAGAGTACAGCGTATAAATGCTGAAGAATGGAATATTCAAGAAGCAATAGGTGAAAACATTTCCTAAACTGCTAGGATAAAAATGCTTATCAAGAAATCAAGTACTTATCTTTGCTGTGAGCAGAAAGAAAGAGGAGGAACCACCACAGACAGTCTCCTTATATAGAGGTCTCCGTAAGGGCGTGGTTAGAGACTATATGGACTGCTGGGGGTGGTAGTTGTTTTGAAAAAGTTTTTACATTGAAAGTTTTAAAAAATACATTCTGCTGTGAGCATTAATAAAGAAAGATTAATGCATAAGATATGAGCCTCCTGTCTGATATATAATTTTAAGGTTATTCTGAAGAAATTAATAAAAAAAATATTAAATAGTTTTTAAAAATGTAAGAACAAGTTAAGATTTGAACATTTTACATCTAATCTAGAAAGGGAGGTATGGCATGTGTATCGGGCATACAAGATATATTTATATAATATATAAGCATAATGATTTGAGATATATACTATATCTGCCTATGAATGTATAAGCCCCATATATTGTGGTAATTTTTTTTTATGTAATTTTATTTTAGACCAGGCTTTTAGATATGTAATCTATAGACAGATGAGAGCCAAAGAAACAACAATCTTTGGTAATGATTATGGTTGTCATAGAGAACACTGTTCAAACATTCATTCAGACATGCTAATGAATTTATTTATAGTTGATAAGAGAGACTGAGTCCTTGTAACACTGGAAGCTAGACAGAATTTCGTAGCAGCTAATATTCCTTTTTTTTCCCCATTGGATTATAGCTGAACTGTATGCCAGCAGCTAACGCTTAAATGCATATTAGTTTACTGTTCAGCTAAAGGATTTGTAATTCTGTACTGCTAGTTTTGTTATATAAACACCTCTGCCACACTTACTCCTAATTCCTCAATTCGGCTTTTATGTTCAACTTTGTAGCATCCAGCCTTGGTAGGCAAGGATTTGGCATTATCATCTCAGTCCTATTAGCAGTGCAGTAATCCAAGAAGTCATAAAACTGAATAAGAAAATAAAATGATCTTCCTGGGTGTGCAGTGTGGCAGAGGTGTGTAAATTGATAAGAGCAATTCTTCAACATGTAAAATAGTAGATATATGTGTTTTGACTGTGAATTTAGCCTTTGTATTTCCATTTTAGTGTGGCTACTATTGAGAACCAAAACAGAATGTGTTTCTGCATTATGGTTGAAATGAGAAATGATGCCGGACATACTAAAGAATAGCTATTACATAAACTTGAATTATGCTTATAGGCTGTATGTGTATTCACAGATCTTTCAAGTTTTCAAGCTATTCGTTCTTTGGTGGCACCTGAAATCGAGATATACTTAATAAGAATGGTGATTACACTACTTGAAAAAGAGGGGAATGGTGGAAGTGAAAAAAAGCCAGAGTCCTCAAGCAAATCATTACAAGGCCTTGATGTGCAGCCTGGGAGGTCATCACAGTCAAAGATTAGTTTAGATAACGGCTCCTGGATTGAGAAGGTTAGTAAAATATAATCCTAATCTTGCTAATTGAATGCAGTGATTATTTATCCTTAAATTTGGATGCAATTTGTGGAGCATGTACTTTACTCGGTTGCCTTCCGGCCTATTGTACAATGGCAGCTGGCTCTTGTTCATATGACGTTCTCTTATTTTTGCGGGGGCACGCAGCGTGGTGGTGCAGACACAGCGCATCACTGATCTGGGTAAAGAGCCAATGACGTTGTAAATGTATACAAATGCAGGTTATCGCCATTTCCTTTCCTCAGTGCTGCCAGCTTTCCTGTAACAGGGGACATTTACATGGATTAGTGCCCTGGTTATCAATGTAGCATATCCGTGCAGCCTCATCAATGCCCATCAGTGCAGCCTCATCAGCGCATATCAGTGAAGAAGAAAGATTACTTATGTGCAAATTTTTATAACAGAAATGAAGCAAAGGTTTTTTTGGGGGTTTTTTCATACTTTTTGGGTTTTATTAGTTTAGCAAAAAATAAAAACCCAGTCGTGATTAACCACTTAAGGACTGCCTCCTGCACATGCACGTACAGGTACATCGCCTTTAAGAGCCCAGCCGTGGGTCGTGCACACGACCCGGTCTGAAGCACGCGATCGGTCACAGGAGCTGAAGAACGGGCAGAGATGTGTATAAACACACCTTCCCCGTTCTTCACAGTGGCACTGTCATTGATCGTCTGTTCCCTGATATAGGGAAAGACGATCAATGACATCACACGTCCAGCCCCGCCCCCTACAGTTAGAAACACACATGAGGTCACACATAACACCTACAGCGCCCCCTAGTGGTTAACTCCTAAACTGCAATTGTCATTTTCACAGTAATCAATGTTTTTTTATAGCACTTTTTGCTGTGAAAATGACAATAGTCCCAAAAATGTGTCAAAATTGTCCGATGTGTCTGCCATAATGTCGCAGTTATGAAAAAAAATCGCTGATCGCCACCATTAGTAGTAAAAAAAAAATATTAATAAAAAATGCCATAAAACTATCCCCTATTTTGTAAACACTATAAATTTTGCGCAAACCAATCGCGCTTATTGCGATTTTTTTTTTTTTAAATAGATCGAAGAATATGTATCGGCCTAAACTAAGGAAAAAAACATTTTTTTTATATCTTTTTTGGTGATATTTATTATAGCAAAAAGTAAAAATATATAGAATTTTTTTCAAAATTGTCGCTCTATTTTTGTTTATAGCGCAAAAAATAAAAACCACAGAGGTAATCAAATGCCACCAAAAGAAAGCTCTATTTGTGGGGAAAAAAAGGACGCCAATTTTGCTTGGGAGCCACGTCAGTTAAAGCAACGCAGTGCCGAATCGCAAAAAGAGGCAAGGTCCTTAACCTGCATATTGGTCCGGGTCTTAAGTGGTTAAATACCAACAAAAGATCTTGCATTCTACTCAATGTTTGGTACCTTATCTACTTTACTATAGTGAGGTATTCTGGATAAATAAGAAAAAATGTGATACTGCGCTAAACTGACTAAAAAACAAATGTAAATATAAGCTGCAACAAAAATTGTGATATACACACAATATAAGATCAAAAACAAAACAAATAAGTTGCGCTAACCAAGGGTGAATGAAGAATATCAATTTGATTGATATAATTAAATAGTGTCCATATACAAAAAATCGTGAATAATACAAGTATATAATAAAAAGTTTTTAAGTGAATAGATTGTTGAATGAAGTTGTGCCCGTGACTGAACACACAAAAATCCTCCACCGGTGCAGTAAATGGATAATTGTCTATGCGCTTACCAGAAGGGCAAGCAAACAGGGCTTGCAGCTGAACTCCCCAGCTAGGGTCTTTACTGGAAGTCCGGATGGTATTCCTCCAATATAGGTGGATAGATCCAGGATCCAAGGAGCATGAAAATAAATGTACAGGCAACAAATGGTGATGTACCGTAGATAACACGAATATAGGCACACCAAGGGAAAGCCTCCACCAAAAAGAATCACCGAATAAGGGGGACTCTTACCAGATAAAAGTTATTAGGAGCTTGTGGCCAAACCCAGCCAGGGCCTTTAGGGGTTAACTTCAGAAAGCATCAACCAAAGCAAACGACTCCCTCACACAGTATAACCGAGTAAATCACCATAAAAAAGAGGAATTCCACATAGTGATGTACCGTAGGAAAACGATTTAATAAGGTAGATAACACTTACATAAAAACAGATAAAATCAGCATATAAATTTCGAGCCGGCCGGCTACTACGAACGCCCGTCCTCTGGACCTAGACGCAGCACGTCAAAGCGTCTCCTCCTCCCGACGTACGTTTCGTCAGTATGTGACGTCGTCTGGGGAACGGGCGACGCAATGACGTGTCGCGCTTATATAACAATACAAGAACCAAGCCTCGATATGGATACAGTCCCGTCTAACACGCGACAGGGAACAGCCAATCGCGGAAGCCGCAACACATAACAAGGCAAAAACTGCATAGACGCTCATTATGATGATAATGATCATTACAGCATCGAGGCAGTATTTAAAATCATACCAAAAATTAACATATAGGTAATGATCACAATAACAAAATGATAAAATGATGTTAACATGATAATAAGATCTAAAAAGATCAGGGCTATGTACACTCTCGAGTCGAGCCAACCACTATGGCCCAAGACAGAGTGCCGATTGCCACGCATAAAAGAATGGGGCCCAAAAATTCTTATTATAGAATATTATGATATAACGACAGATATATATAAGGGAGATAAACCCCACTATACGTAGGTTGATGAAACAGCCAACAGGCTGGATATAATAAAACCCTAATTGTACAGTACATGAACTCCCTTAAAGGGCCAAAACGTAAAATTAATAATAAATAAAATTGTATTAATAATAAGGCCAAAAAAGAGAGAGGTCCTTAAATGACATTACTAACACATATATCATAGGTATTAGTAGACAACCCTCTCCAAATCCACATATAACCATAAGGGGAATAGGGGGGAATCAGGGCGTATATGCTCGAGATTACTTGTAAAATAGGTTTTATCAATGTAGGAATTGTCGGGTGTGCTCCCTTAATGGGTGCACACATAGACGAACTCACGTTTTTTCTTCCACTTCTACCTCAGAGGAACATAAGATCAAACCATTCATAACCTGTTCTACTGTAGGGGTAGTGTACCTGCTCCAATGCCCATGTGGGTTACAATATATTGGCAGAACGAAAAGACCTCTTTCAGTCAGGCTTAATGAGCACATTACGAACATCCTAAATGGATATACCAACCATTCAGTGTCTAAACACTATTTATTATCACACAACAAAGACCCCTCCAAAACAGTGTTTCTGGGGATCGACAAGTATACCCCACACTGGCGAGGAGGATCTTTGGTTAGAAGTATTTCTAGACTTGAAATGGGATGGATCCATAAGGTCAAATGCTATACTCCCCACGGATTAAATGTGGAGGTAGATGTTAATGCATTTATTAATAATGCTTAACTAACTTTTTATAATTATATTAAGTTATCCGACCTTATTGTATGACAATTTGAATTGAGTCCTTCATAGGCCGTATTTGTTATATGACAACTCGAGTCGAGCCCGCCATAGGCTGTATTTTGTGTGGATCCTTTATGGGGCGAGCTCCACTATTTTACAAGTAATCTCGAGCATATACGCCCTGATTCCCCCCTATTCCCCTTATGGTTATATGTGGATTTGGAGAGGGTTGTCTACTAATAACTATGATATATGTGTTAGTAATGTCATTTAAGGACCTCTCTCTTTTTTGGCCTTATTATTAATACAATTTTATTTATTATTAATTTTACGTTTTGGCCCTTTAAGGGAGTTCATGTACTGTACAATTAGGGTTTTATTATATCCAGCCTGTTGGCTGTTTCATCAACCTACGTATAGTGGGGTTTATCTCCCTTATATATATCTGTCGTTATATCATAATATTCTATAATAAGAATTTTTGGGCCCCATTCTTTTATGCGTGGCAATCGGCACTCTGTCTTGGGCCATAGTGGTTGGCTCGACTCGAGAGTGTACATAGCCCTGATCTTTTTAGATCTTATTATCATGTTAACATCATTTTATCATTTTGTTATTGTGATTATTACCTATATGTTAATTTTTGGTATGATTTTAAATACTGCCTCGATGCTGTAATGATCATTATCATCATAATGAGCGTCTATGCAGTTTTTGCCTTGTTATGTGTTGCGGCTTCCGCAAATGGCTGTTCCCTGTCGCGTGTTAGCCGGGACTGTATCCATATCGAGGCTTGGTTCTTGTATTGTTATATAAGCGCGACACGTCATTGCGTCGCCCGTTCCCCAGACGACGTCACATACTGACGAAACGTACGTCGGGAGGAGGAGACGCTTTGACGTGCTGCGTCTAGGTCCAGAGGACGGGCGTTCGTAGTAGCCGGCCGGCTCGAAATTTATATGCTGATTTTATCTGTTTTTATGTAAGTGTTATCTACCTTATTAAATCGTTTTCCTACGGTACATCACTATGTGGAATTCCTCTTTTTTATGGTGATTTACTCGGTTATACTGTGTGAGGGAGTCGCTTGCTTTGGTTGATGCTTTCTGAAGTTAACCCCTAAAGGCCCTGGCTGGGTTTGGCCACAAGCTCCTAATAACTTTTATCTGGTAAGAGTCCCCCTTATTCGGTGATTCTTTTTGGTGGAGGCTTTCCCTTGGTGTGCCTATATTCGTGTTATCTACGGTACATCACCATTTGTTGCCTGTACATTTATTTTCATGCTCCTTGGATCCTGGATCTATCCACCTATATTGGAGGAATACCATCCGGACTTCCAGTAAAGACCCTAGCTGGGGAGTTCAGCTGCAAGCCCTGTTTGCTTGCCCTTCTGGTAAGCGCATAGACAATTATCCATTTACTGCACCGGTGGAGGATTTTTGTGTGTTCAGTCACGGGCACAACTTCATTCAACAATCTATTCACTTAAAAACTTTTTATTATATACTTGTATTATTCACGATTTTTTGTATATGGACACTATTTAATTATATCAATCAAATTGATATTCTTCATTCACCCTTGGTTAGCGCAACTTATTTGTTTTGTTTTTATTCTGGATAAATGCTTTCTTCTTTAATACCAAAAATCCACATGAATTGCATTACAAATGGGGACACCCTCCTTTACCCTGGCAGTTTGCATTTTGTTATGAACCCCGGAGCTGCCAGTGATAAGTAAAAGGTTATTCGGCCCATTGACAGTTTAGGTGATTTAGATTTTATAGTAATATTGCTTTTACTATTCCAGAAACCAGTGAAGGAGAGCACAACTGACAAACAGATGGCTCCCACAAAACTGGAGCTGCCGAAGACTTCTTCAGTAGCCCCTATCAAGCTTGCTTCATGGAATCAACCAGGGGAAGATGAAGATACTGAAGAACTATTTTCGGAATCACAGTTGCAGGTAAAACTATTAAAGTGATTGTAAACTTTCATTTCTTTATCGTACATCACGGGACACAGAGCAGCCATAGTAATTACTATGTGGGTTATAGGCCACCTTCAGGTGATTGGACACTGGCATAATCAAAGACAGGAAGTTCCCCTCTATATAACCCCTCCTATACAGGAATTCTAAGGCAGGGGTGTCCAAACTTTTTTCGAAGAGGGCACGATTTGATGAAGTAAACGTGCAGGAGGGCCCAGCATTTAGCCTGACATTCTTTGAACCATAAAAATTTGGTCTAAGTGTGTTCGTTCGAGCACGAATACACTGCCTACCAAGAATTCTCTTGCCTTTGTGGCTGTGTGAGTAAAGAGATGAGCTCAGGCGTGGTTATTTGTATATACCGTATTTATTGGCGTATAACACGCACCTTCACTTTAAGAGCGAAGTTTCAGGATTTTTTTTTTAATTTTAAATAAGACTGCAAAGCAAAATAAGGATCAGTGCCCATCTGCAGCCTCACAGGTGCCCATCTGCAGATCCACCATTGCCATGAATGTAGCCTCACCATTGCTAGGAATGCAGCACCCACCATTGCCAAGAATTCACCCCCCACCATTGCCAAGAATTCACCCCCCACTGCCAGGAATGCACTCACCATTGCCAGGAATGCACTCACCATTGCCAGGAATGCACCCACGAGCACCAAAGATTAGAGAATCTCCTGTTTACACAGCGCCTCTTTAATAGAAAGTCCCGCCTTCTTTGATAGACAGAACAGTCGTCCAATGGCAGAGCCGGAGATGGGACTTCCTATTACAGAGGCCAGCCGTAAACAGGAAATTCTCCTGTGTATGTACGGCGCTCGTCCCGCCTCCTCCCTGTTTTCCAAGGCATATACATATTTGTGGCCCCGGCGCTGGGAGATCGTCGGGGGCCACAAAAGATATACATGTCCAAACAACCAGGCGGGCTGTTCAAAACCAGAACGCGGGCCGGACTTTGGACATGCCTTGGTTAAGAAGTGCTAACAGAGCTCCGCAAGAAGATCCTTCACAGGATGAGTGGGGCTATGCAGACGGATCCATTCAAAATCCCAAAAGGGCTAAGGTGGATGGTACCTGGGCCTCGAGGAAGAAGAACAAGGTTTTCGCCTAAATTTCTTCTGTTTTGAGCGCTGGACTATGGGATCCAGCAACCTTGGTCATAACAACAAACCAAAGGCTTGCTCTGGCATAGTGATATATAGGTCCAAGGCAATGAGACTCTATACAGAGAGGACCCAGTCCTTGAAGATCTGTCATGACACGGCCCGCGGTGATGGGTGAAGGTTGGGTTTGTCTGTGATATTCCAACAGCCCTGCGGCGGGGACTGGTAAGTGTAAGAAGATCCTTAAATTTTATTTTTGGACTTCTTGTGCGAGTAGAGATGTTGTCATGCCTGTTTTTTACCACTAGAGGGTGCAAACCTAAACATTCCTAGTATCAACATACCATGCTTCTCCAGGCTCAGTGTCAGCATTGCTTGTGGACAGCTTTGCCTTACTCCACTCCTGTCAGTCCTTCAATAAGGGATTCGGGGAACCCCCGCCCGCTGAGCGCCAAGCGTCCTGATGTGGGCTCTCTCCCCCCTGAACCCAACCCCCCCCCCCCCCCCCCGGTCCTATTCTGGGGATTGCCACGCTCGCGCAGGGAAGGCTATTTAAAAAAAAAGGAGAAAGAGAGAGGGGAGGCTACGTCTGGGGGGGGGGGGGCATGGCTTAGCGAAGCCGACGCGCACGATATACACGGCGCATGCGCGAGGCAGCTGCCTTTAAAACACTCACTCTGTAGTGAGTCTGACTGAGGGAGAGACACAGCAGCATATCTGGGCACGTAAGCAGTATATTGTGTTGTATACAGGCATTATAAAGGCACATCTGCTCAGCATCAGCCTGGTCACTGATGGCAGCATATAAAACATTGCTTGACTAAAGCTCAGCAGCAGATGCGTTTTATTAGTACCTCTGCTTTGTGCTTAGGACTATGTATTCCCAAAGAGGGAATATAAAAACAGTAAGGAGGGGAGCGCAAGGGCGCAGCAGTCAGGGTCTGAGGATCCTATTCTCACTTCCACAGTATCATCCTCCCCTGAAATAGCTGACCAGGCTGAGCCATTGTTTGTGTCAGGCATTGTAGCTACTTCCAACACTCCAGCCTCTGCATAGGTCACTAAGAACAATTTGGCTGCAGCATTTGCTGGTTTGAAGGGGAACATGGCTGGTTGTTCGTTTCTTCCCTGGCTGGAAGAAACGGGTCCCTCTCTCCTGCCCAGATCCCTCAGGGGAGCAGGAATGGGCAGAGGATGTTAAGTCATTCTTGGGGGACCAGGTAGAGAGGGAAGAAGGCTCCTCTTTTAGGGGTTCAGCCTCAGAAGAACCCTCCCCCTGTCTTGCAATCCCAAAGATTGCTAGTTCAATCCCTTATGGAGTCTGTCCATTTGGGATACAAGTTGCTTCTAGCAGAGACGGCCAAAGTTCCTTTTTTGGGTTCTCTAAAGCCTCCTTAGGGTTCACGTGCTTTCCCTATGCACCCATTACTGGAGCAACTTATATATGCGGGCTGGGATCACCCGGCCAGGCACTTTATTCCTCCTAAGAGATTCTTGCTTCTTTGTCCCATGGAGGAAAAATTCACTAAGAGGTGGAGTTTACCAGCAGTTGACTCTTCTATCTCTTCCGTGAATAGGAGTCTCACTTGTCCAGTAGACAATGTCCAGGTGTTTAAAAATCCAGTGGATAAGAGTCTGCAATCCTTTGTTAGAGCCTCATTTGCTGTGGCTGGCACAGTAGCACAGCCTTCAGTAGCAGCAATTGGTGTTTGTCAATTTGTAAATGACAAAATTAAGCAGGTCACCAAGAAAGGGCCTGCTCAAGGAGAGGAGGTCCAGGAGTTAGCTGAGCTGCCAAGGTCCTTATGTTTTGCGATTGACGCTATTAAGGATTCTATTCACCAGGCGTCACGTCTTACTCTCCTGCTGGTGCATATGCGTACATTTCTGTGGCATTGATCAGCTGAGTTACCATGCAAGAATCTATTGGCCGGTTTCCCTTTTCATGGGAAACGATTGGGGATGATTTGGATAAATATATCCAAAAAATTGTTTCAGGTGGTAAGAGTACCCTTCTGACAGTTAAGAAAAGGAGTAGATGTCCTTCATTCAAACCTTTTGCCTCTCCAACGTCAGGGCCTCAGCCTCTAGGCAGTCGCAACGGCCTCCACCGTCGGGCTCAAGAGCTAAGCCTCAAGGCAAAGCCCAGGGCCAGAAGAAGTCCTGGGGCAGAAGTCTGTGCAACAGAATCCCAAGGCCTCCCTGTGAAGAGGCGCCCCGCTCAATCGAGTGGGGGGAAGGCTCCTGCAAGATGCAGGGGCTTGGCAGGGAGAGATCCAGGACAATTGGGTCATCTCCACAGTATCTCTGGGTACAAAACTAGAGTTGCGAGAGTTTCCACCATTTCGATTCCGAAGATCGAATCATCCTAAACATCTGCTCTTTTCGCATGGAATCAATCCGGTCAGTAGTATCCACCCTGCGGGGAGGAGAACTTGTAGCGTCAATGGACATCAAGGATGGATCTCTACATGTGCCAATTTTTCCCCGCTCTCCAGAGGTTCCTGCGATTCGCAGTAGAACGTTGCCACTTTCAGTTTGTGGCCTTGCCCTTCGGATTGGCTACCACTCCCCGTGTATTTACAAAGGTCCTGACCCTGCTTCTGGCAGGACTAAGAGCCAGGGGGATAGTGGTATTGGTATACCTGGACGACCTATTGCTGATGGATCAATCCCTGGCACGGTTTAACTAGAGTGTCACCAGTACGATTGAGTATCTGGAGCGCCTCGGTTGGCTTCCATCTCGTCCAGACCTGCATGGAGCCGATATCTAATCCTGCCTTACAAACGCAAAATTTAACGGTTTGGCCATTGAAGCCCACGGTTTGGCTATTTAAGGAGTCTGGGGTTTTCAGGTTTAGTGTTAACTACCCTGATTAATGCAAGAAAGCTGGCCTCTAGGACCATTTATTATAGGAACTGGAAGCCCTATGTTTCCTGGTGTGGAGCCAAAAGATGGCATCCTCGAAAATATGCCATAAGAATTATGACTTCCCTACAATTAAGAGTAGAAATTAAGCTAGCCTTGAGTACAATCAAGGGTCAGATCTCGGCCTTGTAGGTATTTTTCCAAGGGCGAATTGTGTCACATTCTCTGGTCCGGGCTTTTATACAAGGAGTAACGCACATAAGTCCGACCAGTTAGGTCACCCTTGTGCCCGTGGGATTTGAATATAGCGTTGTCTGCTTTACAAGGACAGCCTTTTGAGCCAATGTGCCATATTCTCTTGATCCTTTTGACAAGGAAATTGGTGTTCTTGGTTGCGATAACCTCTGCAAGAAGAGTTTCAGAGTTGTCAGCTTTCTTTTGTAAAGAAACATTCTTGATTATTCATAAGGATAGGGTTTCCCTACCTTTTCTTTTTTCCAAAACCACGTTCTGCAGAGGAGAAATTATTGCATTCTCTAGATGTAGTAAGAGCAGTTAAGATCTATCTAAGAGCGACAGCTGAAAGACTGACGCTTTGTGCTGCCGGAGGGCCCCAGGAAGGGGCAGGCAGCTTCAAGATCGACTATTTCAAGGTGGATTCTTCAGGGTATTATTCAGGCTTATAGTTTGAAAGGAAAGGTACCGCCTTTTCAAGTTAGAGCGCACTCTACCAGGGCAGTAAGTACTCCATGGGCAGTGCATCACCAAGCCTCTATAACTCAGATTTGCAAGGCCGCAACTTGGTCATCAGTGCAGACATTCATTTGATTCTATCCAATGGATGTAAGACAGCAATAGGATGCCACCATTTGGACAATACTGCAGGCAGCACTATAGGTCCTTGCATCTGATGGCCGCCTGCTTTTGATGTGTGTCTCCCTCTCCTCAAAGGGCATTGCTCTGGGACATCCCACATAGTAATTACTATGGCTGCTCTGTGTCCCATGATGTACGATAAAAAAATAGGATTTTTATAACAGCTTACCTGTTAAATCCTTTTCTTGGTGTACATCACAGGACACAGAGGTCCCGCCCCTCTTAATGGGATATACACATATTGCTTTGCTACAAAACTGAGGTACTTCCTGTATGGGAGGGGTTATATAGAGGGGAACTTCCTGTCTTTGAATATGCCAGTGTCCAATCACCTGAAGGTGGCCTGTGTAATGGTTTTGCACAAAGCAGCCCCAATCTTCTGGTGTCCCCCACCGGTGCTTCTCACTCCTCCACCAGCGCATGTCCCCACAGACCGTGCAGCTCGGTCCTGCCTTCCACGCCCTCAACACAGCATTTGATTGACAGCAGCGGTAGACAATTGTTCCAACTGCTGGCAATCTGCCCAGTGGGGAGGGAGAGAGCAGAAAAAGCACAATAATGGATTGAGAATGGGCTCAGGCAAGTATAAGGGGGGTGAGGAAGGGGGATCCTGTGACGCAGAAGGTTTTTTACCTTAATGCATAGAATTTATTTTTTAAACTGAACACTACAAGCAATCTACAATTTTAAAAACATCAGCAATTTTTTTTGTTAATCTTGCCTCTTTTTTTTTTTACCTAGAGCAAAATGTTAACTGTTAAATATTGTATGTGTAATTTGCTGCTTCTTACCAGTCAGACTGTCTTTGTAGTTGTTTATGAGACCAATTAATATAATATTAGGTTATATGATCCTTTGTTCTTTTTATATTTCAGACTTCAAAAAGAAAACTGCCTGAATGGTTTGGCGCTTCCAAACAAAATTCCACACCATCCAATTTTGTCAAAAAAGCCAAAACAGGAACAAAGAAAGGCCTTTTTGGTTGAAATAGATATATAAATGCTGTCAGCATTTTTAGCAGGTGTACAATATAAACGTGCTACAAGGTAGCAATATTTTATACCATAATATAAACTGTGAAATATTTTCACTTAGTTCTAAGTATATAATTAAAGTGCCAATATTGTTTGTTAAATATATAAGCTTTAATGGTATATTGTGGCTCTCAATGTATTCTTAATGGAGACTCTGTTATCCTTTGGGCTCAGATGAAAAGAATTTGACCAAATATATATGGGCTGCCTACAGAAGAGACCTATATATATATATATATATATATATATATATATATATATATATATATATAAAGATATGTTCACACACTGCATTGAGCACTGTAAAATTTCATTGCGACATTCCCTGGACTTATGGTCAGATTGTGAATATGCTACAGGAAATGTATTATTCGGCATTTGTAAAATTCGTTTTTTTTAGTTTTTTTACATTTTTGTGAATTAATGGTTGATAAATGCCCTGTGATTTTCAATTTGACATTATAAACCTGAATTATACTACTTACACGTTTCCATTATAGTGCTACTATATTGCTCTCTACTGGTTTTGTGAGCTACTGCTTTTTTCACATCATCATTGCACTCTTAACTGCCTGATTGACACCAATAGTATTACCTAGCTAGGGACCGAAGGCTTAAAATTACCGAAATGCCCTATTTTTCTTCAACATGGATGAAGCTGCCATTTTATTCATGTTTACTTGCAAAAGAAACATATAATAATTTGTGCTTTCTTATGTTCCTAGTGATGGGTGGGTTGATGTTACTTGAAAGTAAATATAGTGCTTTTTACCATGTATGTGGTCCTTAACAATTCAACTACCGTGAGCAAACCTTTTTAAAACCCTGCTCAGTATCTTATAAAACCAATGTAACAGCGGTGAGTCTGTGAATGACTGCTGGGATCTTAGCCAGACTAACCTGTTGTTTCTCCTCCATGTTTAAAAGAAGATATTTTTATTGGTATATTGTATGTCACAATGGGAAAAACTCACCTATGGCAGTAACATCAAACCCAAGCAGAGATATCATAAACTACAAACAGAGGACAGTAACCATTACTTAAATATATATAAAAAAAAGATTGGAATTCTTTCTGTAGTGTGGAGGGTGTGAACAGAGCTTCACACTAGTTTATACCTTTGAATTGTATTTTGGATATGTCTATAAATGGTGTATGTTGAACAATTAAATAAACACTTTTTTCAATGTGTAAAAAGATTATGTGCTTTATTTATAATACAATTGTATTGGGATCGGAAGATGAGGGGTGTGTGTAGATATATTGCTCAAAAAAGGAACACTTTGAAACCATCAGATAACAATGGGGAAGAATATCAGGCTGGATATCTATACTGATATGGACTGGGTAATGTGTTGGGAACGAAAGCATGCCACATGGTTTGATGAAAATGATCAACCTACAGAGGGCTAAATTCAAAGACACCCCAAAAATCAAAGTGAAAAAATTATGTAGCAGGCTAGTCCGTTTTGCTGAAATTTCATTGCAGAAACTCAAAATGTTACTCAGTAGTTTGTATGGCCCTCACGTGCTTGTATGCATGCGTGACAGATGGTGTCCTGTGGTATTTCCTCCCAGATCTGAACCAGGGCATCACTGAGCTCCTGAACAGACTAAGGTGCAAGCTGGCGGCATTGGATGGACTGAAACATAATGTCCCAGAGGTTTTCTATTGGATTTAGGTCAGGCGACCGTGGGGTCCATTCAATGGTATCAATTCCTTCATCCTCCAGGAAATGGGTGCATACTCTCGCCACATGAGGCCAGCAATTGTCGTGCACCAGGAGGAACCCAGGACCCACTGAACCAGTGTAGGGTCTGACAATGGGTACAAGGATTTCATACCGATGCCTAATGGCATTTTCTAGCCTGTAGAGATCTGTGTGTCCCTCCATGGATATGCCTTCCCAGACCATCACTGACCCACCACCAAAACCGGTCATGCTGAATCATGTTACAGGCACAGCAGGTTCACGTCTGTTGCATGTGCTCAGGGTGAACCTGCTCTCATCTGTGAAAAGCACAGGGCTTCAGTGGTGGACCTGGCATTTTTGGTGTTCAATGACAAATGCCAATCGAGCTTCACAGTGCCGGGCAGTGAGCACAGGGCCCACTAGAGGATGTCGGGCCCTCAGGCCACCCTCATGAAGTCTGTTTCTGATTGTTTGGTCATGGAGAGATTCACACCAGTGGCCTGCTGGAGGTTATTTTGTAGTGCTCTGGCAGTACTCATCCTGTTCCTCCTTGTACAAAGGAGCAGGTACCAGTCCTGCTGATTGGTTAAGGACCTTCTACAGCCCTGTCCAGCTTTTCAGTAACTGCCTGTCTCCTAGAATCACCTCCATACTCTTGAGACTGCTGGGAGACACAGCAAACCTTCTGGCAATGACACGTATTGATGTGCCATCCTGAAAGAGTTGGACTGTCTGTGCAGGGGTCTTCTATAGCAGGGGTCTTCAAACTATGGCCCTCCAGTTGTTCAGGAACTACAATTCCCATCATGCTTTGTCTTGTCATGTCTGTGAATGTTAGCGTTTTACAATGCCTCATGGGACGTGTAGTTCCACAATAGCTGGAGGGCTGTAGTTAGAAGATCCCTGCTCTTATAGGGTCCAGGTATCGCCTCATGCTACCAGTAGTGACACTGACCCTAGACAAAAGCAAAACTAATGAAAAACAGTCAGAAAAGATGAGTATTTTTGGGGTGTCTTTGAATTCAGCCCTCTGTAGGTTGATATATTTATTTTCTATCAAACAATGTGCCATCCTTGCATTCCTAACACATTACCCAGTCCATATCAGTATAGATATCCAGCATGATATTTTTCTCCACTGAGATCTGATATCTTTTCAAAGTGCTTTTTTTGAGATGTGTGTGTGTGTGTGTGTGTGTGTGTGTGTGTGTATATATGTATATATATATGTGTGTGTGTATATATATATATATATATATATATATATATATATATATATATATATATATATATATACACACACACACACAGTATCTCACAAAAAGGAGTACACCCCTCACGTTTTTGTTAATATTTTATTATATCTTTTCATGTGACAATCTCTCATACTGGAAGTTCAACATGGCACCTCATGACAAAGAACTCTGAGGATCTGTTGCTCTACATAAAGATGGTCTAGGTTATAGACGTATGAGTGTTGCCAGCATTGCTGCAGAGGTTGAAGGGGTCAGACTGTCAGTGCACAGACCATACGCCGCACACTGCATCAAATTGGTCTGCATGGCTGTCCCAGAAGGAAGCCTCTTCTAAAGATGATACACAAGAAACCCCGCAAACATTTTGCTGAAGACAAGCAGACTGAGGGCATGGATTACTGGAACCATGTCCTGTGCTCTGATGAGACCAAGATAAACTAATTTGGTTCAGATGGTGTCAAGCGTGTGTGGCGGCAGCCAGGTGAAGAATACAAAGACAAGTGTGTCTTGCCTACAGTCAAGCATGGTGGTGGGAGTGTCATAGTCTTGGGTTGCATGAGTGCTGCCGTCACTGGGGGAGCTACAGTTCATTGAGGGAACCATGAATGCCAACATGTACTGTGACATACTGAAGCAGAGCATTATCCCCACCTTTCGAAAACTGGGCCACTGGGCAGTATCCCGACATAACCCCAAACACACCTCCATGACAACCACTGCCTTGCTAAAGAAGCTGAGGGTAAAGGTTATGGATTGGCCAAGCATGTCTCCAGACCTAAACCATATTGAGCATCTGTGGGGCATCCTCAAACGGAAGGTGGAGGAGTGAAAGGTCTCTAACATCCACCAGCTCTGTGATGTCATAATGGAGGAGTGGAGTGGCAGCCTGTGAAGCTCTGGTGAACTCCATGCCCAAGAGGGTTAAGGCAGCGCTGGAAAATAATGATGGCCACACAAAATATTGACCTTTTGGGCCCAATTTGGACAATTTTACTTGGAGTATACTCACTTTTGTTGCCAGCGGTTTAGACATTAATGGCTGTGTGTTGAGTTATTTTGAGGGGACAGCACATTTACACTGTTATACAAGATGTACACTCACTACTTTACATTGTAGCAAAGTATAATTTCTTCAGTGTTCTCGCATGAAAAGATGTAATAAAATATTTACAAAAATGTAAGGGGTGTACTTACTTTTGTAAGATTGTGTGTGTGTATATATATATATATATACTGTATGTGTGTGAATATATATATATATAGTATAAGCCGACCCGAATATAATCCGAGGCCCTAATTTTACCACAAAAAAATGGGAAAACGTATTGACTCGAGTATAAGCCTAGGGTGAGAATGCAGCAGCTACTGTAAGTGGAAAAGAGGGTCAACAATGCCCATTTGCATGCCTCACTGTGCCCATTTGCAACCTTACTGTGCCCATTCTCACTGTGCCCATTGTAGCCTTACTGTGCCCATTCTCACTGTGCCCATTGCAGCCTCAGTGTACCTGTATTCTTGACAGGCTGCGGGCATCCATTTTTCAAAAGTCGCGGCCGCCTTCTGGTCCCATTTGTTTCGTGATACCTGTCGGGTTGCAAGCGTCCATTTTTCAAAAGTCGCGGCTTCCTCCTGGTCTGTGATAGACGTTTGACACTGTGTTCGGCTACCGCCTATCACGCAGGTCCTCTCATCCTCGAACTCAGTTTCCCAGCAGACACTGTGTTCAGTGTTCCGCCAATCACGGACCTTCTTTCATCCTTCGGACAAGAGGACCTCCATGATAGACTGAACACAGTGTCTGCTGGGAAAGTCCAAGGATGAGAGGACCTCCGTGATAGGTGGTAGCGGAACACGGGGGAAGCCGCGACTTTTGAAAAATGGATGAAAGTATAAGCAGAGGGGGCTATTTTCAGCCCTAAAAAAAGGGCTGAAAATCTCATCTTATACTCAAATATATATGGTATGTATGTATATGTATGTATGTGTAATTATATATATATATATATATATATATATATATATTATATAATTAGGGCTGGGGAAATGTAAAGATTAATTCCTCGATTAATCTTTAATTTTTTTGATCGATTTAAATTCTTGATGTCACCGGACAGCCTGACTTACCCTGCTGGATGCAAGCAAACTGCACCCATTGGATTGAGGTACCTTTGCACCTGTGGAGCAGGAGGATGCATCAGGCTCCATCAAGGGAAGGGGGCAAAAAAAAACATTGTTTTCCTGTCCTAAGCAGTTCTGTGCAGACAATTCTTTGTGTATCGGCAACATCTGTTCCGTGCGAAAGACTTAAGGGTATATTGTCAATAAAATGCGATCATGTCTGCTTCCAGAAAATGTAAACACTCTGGTATGTCTGTGTGACTGGCTAAAGTGATGCCTACTTGCCTACTATAAAGAGACTGACAATCAATATACTAGATACGTTTTATAATTAAACTTAGTTTTATAAGAAAAAATTACGTCAGTGCTACAGTTTGAATTTAAAACGTATTTGTGTGAAAGTCATGGATTGTGAAAACTAGTGACGGGTGATTGTATATAGTGTATACCACATTTACCACTGACTAATGCAGAGTTGCAATGCAAGGAGATCAGCTAAAAGTAGTTGGATCTGTAAGTGCGTTATAATTAATCGAAATTGGTCGATTAATCGATTTAAAAAAATCGATTAATCGAACATGAAAATTTTAATCAGTAACAGCCCTAATAAATATATATATATATATATATATTTATGTGTGTATGTATGTGTGTGTGTGTGTATATATATATATATATATATATATATATATATATATATATATATATATATATATATATATATATATATATATATATATATATTATAGTGACATGGGGGATCATTCGTTCTAATGGTAGATGTGTTTTTCAGTGATTCAAGACAGTCAGGAATGATATTTTAGGGCATGGCAGCCCATTTTTATTAAAAGGCAAAGAAAAAGGCTTTAACATAAAGGTTTCCCATGCAGGGGTTCTTCTCCAGCAAATTCATACAACCAAAAATTCCATGCCTCCTGGCTCCTAGGCTTACTTTGCCTTGCAGTTCCCTGCTGAACCGGCCTACTCCTGGCCTCCACAGGATTATCCAGCCCCCTGGGTTTGCCCACTGTCCCCCAGACTTCAGGACTGCCTTCATCCTTCTTGGACTTGCTGGTCACCTCGGCTCTCCCAGCCTCCCAGACCCTCCTTGGAGCTGTCCTGACCTTCTCAGTCCTTCAGACACAAAGTCCCCCCCCCCTGCTGGCTGTCCACAAGACCCCGGAGTGCAGTTTTCTCCTCTCAAAAACTGGAACAGGAAGTTTTCCCCAGGGGTTTTCTAGCAGCAGAGAATTTGTATAGAAATAGATGTAAAAAATAATTAATTTTTCTAATCTGTTCTTGAATTTTTTTAGATTGTGGCATGATGTGTGGCTTTTTGTTATCTGTTAGGGTGCTTCACTTTGTCAGACAGCTTCTATTTATGTGATTTCTTGATTCAACAGGTCTGGCAGTAATCAGGTCTGGGTGTGGCAAGTGAAAATGTAACTTTAACACATAGGGCCAGGCAAGTTTGAACAGTTTTTTTCCCCTTAATAAATTAAATAATAATTAAAAAAACTGCATCTTGGATTTACTCGGGTTAGTTTTGTGTAGTATTACATTTTTTTTTTTATCTGAATCATTTGCATGTGAGAAATATGCAAAAAAAAACAGGAAGGGGGTGAATAATTTTTCAAAGCACTGTGTATATATACAATAATTTTTATTTACACTCACAGTACTGTGCAAAATGTTTAGGCAGGCGTAAAAAAAATGCTGTAAAGCAAGAATGCTTTCAAAAATAAATATTATATGTGTTTATTTTTATCAATTTGTAAAGTGAGCGAACGGAAGAAAAATCTAAATTAAATCAATATTTGGTGTGACAACCCTTTGGCTTTAAAGCAGCATCAATTCATCAATAGCTCAAAACAGTTAAATGAGCTGCCAATACACCACACCGGACCTGCGCCATTTTTGGAAACACAGTGCACCACAACTGTAGTATGTGTTGCAAAGCATTTGGATTTGGTGACAACCCATGTAACCGTAATATTAATGTGTGTGTGGTGCATTTCCATGCATTGCAACAACACATTATAGCAATATACAGGTTTCAATGGGTCCTCAAAGGAAAAAATATTACTAAACTATTTATACCATTTATTTTTTTTGCATGTTTTTCCTGTTACTAATTCTTTATTGGATGTTCTTTATTGTATTTGGTAATTATTCTAGATTCAAATGAAGGTATCCAGTTTCTCCATCCTTGTTCACAGTAATGTAATCACCAGGTGATTCTGAAATATAGATAGCTACATGAGATGTTTTGTTCTTCACAAGATAGCCAAACATCTATCTTCCATCAGCAGGCATTGTTTTTGAACACCACCAACGAACTGTAGTAACATGCCTGTTCATAGAACAAAGGCTCTGTGTTTGTCAATAAAGGATTGTTTTGTTATAATAACCTATAATTTTGCAAGTACCTGAGACTGTGCATTCCTTGTAACAATTTTAGAGGCTCAGTAATGCATGGGAATTACCATGGCTCATAGGGATAAATTCTATAACTTTAGGCTGCTGCACCTAGTAGCCAGGTTTCTGTTTATGTTCACTAATTAAATTTAGATTCTTGTGGTTTCTGTAGTAAGGGGGTCTACTTTTCACCTGCACCATCTTAACAGAATAACGCTATAATACCTAGACTGTATTGATAACAAGCTTGATATTAAAATGATAAAGCAAATGTAGATTTTAGTAAAGAGCTAAGCTTGTAAAACAGAAGCAACTTTTGAGTGCAGCTGGATAAATTAACATTATGAACATGCTTAGTCTACCTGTTACCTACATGCAATTTCAACATACACTAGCATGGCTTACCCTATCCCAGAGCCCAATGTAACACTTTGGAGAGAGCACTGGCTCATTTAGGGATGCCAATAGCTAGAGCTGGACTTGGCGAGAAAATTATTATTTGAAAGTCCTATTGTGACCGATGTGGCATACAACATCTGATCTGGTATTTTCCGAAATCACAATATGAATTAACTTCCCGCCCGGCCTATAACAGATTGATGGCTGGGTGGGTCTTTTATCCCTCTGAGTGGACATCATATGATGTATGATGTTGTCTCAGAAAGGTACCACGCAGCAATGCGATCAGATCACATGACAATTGTAAACAATGGATGGCTTCCTTTCATGTCATCCATTGTATACAATTGTGTTGCTAGCTGTGATTAGTCACAGTGGTCACATGTTACAGGTCAATCACAGCTAATTACAACAAAAGACACTGAATGAATCAGTTTCAGTCAGGAAAAATGGTTAAACAAGATATCTACCTAAGTATTCAAATATAAAGTGTGTTAGTGAACAATATGATAGCAACTTAATGATGAAAATAAGAGTCTCCATTTCCCAGTAGACTACAGTTGTATGGAAACGCATCCAATTGGAGAGTACTTGCAATGCTATCCATCTAGTTGGCAGATTGACACCGCCACTAGAGAGATCATTCATGATGGAATTTTTTAAACTTTAGGCCCCTATCACACTGGGGCGGGAGCCGCGGTGGCGGTATGGCGGTGCTAAAAATAGCAGCGCTAGACCGTCGGATTTGCCGTGGGATTTGGCCGCTAGCAGTGCGGTATTAACCCCTGCTAGCGGCCGATAAAGGGTTAATGCAGAGGCGCATTGCGGGCGGTATTGCCGCGGTTTCCTATTGTTTTAAATGGGAAGGAGCGGTATACATACCGCTCCTCTCACTGCTCCAAAGATGCTGCTTGCAGGAGATTTTTTTCTCTCCTGCCAGCGCATCGCCTCAGTGTGAAAATGACGGCGCCCCAGAGAAGTAAAACCACCCTGCGGCCGTACATAGTCGTACGGCCGTCGGGAAGTGGTTAAAGGGGTTGTAAAGACAAAAATATTTTCCTCTTAAATTAAAGTCTGACAGTATCTGATAGAGTAAAAAGTAATGTTTTGCATTATAACTAGTTTGATACCTGTTGAAATCGAGCTGTTTTATTCACCCCCGTCACTCCTGAATCATTATTCTCACTGACTTCCTGGTTTGCGGTGCGCATTCATTCTTGCTACATCATGGCCTAATGGGAACTACAGTTCCCATTAGGCTTAGCCTCCATGCCTGTGAGGGATAAGAGAGCATCTTCACGCAGGGCTGTAGTCATAGGGAGGGGGTGAGCACATTCTGCTTTCCACCATGCAAAACGGCTCAGATGCTGGTGGAAAGCAAGAAGAGGAGTGACAGGAAATGGCATTTTCAAACCTGGATTACTGTATTTTGGAGGTCAAAAGGAAAAACGAGGTAAGTGATATTTAAATGCTCTAGCTTACAGCAATCAATTGATCTAATAAAAAACGAACCTTTAGTGTTCCTTTAAGTTATCATATTGTTCACACACACACATACTTTATGTTTGAACACTTAAAGCGGATGTGCCACTAAAAATATATATTAAAAGCCAGCAGTTACAAATACTGCAGCTGCTGACTTTTAATATAAGGACACTTACCTGTCCTGGAGTCCAGCGCCGATCGCAGCAGATGACGAGCCGATCGCTTGTCACCCTGCTGCTCCCCCCTCCATCCACGGTGAGGGAACCAGGAAGTGAAGCGCTCCGGCTTCACTGCCCGCTTCCCTACGGCGCATGCGCCAGTCGCGCTGTGCCCGCCGATTGGCTCCCGCTGTGTGCCGAGTGTTCCCAGCATACAACGGGGGACGGACGGGAAGCAAGGGAAAAACCCGTCTTTTGCCCGCATCGTAGGGCCGGAAGTGGGTGCAGATACCTGTCTGTAGACAGGTATCTGCACCCCCCTCCCCCCTGAAAGGTGTCAAATGTGACACCGGAGGGGGGAGGGTGCCGATCAGCGGGACTCCACTTTAGAGTGGAGATCCGCTTTAAGTAGATATCTTGTTTATTCACTTTATTTGGTTCATTATAATATAAAATTCTACAGGTTGCATGTTTTGAGTTACAGAGGAGGTCTAGGGTTAGAATTATTGCTCTCATTTTAACAATCTCGATGATACCTTACATGTGTGCGTTGAACACTGTTGTCATATGCGGGTGCATCTTTATTTATTATTTATTTTTACTTTTTTTTTTTTTTTTCTGTTCTTTTAAAAAAAATAGTGTCACTTTTATTCCTATTACAAGTAATGTAAAAATCCCTTCTAATTGAAAAAAAAAGCATGACAGGACCTCTTAAATATGACATCTGGGGGACTTCAGATCTCATATTTACACTAAAATGCAATATAAAAAAAGTCCCTTTAAGAGCTATGGGCAGAAGTGATATTTTGACGTCGCTTCTGCCCTGCAATTGTATGGACCTGAGTGGGGGCCATCTTCCGGTGAGCGGCGGAAGGCGCTCTCCCGCCACAGATAAAGGTGATCTTGCGGCGAATCCGCTGCTGAGACCACTTTTATCTGAAAGCGGACCGCCTGCTGAAGAAGTGGATACCGGGGTTATGGCAGCTAGCTGCTGCCATAACAATGATATTCCACTTCAAAGTACCGCCATATTATGATGGCGGGTGGTCCGAAAGTGATTAAAAGAACAGCGCACCATTAGCCATTTCTATTATTTCATTCCTTCCAAGATTTCAGTTACAGCAGTTCTATACCAGACTAGCGCAGATATATTTTATTTATTTAAATATGGTTGCTTATACCAATGAAATTTGTTGGTATAAACAATCATGTGTAAAAAAAAAAAAATCCTGCTCACTTCCCTACAGTAGTTTAATTTTACCATGGTAACACTGTATTGCTCTTGTCACAGTATGTTAAAAAGAAAAGTAATAAAAAGAAATAAAAAAAAATCACAATTTTTTATTTTGTTTTATAAATTGTCACCAGTCATTATCCACGATCAGCACCACACTAGTTATATGATAATGGTGTACTGCACTGGTGACAGTAGGTAAAACAAAACAAAACATTGTGATTTTTTTTTTTTTTTTTACATTTCTCTTTCAAAACGTGACAAAAAATTACAACCTCGAAAAACTTGCCATGCCTTTTATACTAAATACCTTGGACTGACTACTGACTAATTTGTACTTTCCTGACAGACTCCATGGCAGCCTACGTGTGGGTTAATCCCGCCTCTCATACCTCATAGGACCCTACTCCCATAAAGCTTTGCTTCCTGGCCATAGACAGTGTTCCTTTTTTGTGCTCCTCCTAGGACCTATTTAATTCTAATCTAAAGGTTCAGTCCTGGCGGTGTTTTTTTTGGGAGAGTATATGTACTGGTGTCCAACATGTCCCAGCTATTAGCAGGGTGGAGTGAACAGTACAAACTGATGCCTGGTGGAGCTTACTATCCAGCCATTGGCTGGCAAGCAACGTTGGTCATTTATCCTGGCTATTAGCAGGAGGCCCTTTCCCCTATAAGAAGATGCCCAGGCGGTGTATTCATGCTCCCTGTTCCAGGCTGGACCGTATCGTTGGTAAAGTATTGTTTTTATCATATATCACATATGGCAGCTGTTTATGTGTGTTGTTTGTTTGCGCCGGACAGCCTTACCTGTTGGTTAATGGCCGCTGGAACGCATGCTGCGTTCCACTCCTTCCTCCACTCGATTTCCCTGTGTGTGAGAGCTTGCGCGCGCACGCGAGTCTCCGGCTCGCGCGTGCGCAGTAGCGTCTGTCTGCCGTTTCGCGCATGCGCGCACGGTAGCCAGGGTCACGCCGGACACAGCGCAGGCGCGCGGCGGGCGCGGTGACGTCATTCAGGGCGGCAAGTTTAAAAGGCTGTCAGTGACAGCTGATCCTGGGGGTTCTCCTAGGATCGCTTTCTGACGTCCAGGCACGGTTCTTGTTGGACAAGGTAAGGTGCCCTGCGGCACTCGGTACCTATATACTGCATCAAGTTTGCTTCTATTGTGGTTTGCCTATGCCCAGTTATGGTAAACATGGAGCGGGTCATCGCCTCGAACCTCCTATCAGTATGGTCCTTGAAAGCAAGGGTCCCTTCTATAGGGAGAGTGGCTACTTTATTTAACCAGGCAATCGGAGGGTCAACTACCGGAGGAGAAGCCCATTTTTTCAAAAGGCTGTCCTCAAAAGGGTAACGGACCGCCAGGCGCTGAGGAACCACAAAGGACTTCTGCGGCTTTTCCCATTCCTTATCAATGGACTTGTCAAAAAAGGACACATAAGGAAAAACCTTCACAGAGCGGTCCGACTTGTGGGACCCAAAAAAGACTGAACCCTCAGTGGATGCCTCAGCTGCACCATCCAGCTTAAGGGAGTCCCTCACAGCACTGATAAGCGCACTAAAAAGTGTCCTGTCCTGTACTGACCCAAGCGAGGAGTCTTCCTCACAAGGAAGGTCCTGGTCCACATCCTCTGACAACCCAGAACCGGGGTCCTGCGCCACAGCCGGACCCGGGTCTGAGTCAGAGCATTCCCCAGGAGATGGCGGGGGAAGGGGCGCTTTGTACCCCCCTTACGCCTGCATGCCGCTTCCACCCTGGCAACAAATGTTTCCAGGACTGCCGACAAAGTGTCCATGGGAACCGCAGGTGCAGGAGCACCGGCTGCCACCTCTGGCTTGTTTGGGGAAGAAGGACCAGATACTGACTCCATTACATAGACAGCTCTCAGGGACCTATTTAAAACCTAAAAGTCCACCCTCCTTGCTGCGACGACCTGGGGGTTACCCAGGGGACTCACCAACCCAGCAAGAGACTGCTCAAGGCTGCTGCCTGCCCTCTGTACACAGCGTGTGTTGTGAGGAAAAAGCTGTGAGGTAAAGTCGTGAGGTAAAAATCTGTGAGTAGATATGTGCTATGCACCGTTTAGAAAGCAAGCACTAGAGGCAAAAACCCCACACAAAATGGCCGCCATACGCCTCAGAGATAACAGGGCACGACGACAATAAAATGGCCGATCACAATAAAAAGGTCCACAAGCCATAATCATCAAAAAAGTGTAAAGCCCTCTACACACAATCGGTTTGTCCGATAAAAACAGACCGATGAACTGTTTTCATCGGACAAACCGATCGTGTGTGGGCCCCATCGGTTTGTTTTTCATCGGTGAAAAAAAATAGAACATGTTTTAAAATTTTCCTATGGATAAAAAACGGATAGAAAAATCTGATCGTCTGTGTGGAAGTCCATCGGTCAAAAATCCATGCATGCTCAGACTGAATTAGGAGATGGGAGCGCTCGTTCTGGTAAAACTAGCATTCGCAATGGAGATAGCACATTCGTCATTCTGCAAATTATTGCATCGTTTAATGCAGCGCATTCTTTTCTTCTTTCTAATGCTAGAATTAGAAGAAGTTGTTTTGCTGCTGATATTTATACAGAGTTCTGACAAACTGATTTATTTTATTTTTTTCTTGTGATCTCATGAATAATCGTATTTATTTTTAAAGCCAGATCTCCATAATATATATATATATATATATATATATATATATATATATATATATATATATATATATATATATATTTTATCAAGATCTCCTTGTTTTGTTTTTTTTGCTTTTAATATTTTCTGGTGATTTTTGGCATTATGTGCTAGTATGCATTGCATACTAGCACATTATAAAACACTTCCCTTAGAACAAAGCCCTCCACTGGCACCGCTGAGATGGCTGACATCTTCCCCCAGACTTTCTTCCAGGTTCGTGGGCTCCGGCGCTGAGAGTGGCTCCAGCACCACAAACAGTGCACGTTTAGGAGATATTCATTTTACCTACAGGTAAACCTTATTATAGGCCTACCTGTAGGTAAAAATAACAAAGTGGGCTTTACTGACGCTTTAGGCTAGGTTCACACTGCTGCGAATTTGAGCTGTTGCGATTTCTCAAATTTGCAAGTCGTTTAACATTAGTGCCGTTCACATGAATGCGTTGAGAATATAAGCTGCAGGAAAAAAGGGTCCTGTGCAAGTTTAATCCATATGCGATGCAAATTCTGCTCTATAGACTGGCATTCCCTGAAATCGCGGCAAAGATAAAGCCGCAAAATCTCTGTAAAATCGCGCGATTTTGAATTTGCAGCAGTGTGAACCTAGCCTTAAGGTACTAAATCACAACAATATTTATTCATATCATAAGAAATACAAAAAAAATACTTGTTGATTGCTGTTCCACACACAAATAAACTTAATATACAGTCATGGCCGAAATTTTTCCAGAAAATCAAGTATTTCTCACAGAAAAGTATTGCAGTACCACATGTTTTGCTATACACATGTTTATTGCCTTTGTGTGTATTGGAACAAAACAAAAAAAGGGAGGAAAAAAAGCAAATTGGACATAATGTCACACAAAACTCCAAAAATGGGCTGGTCAAAATTCTTGGCACCCCTAACTTAATATTTGGTTGCACACCCTTTGGAAAAAATAACTGAAATCAGTCGCTTCCTATAACCATCAATAAGCTTTTTTCGCCTCTCACCCGGAATTTTGGACCACTCTTCCTTTGCAAACTGCTCAAGGTCTCTCTTATTGGAAGGGCGCCTTTTCCCAACAGCAATTTTAAGATCTCTCCACAGGTGTTCAATGGGATTTAGATCTGGACTCATTGCTGGCCACTTTGGAACTCTCCAGTGCTTTGTTGCCATCCATTTCTGTGTGCTTTTTTACGTATGTTTGGGGTCATTGTCCTGCTGGAAGACCTTAAGATCTCGGACGCAAACCCAGCTTTCTGACACTGGGCTCTACAGTGCGACACAAAATCCTTTGGTAATCCTCAGATTTCATGATGCCTTGCACACATTCAAGGCACCCAGTGCCAGAGGCAGCAAGACAACCCTAAAACATCATTGAACCTCCACCATATTTCACTGTAGGTACTGTGTTCTTTTCTTTGTAGGCCTCATTCCGTTTTCGGTAAACAGTAGAATGATGTGCTTTACCAAAAAGCTCTATCTTGGTCTCTACTGTCCACAAGCTGTTTTCCCAGAAGCATTTTGGCTTGCTCAAGTACATTTTGGCAAACTGTAGTCTTGCCTTTTTATGTCTCTGTGTCAGCAGTGGGGTCCTCCTGGGTCTTCTGCCATAGTGTTTCATTTCATTTAAATGTCGACAAATAGTTGGCGCTGACACTGATGCTCCCTGAGCCTGCAGGACAGCCTGAATTTCTTTGGAACTTGTTTGGGGCTGCTTATCCACTATCCGTACTATTCTGCGTTGCAACCTTTCATCAATTTTTCTCTTCCGTCCACGCCCAGAGAGACAGTGCCATGGGTTGCAAACTTCTTGATAATGTTGCGCACTGTGAACAAAGGCAAATCTAGATCTCTGGAGATGGACTTGTAACCTTGAGATTGTTGATATTTTTCCACAATTTTGGTTCTCAAGTTCTCAGACAGTTCTCTTCTCCTCTTTCTGTTGTCCATGCTTAGTGTGGCACACACAGACACCCAATGCAAAGACTAAATTAACTTCTCTCCTTTTTATCTGCTTTCAGGTGAGATTTGTATATTGCCCACACCTGTTACTCGCCTCAGGTGAGTTTAAACAAGCATCACATGCTTGAAACAATCTTATTTATCCACAATTTTAAAGGGTGCCAAGAATTTTGACCAGCCCATTTTTGGAGTTTTGTGTAACATTATGTCCAATTTGCTTTTTTTCCCTCCCTTTTTTTGTTTTATTCCAATACACACAAAGGGAATTAACATGTGTATAGCAAAACATGTGTTACTGCAATACTTTTCTGTGAGAAATTCTTGATTATCTGGAAAAATTACTGTACATAGATCCACCCAAGAAATTCCAATACTAAGTTTTACATTTTAATTATTTTACAGCACTTGATTCCATTATTCAAATATGTATGTCCAAAATTCAATGTGTTTCCCGGGTCAACACTAGCTTACTCAGGAATAAAAGGGGGACAATAATCTGGACAGCAAAAACTCAACATTACAAAATTAAAAGCAAGATGATGCTCCCAATGAGGAATGCCTACAGTTACTCAGCATCTAAGCCACAGACAAGTGGCCTCATGCACCAGCCAAGCTTAGAGCCACATGGGCCACAGTGCCTCTCACGTCACTCCAATTGGATACTGATGCCAAATGAGCCAATGGCTCCCACTACTGCCAAAAGCCAAGTGCAAGTCCCTTAAGAGCCAAGGCTCTCATGTACATCGCTGAATCGAGATGGGGCTCAGGTAAGTATGGGGGGGGGGGGGGGCGCTGTGCACAGAAGGTTTTTTACCTTTATGCATAGATTGCATGAAGGTAAAAAACCTTGTGCCTTTACAACCACTTTAAAGAACACTATAACCACAAAGCTGCCATGATGAAATTAAAACTACACAGACACCACTCACAGGGGCAGTGTGAGAAGGGAGCTACAAGTCATTTGAGCTAAGTCAACCCTTGGACACTAGATATTGGGTAGTAATGGGTGCCTAGGGTATTGGCAAGTCTCCCATGCTTCCCTAATCATTACTCATTGCTAGTGGGGTTCCACTACTAAATCCTGTATTTCTCAACCAAGGTGCCGTCTGGATTGCTCCTGGCTGCTGCGAGCATGGGACCTGGTTCACCCTGGATCAATGTCATAAGTTGCCATAGTGCAGGAAAGCCAGCTGGCCACCAGCACATAACAACTAATAACACTCTAAGGCCAGGACAATTATTTATTGGTGATGGCAGCCAGCATTGTGGCAGTGCATGACTGATCCAGGGTAAAGAGTATACAGGACTGAACCCAGCATTCAGGAGAGGACGGATGTACAGGTCTCCTCCACCTCCTGACTCTATTTTTGTTGAGAAAAAAATATTCCCCTCTGTGATCTATGTACATTGCAAGGATTTTAACAAACTTTGTTGCAGATTCCTACCTGTTGTTATTCTAAAGAATTCCATGTGTGTTCCTCTGTCCCCATGTGGTAAAGTGAATCTAATGGGAGTGGTTTCATAATTATCAACCAGCTGTGCAAAGCTGCTGGGCCTGCATCCCTTTAGACGTGTTCCTATTGGGAGAATCTGACCAAAAATAAAATTTTTGTTGCAGGGGATGCCTGAAATCTGACTTGTATCTTAGTGTAGAGTTCTGGAAATATTGTTGAGCCAAACACACAAGCAGGAAATTAAGGGGCAGATTCACAGAGAAATGCCCAGACGCAGCGTATCAGAGATACGCTACGCCGCCGTATCTTACCTGGACCAAGTCGAATCCAGGAAGATTTTGCGCCGTAAGTTACGGCGGTGTAGTGTATCTCTTGGCGCGTAATTCAAATCGGCTGGTAGGGGGAGTGATTCATTTAAATGAAGCGCGTCCCCGCGCCGATTGAACTGCGCATGCTCCGTATCGAAATGTCCCACCGTGCTTTGTGCGAAATGACGTCGCAACGACGTCATTTTTTTTAACTTCGACGTGACTTACGTCCATCCCTATTCACGGACGACTTACGCAAGAAAAAATAAATTCAAATTTCGACGCGGGAACGACGGCCATACTTTAACATGGCAAGTCTATCTATACGCCGCAAAATAGCAGCTTTAACTATACGCTGGAAAAAGCCGACTAGAGACGACGTAAGAGAATGCGACGACCGCGCGTACGTTTGTGGATCGTCGGAAAAAGCTCATTTGCATACCCAACGCTGAAAACGACGCGAACTCCACCCAGCGGGCGCCAAAGTATTGCATCTAAGATCCGAAGGCGTACGAAGCCGTACGCCTGTCGGATCTTACCCAAATGCCGTCGTATCTTGGTTTGAGGATTCAAACTAAAGATACAACGCGGGAAATTTGAAAGTACACTGGCGTATCAGTAGATACGCCGGCGTACTTGCTCTGTGAATCTGCCCCAACGTTTCGGGGGGAGGGCGTTCTGTCCATATTCTGTGTACAGAACACTTCCAAGTAGCCATAATGCATTACATTTTCAGAAAATTACAGCCGATTGAAAAGGAATGTTAATGTTTAATAACATTCAATTACAATATGATTTGTGTCGCAAATGTATATGCTATTTTTTCTTTCTTTGCTATTTTTTTTCCCACGAAAGTGGAGTTACCCTTTAAGGCAAAAAGTAGTCCTAATGTGAGGAGGGCACTGTATGATTGGGGGATCTGGGATGCAGGAACGGTGTGATTGGGTGGGTTTCGTAATGGGGGGGGGGGACTCTGGTGTGATGGGGTAACTCATGTAAAGGAGGCCTCTCTCTGACGTGATGAGGGGACCTCTGATGTGAAGGGGTTGAGAAAACGCTGGCCTAATCTGTTGTAACCCACTTTAATAAATAAAATGTATGAATTAAGTTTATCATTTTGGCATGCAGTGTAACTGTGAAACAGACTGATTTTGCTTTGCAGGCTGCAGATAAACATTTGAATAGCTTATAGTCAACTGAACTACAGTAAATCGTCTTTAATGCTATTTGTTTTCTTTCGTTAATTTTGTCGATTAAAAGATAGAAGTAGGTGAGCTATAACTGGTACTTGCAAATGTATGTCAAGTAGTGAAGTACATTTATTTCACTTGTCAACAAAAATAGATTAAGGATTCCAGTTACCATAGCAACAAAATTCCTTGCCATGCAACTATACATAGTAACAGAGAGGCACCCATAATCCTTTTTTTACTCATTTTCCTATTACATCTATCTCCTGGTTCTAGCAAATAACAGTAGATTAGAAGTATATCATTAACTATTGGTTTGCCTGCTTCAGCAATTCTATTTTGTTGTGTAACTCTAATCGTAATACTGCTTACAATTATATGAGCCAAATATTTATTCAGAAGTAAGAAAGAGGGGTTCTTTATGGGAAGAGACAGCACTCTAACTAGTTATTATGCAGTCTCTAACCATCGTTAACTGGCAGAATAGATGACTAAGAGAGAAAACTGAGAGAACTAGTGTTCTTACAGACTCTCTGGGGGGTCCCTAAATGCCAACTGTGAATTGCCTTAGTTGAATGACTTGAAGCAAGCTTTTTTTGTTCTTAACTCTCTCATAACTTTACAACCGCAATAAGCATATCGTAGCATGAATAGTATATAGTCACACTGACAATGTGCTTACTGAAACTGCTAAGTGGAAAAATAGAAAACTGTTATTAAATACCTACCAAAATGTTCCTTTCCTTATGTAGTACTACCCCCAAAGGAGCTGCTGGATATTTTCAGGCGGCATGTTACCTCTATTTCCTCGTTGTCTAGGGTAATGGATGAGAGTAGAGAAAGTTCAATGTCCACACTTTTCACTTCCTTTTTAAAGATTTATTTGCTGAACTTGGTAAAAGAAGTGGTGAAAAGGGGTGGAAGGGTAACAGGTAAATAGGTTCAGGTGTATTAATTCAGTTGGGAAACACTTCTGCTTCCAACAACACAGCTTTCGTCGCCACTCTAGCCAGAGTGGGTATTGCGCACCTGGATAGGTTTCTCTCACTACCCTAGCAACCAGAATGTCGGAATATGGTACAGACCTTCCCACAGATGGAGATACTTTTGGTCCGGAATCCTCGTAGCACAGGATTCAACACCCGGATCTCTCCAGATTAACTTCTTGTATAACTAGGAACTGACAGGTGATCACCATCAAGCCTTTTAGTAAACAGTGCATCCTTCAAAGAAGTTCAAGGCCTCTCTTGAGACACCAGTCTCATGCTCGGTCCTCTCCAAGATAGGTCCTTCATCAAGCGGCTTCCTCCCTCAGGACGGACAGCGCAGGATCACCCTTGAAAATGTAGACCCAATCTGCTTACTGGGCCTACATGGAAGATCACAACCCCGGACCAACATGATCCGAAGCCAGGGTTACAGGAACGCGCACCCCCGGCCAGCAGGGCCACACACGGGGTGGTGGGAAGACAGACCCAGGATCGACGACCCCGGTCTAATGACGTCTGTCCCTTAAGTACCCCTCCCCAGCATGCACAGTGGGACGATCAATCCCCACTGATTGGCTGCTGAGGGGAAACACCCAAATCACCTTGACTTAGCTGCTGCCACCCTTGGCCTGGAGTAGGAACAACACCCCAGGCGAACAATAGTGGTAACTCACAGCACAGCCATGGCTGGAACAGAAGTGAAATTTGCTCAAAATCACATATGTCTGAGTCAATTAACTCTCAGACTTCCCCCTAATTTTAAAGCAGCGCCAGCCCAACAGGAGCAGGCCGCTACACTTACTAACTCCATGGCAGCATACAATTGGGTAGACTCCGCTCTCGCTCCTACCTCAAAGCCCCCCCCCCTCTCAAATTTTGAGGCTGATCTAATCCATGTGTTCCATGACTAGCTTACTCAACACCTGGGAGGGATCCTATGCTGCCATACATATCATGAGGTAAAGTAACATTTTTAATAAAGTAAAAAAATTATAAAAAAAAGTTCTTCAAACGACGGCCATACTTTATACAGCAATACGATTGCTGTGTAAAGTTAAGGCACCAAAAACGACGACTAACTTTGCGACGGGAAACTAGACTAGCGGCGACGTAGCGAACGCGAAAATCTGTTGTGGATCGCCGTAACTCCTAATTTGCATACCCGACGCTGGTTTACGACGCAAACTCCCCCCAGCGGCGGCTGCGGTACTGCATCCTAAGATCCGACAGTGTAAAACAATTACACCTGTCGGATCTTATGAATATCTTTGCGTAACTGATTCTGTGAATCAGTCGCATAGATAGAAACAGAGATACGACGGCGTATCAGGAGATACGCCGTCGTATCTCTTTTGTGAATCTGGCCCCAAGTCTTTACCAAGTAACTAAAGACCTGTTAGTTTAACGTCTACACTACACTTTTCACTTCTCCAAGCAACAATAGGTGTTGGTTTCTTATCCATGATTATGTATGGAAGGAGCCCAGGGAGTGTTGAGTTTTACTTATACCTGCCCTGGGAGTCTTGTTCACACTCTGGCTTTTCTCCTCACACTCTGGCTTTTCTCCTCCTCATGTCTCAGAGCATGTCTCTGTGCAATGTCACCAGGTAACTATCCCGCTGATTTCCTCTCTATCACCAAGACTGCACACCTCTTTGTTTTTCTTCACCCTTTCTCCTTTGGGGTATTGCATGATTTTCATGTGATTTTTCCGTTTTTATTTATTATTTTTTTCTCTATGTGATATACGATTCCCTTCACTTTGTACCTACTACGCTTTTCACTTTTTCAGGCAATAATGGGTGTTGGTTTATAGTTCATGAATACTGTATGTGTACACTGGTACTATTCACACATATTGGTCCAATATCATTTACTCTACAGACATATTTTAATTTTTTACCTTTGCCTATTACGTTTGGAGGGTGCTTCTGGGGTGTCTCAGTGCGCTCGCTTCTGCCTTGGGTTCATTGCCTCAGCTCCCGGGATAGACTTGCCTCGCAGATCCTGACTTGCAACACTGCTTATTTAGAACAATTTATAAGTAATATATACACGTAAGTATTCCAATTCCAGGGAGATACACATCTTGTTCCCCCCTTGCCCCACCTTCTTTTTTACTATATGGGCAAAAAATTCGATCCTATTTGGTACCTTTTTTCATTATTTTCAGATACGCTATGCAACTGGCCACGAAACCTCAACTGTGATTCATTTGTATCCTATAACCCATTTGTACCCATTACTCAATAAGCATTTGGCTTTTTATACTAGTTACCTCTATGGGATACTATGCGATTTACATGACTTCTTCTTTTTTGTATGCCATCGCCTTGTATATAGATAAAAATACTCATGTTCAACCATGCATTACATGTTTATGAGGTATGCTTTGTTTATAGGCCAATTAAACAATTTTATAATTTCTCCTACCACGTGTCTTGTGCCTCACTCAAAGTCCCAGAAACCCCTTTCTTATTTCTGATTTAGGGATGGAGGTGGATGTTATCATGCACCTCATTTAAAGTCTTAGAACCCCCTTGCTGATTTCTATAGTTGGGAAGATACTGAAGAGTTTAATAAAAGACCACATAGATGAGTTCTTGCTGGAAAAAAATATTTTAAGCAACAGACAGCATGGAATCATGAAAGACAGGAGTTGTCAAACAAATCAGATTTATTTTTATGAGGAGGTAAGTAAAACCTTGGATAGAGGGATGGCTGTGAATGGAATATACTTGGATCTTTTATAAAAGCGTTTCACACATGGTCCAAGGTTATTAGTGGTGTACCCCAAGGTTCAGTGTTGGGACCCTTACTTTTTAATATCTTTCTAAATGATATAGGGTCTGGGATTAAAAGTACCATTTCAGTCTTTGCAGATGACACTAAGCTATGCAAATTACAAGCCGACCCCAATGCACTGTTTAATTGGAAAAATTAGGTTTAATGTTGATAAATGTAAAGTTATGCACTTGGGGGCTAAGAATATGCATGCATCATACATACTAGGGGGAGTACAACTGGGGGAATCCATAGTGAAGAAGGATCTGGGGGTTTTGGTAGATCATAAGCTTAATAATAGCATGCAATGCCAAGCTGTGGTTCCCAAAGCGAACTATGTCTTTTCTTGTATTAAGAGAGACATGGACTCCAGAAAGAGAGATATACTTTTGCCCCTGTACATATCATTAGTAGTACCTCATCTGCAATATGCAGTTCAGTTTTGGGCACCAGTTCTCAGAAAGGATATCGGGGAACTGGAGAAAGTGCAGAGAAGGGCAACCAAATTGTTAAGCAGCAAGGAGGAGCCCAGCTATGAGGAAAGATTAGAGCAGGGGTGTCAAACTCAATTATATCGTGGGCCGCATCACCATTATGATTGCCCTCAAAAGGACTGATTGTATCTGTAAGATTAGATGTCCAGCGCATCCCCTCCCCTTACATTAGATGTCAAGAGCCACCCCACCATCAGAAGTTGAGTCCCCCACTCTCCCTTACGTCAAAGTGCACCCCCCTTTCCTTATGCTGCTGCTGGGAAGAAGCTTGAAAGCAGAAAGTAGGGGTCTGGAGGAGGACCAGAGGAGGGCTGGGGCTGGAGGACCAAAGGAGAGGTGTGAGGGCCACATGAAATGGCCTGGAGGGCTGGATTTGGCCCGCGGGCCTTGTGTTTGACACCTGTGGATTAGAGGAACTGAATTTATTCTCTCTTGAGAAGAGGAAATTAAGGGGGGATATGTTCAACATGTACAAATACATAAGAGGTCCACATAGTTGTAAAATTGTGGAATAGACTCTCTCAAGAGGTGATTCTGGCCAGCTCAGTAGATTGCTTTAAAAAAGCCCTGGGTGCTTTCCTAAATGTACATAATATAACTGTGTACTAATATTTATGGGTAAAGTTGATCCAGGGGATATCGGATTGCCTCTCGGGGTATCAATACGGATTTTTTTCCCCTGCTGTAGCAAATCAGATCATGCTTTGCTGAGGTTTTTTTCCTTCTTTTGGATTAACTCTGGGTATAGGATTGTGTATAGGGGATTGTATGATCTATTTTTTATTGGTTGAACTAGATCAGGCATGTCCAAAGTCCGGCCCGGGGGCAAATTGTGGCCCCCCTGTTGATTTAATATGGCCCCCCTGGGGATTTGGATATATATATATAGCCATTGCAGCCTCACATGTGCCCTGGGGGCCACAAAACATATATACTGTATTTATCGGCGTTGCCTTGGAGGGGACAGGACGTGCGCCGTCAGATTACATAAAGAGAATCTCCTGTTTACTTGGCGGCGTCTGTGATAGGAAGTCCCGTTTCATGAGATGCCATTGGATGACTGTTCTGTTTATCATAGGAGGCGGGACTTTGTATTAAAGAGGCCACAGAGTAAACAAGAAATTCTCCTGTTTGTAATCTGACGGCACTTGTCCCTCCCCCTCCCTGTCCCCTCCGAGGCTGCAGATGGGCATCGATCAGGCTGCACTGATGGCAATGGTAAGGCTGCATTCAGGGCACATGTGAGGCTGCATTGATTGCAATGGTCAGGCTGCATTCATGGCAATGGTGAGGCTGCATTCATGACAATGGTAAGCCTGTGCGTGTTATACGCTGATAAATACGGTATATCCAAATAACACGCCCAAGCTCATCCTTAGTCCTGAGCAGCGCTCGGGAATTCGTTGGGGCCACAAAAGAGATATATACAGTATATCCAAATAACACGCCCAAGCTCATCTCTTCACCACGCACCGTCACAAAGGCAAAATAATTCTTGTTGGGCAGTGTATTAGTGCTTGGACGAACACACTTAGATCAAATTTTAATGGTTCAAAGAATGTCAGGCAAAATGGTCGGCCCTCGAGCATGTTCACTTCATCAAATGTGGCCCTCTTTGAAAAAGTTTGGACACCCCTGAACTAGATGGACTTGTGTCTTTTTTCACCCTGACTAACTATGTAACTAATATTGTGATTGTTAGAAGTATTTAAAACCAATTTTCCATTTTTGCTGACCAGCTCCAGGGCAGCATATAATTAGGAACTAACTAATCCCAACAATGCTTTAATCAACAGAAACTTTAACTGTAAAAATAACAGGATAAGGATGCTAGCTTCCCTCCACAGTGAGACATAAAGCTGTTAGTGTAAGATCATGCCTACAATCACTTTCAACGCCTCGTGACAGGGATCCTACAAAGTCCACACACTCCTGGCTGAGCGTGTTGTCATTACTTTGTAGAAGTCAAACCTTAGCCTTAGCGCTGAATCTGGTGACGTTTTTTTCCCTCTAATTGTGCCAGGAAAAGGGATAAAGCAATAGCCAAAATCTATAATAAAGCCAAAGCTTGTGAGTGAGCTTGAAGAATGCCGACAACCAGCAAATGGAACTGGTTATTCTAAGTGGTCTTGCATATAGGGAGAATAATACCCAAACTGGACAGAATGTCAGAAACCATGAATCAGTACGAGACAGAAGTGCAGTTAAAATCACACTTGTTTAATATTAATAATAGTAAAAGGTAAACAGACCAACGTAGTCAAATCATAGCCAGAGTTCGGTAACCAGAACTGTTGGTTGACCAAGGTGAACATGAAAACCACAGAGATGCTTCTTTAATGCAGGAATGCTCTGCAGAATAAATGACTGTGTTGTGTTGAGAGTTGGGTAACTCCACAATTAAATCCAGAGTCCTCTCTCCATTGGGTATGGGTTGTAGGAGGCCCACTGGAAGGTGTCTTACTCTGAGCACACACGGAACAAGCAGCTACGAAGGCGGCTACATCAGCATGTAGACTAGGCCACCAGAATTGTTGGATAATACCCTAAAAGAGTTGATTCTTCCCTGGGTGGCCAGCAGCATTGGGAGAATGGTAAGTCTAGAGCATGGCAGTACAGAGACTCTCAGAGACAAAGGAGCAGTCACAAGGTTTCTCAGGAGGAGCATGGACCTGAGCAGCAAGAATTTTGGCACCCAAATGAGAAGTGAGACAGGTGCGAACCATAGCCAGATACGATCAGGAGGAATCAAAGTAACAGGAACCGATATCATCTTGGAAGTGGAGGAAATTTGTTGCGACAAAGCGTCAGACCTTACATTCTTAGTACCGGGTAAGAATGAGACAATGTAATTGAAACTTGACGAGAAAGGAGTCTATCGCGCCCTTCTGGGAAGAATGTGAGATTCTTATGGTCAGTAAGAATGGGAACCAGCACAGTCTCGTTGAGACAGAAGGGTGCCAACTAAAGACCGACTAAGGTTAACCCGGCCACGAGGGGGTATGGCACCAGGTTGAATGTCAATTGCGCAATCATACGACTGGTGTGTAGGCAAACTACCGGCTTGACCTTTGTCAAAGACATCACTAAAATTAGCATCTCAAAGTATATCTCAACCTGATTGAGAAACCCTCTGCATTGAACTGGATCTCCCCCAAATCACTGGGGAAGTGTAGCAGAACCAGACATACCTCTTATAGAGGTAATACTCGAGGCGGGTGCCTGCACAGAGACTGGAGCAGCAGCAGAGAGACGGCCTGCAACACAGGTTGTACAGGAGCAGCCACAGTGGGAGATTCCAGGTGAGCGATTCAGGAGCGTCTGTAACACTATGACAAACTGATCCATACGGTAATCCTGCTCATCCAAAATATTACCAATAAGTGGATTGACTGCATCTACTGAATTCATGGCGGCCTCCTACTGTCAGAAACTATGAATCAGATCGAGACAGAAGTGCAGTTAAAATCACACTTGTTTAATAATAATAATAGTAAAAGGTAAACAGAGCAACAATTCATAGCCAGAGTTCGGTAATCGGAACGGATAGTCACACAAGCCAGGACATCAGGGAGCCAGAGATCAGCATACTTCAGGACAGGCCAGGAAATCGGGAAACTGGAGAATCGGTGTAGTGGAACAGTAAGCAAGATCAAGAACCAGAAGGGACGTCAGCCAAGTGAGTCTTCAACGGGTACACAGGAGAGAGTCTCTGGATGTGTTGACCAAGGTGAAGGCAGCGATTATCTGAACTAAACAGCTTAAAGGGTCACTAAAGGAAAACATTTTTTTTTTGCTGAAATTACTGTTTACAGGGTATAGAAACATAAAAGTTAACTGATTCCTTTTAAAAATTATTAAAAATTGATTAAAGTCAATCATATAATGTGCCTCTAGTTTCACTTTCGGTTTTAAACTGGTTTCATGTTTCTGTGAAGTAAAGAGACCCACAGAACAAAAACAAACAAATCCAGGGCAGTGTTTTGTTTTTAAAATGAATCTGGTTCTGAGGAGTTTTAGACACACAGTAATGACAGCTTAGACCACCTTGAAAAGCTCCCAGTACTGTGGTTATAAGGAGCCAGACAAGCAGGAAGTGTGGAGATCACAGCAGAATTACAGCTACTTCAAAGCAAAAATTAACAATAAGGACATGAAACCAGTACTGCAGTAAGGTAAAGGAAGCTATTTAGCTAAAAAAAAAAATTCCTTTAGTGATCCTTTAAGTAACCAGCAGGACTGACAAACAGGATATCATCAACAGGTGAGTCACTGTGGAAAGATTTAGAGCTGACTTTAAACTACAACTGAGCGGCCTGCTCTGGGAAGGGCTGAGCTCAGCCCTGACACAGAACCCCCAAAAGGCTCCTTTGTAGCTCAAGGTTCAGATCTCTGCAAACCTTCTGGCTTTATTCTGGCCTTCTGACAATGTCTAGTCCAAGGATGATGAATAAGATTAAAAACAAGTATAAAACAACAGCTTTATTGGCATAAGTCAATTATATTAATAGCAGTGTTCAAGTGCAATCACTGAACAAACTGACAGGCATTATGATGGCACATTAAAAGCTCTTTGACATACCAAGCCTTGGGTGTGCAAGCAATATCGGCAGCTCCTGGTGAGATGTAGAGACAGATATAATGGAACACACATACCTATCCCTGTAGTAAAGGGGTGATATCACGTACCTGATGCTGGATACCAATGGAGAGGTGGCCCCCGTGAGACGTAGCAGATCTTTGGTAACACAAAAACTGGAGAGAAGTCAATTCAAAGCCAAGGTCAGGTGCCAGGTGGGTTTTAGAGCAGACGTGGTCAGGTGAATAGCCGGGGTCAAACACAGGACAGTGAGAAGAGAAGATCCGTAAATCAAGCTGAGGTCAGGTCAGGGAGGTGGGCAGGAGACAGGTTCAGGACAAGCCAAGTCAGTAACAGAAAATCACAGGAACAAGGGGATCATAGTAATAACGCACTTAAAGGAGCTGAAGATCAACCAGCAACTGCAGATGCTGACAGGCTTACTTATAAAGGGTGTTTGGCCCAAAGCTGAGGCTGTGCATGATTGTGCACCAGTGCACCTGCATGGTCTGGCATGCATCCGTGTGCACACCTGTTCGCTAGCGTGCATTTGTGCGCTCACCTGTTCACCAACGTGTTTTGGTGCACCGATGTGCATCCGAGCATGCTTCTGCGCATTTGTTATGCACCAGTTTGAGTTCTGGTGCCCATTCAGGTGGATACCCCTTCCATTTAATCAGATATTGGATTTATCCCACGCTTCCTGCAATCCAGGATTGACTCTACCTCATATTCTGTTTCCTTTCCAACTTTTACTGGTGGCGGAGGTGGTTTCGCTCTCCCTGCAAAATTGGATCTGAAACAGCTGGTTTGAGCAGGGAGACGTGGAAGACCGGGGTAAATCCTATATGAATCAGGCAGAGAGTTCATATGCTACTGGGTTTACATCTCGTTTGATTTGAAAAGGACCGCTATATCTTGGTCCCAGCTTCTGTTATGGGCAAGGCAGTTTCAGGTTGGCGGTTGACAGCCTGTTATGTATGAACGTACCCGGTATTTAGTGCCTAGTTGCAGGAGAAGGGCTCTCTTACAGCCCTGGCTCACGAGTTACTGAAGTGGGGACAGCAAGCTCAGGAGCACAGCGAGGTAGGAGTGCCGGAGTGATGGTGGAAGTCAGGCGCTGGATGGTGATCCTTCAGGAACAGCTGGAACTGAGGTGGGTTGGAGCAGGAGCAGCGGATCAGCAACCAGAAGCTGGGCATACTGGTACAGCGGCAACAGGAGCTGGTGAGGCAAGCTGGGTTAAGAACAACAGGCAGAAGCGGAGTCAGACAGGCTGTGTCACAACAGGCAATCAGGTAGTGGATGCAAAAGGCTGATGCGTAGTCACAGGTTCAGGCAAAGGGTCTGGCAGCAGATAGGCAAATCAGGTGAGCAAGGTCAAGCACGCCAAAGGTCAAGGGTTGGAGAGGTTCGGGTAGTCAGGCAGAGCCGGGTCGGTATAGGGTAAACAGGTAAACATGAATGCAGGATACAGGTATACAGCTGCAGATTAGACAGCACTGCATCAGTGCTGCTCGTGGGTTTTTAAAGGGGAAATGGCGCCAAACCCGTATTAGCGTGCACGCGTGCGCACCCGTCATGCACGTGAGCGTGTCATTGGCCCATGCGCGTGCGCATTTGGCGCGCGCAGACACGGATAGCTGCTGCTGCCTAATTTGTGCAGCAGGATATGTGCGCGCGCCGTTGTCGAGCAACAGATCCCTGACACAGCCACAATTTGTCCCCAACCTTAAGGGAAGGATTCCCCCTTCGTTTTCTACCAAAATATTTTTTGTAATCTGTCTGAGCTTATTGTATGGACTCCTGGAGCACTCGATAAATGTCTTGTACGAAAGCAAATCTGTCCTGTATGGCGGGTACTGCAGATTCGGGCATAGTTTCTGGAAAAGCATAAGGATGGAATCCATAATTGGCCCAGAATGGGGACTGGTTGGTAGTTGAATGGATAGAGTTTTTATGGGCAAAGTAAATATAGGGTTTGATTTGTGTGTTTCACCCAATATTTTGGGGGTGTTAAGCAGACGATAGGCAGAGTTCCACTTTTAAGGCATTACAGAGGGCTTTCCAAAACCTGGAGGTAAATTGTACCCCCCGGTCCGAGAAAATGTTATTGGGTAGTCTGTGAAGTCTAATGATTTCCTTGATGAAAGTAGTCTCAGCAGCAGATGGAGTACCCATCATTGGCAGGAAGTTGGCCATTTTGGATAGCCAATCTACTGTACCACAACCAGGATGGTAGTAAAACCCTCAGAGGGGAGCATGTCTATGATAAAGTCCATGAAGATCATCCCCCAGGGACGATTAGGGATAGGTTAGGGCAGTGTTTCTCAACTCCAGTCCTCAAGGCGCCCCAACAGGTCATGTTTTCAGGCTTTCCATTATTTTGCACAGGTGATTTGATCAGTTTCACTGCCTTGGTAATTACCACAGCCATTTCATCTGAGGGAAATCCTGAAAACATGACCTGTTGGGGCGCCTTGAGGACTGGAGTTGAGAAACACTGGGTTAGGGTCTCAATATCCACCAGGCCTTAGCTTTGTCGCCTTTTCTACGTAGACATACCGAGATCGATTTAACATAGGATCTACAGTACCGACTAAGGTAAGGCCACCAAAAGGACCACCGGATGAGTTAATTTATTTTACAAGCCCCAAATTGTGCAGCATGTTGGTGGTCGAGAACTTGAGAATTGAGACCTTGCCTCCTGAGGTACGAAGACCTTATCCTGGTGCCACAAAAATCCATCGTGCCTCCTTAACCACTTGCCGACCAGCACACGATGATATACATCGAGACAATGACATGGGCAGGCAAATGGGAGTACCTGTACGTCCCTTTAAATTTGACGCTCATCGGGCACGCCCGCCGTGTGCCTTGTGAGTGTGCCTGTGGGTCCCAGGAACTTGATGTTCCTGGGTAGCCCATGATTGCAGTCGGCAAAGGTAGAACAGGGGGATGCCTTTGTAAACAAAGCATTCCCCTGTTCTGCCTAGTGACATGTCAGTGATCTACTGTTCCCTGTGATCGGGAACAGTGATCAGTGACGTGTCACTGGTAGCTCCTCCTCCTAACAGTTAGAATCACACCCTAGGACACACTTAACCCCTTCAGCGCCACCTAGTGGTTAACCCCTTCACTGCCAATGTAATTTTCACAGTAATCGGTGCATTTTTATAGCACTGATCACTGTTAAAATGAAAATGGTCCCAAAAATGTGTCAAAAGTGTCCGATGTGTCCGCCATAAAGTTGTAGTCATGATAAAAATCGCAGATTACTGGTAAAAGAAACTGAATAATAAAAATGGCATAAAACTATCCCCTATTTTGTAGACACTATAACTTTTGCGCAAACCACTCAATATACACTTATTGCGTTTTTTTTTTACCAAAAATATGTAGAAGAATACATATCGTCCTAAACTGAGAAAACGCAAAAAATAACCACAGAGGTGATCAAATACCACCAAAAGACAGCTCTATTTGTGGAAAAAAATGGACATAATTTTTTTGGGGGAGCCATGTCGCACTTGTCAGTTAAAGCGACGCAGTGCCGAATAGCAAAAAGTGCTCTGGTCTTTGGCCAGCCAAATAGTCCAGGGCTTAAGTGGTTAATGAGTTGTGTTCGGATTCAAGAGGCCTGTTCGATGGATGACTTTAGGCTGGGCTGGATCAGCAAAAAACTTTGGGCAGATAAGATGGTGCTTGGGGGAGCACACTCAGCTGATTTGGGGAACATCTGCGATAGATCATCTGCCTTCCCCATCTTGGATCCTGGGCAGTAGGCTAAGTGGAAATGAAATCTGTAAAAGAGTAAGGCCATCTAGCTTGCCGAGGTCTTAGGTGTTTAGTGGACCTTAAGTATTTCAGATTTTTATGATCCATGAAGATCATAATCTGGTAATAAGTGCCCTCCAACAGGTATCTCCATTCTTGGAAGGCTACTTTGATTGCCAGGAGTTCTCTATCGCCACAACATGCTTTCTTTCGGCCTGGTTCAGTTTCCTAGAAGGCTAATGGATGAAGCAGAGCCATTGAACCCTGACGCTGAGAGAGCACGGCTCTTATTGTCACTTCGGATGCATCCACCTCAAGGACAAAGGGGAGTGCTGGGTACAGGTGTTGCAACATGGCAGCAGAGGTGCTCAAAGGCTGCTTGAGATACCTGGTTCCAGAGGAAACATGTATGCTGGCGAGTGAGCTGAATGATTGGAGAAACTATGGTTAAGAAATCTTTGACAAATTTCTGATAAAATTTGGCAAAGCCTACAAAGCTCTGGACCCCTTTTCTGTTAGAAGATGAAGGCCACTCGAGAATTGCTGAGACCTTCCGAGTATCTATGGAGACCACAAAACAAACTCCTTCCTGCTTATTTGCCACACACATGTGCTCCTGTATCCTACAAGAATCCATGTCAGTGTAAACAGAAAATCAGTATTAGCTTGGGACTAAAACATCAGGTTTTTTTTGTTTTGTTTTTTATGCAGCCCCTACACTGTATGTGGATATGGATAGCTAACTTTTGTGTCCCTTTATCAAACAGCGGTAAATTACCGCTGTTGATTTCTCGGGCATTCTCAGAGATCGCTTGTTTTTTTTTGTAAAGTGGTGTAGATGGCTTCTCCTTTTGAGGGGTGAAGCGATCTACAAACGCTTCGAACAGTGGAGAATGCCCCTTGCATACTTTTGAACAGTCCCAAAATTCAGCTTTGTCCCTTGTTACATGATGAATCGGCAGAGCCGCCGCTAGAGATCCGGGGGGTCACCGCCATTTTTGCGAAGTGCAGCTCTCATTGAGGCCGAGTGGAAGAAACAAGAGTCGGAGCCCAGGTTGTGGGCCAGGCCACAGGGGCGGGGGGTTGGCGGCAGCACCATTTCTATTGGCAGCTGCTTTCATTGCTACCTGGGCTCTGCCTCTTGTTTGTTTCGCATATTAATAAAATAATAAAGTTAAAGTCCCCCTACATAAATAATTTATAACCTCCTCTACCAGTTTTGGGGGTTTGTGAAAGGCAGGGGGGATTTTTACTGTCTTGGGAGCTCTGATTGAGGAAGAAGGAAGTCAATAATCTCCCTCCTCAGTTCTCCAGTGATTCTCTCTTTGATTCTCCACCCCTGGGCTGGAGAATATGGGAGAGAGAATTCTCACGGAGATCACCAGTGAGGTGCTGAGATCACACCATTGTAAGGCTATTTTCACAATGATGTGCTTTACAGGAATTTTTGCGTTAGACTAGCGCCTCTCCTGTCACTCCAGTGGGAAAGCCTGAGTGCTTTCACACTGGTGTGGTGTGCGTGCGGGACATTAAAAAAAGTCCTGCAAGCAGCATCTTTGGGGCGCTTTAGGAGCAGTGTATACACCGCTCCTAAAGAGCCCCTGCCCATTGAAATCAATAGGCAGCACTGCCAAAGCGATTCGACAGCGGTGCTACACAGGGGCTATTAGCCCTTCATTGACCGCTAGCGGGGGTTAAAAGCACCCCGCTATCAGCTGAAAAGCGCTAAAAATGGCGGCGCTTTACTACTGATGCCGCCACCGCCCCAGTGTGAAAGTGCCCTAAAGACCGTTTGTTTATGTCAATGACAGATTCTCTGTGTGTTGAGATAATCAGCGGAGAACATGTTCTCCCCTTATCATCTTTGTTTCATAAACCGGGTCGCAGCTCATCTCGGTTTCATAAATGGACACCTAAAACAGCAAGGACTTTTGTACAAACAGGCCTTAACATTTTGACAGAAAATATGTAGCTTGTAGAATACAAGTCAGCTCTTGCAGCTAAGACAACATTATATTTTCTACAAAAAGAGTCCTCTAATTTCTCAAAAATTTGATATTTTAGTAAACAGAGTTTAAAGCTCCTGGTACTTAGACAGAAAAGTGTTTTGCAAAACCGGCTTCTATTGTTTCTCCAATTAGTACAGCTTTTAGTACACCAGGTTAGGAAATTGATTGTCAGCTTCTGGTATTATAACAGCATTTTATTTAAACTACATATGCTGATAACTTTTCACCTGCCTGTTACACCCCACCACAGTATTACAACAAAATGACAGCCAGGCTTTTATATGGAGAGAAGGGTATTTAATGTGACAGAACCCAGATACCCTGACTGGGTATCTCCTCCAAGACGTTGCTTCCCAATGCTCTGGAACACGCGATCAGTGAACCTGACTATAGTTACCCCAAGAACTAGACAACACCAGTTTTGGAATAAACCAGAATAAGAACTGTTTATTTGAACAAAGGGATATACACTCAGGACAGGACAACCCTTTCCTTTGCATAATGAAACAGAGCGATGTAGACTTTATCTCCTCCAGTAACATGTAAGCCAATCAACATACACATATACATCCCATAATACTTCGCTCCCAAGGCAGACAGAAATAATAGAACAATGGGAAACAGGCACTTAAACACATAACAACCTCCACCCCACCTCAAACGATCTAGCAATCTTAAAGGTGAAATTATTTATCTTCATATATTTCTTGAGGGATATTGGGCCAAATTCTCAAAAATGGTGCGTAACTTAACTTTAGGGAGTTAAGTTACACTGCCGCAATTTTCCAAAATTAAGTACCGATTCTCAAAGCACTTACCCGGAAAATTGCGGCAGCGCAACTTAACTCCGTCCGTCGCAAGGCGTTCCTAGTTTAAATGAGCGATTCCCATTTAAATTAGGCGCGCTCCCGCGCCGGACGTACTGCGCATGCGTGTGACGTCATTTTTCCCGACGGGCAACGCGCGAACGTAATTTACGCCGGGCTTTGTGGATCGCGACGGGACAATAAAGTTGCGTCGGGAAAAAAAAAAATACGCGCCGGGAAAAAAAATTCTAATTTAAAAAAAAATCGCGGCGATCGAAAAAAAGGTCTGATTTTACATGGTGTACTAAATTTACACATTGTAAAACCAGACCTAGTTTTGCGCAAGCAAATCGTAACTTACGCAGAAACCACAATGCTTAAAAGCTTTGTGGATCTGCTTAAGTCCTCATTTGCATACGCAAAGCGGCATTTCAATGAGAAATGCCCCCAGCGGCGGATGTGGTACTGATCCTAAGATCTGACAGTGTAAGTGTCTTACAGATGTCAGATCTTCTGCCTAACTTTGGAAAAATCCTTTTGAGGATCGTTTCCAAAGTTAGGCACAGGGATACGCAGGCTGAACAGCAGTTCCGCCTGCGTATCTCCTTTGAACATTTGGCCCATTGTTCAGAAATATTACAATTTCAAGTGAAAAAACCTCTTCATTCAGCACACACCACACAGTGCAGACCAGACTGGGCTTCTTGTTCGCCCTGTGCTCCTAATAGAAACAGGGTAACTTACACATAGGAGGGGCCGGGGGAGCTGGACAAGGAGTTTCCCGACCTTTCTAAGGTAAGCTGGGTTCCATAGGCTCTCCAAACAAAGTAACTCCCATCACATATCTCCCCTTTCGGCAGGGGACTAACACAGAAAGAGACCCCAAATGTGTTATCTTTGAAGTTAGTCCGAAGTTTCAGTCCCCCAATGTCTGTACCCCCACAGTACCCCAAACACATTGTCCCAAACAGAGAAATACTCACCCAGCCAACCTCTGCCTCTCTCTCAAAGAACATACCTGCCGTTGGGGGAAAGTGTGGACTGGTTCTTCTCTCTGGAGACCTTTTAGCCGCTGGAGAAAAGACAGGGTGGCTGGGCTCACTTTGTCATACTGTTGGGGATCTGGGCTGTACAGTAGCCCCATCCACTACCACAGGAAATACATCTTTGGTTTGTTGAGAGCAGAGGCCAGCAGCACTCTGCCTTGATGCCAGCCCTTCTGCTTGGTGGCTGTCGGTGGAGGCCTCAGGCCCATTCATGGACACCATCTCAAGCTGCAGTTGAGAGGCGTCGATTCCATTCTCTCCCTGGAACTCCTGCGGAGTTGATAGTTGTGTGCAGAGGTCAGTAGCGTTCTGCCAGAGCGGATGATGTGAGTGCTAAAGCGCTAACTGTTGGGAAGGGAAGACAGTTTCCTCCACTCTCGCTGACTGTTGAGAAGTGAGGATCCACCTGTATCCAGATGTGCTGCTGGGAAGTGACCATCTCCTTCTCACCCTGGGCCTCCAGGAACTGCCACAGTTGTGGGGCAGAGGCCTTGGACCCTCTGTCTGGTTACCAGAGTTTTAGCTGGAGAAGTTTCTTGTAACTCCACAGATGCTGGTGGTAGGAAATCCCATGTCCTTGTCAGTGTTGTGTGAGAAAGGCCAACTGACTCTTTCTTCAGGAAGGCCAAAGCTGCTGTTGGGGCTAGGCAGAGCTCAGTGATGTTCGGCCCTGATGTTCTTCCAGCTTCTCTGACAAAGATGTTACCGGTGCTAGGCAGAGGCTAGCAGTGCCCTTCCCTGTTGTCAGCACTTCAGTTTGGGGACAGCAATCTCTGGAGTTTCTACTGCTGATTCTGGGGCATGCTGCTGAATGTGTTCTAGCAGTTCCCTGTATGCCCTTTCCAGATGCTGTTCTTTCCTTAGAAAATACTGCAGATCAGATTTAGGCTCTGAGATCCCCTATAAGATGGAGCATAGCCTCTCTGTATTCTTGCAGGTCCTCAAGGGTAGGTTTCCCTTCATCGTCAAACACAAAAACATTTGTAAGGCTCTCCTACAGCAATCCAGGGCCGCTAAAGTCATATCCCTCTGGAGAGCATTCTGTGGTCTCCTCTAAATATTCCTGCTCTGCACGCCATTGCAGAGTCCGATAACGATTGTCCAGCTATATCTCCTGCTGGACCAGCCTGTCCAACTCAGTCACCCATTGCTCCTGGGGCCTGCTCTCCCAGTAATGCCATCCACAATGCTAGTTGGTCACTGGCCTGTTACTCTGGAGTTGGAAGGCACTTGCCCTGTTGTATACCAGTGACCTGGAGGGCTCCAATCCAGAGTCCTACCCGAATATGCTACATGAGCTTCAGGTGTTCATCCGCAGACACAGTCCTGGAGTATGCTGAATGTACGATCCACAGCAGCCCCGGGAACTCTGATGCAGGTACATATCTCCTCTGGGGTGACCGAAGTCTGCTATAATGATCTTGGATCCCGGGGGAGGTTTGGATGTCCCAGATTTCAGGAAGTATCCTACTGGTTGCCACCAAATGTGACAGATCCTGGACACCCTGACTGGGTATCTCCAAGACATTGCTTCCCAATGCTCTGGAACACGAGATTAGTGAATTTGGCTATAGTTAGTCCAAGAACTAGGCAACACCAGTTTTGGAGTAAAACAGAATAAGAGCTGTTTATTTTAACAGAAGTATATACACTCAGAGGACAACCCCCCCCCCCTCCTTTGCATAATGATACAGGGTGATGTAGACTTTACCTCCTACAGTAACATGTAAGCCAATCCACATACACACATACATCCCATAATATGTTGCTCCCAAGACAGTCAGAAACAATAGATCAATGGGATACAGGCACTTAACAAACACATAACAATCCCCACCCCACCTCAAACGTTCTAGCAGTCTGAAAGGTGAAATTATTTATCTTAATATATTCGTTGAGGGGTATTGTTCAGAAATATTACTGTACCGAGTGAGATAACCCCTTTATTCATTCAGCAAACACCACACATATAGAACCCTGGATAACAGTAGATTGAAATGTTGAGTCCGGTGTGGTTGTACTGGGAGTCTGGTTAGTGCAGACCAGACTGGGCTTCCCGGTCACCCTGTGCCCCTAATAGACACAAAGTGAATTACACATAGGAGGGGCTGGTGGAGCTGGACAGGAAATTTCCCGACCTCTCTAAGGTAAGCTGGGTTCCATTGGCCATCCACCCAAAGTGACTCCCGTTACACTTTATATCTACATTTTTAAGATTCTGTGTTTTTAATAATCAGAATTTAACAGATAAGCTATTATGAGTGCCTTGACAGTTGGCAGAATAAAGATTCTGAGTCCATGTACCAGGAGCTTCTGTCTTTTTAGTCTTCTTGCCAGATACATACAATGATATTCAAGAATCCCAGTACAGGAAATCTACTGAGTAGGCTCCTAAATATTTTTTAGTTTACTAATTGCCAAAAATCCCAAGTACATCTCTCTTTGAAGCCATTACATTGGGGAGTAATATTGTTCTTTAACAGCAATAATTTTGGCTCTGGAAATGTCAAACATATACAAAGCATTTTAGCTTGGGCTGTTATATGCTACATGGAGCAAAGTTGGTTTCCTAAAGCTAATTTTACAGTAATACTGTGCAACAAAGCTGTAAGCCTCACTCTGTCGCCACAAAGAAATTTATAAAAGAAGACTGTTTCTGTAACGGAAGCTCATCAATACCAACTTTTCTGGTGTGCTGAAGCAACACCACTTCACTGCTTCCCAGACACTGTAGGTACTGTATTCTACACTTCAGGATGTGATACTTACTCCTCCTTCCACACACAGTTGTTCCTCCTGCTGCCTCTTACGCCACCAATATAGATCCTCACACAAAAATTCTTTACTTCTTTCATTTGGGGTTTATGCCCCCCTAGGATAACATGTGGCACTTCACAACTCCCCATTCTAAATGAAGGTATGGCACTTATTGAATTGCAGCTTAGTTATTTGGCTTCACAGCTAGTCCATTTACATTAGTGGATGTTTCCACTTCTTAACAATGCGTAATATCTAATGAAGCAGCTGTTAATTTGTTTGACACCCCCACCAATCCTATTTAGAGATAAAACCCCCATACTGCCACTGGAACTGCAATTTCAATGTTAACTCTTACAATACAAAGGTTTTTTTGTCATGAAATACAAGATTCTTAATCCACAAACAACACCTTGTAGAATAACCCACACAAAGATAATTAAAAAATTGGACATGGTGCCAGGTAGGCGCCCTGTATCAGTTATGATTTATTACAAATGTCACCATACATGTGTAATAATATTTCTCACCCACAGGTGGTTTAGTAAGCTTTGACGTTGTGTTTTAAAATGGCTGCTGCATATTCAATTAATTATGCTGTTGTGGGGGGAAGAGCAGCCATGTGTTGCTGACATCACTTACAATACGACCTGTGAGTGGTCAAGAGGAATGATTAGATCCTGTGGGTGGTCTCTAGTATACAGGACTATAAGGCCTCGTACACACGACCGAACATGTCTGCTGAAACTGGTCCGTGCGTGGAAGAATTGACCTTCCAGGGTCACGCACGTCGCCGCGTCATCGTTGCGCCGACGGTGCGGCCACGTCACCGCGTATCCTGTCCACGGGGATTACGGTTTGATGGTGTGTACAACCATCAGACCGAAATCTCCGAGCGGACATGTCCGATGAAAACGGTCAGCGGACCGTTTTCATCGGACATGTCCCCTCGTGTGTACGAGGCCTAATAGTCACTAGCATACTGTTTGGGGAGAAGTCTGTTTTGAGAGGAACAAAATAGATTACAGCGCACGCAAACATTACATTTAAATCCTTCAAGGCTATTTTAAAACACCTGAACATATTCAAAAATATGGGGATTTAGTCACACTATACGGTCATATAGTGCTAAGCCCTCTTACTGCATCAAAGTACCCAATTATCGGTGTTATAGGAGGACTCCTTTCAGTTCTCCCATAAAGAGTGTATTTCTCCCATGGTCGAGATGCAGGATCTTTCATTCTATTAATAGTGTAGGACCCACTGATAATGGGGTACTTTGACGCAGTAAGTGGGCTTAGCACTATATGACCATATAGTGTGACTAAATCCCCATATTTTTTAATACGTTCAGTTTTTTTTAAATAGATTTGCAGGATTTAAATGTCACTTTTGTATGTGAGCGCTATAATCTATTTTGTTCTGTTTGTGGTATTATAGCAGCACCATCCTAAACACATTTTTAGGGCGTGTCTGTTGTTTGTTTTGAGAGGAAGGCTATTGTTTGGCAGTCTGTGAAAGGACCAAGCATGCAGCCAGGATTTCTGAATTGTCCTATTTCCAGTGGAATCTGTTGCCAGAGTTGAGTATTACCTTTATTTGGGATATTGGAGAATAGGAGTGTATGTTTAAGTCTTGTAATTTGGTTCAGTGGTTATGGTAACCTTTCATGTGTAAGGAATTGTATGTATTTTGATGTCCAGTGAAGTTTTGTTATACAGTATGTTTTTTTTTTAAACTACTCTTGGTGTGTCTGTTCATTTGAAATATGCACTAGATATTTGAGTGATTGTCCAGTATACCTTCATTATAAATGTTGTTGTTTTCCACATTTGATAACCGCCCCATGATAATAAGTACCTTTATCAATGTACTCGGTAGGCCAGCTCAAATCCTTTAATGTACTTTAAGCAGAGTTCCACCCAAAAGTGGAACTTCCGCTTGAGGCACTCCTCACCCCCTTACATGTCACATTTGACATGTAATTTTTTTGGGGGGCAGTGGGGGCTTCAGTAGGAGTACTTCCTCCTTCCGCCCAGGGACCGCCTCTGCGACTTCTCCTCTCGCCTTAGGTGGCCCCTCCCTCTAGGCGATCTCCTGGGACCTGTCACGTGTCCCAGGAGATCGCCTAGAGGGAGGGGCCACCTAAGACGAGAGGAGAAGTCGCAGAGGCGGTCCCTGGGCGGAAGGAGGAAGTACTCCTACCGAAGCCCCCACTGCCCCTCAAAAAAATTACATGCCAAATGTGACATGTAAGGGGAAAGGAGGAAGTACTCTGTCCACTCAGTGAGCGCAGCGCTGCTCGCGCATGCGCAGTGCATGCCCGGCCGTGAAGCCGAAAGCTGTCACGGCCAGGTGCCCACAGAGTAAATGGAGGCACTGGCGGAGAGGGGAGAGAGGAGCGACGCTCCGGGCGGCCGCATCGCTGGACTGTGGAGCAGGTAAGTGTCTGTTTATTAAAAGTCAGCAGCTACACTTTTTGTAGCTGCTGACTTTTAACTGCTTGCCGACCAGCCGCCGCAGTTATACGGCGGCAGGTCGGCTCTGCTGGGCGAGAGCACGTAGCTATACGTCACCTCGTCCAGCAGCCAATAGGGGCCCGACTCCTGTGCGCGTGCCCGGCGAGCACGTTTGCCGACGAGCACACGCGATCACTCGTTACAGAGCGAGGGCCGGGAGCTGTGTGTGTAAATACACAGCTCCCGGTCCTGTCAGGGAGAGAAATGCTGATCTTCTTTTCATACAACTTATGAACAGAAGATCAGTCATTTCCCCATGTCAGTCCACCCCCCTTCAGTTAGAACACACACAGGGAACATAATTAACCCCTTCCCCGCCCCCTAGTGTTAACCCCTTTACTGCCAGTGGCATTTTTATAGTAATCCAATGCATTTTTATAGCACTGATCACTATAAAAATGCCAATGGTCCCAAAAATTTGTCAAAAGTGTCCGAAGTGTCCGCCATAATGTCGCAGTACCGAAAACAAACGCTGATCGCCGCCATTACTAGTAAAAAAAAATATTAATAAAAATGCCATAAAAATACCCCCTATTTTGTAAACGCTATAACTTTTGCGCAAACCAATCAATAAGTGCCGAATCGCAAAAAGTGCTCTGGTCTTTGACCAGCAATATGGTCCGGGGGTTAAGTGGTTAATAAACCTAAAAAGGCTGGAACTCCCCTTTGGTTGTAAATAGGGTTGTCCCGATACCGATACCAGTATCGGTATCGGGACCGATACCGAGTATTTGCGAGAGTACTTGTACTCCCGCAAATACCCACGATACCTAAATAGAATACTTGATCCAAGCACCCACCCCCCCAGCCGCCACCGCCGCAACGAATGCCGTCGCCGACCCCGTCGCATACCGCAACGCCACCGCCTGGGTTAAACAGCGTGCGGGGGAATATCACAGCTTTCATTTGAATAGCTGTAGCATTTCCCGCCGCGCCGCGTATAGACACTCCCCCTTGCTCGGGATCTCTCCAATCCCGAGCAAGGGGGAGTGTCTATACGCGGCGCAGCGGGGAATATTACAGCTATTCAAATGAAAGCTGTGATGTTCCCCGCACGCTGTTTAACCCATGCGGCGACATCTAGGTATGGGGGGGACATGGCTGCATATGTGGGGGGACATGGCTGCATATATGGGGGACATTGCTGCATATGTGGGGGGGACATTGCTGCATATGTGGGGGGGACATTGCTGCATATGTGGGGGGACATGGCTGCATATGTGGGGGACATGGCTGCATATGTGGGGGGACATGGCTGCATTTGGGGACACATTTAAAAAAAAGTATCGGTATTCGATATCGGCGAATACTTGAAAAAAAGTATCGGTACTTGTACTCGGTCCTAAAAAAGTGGTATCGGGACAACCCTAGTTGTAAACCTCAGACATGAAATATGTACAATGCATCTCCCTCTTTAGTGTGTACTTGTCTCAATTAAGAGTACTAAGTGTAATTTCTGTCTGCTGCCATTCTACTATCAGCATGAATCATTTCTGACAAGTTTTCCTGACACCAAGAGAAAAAAGATGACAGGAGGGATCTCCAGCTGATTAACAGCCTCTACTTTGTTCCTGTGTGAAGAAGGGTGTATCCAATCAGCTCCCCAAAATCTATACCAGACCCTTATCCTAGCACACAGCCACGCAGGTCAGGATGGATAGATAAAAATAGGATTTTTGTACTCACCATAAAATCCTTTTCTCTGTTGTCCATGGATGGACAGAGCTCCTTAAATCTTGACATTTGGGTTATGTTCCTGTTCATAGGAGAGGACTAGGCAGAACATGTTAGTTATCTTAAAACATGTAACTTTAACAGAGTTAAACAGCCCCGCCCAGGGGCGGTCCCTCCAGTCATAACCCCTCATCCCGCAGCATGCAGCTCAGTTCGTCAAAAAGCAGTACAAACCTAAAAAAGAAGGGGTGGGTGCTGTGTCCGTCCATGGACGACAGAGAAAAAGATTTTACAGTGAGTACAAAAAATCCTATTTTCTCTTTTCGTCCATGGACAGACACAGCTCCCTAAAGCTTGACATTTGGGACATCCCCAAGCAGTGTCAGAAAAACGAGGGGTGAGAACAGCAATCAAAAACCAACTTCACCCCAAACAAGCAGAGCTCCTCAACGGAGGAGTTGCAAACTCAAACAGCCGCCTGCAAAACCTTTGCGGCCAAAGGAAGCATCTGAAGATGCACTCACATCAACCTTGTAAAATTTGGAAAAAGTGCGAACGGACGACCAAGTCGCCGCTTTACACACCTGTGAAACAGACACTTGATGTCGGAAAGCCCATAAAACACCAATGGCCCTGGTCGAATGCGCCGTGAAAGGGATAAGGAGGAGCCCTCCCCTTAAGGGCGTAGGCCTGGATGAAGGTCTGCCTGATCCACCGAGAAATGGTGGCCGGCGAGACCGCCAGGCCCTTCTGCGGACCAATTTCCCACCACAAACAGTGAGTCCGACCTCCGGAACGAAGCTGTGGCGGACAGGTACACCCGCAGAGCACATACCACATCCAAGGTATGTAGCGCAGCCTCTTTGGGATGCGACGGTCGAGGACACAAGGACGGAAGTACAATGTCCTCGTTCAGATGAAAAGCTAAAACTACCTTCGGAAGAAAAGAAGGTTGCGGGCGTAGAACAGCTTTATCCTTGTGGAGTTCCAAGTATGGAGACTTGCAGGACAAGGCCGCCAACTCAGAAACACGCCTGACAGATGTAATGGCTACTAGAAAAGCCACTTTCTGAGATAGCGTCAAGAGAGGAATTTCCCTGATGTTCTCAAAAGGAGGCTCCTGAAGAGCCGAGAGCACCAGTTTCAAATCCCACGGAGGAAGCAGTGGTCTAATTGGGGGAAGCACATGTCAAACCCCCTGCACAAAAGTACCTACCAGTGAGTGGGTCGCCAAGGGTCGTTGAAAGAAAACAGCCAAGGCTGAAATCTGGCCCTTAATGGTGCATAACCTCCCTGGCAGTATGATTCATTCAGAAAAAAGGTGCTGAAAGCGGTACCATTATTTGCAAGGAAATTTGGTGAGTTGTACTGTAGGCCTGTAATTTTTAGGAATAACTCACTTAAATCTGACCAAACAAGAGTCTTGTAGGCTTCCCGGGTATGAAATTTTTTTAAAAACAAAATTATAAATTATAATATAATAAATAATTATAACAAATAATAATATAATTCTAATAAAAATTATTCAATAATGTAATCAACTCAAAATCACTGAAATTTGCTCAGTTGCAGAATTGTCGCTGTCATTACTTTTATTTTTTTATGACGAATTTCCCCACAAATCGCTATCGCACAATTCTGCAAGTGATTATAATTTATCGCTGTTTTCTAGCTGCTCTAAAACCATTTTTAACATAAAAAGACACTTTTGGTTGCTATGGACAATCTACAGTTTGCAGGGAGAAAGAACCGTTTTTATTATATAAAAGTACATGTAGGACACTGGGCAGACCACTAGGGACAAGGGGGGGTGTGTGTTTTTTTTACATACAGTACTGTAATCTATAAGATTACAGTATACTGTATGTAATGTGTTTGTTTATGTTTTTGAATTTGGCGCCGTTCTCCGCTCCCGTGCGTCGTAACGTCGCAGGGAACGGAGATCGGCGGCACAGGAGGACACTGTGTGAATCGAGCGAGGTCCCGCTCGCTCACACAGCGCGGTGGCATCGCTGGATCCAGGGACAAGGTAAGTAAACCAAGCCTGTGGATCCAGCGAGGCGAGCCCGAGTCTGACTCGGGGGTTACCGATCCTAGCACAAAAATCTAACCCCGAGTCAGACTCGGGAATACCGCCAGGGGGGTTAAAGCAAGTTTCAGATCCACTCCACGCTGTAAAAACAGCAGGACCCTGGAAACCGAAATACATCAGTGGACACCACTCCATCTCCTCGCACATGGAGATGTAGGCCTTCCAAGTGCGATGGTAGGTTTTCCGCAAAGAAGACTTCTGTGCCCTTAGCATGGTTGAAATGACCAAATCCGCCAGACCTCGGTCCCTTAGTACCTGGCTTTCAATAGCCATGCTGTTAAAGCCAGCGACTGTAAAGCAGGATGAAGTATGGGACCTTGAGACAGAAGGTCCTCCCTCATTGCAGCCGCCAGGGTGCATCCGCCACCAGGCGCACGAGGTTGACGTATTAGGGACGCCGGGACCAATCTGGAGCGATTAGAATCACCGGGAGGAAGCAACTTTAGTGGGAGAAAGGCATAAATAGCCGATACTGACCCCACGGGGCCACCAACGTGTCTGACGCGTCTGCCCAAGGACCTCTGGACCTGGCCACGAACCCTGACACCTTGCGATTGAGTCGAGAAGCCTGGAGATCCACGTCCGGTGTGCCCCACCTTCGGCAAAGGAGTTGAAACACCTCCGGATAATGACCATTCCCCCTGATCCATCATCTGGAGACTTAGGTAGTCCGGAATGTAAACGGCTGATCACAGTCCAATGGACTAGGTACTCCAGACGCTGAGTCGGTACCAACATCAACTTCTGGATGTTCAGTACCCAACCAAATTCCCAGAGGGTCTGACTGGCTATAGACACGTCCTCCTCTAATTCTGAGCAAGAAGCAGATCTCAGAAGAAGATCGTCTAGGTAGCCCACGATAGCAATGCCTCGCTGTCTCAGCAAAGCCAGAATCGGGGCGAGCACCTTGGTGAAAACTCTTGGTGCTGATGCTAGGCCAAAGGGAAGAGCCACAAAATGATAGTGGTCTTTGCCGATCGCAAAGCGCAGAAACCTCTGATGGCTGGTGAAAATGGGGACATGCAAGTATGCGTCCTTGATGTCCAGGGATGCCAGAAAATCCCCCGGATGGAGCACAGCAACCACCGAACGAATGGATTCCATCCGGAACTTTCGCACCCTCACAAAGGCATTGAGGGCCTTGAGGTCCAAGATTGGACGGTCACCGTCCTTCTTTGGGACTACAAACAGATTCAAATAGAATCCCTGAAACCTTTCCTCCAGGGGCACAGGTAAAATGACCCCGCACCTGAGCAAGTCTTGTACTGCTCCCATCAAAGCAGACTGACGAGCCGGAAGGAGAGGAAGATTTGAGGGAAAGAATCTGTTTGGCGGACAAGAAGAAACTCTATCTTGTACCCCAAAGTGACCACCTCGGAAGATCTGCTGGCTGACCCTGACTAACGAAAATTACCGCTTCTTTGCGGAATAGGAGGGCCCGGCTTACGGCGCTGCTCCTTCCCCTTTGAGGACTGCGGGAGAAGTGTGCTCTTACCTCCAGTGACATCCTTAATAATGTCGTCCAGCGAGGTACCAAAAAGCCTCCCAACTTTGAAGGGCAAATCTGCCAGAGCTTTTTTGGATGCTTGGTCAGCGGACAACCATTTCAGCCAAATCAGGCGGCGCAGTACCACCGCAGGTACAGAGGCTCTGGAGATCAAGGGGGCCGCATCCAGAGTGGCATCACAGACATACACAAGGCCCTGTACCAATTGGTCAGCCAGCCTTACACACTCTGGAGGAAGCTGATGCTCCTTTACTGTCTGTTGCAAAATCTTTGCCCATTCAGTGAGTGTCTGAGACACCAAATTTGCAGCCAATATAGGTCTTAACGATGACCCCAGCATGGTGAACATGGAGCGGGTCACTGCTTCGGACCTCTTATCAGTAGAGTCCTTAAAGGCAGGGGTCCCCTCTACCGGGAGAGTGGTTACCTTATTTAGCCGAGAGACTGGGGGGTCCACGACCGGAGGAGAGGCCCAGTTTTTCAAAAGGCTCTCCTCAAAAGAATAACGGACCGATATGCGCTAAGGGACCACAAAGGATTTATGCCGCTGTTCCCATTCCTTATCTATGAATTTATCAAAGAAAGTAACATAAGAAAAAAACTTTCACAGAGCAGTTAGATTTGTGTGACCCAATAGAGACAGACCCCTCTGCGGAAGTCCCAGATGCATCTTCCAGCTTGAGAGAGTCCCTCACAGCATCAATAAGTGCACTCACAAGTGCCCTGTCTTGCACTGACCCGGACGAGGGGTCCTCCTCACCAGGGACGTCCTGGCCCTTATCCTCTGACTTACCAGAACCGGGGTCCTGAGCCACAGCTAGGCCCGAATCTGAGTCAGAGTATTCCCCAGACGATAGTGGGGGAGGGGCGCTTTTTACGCCCGCACGCCGCTTCCACCCTGGCAAAAAATGATTCCAGGACGCCGACAGCGTATCTATGGGAACCGCAGGTGCAGGGGCACCGTTTGCTGCCTCTGGCAATTTAGGGGAAGAAAGACCAGATACTGACTCCATATTCACCCACTGACAGCCCTCAGGGACTAAGTGAAAAACACTTGATAAGTCCACCCTCCTTGCTGCACCAACTGGGAGGGGTGGGTTACCCAGGGGACCCAGAGGGAGACCGCTGCCCGCCTTCCTTGTATACACAGCGTGTGCTGTGAGGAAAAAACTGTGAGGTGAATGAGCTGTGCGCCGTTCAGAAACCCAGTGCTAGAGGCCAAAACCCACTCCAAAATGGCCGCCAGACGCCTCAGATGAAAAGGCGCGGACCACAAGAAATTGGCCGCCCGCAATACCGACCTGCGCAAAAAATGGTGCCCGAGCCCCGCGATGTGGACGAGAAAGCCTTGCAAAGACTTCCCAGGAGACAGACCCCCCTCACAAAAAGCAGACCCCCAGCACCCCACAGGGACCCTGGTCGCAGCGGGCCCTTGGGCAGGAGGGGAAAGGGTGACAGAGAGCAGGGAAAGGGAGGACAGGAGAACCCCTTAATCCCTGGAATGCCCAGCTGTTTCATTCTGCCGAGGCAGGAGGAACCGTACTTATCCGTCCTTGCGAGGACTTGCTGGCGCGTCCCTGACAGACCCACAACTGATGGTACGGAGTAGCTGTCGGCCCGGTCCACTGTGAGTGAGACAACAGCAGCCCAGTCATATGTGGACCCCGGAGCATATGCTCCTCTGGCCACCCCTGGAGCCATGGGGTATGTCGTGGTCGACCCAGCGCGTAGCTAAGAACTGCTCACGCTTGATGGCCGGACTGGGGAGACTACAAGGATCTATAATATCCAGCCTGTCACCCAGCTGGCAGTTAATAGAAGAATCACAAAAATAAAATAATACAAATTTCTTCAGGACTCTGGGCCCAAAGGGAGCTTCTCCTCTGCTAGGCAGAAAAAAACTGAGCTGCATGCTGCAGGGTTATGACCGGAGGGACTGCCCCCTGGGCGGGACTGTTTAACTCTGTTAAAGTTGGATGTTTTAAGATAACTAACATGTTCTGCCTAGTTCTCTCCTATGAACAGGAACATAACCCAAATGTCAAGATTTAAGGAGCTGCGTCCGTCCATGGACGAAAAGAGAAAAGTGCATTTTTATATATACAAATATATAGATCAGACCAAAATGAGGGACAAATGAGGAGAAATGAGGGACATACGTGATTTTTGTGCACCCGGGCTGTCCTGCTGCCGTAAATGTACATGTGGCGGCCCGAAAGCTGTTAAAATTGTGCAAACTCATGGAATGGCGACAAACTACAGTACTTAAAAAAATCTCCATAGGCGGTACTTTAAATATCTCTACAGGTTACCAGTTTAGATATAGAGGAGGAGGTCTAGTGCTAGAATTATTGCTCTCACTCTAACGTTCACGGCGATACCTCTCGTGTGTTTTTAACGCTGTTTACATTTGTGGGCCCGACTTACATAAGTGATTCTGGCATGGTTTGGGTCTCCAGCGCTCGGGCCTCCCAGTGGGACCCTCTTTCTTCTTGGGATAACAGCCGAGTGGCTGCTTAGCTGCATCGGTTGTTATCACAAGAAAGCTGATCGTCGGCGCAAGAAAACTGTACCCGGGTGAAGCGCGAAGCAGCCTGCATAACCCCAGTACAACCCCTTCAAGCCGAAGGCCGCATATTTGCATTACTTTGGTGTGAAGAGGTTAACTGCCACTAAAACAAAGCCCTGTGTCAAAAACAAAGATAACAATTTTATTTAGGTACATATTGTTCATTCAAAGTGTGACTGCGCTGATCTCGAAGACTGGCTTGCACAAGAATAGGGTGAAAGTGCTTGCTATTGAAGTGGTTAGTAACCACGAAGCCAGTCCCACATTTTTCGCAATGTCGCGCTGTCAATAAAGTACGCTGGGTGAAAAAAAAAATAAAAAAAACCCGGTTTGCTCGTTTTCTACGCATGCGTCCAACGCTCTTAGTCAACGCGGGTCGTAAAGCGCGACCGTCCTGCGCTCTTCCACAGCCCAGCGACAACTACGGGCGCGCGGCCGTCCAGTCTACGTCTTGGCTCCGCTGTTTACCACAGTATCCCGCGGACGCGCACGTTTCTCTCTTTGGCTCCTCCCTTCGTTCCGTTTGGCGTCTTTCGTGCGCAATAGCACTCTTCCTCTCTGTTCGGTGCGCGCTCCCTGTACACGGGAGGGGGGTGAAGGCGAGATTGAATGAGGAGAAGGAAGGAAGGAACGACACAGCGGCGAAGCGGCCTCCTCCTCTGACACGCATCGGGTGTACCGCCGTAGCTTGTTCTCCACATAAAGCGCCGCGGCCCAGAGGAGGAGGGTGTGACAGGGGAGGGTGGCAGCCGAGTGACTGTGTCGTATCGTGTTACTGGCTGTCCCGGGAGGGGTGCTGCTAGATAATGGAGGACAAAACGTTCACCAAAGAGCTGGACCAATGGATCGAGCAGCTCAATGACTGCAAGCAACTCAACGAGAGCCAAGTGCGCACGCTGTGCGAGAAGGTGAGCCGTTACTGCACCATATTTCTGTGTCATGATTTTCTAAAGGCGGCCGATCACCTGGGTTCTGCCAATGGCCCCGATCCCTCCCTAACAATCACAGGGGAATCTATGCTTCCACCCCCATCCCAACGCCCCCCTCCCCCACACCCGCCCTTTCTATACATACCATACATTGCTAATCACTCTTATTCATTTCTAGCCTCCTGATCCAAGGTTAGGTGTTGTCATTTCGGCCCTGCCTGTTTTATTTCTGTACACTTCGGAATGACATCATGATTTTAATATAAACGTGGGTGCCAATGATAGCACTCATGCTGTATTTTTGGGCAAATTAAATATAAATGAGTGTCTGCAATAATGCCTTCAGTAACTTTTGTGCTCGCTGTCCTGATGGCAAGACACAGATCAACGTGCAATGATGGCTTTCTTTTTATTTCCAGGCATGGTGGGCTTTGTAGAAGCTAAACATTCGAAATGTTAGAACAGATCATAAACCATCCCAGTTATTTAACGATTAAATTGGGGCTGCATGCCTGTGCGTTTAAACACTCTGTCCCACGTTCCATGGCATATGTGGACTCGCACAAGCTGTTGCATAGTTTTGGTTGCTAGGCACAAGAAACATAAGAAGGAAATCTTGCTGAAGAGATTGCTGCTGTCATATTGATTGCACAGGGGATAAAAAATGAAAGTGCTTGTAAACGCAAAATAACAAACACAAAAAGGCATGATGAGCTAGTATGCATTGCTTACTAGCTCATTATGAAATACTTGCCTTAGAACAAAGCTGTTGCAACGGACTTCATACACTGATGTGACCGGCAACATGTCTCCTGGAGTTATTACCGTGCTCCGACGCTGCGATTGGCCGGAGCAATGATGACGTCACTCCCGCGCATGTGTACGGGAGCCGCCAGTCATGGCACAGCTCCTGATATAGCACAAACAAAACGTTTCTTCATTGCGCATGCGCTGATGAGGTCGGCATATGCGGATACAGTGAATATTTCATAAACGGTACAAGTTTAGGAGATATTCACGGTACCTACAGGTAAGCCTTATTATAGGCTTACCTGTAGGTTAAAGTGGTGTAACAGAGTTTACAACCACTTTAAAGAAATTATCTTATGCCTTTATGTCCAATGGACACACTCGTGTTCATGTTTTATTAACAGCTTCCCGTCCAGCATACGTATATATGTGCCCTGGATGGGAAGTCCCTTTACCATGAAGCCCAGGTTCGGGTCAGCTGCCCACTGAGATGATGGAGGAACATCAGTTCCCCTATCACCTCTGGGACAAATGAACCTGGAAGTGACACAGATTTTGTTGCTTCCAGTTTCGGTGTGGTACTCATGCGCAACAGGTTTGTCATAGTGACTTTAGCTTGGGTTCGCACACGGTTAAAGCGGGGGTTCACTGGAATTTTTTTTTTTTTTAACATTGGCTTGAGGCTTATTATGGGAAGCACAATCGGGTGTTTTTTTTTTTTTTAAATCTATGCAGTACATACCTTTTTAGAGATGGATGTTCTCCGCGGCTTCCGGGTATGATCTTCGGGACTGGGCGTTCCTATTTGATTTACAGGCTTCCTACCGTTGCATACAGCGCGTCACGCGTTGCCGAACGTCGGTGCGGCTTTATACGGCGCCTGCGCACCGACGTTCGGCAACTCGTGACATGCTGTATGCTACGGTCGGAAGCCTGTCAATCAAATAGGAACGCCCAGTCCCGCAGTCCATACCCGTAAGCCGCGGAGAACATCTTTCTCTAAAAAGGTATGTACTGCATTGATTTAAAAAAAAAAACACCCGCTTGTGCTTCACACAATTAGCCTCAATCTAATGTTAAAAATTTGTTTTTTGGCTGAACCCCCGCTTTAACTCTAAAGGCCTTCACAGGTTACCAATTTAAAGTGGTTGTAAAGTGAAGGATGCACTTCTGTGTGCTGCTCCCCCAGCTCGTCACTTATACTAATGTGAGTGCAAAACTTGTATGGCGCAACATTTGCGAACTGAATTGCCTCAAGACGCTTGGCATCCATTTTCATTCTGTTTATCCTTCAGAATAAGTGGGTCTTGAGGTTTTTTTTCTGAAGGCCTGGTGATCAATTTCCATTCGGATATTAGTCGGGAATGCGTTCCACAGTCGAGGTCCTTGGACTGCAAATCTTCGTTCTCCTTTGGACTTGTAGCAGGCTTTTGGGATTTGCATTAGTAGAACGCGATTTTGGTATCTAAATAAATATTGGGGGGCACTTCCCTGTACACATTTGCATCAGGCAGAGGGCTTTAAATGTGACTCTGTCCTTTACGGCCAGCCAATGGAGGGATGAGTCCCCCCCCCCCCCCCCCCTCAATTCAGCAATGTGCACTCTGCTGTCCTGGGTCTCACTGCTGTCACTCACAGCCAGTTGGTCTATGAGGAGAGAGCGGAGGTGTGGCTGAGAGACGACTGTCTTATGGACACGCAAAGAAGTACTTGCATCAGTGCCCCTTTGCAAGCAGTCTGCTATTGGGGGCACTGAAGAGTATGGGTGATGAGAAACCGAAATGGGCAACACATCACTAAGGATAATAGATTGTAAAGGTACAATCAAAGGAGCAAAGGAGCATAAAAACAAATGCGGCTGCTGTTTGGATATTTTGACATCTAGCCCTGCCCCCACTGTATGGGCAGGATCTTGTGAGTCAAGGCAGCAACACTGTGTGGCTGAAAAATAAATTAAAGTGATTGTAAACACAGATATCAAAAATTAAACTGACCACTTATAGCTAAATGAGCAATGCAGCACAACTAATTTTGCAGTCAGACAGGGATAGTCCTCTGCAATCCTCTCCGCTACTGGAATTTTTTTTGACACATGCAGAAAATGTCGCCACACCCACTCTCCTTTGATTGACATGCAGAGGAGATACGTTCACGAGCATGAGTGAAGGGTGCGTGTCTCCTGCTGCCCCAGACTGAGTAAAAAAGCATTTAGTTTTAAGTACTTGTAAACCTCATATGCATAATTTCTCCAATACATGCGCTATTTTATAGTTTATGTAAAGATCCAAATCGCTGTATTACCTCTGTATGCCCATCTCCTAAACTTATCACAGCTCTTTGGAAATATTCGGTTCGTGGGTCGGTGGAATTGTGACATCACTGGTCCCAGCTGTACAACCTACGTCCAGCAGGGAGTGACGTGTGTGCACACTTCCAGCATGGTGTGCGCTGCTAAGCGGGTGAACGCGCGTGTGTGTACAGCAGGGATATGGGGACCATTGAGGTTATGACTTTGACTCCCGATTTCTGATCCATAAAAATGCCTATGGACCGTAAATTTTTGGAGGCATGGGACAGGCTTAGAGGTGATACAGAGGCTTGGATTTTTACGTAAACTATAGCATGGTACATGTATTGGTGATATGATGCATATGGGGTTTACAACCACTTTAATGTATGCATATGGAGGGAGCCCACACTTTTTTTTTTTTTTTTAATAGGATTTTAGTGCAGCAAAGGCCACTGTTATCGACTTGCAATGGTTTTCTGACAGAACACTCTTTTACTGTACTTCAGGTGTTAGGGATAAAACATGGGGAAATGTGCATGCTTTGAGACATGCTGATTCCCCCCCCCCCCCCCTATATATATTCTGAGTTGAAACACCAGGCAATTGTATTGTTTAGATTTGATCAGTGTTGGAGAAATGTTGCCCAGAAAATTCCAGTACTGATGTGCAAAGCTAGTGGAGACCTCCAATACAGCTAAAGGCCAGTGTCGGTGACGTCAGATTGAGACGCTTAAATTATTTAGAATTTTTTGGCAGTTGACCATTTGACCTGATTCATGTGGATTTTATCATTCCAATAGACTTGCAGTGATACAGGCCCTAAGGCCCCTTTCACACTGACACGTTTTTCAGGCGGTTTGGCTCTAAAAATAGCGCTGCTATACCGCCTAAAAAAATTGAGCCCTGCAGTCTAAAGTGTGAAAGCCCGAAGGCTTTCACACTGAAGCGGTGTCCTAGCAGGACCGCTCCAAAAGTCCTGCTAGCCGCATCTTTGGAGTGATATAGGAGCGGTGCAGAGGCGCATTGCCGGCGGTATTACCCTTTTTTGGCCGCTAGCGGGGGTTAAAACCGCACCGCTAGCGTCCGAGTATTGCGGTAATATCGCGCCACTTTACAGCCACCACACCTCCCGTGCCCAGTGTGAAAGGGGCCAAAAGGTGGTTGAACAAAATACTGGTGAGGAGTAAATATCTGTAAGCAAAATTATAAATTTCTTATGCATCTTAATGGATCTTAGTTCTGGACTGTGAAATGTTTTCACTTAGTTTTTATTGAGTTTGTAAAAAGTACAGAGCAAAATAACAGTGAACATTCCAAACATTGGATAGTTTAAGGCTCGGTTCACACTGAGGTAACCTGTCAGGTGACTTGGCTTCCTGACAAGTGGTGCTCCATTCAATGCAATGGAACTGTTCTAATCAGAGCGACTCAAGTTAGGTTCCTATAGGACGACTTCGAAGCGGCTTGCATTGACTTCTATTACAGAAGTAGTTTGCAAGCTGCGCTAAAGTCGCATGTGTGGGGTGGCTTTAGAGCTGCCCCAGTGTGAACTTAGACTCAAAGTGTGAAAGTATTATGCTTCTTAGTAACAGTAATACAGTCAAGGAGTAACCGTATTTGATGAAATGTTAACAGTGAAGCTCTATAACCGTATGTAGACAGGGGGAAGATGGGGGGGGGGGGGGAGAAGAACCAAGGCGGCAGGGTGATGAGATTAAACCTGGTTATAGGGTAGGAGTATCTTGTAGTAGGTTTTAACTGCCTATTGTACCAACATTTCCATTGAAGCCATAGTATAATGTGCTTGGAGTAAGTTGTTAAACGTTCATAGGAGTAATGAGTGTGTACATTGTAGTTGAGTAATGTCAAATAGCATATTAGATATGTCTGACCAAAACTCATTTAGATATGACCAAAACATGTGGTACAGAGGGCCTAAATGGCCACGGTTCCTCCAGGATTTGGGTGTGGAATTTTGCTAGTTTTTGGGGTGTTGGATACCACTGCAGAGTTAGTTCCCATAGTGACGTACTGCTTGTGGTTTTGTATATCGAGCGTAGGGCCGTTTGCCATTGTTGATCAGTAAATTGTTGTTGTAGGTCTTCCTCCCATTGCCTTAAGGGCATTTATTTAGTAAATTTTCTTTATCATACATCACTGGACACAAAGTTAGGCTATTCCTTACTTGGTTTTATGCCATCTGTAGGTGAATGGACACTGGTAGACCAAAGGTCTTAGACAGGAAGATGTCCAGTTGGTATCAGCCTCTTGGTCGAAAATGCTTTTGATCTAGACTCTCAAGCCTCGTACACACGATCTGATTTTCCGATGGGAATTGTGTGACAGCCTGTTGGCGGAAAATCCATCCGTTTGTACGCTCCATCGGACAAATGCTGGCAGGCTTTAAAATTTCCCATGGACAACGGTCTTTTGAATTTTCCGATTTGCTTGTACACAAGTTTGTCGGACAAAAGTCCAAAGTACAAACACGAATGCTTGGAAGCAATGCTTGCCAAACACATTCGCAGAAGGTGCCCAAAGGGTGGCGCTATAGAGCTGATAAAACACTTAGTACGTTTGTGTTTGTTGGCCGACTATTCTTTGCCGTTTTGTATGCAAGACAAATTCCTGGCCAACGCCCTTCGGGCAAGTCGGCTGTGTCCGTAGAATATCCGACCGTGTGTACGAGGCTTAACCGAGATGGTTCGTTCTGCCTTTATCCACTTCAATACCGGGCTTTAAAACCCACCTCCTTCCCGGGCCTATTCTGGCACTTCTTTCCTACATGTACAAATCCTCATTCTTTTGCTAGAAAATTACTCAGAACCCCCAAACATTATATATGTTTTTTTAGCAGACACCCTAGGGAATAAAATGGCGGTCATTGCAACTTTTTATCTTGCACCGTATTTGCGCAATAATTTTTTAAACGGCTTTTTTTTGTAAAAAAAACGGTTTCATAAATTAAAAAATAACAAAACAGTAACGTTAGCCCAATTTTTTGGTAAAATATGAAAGATGATGTTACGCCGAGTAACTAGATACCTAACATGTCACGCTTTAAAATTGCGTACACTCATGGAATGGCGCCAAACTTCGTTACTTAAAAATCTCCATAGGCGACACTTAAAATTTTTTACAGGTTGCCAGTTTAGAGTTAGAGGAGGTCTAGTGCTAGAATTGTTGCACACGCTCTAACGCACGCGGCGACACCTCACATGTGTGGTTTGAACGTTGACGTTTACATACGTGGGCGGGACTTACGTGTGCGTACGCTTCTGAGCGCGAGCTACCGGGGACAGGGGCATTTTAATTTTTTTCTTTTTTCTTTTTTATTTTACTTATTTCTTTATTTTTTACACTTTTTTTTTTTTTTTTCAATCGCTTTTATTCCTATTACAAGGAATGTAAACATCCCTTGTAATAGGAATGTGCATGACAGGTCCTCTTTAAGGAGAGATGCAGGGTCAATAAGACCCCCACATCTCTCCTGCAGGCTGGAAAGAATGAGATCGTGAAAAAAAATTCACAGATCTCATTCAAACTAGCCGCAATTGCGGTTTGTTTACTTACGGGGACCCGGGCGTGACGTCATCACATCGCGCCCGGGCCTCCGACGGTCATAGAGATGACTGGTGACCAGATGGTCACCAGTCTTCTCTATGGCAAACATCCGGCGGACGGCGATCATCTCTCCGGGCCCCCGGTGGGACGGGAGAGCCCGGAGAAGCACCGGATGGCGGCGGGAGGGGGGGATGTCCCCTCCCGCCGCCTGTAAGAACGATCTAGCGGCGGAACCGCCGCTATGATCGTTCTTACGGTGCGCAGGATCGCCGCCGCTAAAAAATGATATCTCAATGATGCCTCCGGGTGCAGGCATCATTGAGATATCCCCCCGCAAAGCCCATCACGTCATATGACGTCCACCCAGGATAACAGGTCCCCGTTTTGGACGTCATATGACGGCGTGCGGGTGTCAAGTGGTTAAGTTGCCTCTCTGGTCCTCTTTAGGGTCTCTAAAGCCTCCTTTAGGCTGCAATGGCTTTCCCCTTGCACCCTCTGTCATCCTCAGGAAAAATGCGTGATTGGGAGAATTCTTTAAAGTCGGCTGTGGAAATCAGATTGGCCTTGAGTAAAATCGGGGTCATATTTCAGCCTTGTCGGTATTCTTCCAAAGGCCTTTGTTTGTGTTTGTGTTGTATACATAAAACCTCACAATGGGACTCTTGGGCTGTGCACCATTGTGAGGCTCTTTGTTGGATGATTTAATTCTTTGGTGTTGAGTGATGTGAATTTTTGGCATGTTGACTAGTGTGAATAAGGTTAGTGAGGAGTTGTCTGTATCGGTATACAGGCGATGGTTGAGACTTTGGGTTTCCTAGACATATGTTGTAGCTAGTTTTTGAGGTCCCCGGGGGTAGGGATCAGGAGGGCCAGAGAGACTTGTAAAGTTCTCAATTACCGGTATCTGTATTCTATAAGTACTATTAAACAGCTCGCCTGACAATGCAGGGAATAACATCAAAGCAAAGAGGAAAATCGGCAGGTTTTTATATCTAGAGCTGCTGAGGTATGACTGGGTAAAACTTTGTGAACTGGTTGCAACAAGCAGAGTACCTGAACTGGAACGTAGTGCTATGTTAGTCATAATATTGGAAACGCTCACTTTGGTGTAGAAGTTTTAGCATAGTGGCACCCAGATGGGGACGGGTTGTTTCTCCCGTAGTTAACTTGAGTTGTAGGGTCGGCGTTGATTCCCGATGCCTGGAGCAATTTGAGACCTTCCTCTACTGCAGGCATCACTAAATGGCGGCCCGCGGTCCGTGTCCGGCCCGAGCTGCTGCTCTTTCCGGACCGCGGCGATCTCGCCATTTAGCTGCCGCTTTTGTCCCCAGCCTTCTCCGCTATTTGTTAGCAGAGAAGAGGAGCAGACGGCGGGAGGCGGGACAATCCCGGACCGTGGGCGGGACCCGAGAGGTAGCTGCCTGTCATGTTAGATGGAGGTGATTGGTTGCTAGGGGGCGGTCCTAGCAGCCAATCACCAGTTCGCCGGAAAGTCAACCCGACAGCTCCCGCGCCTTCAGTCCACGACTGTCCCGCCTCCCACCCTCCGCTCTGTGAAAGGTAGGAGTGGAGAGGGAAGGGAGGAAAATGTATGAAAAGCGGGGCAGTGCTGTGTGTGTGTGGAGGGGGGGTCATGTAAAGGGGGCAGTACTGTGTGGGGGGGTATGTGATGGGGTAATACTGTGTGGGGGGATATGTGATGGGGGCAGTACTGTGTGTGTGGGGGGATATGTGATGGGGTAATACTGTGTGGGGGGATATGTGATGGGGTAATACTGTGTGGGGGGATATGTGATGGGGTAATACTGTGTGGGGGGATATGTGATGGGGTAATACTGTGTGGGGGGATATGTGATGGGGTAATACTGTGTGGGGGGGATATGTGATGGGGCAATACTGTGTGGGGGGATATGTGATGGGGCAATACTGTGTGGGGGGGATATGTGATGGGGCAATACTGTGTGGGGGGGCAATACTGTGTGGGGGGGATATGTGATGGGGCAATACTGTGTGGGGGGGATATGTGAAGGGGCAATACTGTGTGGGGGGGTAATACTGTGTGGGGGGCATATGTGATGGGGCAATACTGTGTGGGGGGATATGTGATGGGGCAATACTGTGTGGGGGGGATATGTGATGGGGCAATACTGTGTGGGGGGGCAATACTGTGTGGGGGGGATATGTGATGGGGCAATACTGTGTAGGGGGGATATGTGAAGGGGGGTAATACTGTGTGGGGTGATATGTGAAGGGGGACAGGGCTGTGGTGGGGGAGATGTGAAGGGAACAAGCAGCTGCGCACAAAATGAGGTGCTGCACAGAAAACGTGAATGCACTAAAATGCAAAGTGCAATTTTCTGCACATGGAAATTGCATGGTACAAACGCATCATGCAGTTTCCATGTGGCTGCCTTTTTAAAAAGATGCCAGGACCTTTTCCCAGCAGAAACACAGGCGCAGCAGCCCATTCAAACGAATGGTGTGTCGTGCCTGCACCCCTGGGCTGCGATGTAAAGTATCGGGTTAATCGCACAAAACTGCGATGCGGACCTCGGCTGGAATAAAATTTTACTAATCGGACCTCCATGAATTTTAATTCAATACCCCTGCTCTACTGTGTAGATGTTATTTTCCTTCTCATTTTAAGTGACCATTATTTATTGGGGAAGCCCCACTGATGGGGAATGTTGTGAGGTTATGGTAATTGAAAAGTTTAATAATGGCGTTCAGCTGGCAGGTAGATTTTGACAGGTCTGCGTCCATTTTGTAGTTTGGGTCAGCTCCCAGCTCTGTACACTAAACGCCTCGCTTTCAGGGTGGATTCGATTTAAATAGCCAATAAAAAGGCTTGATTTAATTCAACTCAAGTGAAATCATAATTTTTAAAGGGCAACTGTCATCTCTGTCCCACTACGGCTCCTCCTTTGACCCGCTGTTAACTCACTGACAGTCCCATTCACTTTAATGGGACAGCTGGTTATGCAGCAGTTAACACAACAAGGTGAGGGACGTTGCGGCATCAGGTGGCGCTGCCATGATGTCTGAAATGACAACTGCTCTTTTTAAATGTAAGGACTCATTCTTGCTGGTGGTTGGAAAACCTTAATTTTGTTTTTAAATATTAAAGATTCTATTTAAAATAATAAGCTGTCAATATAGTAAATATTCCCAAACTGGGTCTCTTTTACAGCCTGCTGCTGTTTTGCTCCTCAAGGGAGGAGTAAAGCACTTCTAGCTATGTGCAGAAAGATCACAAGGTTTATAAGCTGCTGAGGTGGTTTCACTTTAATTTTTACTGTTTGCCCTTCCTCCTCACATTTAGCCTGGTACAGATGCATTTCCCTTCAAACACTCGTACAGTTTGTAGTGTACATAGATTTGCAATGGGATAAAGGAATCTTCCTGAACTTTGTTTTATCTCATGTTTACTGTGAAATTGTGTCTAACAAGCGCACTTTTTGGGGAAAAAATTACACTTTTTTAAATAAAAAAATAAGACAACAGTAAAGTTATCCCCATTTTTTTTAATATTATGAAACATAATGTTACGCCAAGTAAATTCATACCCAACATGTCACGCTTCAAAATTGTGTCCGCTCGTGGAATGCCGACAAACTTTTACCCTTTAAAATCTTCATAGGTGACGTTTAAAAAAATCTACAGGTTGCATGTTTTGAGTTAGAGGAGGTCCAGATAGAATTATTGCTCTCGCTCTACCAATCGCGGCGATACCTCACATGTGTGGTTTGAACACCGTTGACATATGCGGGCGCTGCTCACGTATGTGTTCGCTTCTGCGCGCAAGCTCGTCGAGATGGGTGTGTTTTCTGGGTCCTAACTTTTTTAGCTGGCTCCTAGATTCCAAGCAAATTTGTCAAACCCTGTGTGTGTGTATATTTCTCTATCTTTGGAATTTACATAACCAAGCTCCATTTCGTGCTGAATAAACTACGTTTTATATTTTAAGATAAAATTATTAAAATATATCTTTAGCTGTCTGGCACAGTCATTAAGAAAAGATGGGAGAATATTTTCAGGTAGTCACCTTATTTTTACGTTGTTGCGGTGAGACCTAGGTGCGCCATCTTGGTTCTTAACCTTTGGTGATCATCTTGTGTATGTCCCAGGGCATCCACAAAGTCATTAACTGTTTCTGTCACTTCTCCCATTTGATTTTCAATTTGGGTTACTCCGTCTCCCATTGAGTGCATTTCTGAGTAAATTTCATAAACCATAGAGATAGCATTGTGAAGGGAATTTTGGAGAGAGCTGGGCATCTTTTTATTTTGGTGTCTAGCACCGGTTGATTAGATGTAGGAAATTATTCTATAGGGCATGAAATCCTAACCTGTTGCCCTCCAGCTGTTCTGTACTACAAGTCTCATGAGGCATTGCAAGGCTGACAGTTGCAGGCATGACTCCCAAAGGCAGAAGCATGATTGAATTTGTAGTTGCACAACAGCTGGAGGGCCGCAGGTTGGACAACCATGCTATAGGGGATGGCTATGGTGATTGCACAGGAGTAACATCTAATAGAGGGCTGACCTCCGTGCCATGTTGAGCAAAACTTGTCTGTAATACAGTATAGAGCTTATTTAATTTTATTGGCACACAAGTATAGTTTAGTATGTTAGACCCCTTTCACATCGCTTTCACACCGGTAAAGTGCCTCTATTCAGTGTGAAAGCCCTAGTGCTTTCACACTGGAGCAGTGTGCTGGCAGGAAGCTAAGTCCTGCAAGCAGCATCTTTGAGATGTGTGGGTATCGGCACTTTTAACCCTTTTTTTTTGGGCCGTTAGAGGGGTTTAAAAGCGCTGCAAATACTATGGTAGAGCAGGTAAAAATAGCGCTTTACTGCCGACGCCTGGGTGCTGCCAGTGTGAAAGTTCCATTGGTTCAAAAAAGGAAAAACAACTTTTAGGTTTTGCCATACATGCACGTTTCCCAATTTTTCATATTTTTAAAATTCTGCAAGTACTGAAAATACCTGTTGATATGCCAGGAAGTCAGCGTGCTCTTAACATCCTCTTTGAGCTGACAACAGTGTTTTTATTGCACTAAAATCCCAAGCATTGTTCTCAACCCTGCCTGCTGGACTACAGAATGCTACCAATCCTTTTTTTTTTTTTTTTATCCCTTTCCACATGGAAACATTAAAGAGGTAGTAAACTCAGATTTTTTATTTTTTGAACCTGTAAGGCATAATGAGCTAGTATGCACTGCATACTAGCTCATTATGAAATACTTGCCTTAGAACGAGGCGTCGGCAGGTGATCTCGATCTACGCCAATGGAGCTAATATTTTCCCTCTGTGTGTGTCTTCTGGGTATCGCAGCACCGGCGACGTGAGCAGAAGACTTATTTCCGGCAAGTCCGACAGCGTCTCCCTCAGAGCGAATGCGCCACTTTATTATAGGCTTTGCCTGTAGGTCAAAGTAAAAAAATACTTCACTACCGCTTTAATTTCCCTGGAACAGAGTTGCTTTAAAATCTAGGAGTCTGCAACAGACACAATGCTGTATGTCAATATGTGGGGCCTTGGCACAATAAGAGTTGTCAATGAACTGCTCCAAAAAAATGTTTATAGTACAAATGGTAAAATAACTGACGAGTTTTAGGACTAAAAATTTAATGAAGAATAAGGCATTTTATTGTATTTATTTCCTGGTAGTTTTAAACTGATATTGAATTTCTGAAGAACTTTGATGCCACCATCCTTTCTGTTGGTACTTTATCACAGAATTGGCTTATTATACAACTGTTAAAATGATAAAAAAAAAAAATTTGGGGTGAAATGTGTATTTATAGTGTGTAATTTATCTGCAGGCAAAGGAAATCCTTACAAAAGAGTCAAATGTTCAAGATGTAAGATGTCCTGTAACAGTTTGTGGAGATGTGCATGGCCAGTTTCACGACCTCATGGAGCTCTTCAGAATTGGAGGGAAATCCCCAGATACCAACTACTTGTTCATGGGAGACTATGTGGACAGAGGATATTATTCTGTGGAAACAGTAACTCTTCTTGTAGCATTAAAGGTAAGAAAATGCGTACAAATCTCTTGGTTGTTCAGACATGTAAAAATGTTACAGTACAGGTATATATTTATTTAAAACAATGTTTGTCCCCCCCTCCCTTTTATCATACCCAAACACAGACCTCTGTTGCAGTGCAGATAGTTTTTGGGTCTCTCCTGGGTGGACAGTATTCATATCAATTTCTTTCCTGTCCATTAGGAGACATTTTGGTTTATACTGTAGTCTACAGGAGGATTTAACACAGGAAAACAGACATGGAGCATCATAGGGCAGAGCACCTCCTACTATGAGCATGCCTTGTTTTGTTTTTTTTGTGTGTGGTGGTTCCCCCCCACCCATGGGCGTCCGCTCCATAAGGCAAGGGGGGTTGTTTGCCCCCCCTGGAATCGCCAGAGAGAGCCAGGAGCAGGGCCGAACTGGCCCTGGGGCCGCTTAAGGCGGCGACTGCAGCGCTCCCCTCCTTCTGTCCTCCGGCGCTCGTATCGTATGTCATGGAGCTGGGTCTGTGTGCAAGTTCCTGCCCCCGTAGTTCGGCTCGTCTGATAGTCTTCTAGTGTTCCGCCTATCACACGAGCCGAACTAGGGGGGCGGGACCTTGCACACAGACCCAGCTCCGTGACATACGATACGAGCGCCAGAAGACAGAGGGAGGGGAGCGCCGTTTTATATTGTTTACCAGGCCTGTGCTTTGTTTGTGCCAACATCTGTTGCCACAGGTAACACTAGACTATTTTCTGATGTGTTTTTAGCAAGTCTGGAAACGCAGAGCAAACACAACACAGAGTTGTAGCCTACGGCATAGTTTCTAGTTGTCCCTTATTTGGAGTGCCTGTCCCTCTTCTGGAATCAAATCCATTTGTCCCTCATTCCAAAAGACCTGAAATAAATATACTGTCAATATAGTGTAGTGTTTCAGTCAAGGGAAAGGGGTGCTGTGTAATGTAAAGGGGTCCAGTGATGCAGGGTGCTGTGTAATGTAAAGGGGTGTAGGGTGCTGTGTAATGTAGAGGTCCAGAGGTGCAGGGTGCTGTTATGTAAAGGGGTCCAGAGCTGTGGGGTGCTATGTAATGTAAAGGGGTCCAGAGGTGCAGTTGTGACACAGTAGTGACAATAAGATATTGAAATATGCAGGGGGCACAGAGGGGTGTTTTGACATTTTAATGTGGGGGGCGCTTTTAACCCCCGCTAGTGGTCGAAGAAAGGGTAAAATGCAACTGTATCGCCGAAGCGCCCCCCCCCCTAAAAAAAAATTCAGTAGATGCCCATGCCCCCACCCCCTCCTTATCCTAGCAAATTTTTTTTCTGGCGCTTTCTCCACTGACTCGCAGCTGTCCGGTGTGGTTCTGTTGAGCCTGGCCTTTTGGACTATACCACCTCTGTCCATTCCTAATGTCTGGTTGCAAGAAGTGGTATCTTGGGAGTTATAAACTCAAGTTTTATATAACGGAACCAAATAAAATTCCCAGCTCAACTCAAGTTTTGTATCCTGCCCCCTGCTTGGTTTCTGGCATCAAATCAGGGCAGTCTTTAAGGCAGGGCAAAGGGGGAATCTTTCCTGGGCCCTGTCATTGTTATGGAGCCCAAAGCAGCTGCCCCATACTTGTCAACTATCCTGGTTTAAATTTACTTTGTCCCTTGACGTTTTAGTCTTGTGCCGTGTTCCAATATCTGTGTGAAGTACTGCGACTAATGCTTCTCAGCTCTGCCCTATTTACGGGTGACTTCCCTGCAGACCCTGTGTTTACATGTAAATAACCAGCATTGGTATGTAAATATTGGTGGCATTGACATGTAAATTGTGACCACCAGTGGCATCGATATGTAAATAAAGGTTGCACTCATATGTATATTATGCCCTCCTGAGCTCATATCCATCACCTATACTGAATGCAGCCCACTAGGGAGGTAAAGGGGCAGAATTGAAAGTCCTGCTCACCTCCCCAGTCCATAGTGTGCAGGCAGTGAGGAGATGTGCTGTAACCTCTAGCAACCAATCAACAAGCAGAAATGATGTGCCCTAACCTCTAGCAACCAGTCTGTAAGAGGTGATGACATGGTATACTGTAACCTCTGGCAACCAATTGCAATTGCTTTCTGATCTGATACAGTAAACTGATTTTGAGTCTAGCTGCTATTTATTGTATGTCTCAGAGAGTGGAGAGTGAAATTGCATGGAAGAAAGGGTCCCAAGAAATGTTTTGTCCAGGGTCCAATCAATATTAAAGATGGCCCTGCATCAAATCTTCTCCTTCAGAGACCAACCAGTTTCATAAATTGAATTGTTACACCACACCTGTTAAATGCAGCAAAGGCATTGATACCTAGATATTGGAAACAACCCAAAGTCCCTAATATAATGGAATGGTAAAGGGAGGTAGAGAGGATAATGGAAGCAGAGAGATGGGTACATACGGTTAAGGACCAACAGGACAAATTTAAGGATGTATGGGCAGGGTGGATATATTACTCTCCTGAAATAGGGTAGGACTAGCCTGGGGCAGGGAGGCCCGGGGGCGGATGGAGAGGGAAGGGTGAGACTATACATTTGTCTCTTTCGTTCATAGACGGACACGGCATTCTTTGACATTGGGGTTATATCCGCTTTCACTAGGAGAGTTTAGGCAGAAAAAAAGCACTTAAAGTGTTAACAAACACAAACCTCAGTGCAACTCCTCCCAGGGGGCGTGTCCCCCCCGGTATAACCCACACCCTGCTCTAACAGCCTCAGTTTTTTCCTGCCTAACCGTCAGGAGAGTCAGGCACTCTGGAGTTCCTGTACTCTGGAGATTTTTTTTCTTGCGATTTTCTCGCTTTTTATTATTTTGCTCCTACATTTTTGGAATCCTGTGATTCTTCTATCAACAGCCGACTGGGTGACAGGCTGGGTCCTCGACTCTTGTAGTCCCCCCATGTTCAGACATCGAGCGTGTGCCGGCCCTTAGCTCAGCTTTGGGACGTCCACGACAGGCCCCATTGCTCCAGGGGCGGCCGGGGAACTTTTTGTTCTAGGGCACACATATGACCGGTCTCTATGGCCTTGTCACAGTGTGTCTGGCCGACAGCCATGCCGTTTAGCGGACGTTGGATCTGTCTGGGATACCTCCAGCCGGTGGTCGCAGGACGGGTAAGTAGTGGCCTCTTGCTCAGGTAAGTGGTCTGGCTGGAATTTTCCCCTGGGGAGGTCGACTGAGGGTTGCCCTGCTTTCCTCTCTCCCTTTTTTCCTCTCTCTCCTTCCCAGTTTCTGGGTGACGGCCGTGAGGTGGGGGCCCCGCTTGGGGGGCTCAGTCTGACCTGGGGGCTGCTACTGCTGTGGGTGCTGTGTTTTTCTGGGCTGCCATACGTGCGGAGGGGGTCCTGTGGGCCTGTGTACTGCGTGTGTCACTGGGGCTTTGCTGTGTGTTTTTTGAAAAAAAAGCTTTTTTCGGGCGCCATTTTGCGGCTGGCGGTGTTTTATGGCGCAGTTGTAATTGCGGCGGCCATTTTCTCGGAGCCCGCAGACATATCGGCGGCCATCTTGATACAGCTCTTGTGCCTAGGATGACGGCGCGTACGGCTCTGCACATTTTCCTTTTGGATGGTGCGGCACAGGCAGCGTTTTTGGCTCTCGGCAGCGGCGGTCTGGTCGGACGGTGAGTCCTCCGGGGGGGGGGGTTTCCCTGTTCTCTGTGGCGGCTGGGGGGATGTCCTGTGGAGCCTGCCAGTACTAGGGGATGCTAACCCTTAGTGTCCCTGTGGCCTCCAGGGATGCTGTGCTGGCAGTCCCTGAGGCGTTTTGGGTCAGGATGGGAGTGTTGGAGGGATGTGGGAATTGCACTTGTTCCCCCCTCTGCCTCTCCCTGGGTATTTTTTCTGACAGGGAATCAGGCCTCGCTGAGGCGTCTGGTTTTGTTTTTTTGTCAGTAGCTGCTGGCTGAAGTCCACACGGACTGTGAGGATGGCCCTGTTTCAGGGTCAGCACTTGATGGTGCTGTTGTTGGGGCTCTTAACACTGCGGTGCGGGTTAGCTATGGTGGTTTCGGAGGTGGTGTCAGTCCCTTTTGGGTGCCGTCTCTCTCTCTCTCTCTCTCTCTCTCTCTCTCTCTCTCTCTCTCTCTCTCTCTCTCTCTCTCTCTCTCTCTCTCTCTCTCTCTCTCTCTCTCTCTCTCTCTCTCTCTCTCTCTCTCTCTCTCTCTCTCTCTCTCTCTCTCTCTCTCTCTCTCTCTCTCTCTCTCTCTCTCTCTCTCTCCTTGTTTTTTGAAACAAGGCTGCCACATTACCTGGGGAAGGGGCTCCCGCTGATAGGGGTGCTGTGAATGTGGTCGCTCCATATTCACAGCGGGGGGGGGGGGGGGGGGGGGCGGTGGTGAGTCCGGTTTTGGCCGGGACTCTGGTGTCGCAGACATTTCCCGGACGGGGAGCTGGAGGCGCAGAATGCTTCTATGACCTGCGTGGTCCTGACCGACCAGTTGGTACTAGGTCAGATATTTGTCTGTCGACCCCGGATATGCTCTCCAGGGCCTCCGCCATGTTTTCTGCCCTGCCTTGTATGGCTGGGGGTTGGTCTGCGGACGGTCTTTTCAGTAGTCCCTGGTGGTATTGCCCTGTGGGGGTGTACGCAGGGGTGTCTCTGTCATCATAAAGGATGCCACGGGCGGTATGAGCACTCTGCTCCCGCAATCTAAAAAAGGGTAGGTGCCTCACTGTAGGCGAGGGCCCTCATTTACTGTTCCCCATGCGTTTTTTGGTTTTCGCCCGCCAAGTGCGGCAGGAAAACATTTTCAGGGGGCTAGGACGTCCACTGAGGACACAGGCGCCCCGGGTGCCGCAAGCCTGCTTCCGCTTGGAGGTTTGCCTCCGCTCGCATCTTGGGTGGGGGGCTGGCTCCGCGAATTCGCTGCTCGGTGGAGGTCTCTCCTCTCTGACCGTTGGGTTGCGAGGTAGTTTCCTCTGGGTGCGAGACAGGATTTCTCTCGTCTACCAAACGGGTTTTTTCCCTCCATCCTCTGGCTCGCCGGTTGGCTCTGTCAGGGGCTGTCCAGGATCTTCTGGTCAGGGCAGTGATTGTGCCAGTTCCCTTGTGGAACAGGCTCCGGGGTTTTTCTCCAATCTGTTTTGTGGTCCCCAAAGGAGGACGGGGTCCGTCCAATCCTGGGCCTCAGGCCTTTGTTTGTTTTTTTGTAAAAGTGCAAACTTTCAGGATGAGGTTTTTCTGGCGTCCTTGGATGCCGTGAACGCGTACCTGCATGTTCCCATATGCTCAAAGCACCAGAGTTTCTGGACTTTGCGGTCAGAGAGGACCATTTTTCATTGTGGCCCTCCCGCTCGGCTTGGTGTCGACACCACAGGTTTTCACCGAGGTGCTCGTTCTGATACTGGCCCGGCTGTGGCAGCGGGGGTTTGTTATTGTGGGATGTCTGTACGAAATTCTCCCACACGCTTCTTCGAGCTCTGAATTAGTGGAGCCATGTCTGTCACGTGTCAGACTCTCCAAGAGTTTGGCTGACTTCTGTTTTGTCCAGAAGTCAGTGTTGGTCCCGTCTCAGGGACTGGAATTCCTGGGACTAGTCCTGGATTCCGCCGGGGCGGAAATATTTTTCTCCTATCGGAAAGAATTCAGACTCTGCAATCTGCTGGGCAGCAGTTGTCGACCTAGTAGTGGTCATCTCTGCGATTCTGCATGAGGGTTCTGGGTCTGACGGTGGCCTCTGTCGAGGCGGTTCCGTATGCCAAATTCCATGCCAGGGTGCTACAGAGGGAACTGCTGTCTCGTGGGGACAAGCTTCCGTCATCCCTGGATTACCAGGTTCAGTTGAGTCACCTGGTCCCTGGTGTGGTGGCTGACTTTTCCGGTGCTTCGGGCTGGAAAGGCATTTCTGCCATGTCACTGGACGGTGGTCGCGACGGATGCCAGCCTCTCCGGTTGGGGAGGGTTTTTTTTGGGGCACCCAGTCAGCCCTGTGGCGCTGGACTCAGGTGGAGTCCCACCTACCAATCGGTGTTCTGGATCAGGCTTTGCCTTGCCTGGTGGTCCCTGGATCTACAGGGCTGACCATTCAGGACCCTGTCCGACAACGCTGTGGCGTACGTCGACCATCTGGGAAGCACACGGAGTTCTGTTGCAGCGACGAGGGTCGCGCACATCCTTCGGTGGGCCGAAAGGTCCGTTCCGGCTCTATCGGCCGTGTACATTCCGGGAGTATGGAATTGGCGGGCCGACTCCTGAGTCGGACTGCGCTAGACCAAGGAGAGTGGTCTCTCCACCCGTAGGGGTTTTCAGTGTCTGTGCCGAAAGTGGGGCACTCCATGCGTGGACCTTCTAGCGTCCCGCCTCAACCGGAAGGTGCCATGTTTTTTGGCCAGGTCAAGGGACCCATGGGCCAACGCGTCAGGCACGTTGGTGGCTCCTTGGGATCACTGTCGCCTATTTTAAACCTTCCCTCCTCGGTAGCTTCTTCCTCGACTGCTGCGCAGAGTGGAAGCCGAGGGAATTCTATCAATCCTGATTGCCCCAGATTGGCCGCGTCGCTCATGGTACGCGGACCTGGTGCGTCTGGTGGCAGACACCCCCTAGCGTCTTCCCCTGGGGGTTGATCTTCTGTTGCAGGGTCCGATCATCCACCCTGTTTTTTACAGCCACTGGCTTAGCGGCGTGGCTGTTGAGAGCCTGGGGCTGTGGGCCCGAGGCCTATTGGGCTCAGTGGTCTCTACCGTGCTGCCTGCACGGGAGTCTACCTCACATAGGTTTTACATCATACGTGGAAGGCCTGCATCTCTGTGTGAGGAGATGAAGTGGCACCCTCGGACATACGTGGTGTCCAGGATTCTGCTGTTTTTTACAGCAGGGAGTGGATCAGGCTCTCGCCTTAAGTACGGTTAGGAGTCAGTTTTCTGCTCTGGCTGTTACTTTCGATGAGCCTTGGCGTCGCACTCCTTGGTGCGTACGTCTGGTCTGGGCGTCTGGCATGTGGCCCCTCCACTACCCCCATGGGACTTGAATTTAGTCCTTTCGGTTCTTCTGGATGCTCCCTTTGTGGACATTCGGGAGATTTTTTTGTTGACTGTCACAAAAGGGGAGCAGGTTTAGCTCAGCGCTAGAGTACCTGCCCTTCATGCATTTGACTCTGGGTGCTAGCCCAGGAAGGTCTGCGTCGTCACGTGGCCATGGCTCAGCGTGGGCATTTCCACTGTGATTTTTTTTCTGGTAGCAATTACCTCGATCAGACGAGTGTTTGTCTGTTCTGGCGGCCTTGTCTTGCAAGGCTCCCTACTTGGTCATCCATAAGGATGAGGTGGTGCTGCGACCGCAGCCGTCTTTTCTCCCCAGTGTCGTTTCGGCTTTTCACGTTGATGAGGACATTGTTCTTCCATCCTTATGTCCTTGACCGAAATGCAGGGAGGTGGCCACTTTACATCCTCTGGATGTGATTCGGGCCCTACGAGTGTACTTATCTGCTATGATTCCGTTCGGAAGTCGGACTCACTGTTCGCGTCGCTGGCTGGTCCTACAAGGGGGCCTGGTAGTCTCGTCAGCCACCCCTTTTTCGGGGTGGATCCGACGAATTGTGCTTCAGGCCTATGCCCTGAAGGGGCTGGCGCCTCCCTTTTGGGTTACGGCGCATTCGACCAGGGCGATCGGAGCCTCTTGGGTTTTCTGGCATCAGGCCTCTGTGTTACAGGGGTATATGGCAGCGACCTGGTCGTCGATCCACACTTTCAAGGTCTTACGAGGTGGATGTGTGTGCATCTTCTGATGCCTCCTTCGGCCGCAGATGTTACAGGCGGCGTTTTATGGTAGGAGTTTCTCTGTTGAGCAACTCCCGGTTTTGTTTGGGGTGTAACCTGTTTTGCTGTGTTATTTCCCACCCCTCGAATTTTTTGACACTGCTTTGGGACGTCCCTAATGTCAAAGAATGCTGTGTCCGTCTATGAACGAAAGAGAAAATAGGATTTTTGTACTCACCGTAAAATCCATTTCTCTGAGTTCATAGACTGACACAGCACCCACCCCTCCTTTGTTTGTACTGCTTGTTACGAACTGAGGCTGTTAGAGCAGGGTGTGGGTTATACCGGGGGGCCACGCCCCCTGGGAGGAGGTGCACTGAGGTTTGTGTTTAACACTTTAAGTGCTTTTTTTCTGCCTAAACTCTCCTAGTGAAAGCGGATATAACCCTAATGTCAAAGAATGCTGTGTCCGTCGTACAAAAATCCTATTTTTTTTCTCTCTCCCCCCCCCCCCCCCCCATGGGGGCACCAGAGAGAGAGGATTTAGCATATGGGAACGAGAACAGACTTTGGCCCCCCTTTCCTTCTCTTTCTTTTTTTTTTTATCTTTTACTTACCGTTTTATTATATATTTTTTTTTTCACAACACTAATTTGGATTACTTGCACAGTAGAGAGGAGGAAATAATTGAGTCAACACTGGATGAAGAGCACAGAGGGCTGGGGGGGAAGGGGAAAGAAATAAGGGAGAAGCAGCTCCCCCACCCCCCCTTCTTTTTTTTTTTTTTTTTTATCTGAAGGATTTTGGTGGGATGGGGTCATAAGAATGGGAAGTGGGGTTTCAAAGAGATGTCACAGCCGCGAAATAAAGAACTATTAAGTTATTTTCTTTTTATTATAGGGTGTTATTAAATCCCCCCCCCCCTTCTCGTGTGGCAGGGGGGGTCATAAGGTGATGGGATTTAAAGAGCTACGAAATACGTTTTTTTTTTTTTTTTTTTTTTTTTTTTCTCTCCCTCGTATCTCTCTCTACCTCTTGTAGGTGGAGGGTGGATTGGGGGGGGGGAGGGGAAGTAAGACAAAATCTGAGTGCTCCTGGGGGGGGGGGGCTAATTTTATGTATTTTTATATATGTATGGTGAGGTTTTTTGTATTTTTCTTGTTTTTATTTGTTCATGTTTCCTCTTTTTTTGTGTATGTGTTGTAATTTGTTATAAAGAAAAGAAGCAATTATATAAAAAAAAAAAAGAGACCAACCGGTTTCCAGTTGGCACTCTGTACTTCCGAACCAAGGGGTCATAGCCCCAGTTTCGGTTGCTGAATGGTTTCAAGGGTGTTACTCCAAAGGCGTTTCAGGTCTGTTGCAGATGGCTGAATGTGGACCTTCTGGCCTCCATGTTCAGTATCAAACTGTACAGGTTTATATCCAGGTCCAGGGGGTTCCTGGCAGAGGTGTGAATACCATGGTTTCTCCTCCGATTTTCAGGGCTCCCCGGGATGTAGCCTGGACCGGAGGAGAAGCCGTCCGAAACCAGCGTGTAATGGAACTGAGGTCGGCAACTGGAACTGACGTCAGCAGAGAGCGTAATGCGGTTGATCCCTGGGCAGTACCACGTTTCTTCGGAGACCCCGGGTGGGAAACGCCAGCATTGATCCAAGCAGGCATGGCATTCTTTTTCCAACATGTGAGCTTCATTATGACTGCACAATCACATCCAGTAATCGGTCTTCCCTATGCCACCATGCACCACTCTGCGACCTGGGGTTTGTCAAGCCCTTGGAGATGGAGAATCTAGATGGAGAGATATATCAGTCCTCCCTATGTCACCATGCACGATCTACATTTTAAAATGTTTAATGTAAAAAAGAAAAATCTATATCAAATTTAAACTCAAGAAATATATATATATATATATATATATATATATATATATATATATATATATATATATATATATATATATATATATATATATATATATATATATATATATATATATATATATATATATATATATATATATATATATATATATATATATATATATAGCAAAAAAAATGTAATTTCTCTTATCGTCCATGGATGGACATGGCTCCTTAAACCAGGGGGCGGTCCCTTCAGACATAACCCTCCTCACTGCAGCATGCAGCCTCAGTTTCGTTCTTCCTAGCAAAGGAGAAGGATGTATGGCTCCCTTTTGGGCCCAGCGCCCTGAGGAAAAGTTTATATTTATTTTTGACTTCTGGCGGCTGAGAGACAGGCTGGGTATTATAGATCGTTCTAGTCTTCTCAGTCCGGCCAGCGAGCGTGAGCACACCTTTGCAAAGAGGTTGGGTCTGCCACGACATGCCCCATGACTCCTAGGATGGCCAGTGAGCTTTGCTCTGAGGTCCACATATGACTGGGCTGTGGTGTTGTCTCACTCACAGAGGACCGGGCAGACGACCACCTCCATTGCGCTTGTACGCCTGTCTGGAATGCGTCAGCGAAGTTATCGCGTGGACGGGTAAGTTATCGCGTGGACGGGTAAGTACAGTCCCTCCCTCTTAGGTGGGGTGGTACGGCTGAGCATTCCTGGGGTTTGGATATCCTTCCTTCCCTGCTCCCTTTTTTCCCTCTATTTCATTGCTGTGGGGGGGGGGGGACCTTGCTGAGGGATTGTGCGCTGGCCTATGTTTTTTTACTGCCGGGGGTCCTCCTTTTCTGCAGCGTTTTGCTGCTATTCTGGAGGCTCTGGCGCCATTTTTTGGGTGATTTTTCAATTCCTATTGAAAATCCCATTGGCGGCCATTTTGTTGTAGCTGCGCTGTAAAGGAGCATATTGCGGTCGGCCATTTTCCTGTGGCTGCGTCAGGCTCCATATGCTGCGCTCGGCGGCCATCTTGCCTGAGTCCTTGGCCTCTAGTGCTGATTCCTACGGCGCCGTTCTCCTCACACAGCACCACCGCAGATTACCTCACAGCTACCTCACGGTTTTCTCCTCACACACAGGTGTGTGCTGGAAACGGGCAGCGGCGCTGAGCAGGCTCCTCAGGTGTGGTGAGTCCCCTGGATAACCCCCCTCCGGTCAGCGCAGCAGGAGTGGTGGGTTTTTTGTTCAGGTCTGAACTGGGCCCTGGGAGTTTTTCCTTATAATGGTGTCAGTATCTGGCTATGGATTCAGTATCTGGGTCCTTCCCCCAACATGCTGGTGATGGCAGCAGGTGTTGGCACCTGGGATTCCCACAGAGGCTTTATGGTTTGTCCTGGACACTTTTGTGCCAGGATGGGGGCGGGTGGGGGTTAAGAGTGGACCATGGACCAGATACCTGGGTCGGTGCAGGATAAGGCATTATGGGTGCGCTTCTCACTGCTGTACGGGACTCTCTTCGGCTGGATAGTGCAGCTGGGTTTCCGCCGAAGGGCTCGGTCTTTTTTTGGTTCACAATTCAGACCGTTCTGTGTAGGTTTTTTCCTTCTATGCCTTTCTTTGATAATTTCTTAGATGCGGAATGAGGAAAGCCGCTGAGGGCTTTTGTAGTCCCTCACCGCTGAGCAGTTCAGTGCCCTTTTGAGGAGAGCCCTTTCAAGTGGTGGACACTCCGGGTGTAATATATAGGTGACCATTCTCCCTATTGCGGGAGGCCCCGCTTGTATGGATTTGACTGATGGCAGATCCAAAGCATTGACCCTTTCCATGTTTACCATGCTGGGGTCTGACTTGCAGCCTATTGTGGCCGCTACTCTGGGGTCTCAGTCACTCATGGAGTGAGAATTTTGCACCAGACAGTGGAGGAGCTCCGACTCTCCCCCGAAGTTATTAGGCTAGCGGACTCTAGGGCCTCATATAGGTCTGTGATGTTTCGTTGAATGCAGCGCCCTTGTTATCAAGGGCTTCTGTTTCAGAATGGGTTTATGCACACGTGGTGTAGTGGTTAACTCCATTACTTGGCAGCAAGTGTGACGGACACTGACACCAATCTGCCTGGAGCTTGCATTGTTGCTCCCTGTGTCTGCGTGGGTTTCCTCCAAGGGCATGTGTGCATACACACTACGTGTGTATTATGGGCAACCCTCCCAGGCAGTCAAAGGCCCAGCTGGGGGTCTAATCCGTCCCTGGGTGTGTAAATCCTGCCACTGTATGTAGCCTTCCCTCCCTGTCTCTAGGTGGGGGGGGGCGGCTTGCAGGTTCAAAATTCGGTGAAACCTCCCTGCTCTCAGACCATTGGGTCCGTGAGGTGGTCCCTTCAGAGAACAAAGTTCTTTCCTCGTGTCTTCCTCTCTCGGCCAGTCGGTCTGCCTTGGGCGGTGTGGGACTTGCTAAGCTGCGGGATAATTTTACCTTTTCTGCAGGACGAGAGGTTTGGGGTTTTCTATGGGCCTCAGGCCCTGAATATCCTTGTGAACGTCGGGTAGTTCCGCAGTTTCCTTTGTTTGATAGCTACGCTCTATCCGGGGGACGTCCTCGGACATCAGGGACGCATACATGCATGTCCCGTTTTGCGCATGTCAGTGTTCTTTCTGTGCTTCATGGTGAGAGAGGGCTCTCGGTTGATCTGGCGTCAGGACCATGGGTTTCCAGCTAGGAGCTCGCACTTTTCCTAACTTTGTTGGGACAGCGAGGCATTGCCTCGTTGGCTACTTGGACGACTTTCTTCTGAGAGCAGCTTCTGTCTCAGACCTAGTGGATGTGTTCTTCCCATTCAGACCCTCCGAAGATTCTGGTGGGTGTTAAACATTTGGGCCAGAAAATGTAGCTTAGTGGCAGCAAGCCCACCTTCCATGTGTGCGACCCAGGGTTCAAATCCTGAGCATGCTAGGTTCCGACTGTCGGGTAAGCGTGGGTCAGCATGGCGTCAGAAGCTGGCGCTTCTTCCCCAGACATTCCTGTGATAGCAACTGGTGCACCTGCGGTACCTGTGGACTCTTTGTCGGCGGTCCTGGAATCCTTTGCCAGGGTGGAAGCAGTGTGTGGGTACAAGGGGGGGGGGGTAAAAATGCCCCCCACCATCTTCTGGGGAAAGCTGATTCAGACTCGGGCCTTGTTGTTAGACAGGTCCCCTGTTCTGAAGTGTCAGAGGATGCAGACCAGGACCATTCAGACAATGAGGAAGACGAGGTGTCCGGGTCAGCGCAGGAAAAGGCGCTTGTTGGAGCACTTATCACTGCAGTGCGGGAAACCCTCAAACTGGAGGACACGGCGGGGGCATCTACTGAGGCGCCGGTCGCTTTTGGGTCCCACAAGCCAGCCGACACTGCTAAGGTGTTTCCTTCCGTAACTTATTTTGATAAGTTTATAGACAAAGAATGGGAATGACCGCAAAGGGCCTTTTTGGTCCCAAAATGCATGGCGGCTAGGGCTGCGCATCTTCACCAGTCTCACAATTCGATGCGATTACGATTATCAAGTCCGCGATTCGATTCCGGGATGCATCACGATTGCAGCGCAAGTGCGCATGGCTCTCCCCCCAAAATACTAAAGGAGACGATCAGAGACTGTGGACGTGCCACAGGAGACGATCAGAGACTGTGGACGTGCCACAGGAGACGGTCTAGATTTCTCCTCCATACAGCCCAGTCCCTGCCTGCAGTGACAATGACTTATCACAGGTGACACATCAGATTCCACTACATGCCCGTACCCCCCCCGTGTCCCCGGATCACAGCACCCCCTCCTCCTCTGTACTTACATGCTGTTCTGCGCACAGAGGATGATTGGAGGGAACAATGAGGAAAATACATTTGCCTGATTTTCTTATAGTGTGCACCCCACTTTAGGCTGGATTGTCACCATTTAATGCATGTTATGCATTTTATTGTGGATTTTTAAAATGCACAGATGACAATGAACTCTCAATAAAAATATCAGTACAGCGAGGACTTGGATTTTTAAATACACTACTGTGATTTTTTTTATTACAATTGGCACATTTTCTCACATGAGTAAAAACAATAGCACTTATTAGAGAATCTGATCTTTTTTTCATACATTAAGCCCTGGTTCACACTGGGTACGATTTGGAACGATTTGAGATGCGATTTGACATGTCAAATCGCATCTCAAATCGTCGGCAATGGCACTGTCCTAATCAGTGCGACACCGCATCTGCGATTTCAAAAAGTAGTTCCTGTACTACTTTTTGCGATTTCGGGCCGCGATTGACATTAAATTGCGGCTGAAAATCGCGGCAAAATCACGCATTTTACCGCGATTTTGAATTTGCAGCAGTGTGAACCTAGGCTAAGTGATCGCTCTGCTCCTTAAAATCACATAGATGGTGCCACACCACAGAAGTAAACTTCAGAGGTTGTAAAAAATAGGGCTTGTAGAATAGTAATCTTATCAGAGGTTGTAAACATTACTTGTGTCATTGCAGCCTTGTAATGAGATGGGCGATCTGCCTGCTCACCATCCCCGATCTCCCTCCATCCCGTTCTCATCAGGAGGGTGTTTGTATATGCCGCGCTCATTTGACTGCCCGGCCCGCCTCTCTCCTCTCTGCTCTTACGTCTCACGTCTCTCCTGGCGTCAGCCCTTCCCGCCTTTCTACTGATCTGATAGTCAGTGGGTGGGGCTGACGCCAGGAGAGATGTGAGATGTAAGAGCAGAGAGGAGAGAGGCGGGCCGGGCAGTCACATGAGCGCACCATATACAAACACCCTGCTGATGCTTACGAGAAAAGGTAACATCTGAACGGAGCGCTCTCCCGGGGGGGGCGGGGCTAAACATCGATTATCACGGTCGCATGCATCGGTGCCACCCGAATCGCGATGCACCGATTAAAATTTGACACCCCTAATGGCGGCCCGTTTTTTTTTTTTTCCCCAGCAAACTAGTTGGCATCAGAGCATTTCTGACCAATACCCACAGCACTTCCGGAGCTTCAGGGAACCAGGGTGAGCAGTTCTTCTTCCCAGAAGCAGGCCAATGCCGAAAATCTCTAACTTCCAGCTGAAGCACTGGCAATCGCACAGGGGGTCCAAGACCTCTGCCCCCACTGGGCTCCCAGGGTGAGAAGGTGGCAGTTTCTTTCCTATCAGCAGACCAGCATCCCGGGAGGGAATCCTCGCTCCCCAGTGGAGTAAGCCATTCCCCCTCTCCGGCAGCAGGCCAGGCAGAGGAGGTGGTCGTCCTCCCCTCTCCAGCAGCAGATCAACAGTTTGGGAGTGAAGGAAGCTTTCTTCAATCCCCAACAGTCAGCCTGAACGGAGGAAATTATCTTCCCTCCCCAGCAAGGATCTGTGCACCTGGGAGACGTGAAATTATGTAGAAGCCAGATGAGGGTACGGTAGATCGAGCAGCTGGCTATTCTCCCCAGTGGTAGGTAAAGGACCAGGTAGGGGAGGAAGCAGTCTTCACTCCCCAGCAGTAGTCTGAGATGGAGGGAGGAAGCCGTCCCCGTCCCCCCTCCCCAGCAACAGGCCAAGGACCAGAGAGAGGTGGTGGTTGTCCTCCCTCCCCCAGTGACAGATCCACAGTCTGGAAGAGGAGGTAGTCGTCCTTCCCCCAACAGTTAGCTGGAGCGGATGATGTGGGGTCCCCAACAGTAGCGCTGGCATCTGGACAAAGTGCTACCAAACTCTGCCCAGCATCGGTAACAACTCTGGAGCTCCAGGGAGCCGGGTCAGGTGGCCCTCTCTCCCGAGTGACAGGCTGATGTAAAGAAGCTTCTACTCCCAGCCGAAGTGCTGGCATCGGGGCAGAGCACCGCGGGCCTCTGCCTAGTACCTACAGTGTCTCCACGGCGCCAGGGCAGTTGGCTCCTCTGCCCAGCAGCAGACTGAGCCCTGTAACACTAAATATCATTCTATGTGACATCAATGAAGACCTTGACTTACAAAAGGCAAGTGTGTTGCAAACAGAGCCTCTACTTTTTAACAAATAACTTTTTCTCCCTCAGGGTACCAGGCCAATTTTTTGCGATACGGCACTGCGTTGTTTTAACTGACAATTGTGCGGTACCCAAATAAAATTGATGTCCTTTTTTCTCCCGCAAATGGACATTTTTTTTATTTTTTTTAATGGTATTTTGATCACATCTGCAGTTTCTATTTTTTTGCGCTATAAACCAAAACAGCAGTTATTTTGAATAAAAAAAATCCTTTCTGCTTTAAAACATTCCCAATTAAAAAAAAAAAAAAAAATCGAATTTCTTTCAGTTTAGGCCAATATGTATTCTGCTACATATTTTTGGTAAAAAAAGATCCAATAAGCATTTGATTGGTTCGCGCAAAAGTTATTGCATCTACAAACTATGGGTTAGATTTATGGTATTTTTACTTTAACTAGGAATGGCGGCGATCAGGGGGAGTGTTTAATTTTTTGCCGGACTGTGCCATTGTGGCGGACAAATCTGACACTAAGTGACACTTTTTCTGGAGGCCAGTGACGCCAATATAATCTGTTCTAAAAAAAATGCACTAATCCCTGTATAAATTGCTTTCAGGGAAGGATTTATCACCAGGGGAGATCAAAGGGTTGTGTCCCAGGGAAGTGTTTTCTGATTGTGGGGTGAGTGTTGCACAACGGATTTCCTCGATGACAGATCAGCGGTGTGCCTCATTTGAAGGATCGGCGGGTCGAGGATCCGCCTAAAAAAAACGGACAGACAGATCCGAGCGGGGTCTATCGTGTGAAAGGGGCCTAAGTAGTGGATATGTGTGAATTGTTTTTGGAGACTATTATTTAATGTCACTTTAAATGTACAGTAGGTAGCGTGTACTTTCAATTTTTCTACTTTACAATTTATGACTTCATAGCGGGCTTTTTTTCACATTGATTTTCTCAAGGTCAAACTTGGAACAATTCACTTTATATTCTGAAAACCTATATCTTTTTCTTTCTTAGGTTCGTTACCCAGAGCGCATCACAATATTGAGAGGGAATCATGAGTCTCGACAAATCACTCAAGTTTATGGTTTTTATGATGAGTGTCTACGAAAGTATGGAAATGCAAATGTATGGAAATATTTTACAGATCTATTTGACTACTTACCATTGACGGCTTTAGTTGATGGACAGGTATGTTTATCGTTAAAATTAAATTTTTTTTTTTTTTTAAAAAAAAAGTTATACGAATACATTTTTATGTTGCAGCAATTCAGATTTAGTTAATATTTATTAAAATAAAGCAATTTTGTTGCTTGCAAGGGGTCAGGAATCCCTAACCTACCCAGTCCCCCCCCCCCCCCCCCCCCTGGAATGCTTGAACCTGTTATGTGGCTAGTTCTAAAATTTCGTAGAGAAATATAAATCTTTAATTGCTAGTTGTCTAACCTAACGTTAATACTTTGTCACTGACTTCACACATACCTGCAGTTCCAGAAATTCAGTGTTAAAAATCCAAACCCGGAATTCATCTTTATCTACTTGCCAGCAAGCTACGTACCTGTACCTCACTGGACTTCAAGTGGTTATATGTCTTGTAAAAGCAATCCTAGCGGCTATCTAAACGGTTCAATTTTAAAAAATCAAAAGCATTTTGTTTCACTGATCTTGGTGTTATAAACTTTTGTGCGGAGGAGGGATTTTGGGGTCTTGTAAGTCCTAGATCTCTCCATAAAGAGTACCTGCCACATGCCTATTGCTGTCACAAGGGTGATATGTTTGGTATATATTTACTTGGTGTAACACCCTCTTATATTTTGCCAAAAATCAGGATATGTATTGTGTTTTTTGCATTAATTAACCCGGAGGATTTGGCTGCCAAATGACCTGGCCACTTTTTGCGATTCATCACTGCGTCGCTTTAACTGACAATTGCGCGGTCGTGCAACGTTGCACCCAAACAAAATTTTACTTTTCCCCCCCCCCCCCACAAATGGAGCTTTCTTTTGGTCGTATTTGGTCACCTCCTGCGGTTTTTATTTTTTGCGCTATAAACAAAAATGAAGCGTCAATTTTGGAAAAACCCATATATATATATATATATATATATATATATATATATATATATATATATATATATATATACTAATATTCCCCAAAATATATAATTTTTTTTCCTCAGTTTAGGCCGATATGTATTTAACATATTTTTAGTTTAAAAAAATCGCAATAGGCGCTTATTGATTGGTTTTCACAAAGGTAATAGCGTTTACAAAATAGGGGATAGTTTTATGGCATTTTTAAAAAAGTTTTTTACTAGTAATGACGGCGACCAGTTTTTATATATTTTTTTTCTCTCCGTGATAACATTATGGCGGACACTTTTGACGCTATTTTGGGACCATTTATACAGCGATCGGTGCTATAAAAATGCACTGATTACTGTATAAATTTGACTCGCAGGGAAGGGGGTTAAGTGTGTCCTAGGGAGTGATTCTAACTTTGTGGGGGCTGGGCTTACTGTGACACGACACTGATCCCGATCATAGGGAGTAGACAGACTATCGGTGTCCTGTCACTAGGCAGAACGGGGAGATGCCTTGTTTGGGGGGGGGGGGGCGGCCTTTGGTGAGATACCTACCAGTGGTCTAAATGGACCCCTGACATCGCTCCTTTGAGACAGAGAATGGGACTGAAGACCGATTTCCCCAGTCCCTTTCTCTGCAGCCTCGGCTACACTAAAGCTAAATGGACAGACAGAGGCTTCTCATTCATTCATAAACTGAAGTATCGTAAACCGTTTACGATGCTCGGTTATGACTGGACAGTCAGCGATCACTGACTCTGTGCATTTAGAAAAGGAGTCGGTAAATAACAGATTTACCAACTTTCCTCTGCTATCCTTCCTGACAGATCTAGGACAGTGGGGGACCTTAGGAGCACAGAGGAAGAATGTAAGGAGGACTCGGGGGACAGTATATCTATTTCAATAAAGCAGCTGAAAGCCAGGGGAGGGAGAGGAGGGGGGAGCCTGTCGGCTGCTTTATTGAAATCTATACAGGGAGATAGGTGCTTGTAACTGCCCCCACCGCCGCACTGATCATCCCGTCTGCCCTGGTATCGGATTAGGGATCTGAGCCTTTGATACCGGCATAACCCTAGTGACTAATATTGCTGTGTAAACTATAGGCATTTTATGCACCCCCTTTTTTTTCCCTTTTTAATTCAAACCAGCACTTCAATTTCCATTTAAAATGCAAATGTGTCCTATTTTAAAATAATCTTACAATGGATTTCATTTCAGATCTTCTGTCTTCATGGAGGGCTCTCTCCATCTATTGATACATTGGATCACATCCGTGCTTTGGATCGCTTACAGGAAGTTCCACATGAGGTATTTTGGTGACAGCACAAGTATATTTTAGTCGCTTGCAAAACTTTAGAATGCTGGAAAACAGACCATTTAGGATAATGTATTTATAGTGAGAGAAATATATTCCAATTACAGTACAGACCAAAAGTTTGGACACACCTTCTCATTCAAAGAGTTTTTTCTTTATTTTCATGACTATGAAAATTGTAGATTCACACTGAAGGCATCAAAACTATGAATTAACACATGTGGAAATTATACATAACAAAAAAGTGTGAAACAACTGAAAATATATTTCATATTCTAGGTTCTTCAAAGTAGCCACCTTTTTGCTTTGTTTACTACTTGGCTCACTCTTGGCATTCTCTTGATGAGCTTCAAGAGGTAGTCACCTGGCGCAGCACCCCATCACTCTCCTTCTTGGTCAATTAGCCCTTACACAGCCTGGAGGTGTGTTTGGGGTCATTGTCCTGTTGAAAAATAAATGATGGAATAGCATGCCGCTGCAAGATGCTGTGGTAGCCATGCTGGTTCAGTATGCTTTCAATTTTGAATAAATCCCCAACAGTGTCACCAGCAAAGCACCCCCACACCATCACACCTCCTCCATGCTTCACGGTGGGAACCAGGCATGTAGAGTCCATCTGTTCACCTTTTCTGCATCGCACAAAGACACGGGGGTTGGAACCAAAGATCTCAAGTTTGGACTCATCAGACCAAAGCACAGATTTCCACTGGTCTATTGTCCAGGCTTGTCTAGGCTTACCTGTAGGTAACGGTGGTTGTACAGGGTGTACAACCACTTTTAAGATGTTTGTCGAAAGAATTCCTTCCGTTTCTGCAGTTTTCCAGTTGCTTGCTACTCTATGTAATTGTTTACCCACTAAATGATCCCTTTGCTCCTCCTAATGTCTAATCATCTAAAGGTAGCAGCTGTATCTATCATTTTATGAACGGCTTCTTATGTCTACCTGAGAAGGCTCAAGCCAGCAGCTTGGTGATCCATGATCAGTCTTTCACTTGGCCACTCTGCTAGACAGGAGAGGCACAAACTTGGTTTTCAAGGTTTGACAGACTTCTAAACTGTCCTGCTGGACAATCTTAATGATGGTAAACTTCATTTTTTTTGTTTGTTTTTTTGTTTCACAGTTAAACAACTTTTGCCTGCATAGCTCAGCTTTACAGTGCTCCTTATGTTTAGGGTTTTTCTGTTCTTCACTCTCCATTTAATCCTGGTCCCTTCTGTTGCTTACCTTTCTCAATGTTAACCCCTGAAACCTTTGTTGTAAACTTATTTTTTTCTATTTAACCTTACTTTTTCTGTAAGTAGTTAAAACTAAAAAGGGTTTTATAAAAATGGTCAATGAAAGTGTAGCAACAGTATTTTGGGCAAAAAAAACTTGCTACTTTCACCATTTTTCTTTTTAGATTGTTCAGAAATATAATCTAGCCCATTATTTGTTCCAAACTGCATGCATTCCCTGTCCTAATTATAAGTGTGGTATCAAAACATCTCTCCATGTGTTCCAGGGCCCTATGTGTGACCTTTTGTGGTCCGATCCCGATGATCGTGGTGGCTGGGGTATTTCTCCAAGAGGTGCAGGCTACACTTTTGGACAAGATATCTCTGAAACTTTTAATCATGCCAATGGCCTCACTTTGGTGTCACGAGCTCATCAGCTAGTCATGGAGGTAAGGCTGGTATTACAGTGGTTTATTTGGAACAAAATATAAGTTGCCATATCTTCTGTTTCTGTGTGTTTTATGTTCTGGTCTGGGTACATTTGAATGATATACCATTGTATAACAAGAGTAGTGACTTGGAACAAGTCGGTTTGGAGACATAAAAATTATTTGCCAAGAGAACTTCTATTGCAGTCCACAGTGAGCACCTCCAGCCTGTCCTGCCTCTGACAGAATGGAGCAGTTCCCTGTTTTTTTTTTTTTTTTTGTTTTTGTTTTTGTTTTTCCCACCAAGCTGTACTGTGGCAGGTCAAGATAGAAGGCTGAGTGCATTTCTCAGCCTTTTTTTTTTTTTTTACTTCAGAAAGCTTTTATTGAGCAAAAACAAGAATAAAAAAGTGAACAGGGTATACATACATTATATGATTGTAGTCAATATCAAGCGGTATCATACAGAATAATTTTACTGTGTCAATTCCTTGTGGAATAAAAGAAAAGGGAAAAGGAAAAAAATAAAAGAGCAGGCAACAGCAACGTTCACAATCAAGAGACAGGAAGCAATAGCATACTATTATGGGTCAGCTACCCGTCAATCCAAGCGCCCCCCTCCCCGGGGCTCCCGTACTAGTGCATGGGTGTGGCTGAAGCAGCCTCCCCTAGTTGCAAGTGCTTTGAGCCACCTATCCCATATCTTTTCATATTTAGACGGGCACCCCCTATGCAGATAGACCAGTTTTTTATATGGCAAAACATTATTAACTTCCGCCAGCCATTGGGAAAACACTGGAGGGTCCGGTCTCATCCAGACTCGAGCAATAACCTTCCGGGCCACAAAAAGTGTCTCATGCAAAAATATTGTACGAAATTTGTTCATTTCCGCATCCGGAAAGATGCCAAGCAGGCATGGCTTTGGCTGCAGAGTTATTGGGGATCCCATTTTGTCATGTAAGAATTTCACGACTTGTTCCCAAAATGCTTGAATTTTAATGCACTGCCACAGCAAGTGGGGAAAAAAGTGCCCTGAGTCCGGCCACACATCGGGCAGGTTGCTGGATAGTCCCTCCTGTATCTAGATATCCTGAGTGGCGTGAGGTAGGCCCTATTTACTATAAAGGTTTGTGTGAGGCGGTCCGACAATTTGGGGGATACAAGTTTACATGCATCTAGAGCATCGCTCCACTCATCTTCCAAGGGACCCACCACCTCCTCCCACCTGGGTTTCAAGGCATAGGCCGATATGGTCGCGCCCGGGAGTGTAAGCATAGTGTGGAATTGAGAGATCAACTTTTTGGGGTCTGGGTATTTAATTGCTGCCATCAGGGGGTTATCAGCCAGCTGTAAGTCGTCTTGAGGGAACTGGGCACGGAATGCGTGCCACAACTGTGCATACTGAAGAAACATATGGTCCGGTAAATAAAATTTGGCTTGCAGTGCACGGAAAGATTTGTTTCCCCCCCCCCCTGGTGACATGGGAGGTGTAGTATATCCCCCTGGAGCTCCAAGCTCCCGTGTCCTGGATGAGATCCAGTTCGGGCAGGGCTTCATTGTGCCACAGGGAGGTGTAGCCATGTGGGGACGTAATGTGAAGTCTGTTTGAGGCCACACTCCACACCCTCCTATAGTGGTACAGCAAAGTACGGCGGTCCCCGGAAGGTCCCGCCCCACCCGCTATCACCACCAAGGGATCCTCCGTCGACTGGGCCCATGCTGGACACAGGAGGCGGAGGAACCTAATCCTGTCCACCTTGTCTATATGGAATATTTGTGACAGTTGTGCAGCCAGATAGTATGCGTTAAGGTCGGGGAGTGCCAGTCCGGCTAGGTCAGTCGGGTTCTTGAGTCTATGCCAGGGGAGTTTGTGCCTTGCGGCGCCCCATATAAATGGTTTAAGGAGAGCCTCTAATGACTTGAAGCATCTGAGCACAAGGTACACCGGGGAATGCCACACCATGTACAAGATTTTAGGTAGCAGAATCATTTTAACTAAACTTATGCGGCCTGTAACTCCCAGTGGGAGGCGGCCCCAAGCCTGGGTCCTCTGTTTCAGCATATCGTACACTGGCGTGACATTCAGTGGCACATAATCTGCCGGGTCTCTGGTGGTCCGTATGCCCAAATATTTGATCTCAGCGACTCTCTGCAGCGGGAGGAGGGCCCTGTCCCGGGAGGGTGGGTAGCTATCGAGTGGGAGTATCTGGGACTTATCCCAATTGATTCGGAGACCCGAGAAAGTGCCGAATCGCTCTATCAGGGCCAATGGAAGGGAGTCGCAAGAATCGTCCAGGTACAAGAGGGTATAGTCGGCGTATGTGCTTATCTTCTCCTCCACTCCCCCCCTCTGTAGTCCCTTTATACCAGGGTGTGTGTGAATGGCTATCACGAGTGGCTTCGCCGCCAACGCATACAGCAGCGGCAACAGGGGGCAACCCTGCCTAGTGCCTCTGTGTAGGGGAAATTGGCCACCGGGGCTTGGTAGAGGAGCTGCACCCACTTAATGAATTTGGGCCCTAATCCAAATTTTGTAAGGCAAGTCCAGAGGTATCGCCACTCCACCGAGTCAAATGCCTTGGCTGTATCCAAGGCAACAATTATTCTAGACCCCGGGTTCTCATGCCTAGCCTGGAGGTTGATAAATAGCCTTCTGAGGTTGAAGGAGGTGTTTCGGCCGGGCATGAAGCCCGCTTGGTCAGCGTGCACTTGGGACAGGACCACTGCGTTGAGGCGAATGGCGAGTACCTTAGCTAGAATTTTGATGTCCACCTGCAGCAGGGAAATAGGGCGGTACGATTTTGGTAGGTGAGGGTCCTTCCCGGGCTTGGGGATCAGTACTATGTTGGCTTCCCTCATTGAGGGCGGGAGTTCAGAATTATCAAAGATGGAGTTGTAAAGGGCGAGAAGTCTAGGGACCAGCGTATCTGCGTAGGTAGAGTAGAACTCCGATGGCAGGCCATCGGATCCTGGCGCCTTAGATTTAGGGAGACCAGCCACCGCTGCGGAGATCTCTTCCGCAGTCAGTGGCTTCTCCAATGCCTGAACCTGTTCCTCGGTTAGTCGTGGGATCGGTAGGTCAGCTAGAAAACTTTTCGCCAAAGAGTCATCGGCAGGGGCCACAGTTTCATACAGTGAGGAAAAAAAGTCGCTGAACATGGAGGTCACCCGGCCCGGATCAGTCACAAGGTCACCCCCCTGAGAGCGCAGGGAAATCACCACTGGGGGTCTCTCCTCAGTGTACCAGATAGGCGAGTAGTTTCCCGGCCCTCTCACCGTGCTCGAACGTTCGTTGTCTAAGGAAGAAAAGTTTGCGCTTCGACTTCTCATAGTGCAGTTGGTCAGCCGTCCTGGAGCAGTGTTTGAGGTCTGCAGCTAAGTCAGCGGTCGGGTTGTCAGCGAATTCCCTCTCCTTTGCTGTGACAAGGGCTGTGGCCCTATCCAGAGCCTCTGCAGACTCCCTTTTGAGGGTATTTATATGGGACGAGAGCGTCATACGGGCGTGCAGTTTGAAGGCTTCCCAGACCGCCTGCGGTGACGCAGAGTCAGAGTTACCGTCAAAGTACCGTTCCCACTCCGTCGCCAAGTCTGCATCCACCGGAAGCAGGGTCAGCCAGAATGGGTTTAACCGCCATGAGGGTGGTGGACGGGCCCGGGGCAGTGATAATTCCGTCCAGCAGGGGCAATGGTCAGATAGGGACCTAGGGGAAAAGCCGGCATCCCTCAGTCTAGGGAGAAGGGATTTAGATATTAGTATTAGGTCTATACGGGACATTGAGTGATGTGAGGCTGAGAAGCAGGAGTAGGCCCTGTCCGTGGGGTGACCGTAACGCCGCGTATCTACGAGGTTGAAATCAGCGAGGAGTCTCGCGAATGTCGTGGGATGCGACGCTGTCTGTATGGCCGAGGGCCTGGCCATCCTATCCAGGGAGGGATCCAGCACATTGTTAGTCACCCAGCCAGACTGCCGGCGTATCAGGGTGAAGGGCCATAAAGTCAAAACCAGCAATTAGGACAGTGGATTGAAACGGGGGCGGAATATAGAGTGCCAATATTAAAAACATTTCCCCATACAGTTTAGCTTTCAAGAAGACATACCTCCCCACCGGGTCAAGTACTGAATCCTGGAGCTCAAAGTGGGCCGATTTGGCAATCAATAGAGAGACCCCTCTAGATTGGGATGTGTGTACCGAGTGGAATCCCCAGCCCACCCAAGGGCGTCTAAGCGTTCTTTGGACTGAACCCTCGGCATGGGTCTCCACCAGGGCCACCACATCCGCCCTCAGTATTTCTCAGCCTTTTAATACATAGTTTAAAGGAAGCGTTTGACAATGTATAGACGTTCTTTCTTAGAGGGTTGTGTGTGTAAAAAAAACTCACTGCTGATATTACATGTGCATTTAATTTTTTTCTCTTTTATCCAGGGTTACAACTGGTGCCATGACAGAAATGTGGTTACCATTTTCAGTGCACCCAATTACTGTTATCGTTGTGGAAATCAGGCAGCTATTATGGAACTGGATGATACCCTTAAATACTCCTTGTAAGTACCTTACATTTTGATTAGAAAAGTAGAAACCATCTTAAAGCGGAGTTCCACCCAAAAATGAAACTTCCGCTTTTTGTCACAATTGGCACCTTTTGGGGGGGAGCAGATACCTGTCTAATATAGGCATTCGCTCCCACTTCCGGGCATAGATATCCGCGGATATCTACGACGTGTCCGACGCCTCCTCCATCCCCCCTGCTGTCTTCTGGGAGACGCAAAGGTTCCCGAAGACAGCAGAGACCATTCAGATTGCGCATGCGCAGTAGGGAAGCAGGAAGTGAAGCTGCAAGGCTTCACTTCCTAATACCCTTACTGAAGATGGCAGATGGGGCGGTGGTGGAGGCGGAGACAGGGCAAGGGAGGAGGCGGAGACAGTGACGTAGCGTGGGTTGTCAGCACCCGGGGCAAGGCAAGTAATATGTGCCCCCCCTAACCTCCCTTCCTTTGGGGATAAGTGGTGGGACAGTGGGGATAAGTGGGGGGGGGGAGGGACATTTGGGATAAGTGAGAGTAAAGGAGGGGCATTGGGAATAAGAGGGAGGACATTTGGGATAAGTGGGGGCAGAGGGTGGACATTTAGGATAAGTATTGTAAGCCGACATGGGTGGAGACAGAGCGGCGGTGGAGGCGGAGACAGGGCGGAGGCCAGAGTGGCAGCCTAAGCCGAGACAGGTGAAGACGTGGTGTGGGGGCGTGGGCAGAGACAGAGCGGCACAGTAAGGGGAAGATGTTTATGCCTGCGCTCAGAATGACTGGCCGCGCATGTACTAATTTGCCGCGCCGCTCGCGGGACTGAGGGACTGGGATCCCAACCTGCCAAAATGAGGAGGCTGCTGTGCGGGCCACATTACAAGGGCCGTATTCGGCCCTCGAGCCTTGTGTTTGCCACCCCTGTTCTAGTAGATTTGAAGCCATTTCTTTAGAAATTTGGATAGAAAAGTGAATGGTTAAAGGCCAAGTTCACTTTTGTTCACCTTTTTGATTTTTTTAATTTTATTTTTTATTAATTTTTCCCTCTAAATATGTATCAATATAGCATTGATGTACTTATTTTGCGAGAATCGGCTTTCCATTTATTCTACCCACACTTACCTCCCTCTTCATTGATGTTTAAAAACCCTGCTCTATTACTTCTGCCTTACTTCCTGAACATACTTTAGGTCCTGACATAGGAAGGAGTTGACCAGCTGGTCTTATTAGCACACACCCTGCAATCTACCCTCAGCTGCTTAACAAACTTTTTCCTGTTTCATGACCTAAGTATGTTAAGGAGCAGGGTTTTTAAACATCCATGAAGAGTGAGGTAAGTCTGGGTAGAATAATAAAAAAAAATACATTAATGCTGGAATTTAGGGGGGGGGGGGGATTGTTGAACAATGGTGAACTTAATTTTAAAAACTCGTTAGGTTTTTGTTTTACATTTGGGAGATTTCGGTCTACTGCCTGTTCTGTAAACAAAACTGAACAGGGGCTGTAAGATGAAATCTTGTTACTGTAACAAGTGTCCCCACTGGAATATTTTTGGAGTTCCCATCACTTTCAGTCCTGGTGACTATGATCAATCTAACGAGGCGGCAATAAAACAAAGTTTTGACCCCCCTCAACAATGTTTTCAAAGCTTTAAAAAAGTTTCTTTAGAACCCTGTTGAAATAACTTGTGCTGCTTGGTGAACCTGACCCCTATGCATTTAGAGTAGACTTGCTTTTTTTACTGAATGTCCCTTTATAGTTACAGTAATAGCTTCAGTCCTTCAATTTTATAGTCCATATAAAAAGATTATAGCAATGTGATAGGTTGTGTAGCCATAAAATGTCCATCCACAAATGGCAGCCTGTACAAGGGGATTAGAAGCAAAATCCAGCCGGAGCGACAGAGTATAAAGGAGAAGAGAGGCACCTCTAAGTGCAGCAGTATAGCTACATTTAGGCAGCTAAAGGACCTGGCCAGTTTTCGCGATTCGGCCCTGCGTTGCTTTAACTGACAATTGCGACGTGGCTCCCAAACAAAATTGGCATCCCCCCCCCCCCCCCCACAAATAGAGCTTTCTTTTGGTGGTATTTGATCACCTCTGCGGTTTTTATTTTTTGCGCTATAAACAAAATTAGAGCGACAATTTTGAAAAAAAAAATCAATTTTTTTACTTTTTGCTATAATAAATATCCCCCAAAAATATATTTAAAAAATATTGTTTACCTCAGTTTAGGCCGATACGTATTCTTCTACCTAATTTTGTTAAAAAAATCGCAATAAGCCTTTATCGATTGGTTTGCGCAAAATTTATAGCGTTTACAAAATAGGGGATAGTTTTATTGCATTTTTATTTTTTTTAGTACTAATGGCGGCGATCAGCTTTTTTTTTTTTTTTTTTTCGTGACTGCAACATTATGGCGGACAATTTTGACACATTTTTGGGACCATTGTAATTTTCCCAGCAAAAAATGCATTGTTTACTGTCAAAATGACAATTGCAGTTTGGGAGTTAACCACAAGGGGGCGCTGAAGGGCTTAATTGTGACCTCATTTGTGTTTCTAACTGTAGGGGGGTGTGGCTGTAGGTGTGACGTCATTGATTGTGTTTCTCTATAAAAGAGACACACGATCAATGACGGCGCCACAGTGAAGAACGGGGAAGCTGTGTTTACACACAGCTCTCCCCGTTCTTCAGCTCCAGCTGCAACTGTCATTTTCACAATAAACAATGCAATTTAAATGCATTTTTTGCTGTGAAAATGACAATGGTCCCAAAAAAGGGGCAAAATTGTCCGAAGTGTCCGCCATAATGTCGCAGTCACGAAAAAAATCGCTGATCACCGCCAATAGTAGTAAAAAAAAAATTATAAAAATGCAATAAAACTATCCCCTATTTTGTAAACGCTATAAATTTTGCGCAAACCAATCGATAAACACTTATTGCGATTTTTTTTTTTTTTTTTTTTTATACCAAAAATAGGTAGAATACGTATCGGCCTAAACTGAGGAGAACTTTTTTTTTATGTTTTTGGGGGATATTTATTATAGCAAAAAGTAAAAAATATTGCATTTTTTTCAAAATTGTCGCTCTATTTTTGTTTATAGCGCAAAAAATAAAAACCGCAGAGGTGATGAAATGCCAAAAAGCTCTATTTGTGGGGGGAAAAAGACGCCAATTTTGTTTGGGAGCCACGTCGCACGACCGCGCAATTGTCTGTTAAAGCGACGAAGTACCGAATCGCAAAACCTGGCCTGGGCATTTAGCTGCCTAAAGGTCCAGGGCTTAAGTGGTTAATGAAGGTACAACATTTAGCAACTCGCATGGTTGATGATTAAGAGGCACATCTGAGTAGGCAGGTATCCGGGGTAAAGCTGTCCACGTAGACCGTCCTGCTCACCTCTGGCTCTCACCGCTGTGGGTCTGCAATCGTGACAGAGAAGACTACCCTGCAGTAGAGCGATCTAAAAAGTGAGGCTTGGAGCGCAGCATGGAAGGGACGACGTCCAGTGGCGGTGAGGAGGATGGTTTATGTGGACAGCTTTACCCCGGATGCCTGCATACTTGGATGTGCCCATGTGACATGATGTCAAATCAAAGTTTGTTTTAAAAAAAATAAATAAAAAAAAATTGTCTCGCCTTTGAAAAACGCTCTCAAATCAAGTTACTCTCAAACCAAGTTTTTAATGTATGTGGAAATTTGAATTGTAGCATTCAATTACTTATAATGCCATAGCAGGGATTATTTTCATTGAGTTCTCTTTATTTTCCTACAGCCTTCAGTTTGACCCAGCTCCTCGACGTGGAGAGCCACATGTTACTCGACGCACTCCTGACTATTTCCTATAAGCAATTGTAAACACATTGCCTTCATCTGTGCAAATATATTTGGCATTTAAACCAGATAAATGTGTCTGTATATAGACATGGAAACCAACAAAAGAAAACCAAAATGTTTTAATTAAAAAAAATTTGGATCCTGCTTTTACATTACACTGATCTGCCCATCGAAGAAATATTATTTGCATTTTGCCAGTTTATATTTCAAAATAGGCTAAGAACCCATCACGGACCAAAATGTGCCATACTGTTGACTAAACATTTAGCACAATTTGAGACTGCGGTCCATAATTACAATCAGTCCATTAGTCAGTTTGCCTGCTGTATTTGTAAGTCATGTTTCCTACTAAACTGTTCAACCAGTAAAGGGTAACTTGCAAGGCCTTTATCTCCCTTTGCACCTACTTTGTACATTTTAGTTGTAGTGATAAGCTGGCATGACGGATAACATTTGGAGTTATTTTTAAAAAACGCACCTGCTAATCAGTCACTGTATATTTTTTTGTTTTTCAAAAGTACAGATACATTGGAAAAATCTGACCTGAGTGTATGCCATAACATTAATGTACGTTTTTCTGTATATTTGTCAAAGTGCTTGCAGCTCCTTTGGTGTATTTGAACAAATAAACTTTCAATTGTAGACCTCCAGTGTGTGAAACTTGGTGTTTAATGTGTACATAGTCCATCATAATCCTGTAAAGTTCTTGGATGCCAGCTAGCCTTTACAATAGTACCATGACTAATTTCCAAATTTAGGTTAAGCCTTGCTTCCAGGCTCTGATATTTAACTGTTAAATGGCACACTTAAACCTCACTGAGTGCCTTCTAACCTGGAGACGTTTGCAGTACCGCTCCTCTTCCCCTGTTGCTCTCACTGCTGCCATCATTAGATTTAGTCTTTCTAGGTCCAGAATCTTCAACCATCTTGGTTGGGCCAGTAATGGATGACGGCAAGTGATTATGCTCAAAATGTGAAATTGTAGGAATTGTATCGAATCCATTCTGGACCTCAAATCATTTTCTGAAGGTCACAAAGTTTAGGATAGAATCTTTGAGATCAGTCATAGGGGCCCTTCAGCCAGTGCAATTTGTGTGATTGATTGATATCAAGAATGTGTATTTAAACATCCTTCGCTTTTTTAACACACTTAACTTTGCTATTCAGTTTGAGGACAGCCACTTTTAGGTCATTCCTATCCTCTTTGATCTAGCCCATGGCTCCCTAAAACTTTACAAAGATTATGATATGGAACTTCTAAACTCAACACCTTATGGGTGCAAGCTGGGGCTCTTCGGTCCACTGCAAGTTCTTTGGCGAGAGCTTCCTATGCATCATTGTTTAGAGGTAGTACCATATGCTGAGTGGCATTCCAGACCCCTGCAACACAACATTCTTTTGGCCTGAAAAGTCAGCCCTGTTCCTCGATCATTTTATGTGCCTGTCATCCAGAGTATTAAAGTCTCTGATATTGGTGGATGTCAAATCCATTGCTAGAAAAGAGCCACTCCCTCTGCTGAACCTAATTGTTCTCACCATGGATGCCAAACTGTTGGGCTTGAGAGGAGTGCTAGGGACAGCCACAGCACAGAGGACTTGAACTTTGAAGGAAGCTCAAATTCCAATCAACATCTTGGAACTGAGAGCAATTTCTTATTCTTCTATGGTCTGACAATGCCAAGGCTGTGGCTTGCATAAACCACCAAGGAGGCACAAGATGTTGTGCAGTTCATAAAACTGCATACTACCCAACATCCTTTAGCCGGATGAGGGACAATTTAGGTGCCAAAAATACATGCCACACAAATTGTTACATAAAATACATTGTATATACACAATTACAAATTCAAATTGATGACCTAGTAATAATCCTTATATCTCCAGAACATTATACATAGAAAAATGTCAATGCAAATTGCCTCACCACCCCCACCTATGGCATGGCACAAATGTTGTTCTCATTTCTGAAATTCCTGTAGCAAAGTTTCTATGTATGAAGGCCAATCGGTCTCAACACGTTTTGCTGTCTGTCTCTTGAAGAAGCAATCTAGGTTATAATACCAAGCTGGTAAGTATATATACAAGTAATAGTTATAACTTTTACCCAAAATTCCTCATTAAAATGTACTAATATTTAGATGATAGTATGTGACTGATTTCAGCTTTACACCCACTGGATCTATCCCACTGTGAGAAGAAAGTCAAGATGCGCACATAGTATAAGTAACCAAATTGCGGCATCTTTGGAAGTATACATATGTGTTCTGGCAGAACGAAGAAGACCTTAGAGATACTAAAATGAAATTTAAAGTGGATATATTAACTTATTCTAAAGAGTTGGGGGGAAAAAAGAAAGAGATCCAGGTTTGATTGAGATCTGGATGATTACACTAGACAGGGTTTACAAGTGAACTCTGCTGCCAGTTAGACAGCTGCAGAGGGGTGGATTTGACAAGTGGAAAGAGGGCACATCGCAATTGTCATTTTCAACACCTCATCTGCAGGTTCATTGACTGCTTTTTTTTTTTTTTTTTTTTTGGAACATTGCGGCACGGGGAGATCAAGGCGTATACAAACTCACTCTCAAGCTGCTGCAGGAGGAGGAACAGCAAACAAAAGTATGAGAGGTGACGAACAATGCAATATGGGGAACTGACAGAACCCAGAAAATATAGTTCACAACATCAGTGACTGTTTCTGGTTTTAAAAAAAGAACTAGGACTTAGTCCAAAAGATTAATTTGATTATTTATGACCAAAATCTAAACCATTTGTTTAGTCCAATAGATGGAAAGTGCATTTTATTCCTTAACCGAACGTACCCATTGCCTTGCCAGAGTCACTTCTCAATGAGTAAAACTTCCTCTTACAACATATACTCCAGTGGAAGTGTTTAAAAAGAAAAAGTCTCGATGTGAAAACTTTCTGTTGGAAGGGAATTATAGGGATTGTATTCCCAAAAATATGGCAGGATGAAGGGAAGGCTTTAGATGACCTTCGTGAACTAACTGATATCCTTATTGGCGCTACATTGGTCATTTTCACAATATGGCGGAGCAACGTTTGTAGTCTTTGGAAATTTTCCGACATGGTAAATTAGGAAAATTTATTCTTACCTGAAATTTTCTTTTCCTGTAGTCCGTAGGCGGCACACAATGGGTTAAGCTTTCTCCTAACCCCAAAAGGAAGAAAGAGTTAAACTAGCAGTGAGACAAGTTAGATTTAATTGATTGCCCATAGTGGGACCACCTGTCCCTGCCCTATAAACTGCCCCCAATAACACCAACACACGTATTTTATGCAGCAATAGAGTAAATTTAATGGGAGGGAGAGCTGTGCCGCCTACGGACTACAGGAAAAGAAAATTTCAGGTAAGAATAAATTTTCCTATTCCTGGTCGTCCTACGGCGGCACACAATGGGATTTGCAAAGCAATGAAAAAAAGGGGGGGATCAATGGTTTAAAGCCGCCTGAAGCACTCTTGAGCCAAAGGCCGATCCCTCGGACGATACTACATCTATTCTGTAGTGCTTTATGAAGGTGTTCGGTGAAGCCCACGTCGCCGCCTTACAGATCTGGTCCATTGGAATATGATACCTCTCTGCCCAGGACGCAGCTGTAGATCTTGTAGAGTGAGCCTTAAGGAGAAGAGGGGAATCTTCGCCTTCCAAAAGGTAACAGTGTTTGATAGTGTCTCTTATCCACCGTGCCAGTGAAGATTTACTTGCTTTTTTCCCCTTGTTTGGGCCTTGGAACTGTAGAAACAGGGCCTCAGACTGTCTGAACATCGAGGTTCTCTGCAAGTAAGCAGAGATGATCCTCTTTACGTCCAAAAGGTGTATGTTATCTTCAGATCTATCTTTGAATACAGGCAACACAATTTCCTGATTGATGTTTGAGGAGGTGGAAACCTTGGGGAGGAAACCCGGCATAGTTCTAAGGACTACTGCGTCCGAAAGTAATCTGAGATAGGGCTCCTTGGATGACAGGGCCTGCAGTTCACTTATTCTTCTGGCGGACGTAATTGCTACCAGAAAAGTGCACTTGAATGTGAGGAACCTTAAGGATGAACTCTCCAGAGGCTCGAAGGGAGGTAATGTTAACCTTTTTAGTACTAAGGGCAAGCTCCAAGCTGGCAATGGTTCTTGGAAGACTGGTCTTATTTTATTAATTGCCTTGAAAAACCTGCTGACGAGAGGAGTTTTTGAAAATATTCCGTTCAGGCAGGAGTTAATAGCAGTCAGCTGGACCCTTAGGGTGTTTGGCTTCAGGCCCTTTTGGAAGCCCTCTTGTAGGAATTGTAAGAGAGATGCTACCTGTTCAGGAGAGGATGAAGTCCTGGCGCACCAGGCGGAGTAGAGGGACCATATCCTGCCGTAGACTTTCAAGGTAGCGGGCTTCCTTGAAGCCATGAGGGTAGCTATAACCTCCTGCGACAGGCCTTGAGCTGTCAAGGATCTGAGTTCAAATTCCAAGCCGCAAGCTGGAGTTTCTCGAGGTCCGGATGTAGCATCCCTGATTGGAGAAGAAGGTCCTTCTGGATGGGTAGTTTCCAGATCTGGTTCCTTGCCATATTCAAGGCTAGCGGAAACCATGCCCTCCTGGGCCAGAATGGTAGGATTACTACTGCTCTCACCTTCTCGTCCCGAATCTTCTGCAGTACCTTCGGGATCAGCGGAGTTGGGGGAAAGACATAGACAAAAAGTTTCCTCCAGCTCATTGAGAGAGCATCTATTGCTAGCGGACCCCCCATACTGGAAAGGGAGCAGAACCGGGGGAGCTTTTTGTTCTGGGAATTCGCCATAGCATCCATCTCGGGTAAACCCCACTTGGAGGTGATCTTCCTGAAAACCTGAGGGTTTAGTTCCCACTCCCCTGGCAGGATCGAGTTTCTGCTGAGCCAGTCCGCTCTCACATTGTCTACACCCCTGATGTGGGTGGCCGTCAGGGAAAACAGGTTTTCCTCCGCCCAGAGCATGATGCGGGCACACTCCTTCTGCATGGAGGGGCTCCGTGTTCCTCCCTGTTTGTTCAGGTAAAAGACTGACGCCAAATTGTCTGACTGTACTTGAACCGACTTGTGGAGAAGTTCGGACTTGAAGTGAATGAGTGCCTTCCTGATCGCAGTAAGCTCTTTTAAGTTCGAAGACATCTGAAGCTCTCTCCGAGACCAGGCCTCTTGTACCCAGTGGTCCCCTACATGGGCACCCCAGGCTGAGCCTGAAGCATCCGAGGTGAGGACTGTTTGAATCGGAGTCCTGAGGAGTCTGCCTCCCCGGAAACGTTGAGGGTGTATCCACCAGACGAGGTCCTTCCTCACTGTGGGAGAAATGATGATAATCCTGTCCAAAGAGTCTTGGCTCCTGTCCCATTGGGACAGGATGCAGTTCTGAAGCATCCTGAAGTGGGCCCTGGCCCATGGAACAGCTTCCAGGGACGAAGTCATCGTACCTAGGACTTTCATTGCCTTCCTCACTGAGCAGTGATTGGATTGTAGGAGATCCCGCACTGCCTGTTGGGCATTGGAAGCCCTCTGAGGAGAAAGGAACAGCTTCATCTGAAGGGTGTCTATTGTGAACCCAAGGAAGGAAATGACTGGAGTAGGGATCAGAGAGGATTTCTTTATGTTCACGATGAACCCGTGAGAGTCCAGCATTCGGAGGGTCTCGAGAAGATGTTGTCTTAACACAACTTTCGAGGGAGCCCTGACTAGCCAATCGTCCAGATAGGGTGTCACATATATCCCCTGTAGGCGAAGGGCTGCTGTCAGGACCACCACGACTTTTGTGAAGACTCGAGGTGCTGAGGTGATGCCAAATGGTAGGCAAGTAAACTGATAATGGAGAATCTGATGGTTGCAAATCAGAGCTAACCGTAGATACTTCCTGTGAGATCTTAGGATAGGGATGTGCAAGTATGCGTCCTGGAGGTCGACTGACGCTAGGAAGTCTCCCTCTTCTATGTTTGCAATGGCAGACCGAATCGACTCCATCCTGAATTTGCGTTTCACGAAAAACTGGTTTAGGAAAGAGAGGTCTATTACTAGCCTCCACCCCCCGGAGGCTTTGGGAACTGCAAAAATTGGGGAGTAGAGGCCCTGGAATTTCTCCCGATCTGGAACTTCTTCTAGAGCATGCTTTTTTATAAAATCCTCCACTAACTCTAGAACTACTGGGTTGGAGGGTTTGTTGAGCGTGAACCTCTGCGGAGGAAAAGAACTCAGCTCTAGGGAGTACCCTCTGGAGACGATGTCTGTTACCCAGGAGTCCGATGATGTCTTTTGCCAGACCTGAGAAAAAAACCTCAGCCTGCCTCCCACAGGAGGAGAGGCGTTGGTGGCGTCAGGCTTCTTTGGGCTTGTTGAAGGGCTGCTTTTTGGCCGCGGTTGCATCCTGCTTTTTCTTATAGAACGGTCTTCTGCCCCGAAAGGAAAAATTCTTCTTTGGGGAGTATCTGGATCTTCCATAAAAAGGTCTATTAGGCCTCCTCCTCTCTACGGGAAAAGATGCGTCCTTCTCCTCATTGTAAGATTTAAGGATGTCTTTCAAATGAGGGCCAAACATGGATGAAGGGTGAAAAGGCATATTAACAAAACTGAATTTAGAGGATAAATCACCCGTCCATTGCTTTATCCAAAGCGCCCTTCTAGTCGCATTAGATAAAGCGAGGGATCTGGATGAAAACTTTAGAACATCTACCGGGGCATCACATAAAAATTCCGCGGCAGACTTCATCATATGAACATCTTTTAGCAAAGATTCTCTAGACACCCCCTCTTCTATATCTAAGGATAATTGACTCAGCCAGACCCTTAGTGCTCTAGCTACTGGAATTGAGGAGGCTGCAATTTTTGAGGTGGAGGCTGCAGCCAGATAATTCTTTTTGGCTAAGCTATCCGCCTTGCGTTCTAAAGGGTCGGACAATTTGGAGGATTCGTCAGAGGGAAACAGCGATTTTTTTACCATCCGGGCAGCCGCCAGATCCAGCTTGGGTGGATTTTCCCATTCGGACGAAACCTTAGAATCCAACCTATAAGAGGTTTTAAAGCGGGCTCCTGCATCAGTTTTTTTGTCAGGGTTGGGCCAGTCCTTCTTGAACCAGTCAGCAAGAATGGGGTGAAACGGAAACTTCATATCTGGGATTTGAGGAAAGTAATATAATTGGTCTTTCTTCGGCCTAGCCGACACATCCTTGGATGACTCTATAGTGTCCTTGACCGCCGACAGCAGCTTGGGAACTTTGTCTTTGGGTAATAAATACAAATCGTCATCTAGGTCCTCAAATAGTATCTCCTGATCCGAAGAGGAAGCACTACATTCCCCAGAGGAGATAGTTGCAGTGGGGGAAATACCCCTGGAACTTCTCTTTCTTTTCCTGGGCACCAAAGAGTCCTTAATTTCTTTAAAGGTATTGGACATTTCCCCTTTAAACCACGATAGAAATGAGTTGGCATTGTCAGACGGGTTTAAACATGATGCACAGGTGTCACTTGTATAAGACTCCGGCATGGGCTGCTCACATTTGCTACAAAAGGTGTGTTTGGACTTTCTCTTGGCTTTACCAGAGGACGCCATCTGGGAAAAAAACAAGAGATAAAGAAATCCCTCTTTAGAACTGCCGAAGCCTCCACACTGGTGTCTCAACAGAAATCCCAAGACATGCTCTTACCTCTGACCGGCCAAGGGATCTGCTGCCTAAGGCTGAGTGTAGCCATAGCAGATCCCCGCCGGCCAGAAATAGTGTGGACACTCAGACCGGAAGTGACGCGGCCGCGGTATGTGGGAAACCCCCCAGAGATGAGACCCCTCTGTTATCCATACCATAGTTAAACTAGTAGTGAGACCGACAATGTATGTCCCCGAGTGGGTGTAGAGAGGTAAACGGTCGCCACAGGCGCTTACCTTACCGTCCCTCCGGTCTCTGGACGCGATCTCCGGAACTCCCGGAAGTGCGTCATCAATACGCGCGGTCCACTGTGACGTTTCCGGCCTGTGGAGCGCAAACAAGCCTCTGGTATCCATGTAGCCGTTTGGACGGGGAAAGTATGGCGGCCTCTCGGGAGATACTTCCTGCTGCCGGACCAGAGGATGATGGGGCACAGGCTGAGGGACCGGAGATAGCACCCGGTATACAGCCTCCCCTCCGCTCAAGAACCCGGAAGCACCGGGGGTGAGCACTTGCCTCACGACTTCTTCTTCTTCTTCCAGGTATGAAGAAAGAAAAAAATACGTGTGTTGGTGTTATTGGGGGCAGTTTATAGGGCAGGGACAGGTGGTCCCACTATGGGCAATCAATTAAATCTAACTTGTCTCACTGCTAGTTTAACTCTTTCTTCCTTTTGGGGTTAGGAGAAAGCTTAACCCATTGTGTGCCGCCGTAGGACGACCAGGAATACATTTTTCACTCATTGAAACATGAATACGGTTTTTAGACATTTATGTTGAGCAGGGTAGAGTGTATACTGACATCTTCACCAAACCCACTGATTGTTACCAACTTTTGAAATTTGAGTTTCTATTCTCCACATGTGTTCTGATTGCTGGTACAACTGTTGCAGGTAAAACATTGTAAGTGAACCAGGCAAACTAAGAGGTTACAAGATATGATGGTCAAATTTTAGGAAAGGGGGTATCCACAGGATTTATTAAAGTGTAAATTACAGAAGGGGTGACGCCACAGGAATCTAGCGGTCAAAAATCCACGAGGATGCATAGCATTCTGTTAGTAAGGCTTTTTGCCAAACAGTGGTCACAAGTGTACCCAGAAATACAGGGGATTCTGATTCGGGGCTTTATGCAGGGGTCCTGTAGTAAGAGATACTCTGGTTAAATCTGATATACTGGATCCCCACACCAAAGACAGAGGAAACATTTTTTTGTTTGGAGTAGAACACAGTCTTTTTCTCGGTTATAATGTATACAGTATTACCTCATTTTGAAGGGAAAACAATTTAAACATTCCATGTGTCAATCGTATTTATGCTCTCATTTATCTGTGCAATTTTGTTTACGTAGGAGAGACCATCCATAGTGATTCAAGATAAAATTGCTGAACAGACATTATTCACATAAAGAATCCGGTTTAACCTGTCTCGAGGCATTATGCAGAGAAATTTTGCTACATGAAATTCTTCAGATATTAATCAGAATGCTTTAAGTATAAAGCGGCTCGGTTCCACAACAAAGGGTATCAAAATGCTACTGTAGACTTTTCTGCCTCTCCCTTGCCACAATCATGTGACGCGTCATCACATGGCGAGGGGAGGAAAGCCAAAGGAGGGCTTGGGGCATAGCGTGAGGCTGAAGTCTACCCAGTGCAGAGTGGCAGTCATGCATATTCTGGGAGTGGACACTGCTACACTTGAGCCCTGTACTGCTAAGTAGGGCAAAGAGTGAGATACAGTGATGCTTACTGGACTGATTCTGTCACTGAACTGCTGTGGGATTACAGAGCCCACTGTTCTGTACTTCCTGTATCCAGCCTGCTGTGCTGAATCCTGAGGTACAGAGGAACGGAGTGCCACCTGGTGAGAAACTGCTGTTGGACACTGGCTCAAGAGGAAAGACCCTTTTGCTGGTCTGGGGGGGGGGTGGGAGAGAGAGATCACCCAGTGTTCAAAGACCATAGGGTAGAGATATTAGACAGCCCATTAATCTTACAAAAGTTGAAGGGTATTGCCTGTAATTTCTAGCAAATCAACCTCCCACCCCTCTTTCCCCCCCCCCATTTTCCAGAACACCTAATACTTTGAGGATTTTACTCTCGCATTTGTTTAGAAGCCATTGGTAAAACACTGGATTAAATCAATTTGAAGAAATTCAATTTATCTCCATCCCAAATACAAAAATTTTAAATGGAGATAATTTTACACAGTGCACAAAACCCTCTTAGGCCTGATTCACACCTCTAGCTATTGTTAGTCATGGAACGAGGGTGTTCCTTGAACCTAACGTTACATCTGTATCCTTTAGGACAAATAAAAAAAAAACTTGTCTATGTCCCAAATAATACCCAGGTGCTTCCTTCTTAGAAATGATCTCTCCATCCAGCACACAGAGTGAAAAATCTTCCCAACATTTTTCTTTCACCACTGTGTATTGACCTGGTATACAAAGAACATCATGGTCATGCCTCGGAGCGAGGGAAATATCAACCTGCCTCCAGCTTCCATCCTCTGTGATCACATGTGGGTCATTTATCCTCAGATGCAACAAGGTAGAATCCCCAGTCAGTAAGCCCATTGATGCCACCCAATACACAGTTCTGCACTTCTGTATATGGCAATCAATGAAGAAGCATAACACCTTTCCACAATCCAAACTTGCCCATCCAGGCATTTGACCATCACTTTTGATTAGTGTAAGCGGTGTGTTTTGGCAAAGTCTTACTGAGCTGTGATGCCTCATAAGGCCACTGCCCCTCATACAGAGATGTACAATCAGCTTGAAGTTGGTTGATACCTCTGCTTGCCCCTGTGTGCATGCCAAAGCCCATGACAGATTACTGACCACACTCTCTACCAACCTCTCAACATGGTGGACAAAATCATGAGCCACTTTAACCTGGGTATTTATGTGACTTTGTGGAATATTATTAAGGATGCCACCAATCTCTCTGAGTAACAAAGCCTTGTTTACTGTCTGAAGCTATGGCTGAGAGTTTGTTCCTCAGGATACTGATATCCACTCCATTAATAACACCCATCTCAGCTCCTATTCTCCCCAATATAGTGCTGAATACATCCCTCCTCTTTCTTAAGAGTGCCTAAATAGTTAAGGGTAAAATGTGCATTCAAACAATTATGCTTTTTAGTGTCTAAAAACAGTGTGCCAACCTGCAATTTATTTATTTTATGCAAAAAGGAAGTGTTATCATGTTCCGACAGAACATCACAACACTTCCTTTTTGCATGAAATGCTCGTTTTTACTGCCTAAATGTGAGTACCCTATTTTACTTAATAAAAACAGTTTGTACATACGGTATCACACTATTTGGGACCTTGTCTCTCCTGCATATGGTGTAATCATTGGAAGCACCTCCAGGATTATAGTAGGATGGATAACTGCCAGAGTGCTGCACAGTGACACACACTGTGAATGCTTTAAACCCCAGGAGGGGGTGAAGTATCCGGTGAGTGCGGGCCACATAAGAGCACTGTTTGAGGTGGTCACTGAGTGCAACATTGGAACAGAAGTTCACTTGGCATAAGCACAATTGAATTGTGACACAGAGAGCACAGCAATTCACCTATTGATTCAGCACATGTATTAATACTTGAGCATTTTGTACTAAATTCTTATTTATATCTAATTTTTTATTTGTTTAATTCACATTTTATGCACATCCTTTCATTGCACAAATTGCAAGTTGGCACACTGTTTTTAGACACTAAAAAGCATAATTTTTCAAATGCACATTTTACCATTCACTATTTAGGCACTCTTAAGGTAGCGCCACTCCTACATTCATACCCTATTCAATCTATTATTCCATCCAGGTGGAATAAATTACGTAGAGGCAGCTACCTGTAGGGGGTGTCAAAACTCCACATATATTGTACATTGCCACTTTATTCATTTTTTATTTTTACTTCCACTGTGCGGATTCATTTATTTTTCTCATCCCTCCTCTTTTGGTTACTCCTCAGAAATAAGCGTTCTGCATGAACCTCATTCTTTGTTCACACATCTCTGGGAGTAAGCCACTGGTACAATGACCGCACTTGATTCAGTGTATAATATGTAATAGGTTTTTATGAACCACTGTGAGATGCTGAAGCGCCCTGTGGTGAAGGCATACTGTACCCTGGTAGCCAGCGTTGGTTCCCCCTTTCTCTAACAAGGCATGTTTCTGTGTGTAGTCACTGGCGTTACCTGTGCAAGGTTCAACCAGGCATATCTCCCCCATATCCAGTCCTGGTGTCCCACTTGTCCAGTAACTGAGAACCTCTCTGTAGGACTGCCAAGATTTAGACACCACCCCCACAAAGAACTTTTCACCCCATTGATGTGTCACCTGACACCCTCTAGTCTGACCAACAGACACCTTACTATGCATACTGCACCATATTAATTCAGTTATGCCAATACACGCAACACATTAAAAACATGATTTCCTTCTTTCAATTACTTCCTCTTAAAAAAAAAAAAAACAGGTCTATGGATCGCAACTGCGGAGACTTCTCAGGTTTGAACCCAGGTTTCACTCTTAACTCAGTTAAGAGTTTGGGTTCTATCATCACAGCCTCAGTAAAGTATATGGCGCTTATTCCAGCATAAGCAACAATAAAGTAAATCTTGGTATTAATGGTATAGATCAGGTATAGGGATCGGAGTAGCCGCAGTACTGGGACTGCACACTAGGGGTCAGCCTGACCAGAGAGAGAGCTCAGTGGTACTGGTATAGTACAGACAGGACTGGGTTCCTTATAGACAAAATAGTCTACACAACATAGTTCATTGGTTAATACTGATAGTTACTGACATCATTGGCAGAGCATGATGGTGAGTACATCTGTAGAGGGGTTAAGTGTATCTGCGTACTGAGTAACCTTGAGGTGCAATCCTCATAACATGAATATCCTAGTAGTGAACACAGGCATGGATGCGAGCATCAGGCATGGTGAACAGTGCTTAGTAATTTGTATCTATAGCAGTGAGCATAACATGAGAGCTGTAGTTCAGGATTAGGGAACTCCAAAGTACTTGATAAGGTTAGCAATAAACTCAGGCATGGAAGCAAAGCGTCAAGCATGGAGAGTGGTGCATATGATTGGCATCTATAGCAGTAAGCATAACATGAGAGCTGTAGTTCAGGATTTAGGGAAACTCCATAGTACTTGATAGGAATAGCAATAAACTCAGGCATGGAAGCAAAGCAATAGGCATGGAGAGCAGTGCATAGTAATTGGTATCTATAGCTATGAACTTTAACATGAGAGCTGTAGTTGAGACTTTAGAAGTACTCCATAGCACTTGATAGACTTAGCAGTGAACATAAACTTGGAAGCAAGCGACTAGCATGGAGAGCAGTGCATAGTAATTGGCATCTATAGCAATGAACTTTAACATGAGAGCTGTAGTTGAGGCTTTAGAAGTACTCCATAGCACTTGATAGACTTAGCAGTGAACATGGAAGGCATGGAAGCAGAGCGACAAGCATGGAGATCTATGCATACTAATTGGTATCTATAGCAGTGAACTTTAACATGAGAGCTGTAGCTGAGACTTTAGAAGGACTCCATAGCACTATGAATATCATTAAACTCAGGCATAGAAGCAAGGCGACAGGTATGCAGAGCAGTGCAAAGTAAATGGTTTCTATAGCAAAGTACTTGCGGGTTAGAGATAGCTGGGCATGAATGAGCGTCCTGGGAGCCTGGACCTGGTTGATGTGAACGGTGGCGCCATGCAAGGAATTCTGATGGTCCAGTTCAGGAAGCTGGGAGCTGAAAGCAGGTGAGCCTGGAAGCCCAGCTAACAGTGGCGTTCTGTCAGCAATAGAGGAACGCCATACTGTCAGTGCTGGGGGTTTAAATAGGCCGCACTAGAGCGGACCAGGAAGTACCACTAGGTGGCGCACCTCCGCAACCATCGTGGAGCGCAAGGCTGCAGGAAGTGAGAGGAACTTCAGAAAGACGGATGTCAGTTGTAAGGGAAAGAACCAGCTATAGTTGAACTTAGTGCAGAGTTATTAGGGAGGCGTTACACATACTGAGCACTCGTGGTGGAAGACCTAGAAGTTTTATCTTAGAGCATTCCGTTTTGGTGTTGGGATTTATTCACTTATGAACTTTGTGCTTGCTTATTTTTTTTTTTTTTAATAAACATTTTTATTGAAGATTTTCAGCAATACAGCAAAATCCATGAACATAAATACATTGTTCATGTCTCAAATCACGTCTTAACAGGGTCTTATAATAATAATTACTTATAAAGGTACATGTATATATATGTATATCACATGAAACAGGTCAAAGAAACAACATATATGCATGGATCATAGTCCATGAACCAGTATCAGAATGTAAGCCGTAAATCCCCCGCTAACCGAGGAGTTCGAAACCTCATTAGTTCCCATTCTTTGTATGTGAAAGAGGCTCCCCTCTGCCCTACCCACCCCTAATCGGGGACAATCTGTGGGCAGCGCAGAGAGGAGAGTGGTGAAGGTCGAGGTAGGATAGATTTAACTTAGCCCTTTCCCATCCTACCCCTTGAGAAGAGCCAGGTCGGACACAGTGTCCAGAGAGGGGGTTTACATCCCTGTGCGGGGAAGAGGGGGGGGGGGGTGGGGGAGATGGGAAGTACACAGGGGTGGAGGAGTGTCTGATTGTTAGGTCGATGGGTAAATCTGATCTCAGATGTTATGCTAGGATTTTCTTGGGCACTAAAAAGTACTTATGTAGGGGGATTTCTATATAGAGTCCAACAAGACCATGTTTGTCTGTATTTCTCGTGTGTATCCTTAGATTGGTGGATAAGGCGCTCCATTTCTTCTACCCTGTCAACACGTGTATGCCATTCTTCAATTGTTGGAATAGTTTTAGACTTCCAGTATATGGGGATACATTGGGTGGCTGCATTTATTAAGTGAGGAATTAATGATCTTCGGTATTGTACTCTTGGTATGGGGGTGTGATGTAGCAGGAATTGCGCTGGGGCCAGGTTTATTGGTATAGTTGTAATTTGTATGATGCGTTCATGTACAACCTTCCAAAACTGGACTAATAGAGGGCATTCCCACCAAATGTGAAGAAATGAGCCTTCCGCCCCATCACACCTCCAGCAAGAAGGGGAAACTGCCGGAAAGATTTTGTGAAGCTTTTCTGGTGTTCGGTACCACCTGGTGCAGAGTTTATATCGGTTTTCTTGTGCGGAGACATTAACAGTTCCTTTATGTGTGTGTTCCCATATAGTGTTCCAGTCTTCGTCAGAAAGGGACATGGAGAGATCCTTGTCCCAGGCTGAGCGAATGTTTGAGGAAGGGGACGATTTTGGGGTTAGTAATGAGTGTAGTATAGAAATCAGATGTCGCTTTGGTTCTCCCGCAGTGCATATTTGTTCTAAGGGTGAGAGATCTCTGCACCATTTCGAATGAGATTGAGTGGGACCCAAAAAATGTTTAAGTTGGAGGTATTTAAAAACAGACATGTTCACCTGAGGGAAAGCTTTTGTTAATTCAGGGTAGGTTAATAGGTCTCCATTGTGGAAGAATTGATGCGCTCTAATGGCTTGGGAGATGGTGCCCGTCACAGGATGTTTGTAGGTTATATTTGGAATGAAATCTGGATTGTGTGATAGGGGTGTCAACGGTCCCGGGGAGGGAATTATTTTCAGGGTTCGACATGTCGTCTTGAAATTCTGAAGTGTAGGACCTATTAAAGGGTGGTTAAGGCAATCAGAAGGGATCGAGCGCTGATCTATCCATGGCAAATGGGTAATTGGGAAGGAGAGGAATGCATTTTCCAAGGCAATCCAGTCCTTGTTTCCAGTGTGGAGATGCCAATCTACGAGTCTAGTGAGTAAGCAAGATTTGTGGTATAGGGCAAGATCGGGTATACCCAGGCCCCCCTTGTGCTTTGGTTGAGACAGTTTATCCCAGCTCAGTCTGGGTGCTTGGCCAGCCCAAAGAAATGTTCTACAGTGCCTTTTGAATGTTGAAAAGAAGGCCTGTGGGATCATGATTGGAACCGCTTGGAGAAGATATAAGATTCTTGGAAGGATATTCATCTTAAGGATTGCTGATCTACCAAACCACGAAAATCTACCATTGTTCCAGTCCACTAGGTCAGTTTTAATGGTTGAGAGAAGTGGTAGAAAATTTAGTGAGAATAGCTTACCGAGATCTTTGGGAATTTTAATGCCTAAGTATGTGAAATAATCAGACTCCCATTTGAATGGAAAGTTTTGTTTACATAGATCCACTACTGGGGTTGGAAGAGAAATATTAAGAGCTATCGATTTGTCAAAATTAATTTGTAAATTGGCTAAAATGTTAAACAGTTTAAAGTCCTTCAAGAGATTGGGGATTGTAGTTATTGGATCCGAAAGGAATAGCAGGACATCATCAGCGTAAGCCGCTGTCTTGTAATGCTTTCCCCGGATCTCAATACCCTTGATCGCATCGTTCGCCCTAAGTTTTCTAAGAAAGGGTTCCATCGAAAGGATGAAGATGAGGGGAGATAAGGGACAACCCTGACGGGTTCCATTGGCGATGGAGAAGGCGTCCGATAGGTGGCCATTTACCCTAACCCGGGCCGTGGGACCAGAGTACAGCAGTTGGATCATCTGGGTGAGACGCGGTGGTAATCCCATTTTAGTCAGGACCGCCTGCAAAAAATCCCAGGCCACTCTATCGAACGCCTTCTCAGCATCCAAAGACAGAAAAAAACCACTCTTTTTTGTGGAGGACAACCAGTGATGAATGTTGAGAGCTTTTATAGTATTGTCCCTGGCCTCTCTGCCAGGAACAAAGCCGACTTGATCAGTTGTGATAAGATTGGGGATCAGTGGGAGAATACGGTTGGAGAGTATTTTGGCATACAATTTGATATCGACATTTAGTAGTGAAATCGGTCTATAATTGGTGACAAGCGTGGCATCTTTGCCAGATTTGGGGATCAGGGAAATATGGGCCTCTAACAAGTCTTTTGTGTGTGAAGGGGAGTCCGGAAGGGTGTTAAAGGTGGAGAGAAAGTGGGGGGATAATGCGTCAGAGAATGTCTTGTAATAACTTAGTGGCAGACCGTCTGGGCCGGGACTTTTCCCCGGTTTAAGTTGGCTTATTGCTAATAAGACTTCTTCCACAGTGATTGGGGCCCCTAGGTCGGCGATGTCGTCAGGGGCGGTATATGTTGGGCAATATTCCGATAGGAACTCCTCTATCAAGGTCCTTCTATCAGGCGCTGTTTCTTGTTGACGGGATTTTTGTAGATTATATAACCCAGAATAATATCTGACAAATTGATCTGCTATTCCATTGTTAGTAACTATGGACTCCCCGGAGATGGCCGTGATATTGTTAATGGTATGGGATGCCTTTTTTTTTTGTAAAGCAGCTGCTAAAAGTTTACCCGACTTATTCCCATATTCATAGAAAAGTTTACTTGTCAGTGTATGTTTACGGGCGAGTCTTTTCTTGATTTCGCCAAGGAGTTCTTCACGGGCTTTAACTAGCTCATCGTGTGTTTGGGTAGCTAATGTTCGTTTGTGTGTTAGTTCCAGGGCCTTAATTTTCCCTGATAGCTCTAAAATGCGCGCTTTCCGTGCCTTGGCTCTCTTTGCCATAATTGAGATAAAATGTCCTCGGACCACACATTTATGGGCGGCCCAGACAAAGGGAGCAGACGTGTCTTCAGTTATGTTTTCCGCGAAATAATTAGAAAGGACCTTAGATATATCAGAGGTGTGATTATTGTCTAGCAAGATAGAGTCATCCAGTCTCCAAATGGACGATCTGGGACGACTCGTAGGGATCGATAGTAAAATAGTGATCTGACAATAGCATTGGGTCGATAGTGGCGTTTACTAGGGCGGTAAGATCGTTTTGTGAGAGGAAAAAGTGGTCTATCCGTGAGTATTTTTTATGCAGTGGTGAGAAGTATGTGAAATCCTTCACGTTTGGATGGAGTGTTCTCCAAGTGTCGTGAAGGGATAAAGTAGAGAGGGCGGACTTAATGGCTTTCAGAGCACTGAATTTTAGACAGGTAGAGCCATTGGATGTGTCAAGGTCTGGTTGTAGGGGGACATTGAAATCCCCGCCTAAAATGAGGGTACCTCTTTGGAAGGATGTAAGTTGATAAAGGGTCGAACGGAAAAAGGGAACTTGTTTTGTGTTGGGGGCATAAATATTCGCTATTGTGTACATCACATTGTGTATGGTACCCCGCAGGAATATGTATCGTCCCTGAGGGTCCCTCTGAGTATCTAGGATTTCAAAAGGACAGTGTCGAGAAATTAATACCGACACTCCCTTGGATTTTGCCTTATTATTGGGGGCGTGAAACACCAGTGGGAAGTTTCTATCAGTTAATTTGGGTATTGTATCTGCACGAAAATGTGTCTCTTGGAGGAAGGCTATGTGTACTTTTTCTTTTTGTAGTAGAAAGAGTAGACGAGACCGTTTTTCGGGAGTATTCAATCCCCTGATATTCAGGGAATATATTTTAATGCGACTCAGAGGTCCCGCTTTCTGTGCAGGGGGTAAGGGGGGTGATACCGGGATCATGTCTGCAGCGCACTAAATCTGATGGGAAAAGGAGAGGAACTGTGTTAGGCAAGGGGCAGGATGGGAAGTATACCGCCCTCAGGTGCGGTCAACAATGGCAAGTACAATGTTGGTAGAGCGGGCCGGGCGACCCGTAAGTTTTAGATACCGATTAAGTGGTGAAGAGTAATTCACTCACTTACTATTTACAAGGAACAATCGGAAAATTACAGTGGGTGCGAGACCCCCGGGACCCCACCACAATCCCAAGAGCACCCACACACCCCTGTTGCGGGGTCAGCCAAGCCAGCCAAGGGGAGAGAAACACAATTACTGAAGTTTTACCTATGAGTTTCTAGCAAGATTTTTAAACAAGTAAATAAATGTAACCAGTATTAGCCAAGCCACCTCAGAGTGGATTCAGACTGAGAGAAGACAGGGAGCTTATTAAAGATGTAATAGGTACCAATTTTGTTAGTGACCTAAGGCAGATCACAGTCAGTAGTTAATTTTGGATCGAAAGGGGTTTCTCAGTGTGAATCTCACATTCTGATCAATGCAAAGAAAGAAAACTTTTTCTTATCCCATAAGGAAGTGTAATCAAGAGAACCTGTTTAACAATTAGAAAATACTATATAGTCGCTAATAACATTGAAAGTGATCCATTTCAAGACTACAACTTAACCGGGCCTGTTCTGCAGTCTCCCATGCGGGAGAAATGCCAGTGGTGCGGATATGCTGCCGAACACACCCGGTCAAAACTGTTTACCTGTTACCGTCGATACTCCAGGGTCTCGGGGAAGCAGTGACGAGATAGAAGGGAGGAGAGGGGCCCGAGAAACCCTGGGTCTCTGTTAACACAGGTATGAGAACCTAACTGTGATTGGTTTTGGGTTTGAAGTAGAATACTAAAGTCACACTACCCCAGTGTAGTGAAGGACAAAATGACTCAAACAATGGAGGACGAGATGGCAGTCCAATGTTCTTTGGTTGAGATACATCTTAAGTGACCCTAAAGCAAGATCTGTGGTCAGGAATTTTCCACTGTCGACCCCAGAGGGAAGATTATGTAGTTAGGCCCCGTAACACCAGGTAGTGTGAAAAAAAAAAAAAAAAAAAAAACTTTGTGATCTAAGTGAGCAGGAGAGAGGTATCTCTCAGTATCGGGGACAACGATGAGGGGTGAACTTGGTAGGGCAACGGGGAAAACTTTCCCATTAAGAACTCAAGAGAAAGGGGTAAAACGAAGCATGTCAACAAGCAATTGATGAAACTATCAGGGGCTGTTGTATGATCTAGATCAGTGTCAAGTCCATTACTCGTTCTGATCTCTTCTGGCCCTCCTGGCCTCCGGTGGGGTAATTTGGTCTTGTTCTCGTCTTACTCCAGAAGAGTTCTGAGGGGTTCTTGAGTTAGAGGGAGATCTCATCCTGCGGAACCTGGTGGCTTGGGTTTCCATGGGTGTTTCAGGTGGTTTCCCTCTTCTCCCAACTGACCGGCGGTAGGGTGCGTACCAGTCAGGCACTGAAATCGGTGGCAGGCCTAGTGTTTCACAGAACCTGGGCAGGTCCTCCGGCACTCTCAAAGAGGCATTGCGACCTTGGTTTGAGGCTGCCAAACAGAAGGGGAATTTCCATTTATACCTAATGTCTTTTGACCGCAGCACCTCCAGCAATGGTTTAAGATCGCGCCTATGTTGCAGGGTGATTCCTGAAAGGTCTTGGTATAATTGGACCGGGGTTTCACCGCAGTACAGTCTCTGACCCCTGGCCCTACTCAGGATTTCTTCTTTTAGTTTGAAATTAGTCATACAACATATTATGTCCCTAGGGGGGTCTGTATCTCTGCCCCTTGGGCGCAGGGCACGGTGTATTCTCTCAAAATCGATGAAGGTTTGAGGGGGTTTACCTAGAATCGAATTGAGAAGGGAGGTGACTTCTTTTTGGATTTGCTCTCCCTCAATTACCTCAGGCATACCTCTCACGCGAAGATTCCGGCGTCGGCCTCTGTTGTCTAAATCTTTCAGCTGTCGATTCACTTCCCTCAGCTGGAGGGTATTGTCATCTATCTTTCTGGTGGATTTTTGTAGAATTACTTCGTGTTCATCCGTTATCTGTTCAGTAACTGACACCCTATCGGCAAGAGAGCGCAGGTCTATGCGGAGTTCTGCTATTGCTGCGGCAAGGGTGTCCTTGATATCTGCCGCTACTGCTCTTAAGTCAAGTAAATTAATTTGTTGTGTTCCAGCACTCCCGGTGCCCGCCATAGCCCCCATTGCTTGAGAGGATATCTCTGGTTCTGGAGCTGTCAGCACAATTTCTGTGGGAGAGTGTGAAGGTGCTTGAGATGTACTCTGAGTACGACCCCGGCGGGTGGGTGCCATGCTCTCTTGGGAAATGCGATGTTGATCCGTGATGCTATGTCCTGCTACTCCAGTGTGTTCTCTGGGAGACCGGTAACGAGATGCCGAAGAATGGCGTGATGAGGTTCCCATACTCGCCGGTACCCGAGTGGAGACGGAAAAGGACAACAGAATTACTTTCTTTTTCCCCGGGCAGTCTGTACTTTTGTATACTGCAGTTTCTCCTTACGGTATGTTGCAAGGGGGTATATTGCTGTTTGGCAGTGAGGATATTGAGTTTACTCAAGGATATTATCGGCCACCAATGGGTTGTCCAAGCGGGCTGACAGAATTTGCGGATTTGCCCACCCTTTCATGCCATGCGTGGCGTATTGCAATTAAAGTTCTTCCCCTGCCTTCCTTTCAGAATGGTTGGTGGGTTAATAGGGGGTCTGAGGTGCCGGGCAAAGAGAGCAGAAAAGTATCTCCAGGAGGAACTTAATGTTCAACTGTATAGGGTGAGGGCCGGGATTGCGGACCAGCAGGCATTTCCTCCAAGGGGGGTGATGTCTTGACCATGTCCCCAAACCCCTCTGATCCCCACTTCTAGGGATATTGTGGTGAAAGACCGTCAGCAGTGTTAAATGTGTTCCTCAGAAGCCTCCACAGGGAGGACCAATATGGCCGCCGACACCGGGTGTGTATGCCTAACTCAGGGGCTTGCAGGTAAGTATTACCTGGTGCTGAGGGCGTCCTCGGGCTGTGCGGTCCCCGGTCCACTAGGTAGTGGGGTGTTCAGGAGCAGGTGAGCACTGAAAACTCTGCTGGGAGCCTTCACTGAGGGGACCAAGATGGCCGCTGCGTCAGACTGGGGGCCGATGCGGCCTATCGGCGGGTCCGTGAGGTAATGGCCGTCGTTCGGTGGTGTCCCCCCAGACAGCGCGGTGCTCGGTCAGGCTGAGGAGGGATGTTGAAGAGCACTGGGGGTCCGTTTGGGTCGTGCGGCTCCAACTCCGGAGGTGACAAGATGGCCGCGGCTCCGTGACTAGGCCGAAGCCGCGGTCTTTCCTGAGGTGCGTCCCCGGGACCGGGGAATTCGTCTACGGTGGCCGCAAAAAGCACTTTTTTTGTGCAATACGTGACACGTCCGTAGGCAGAGGGGTCCTCTCAGGCTCGCAGGGTGGTTTCCTGGCACTTTGGAGGCAGGATGCTGTCGTGAAAGCTGATGTGCTTTCTGAGGCGGCAGGAGCTTAGAGGTTAGGCGTCCATACTCTCCGCCGGCTTGGCCACGCCCCCGTGCTTGCTTATTTTTTCATTAATGTGCACATTTAAGTTTAATGCAATTTTCTTTGTGCTAGTTTTTTACATGAACATGTATAGCGCCTTATTCTTTATTTTATAATTTTACACAATTTAGTGATTTGTTCACTTTAAAGGGGGCAGCTGTTTGGTTATATGTTCTTATCCCCAAAAGGCTCCATTTTTTTGGTATACATTTTTTCATTCTTTGGGGATGTGCCTGAACAGCAATTGTTAATAGCTTCATTTGGTATAGGGAAAAAAAAAAAAAAAAGGATTCACTTACCCAGTTCTCTGCCCTGCAGCAAGATCAGTCCCTGCAGCTTCTTTTCCACCATGCTTTTAGCAGTCTAGGATCCTGACCTCATCAGGACAAAAGCAGAGTCCATGGCTCTGCCATGGACATCATGATGCCAGGGACAGTACACTGGCGAAAGCGTAGGGGACCAGAGGATCAGGTAAGTAAAACCTTTTCTCCTCTACCCTTGACAATATGAGCTATTAACCCCTATGGTGCAGTTGCAGCCCTACTGCAAGGGATAATTTTTCAGTTGCCCAAAGTTGGGATTTGAGTAACTGTTAGGCCCCGTACACACGACCGAGTTTCTCGGCAGAATTCAGCCAGAAACTCGGTCGGAGCTGTATTCTGCCGAGAAACCCGGCCGTGTCTACACTTTCGGCCGAGGAAGCCGACGAGGATCTCGGTGAGGAAATAGAGAACATGTTCTCTATTTCCTCGTTGTTCAATGGGAAATTTCGGCTTGCCGAGATCCTCGGCGGCTTCACAAGGAACTCGACGAGCAAACCGATGTGTTTTGCCCGTCGAGTTCCTCGGACGTGTGTACGGGGGCCTTACTTTATGGTATAGACCAGGGGTCCTCAAACTTTTTAAACAGTCTACTTCACTGTCCATCAGACTGTTGGGGTCCGGATCAATGCAGCCTCTCCAGTGCCCATCAATGCAGCTAGTCTTTCCAGTGCCCAGCAATGCAGACAGCTTTACCAGTGCCGAGCAGTGGTCTGGGTAAATGGCCCTGGATGTAGTTTGGGGACCCCTGGTATAGATCATAGGTTATTATACATAAAGCAAAAAGGTGGTCCAACAAAATAATGAGGGGTGATCCTTTTTCCAAATCAGTGATTCTGTTTTTGAATTTTCTGACTTGTTGGCGGTATATCTTTATCTTGGGTGTTATAAGTTGCACTAGTAAATACAGCTAGTGAATAGAAAGACTGTGTCTTAATTTCAGGCGGCAAAGGAACAAAATGTGATTATTTTAAAAGGGGGGGGGGGTGATTCTTTTCTAAACCCACCATACTGTCTGCCTGACAATATAACAATTTGACCAACTTACCCATAATTATCTTGCTTAAAGGCTGCCTTGGGGTGCACGATCTGTGTGCATGTCCGTAATCAATGTCTTTCAAAAAGGCAGTCAGCACCTCCAATCTAACAAATAAACAAACTTTAATTCTGGAAATAAAATCATCACAAACTGTTGTAGTAAAATCATGCTCAAGCCAAATAACACATTTAGATCTTTACCAGTTTATTAAAAAAAAATGCATACTTGAACATTGAAAGTGATACAATCAGAATTGACAAGGCCAGCAAGTAATAGTATTATGGAATGCCAGCTTATTATGTGATTTTTTTCACACATTTACAAAGGTGCCAAATAGACCTGAATTGTGTAAATGGCCCCAGCTCTAGTGTCATGTGCTGATATCGCAGCAGGATAGTCTGCCGCAGTCCAGTATCAAAAATACAATTTTGTAGGGCTTGTTGAACCCCAAGTAGGGCCACAACAGTATTAGGTTCATATATTACAGTACATCTTTTTCTTCAACATTCAAAACTGTATGTTTTGTAATGCCGATATTCTCCAATGTAAAATCTTTTCTCGGTTCAAGATAAGATTTAGGAATTGATGTGCAAATTGTATAAAATACAGGATGGTATCCAATTTTCATCATCCAGTCCAACAATACCTGCAAAATAAAAACCATAGAAAGTCTGTTGCAATTTGTAAAACACAACTATCACAAAAAATGTCCACGTTTCTGTCATTTATACAGTGAAAGATGACTGCTATCTGCAAACTGACAATTCCATATTCAAGTCAAGGAACCCAGAGAAACACACATCTTTTTCTTGTGCTTTTGCCAATGCCATGGATTGAATGTTGTTGAGGGACACCAGTTCCTTTCTCTTCTCCTATATGGTTTCTCTAAATAGAACTGTACAGGCATTGAACTTGCTGCTGTGTTTTTCTTGGTCATTCTTTAGGGGCAATGGGTTTTCTGTATCGACTTAAGAATGCAGCTATTGTATCTGATTCTTCTGGCTGTGGATTGTTATTCTCCAGGAATGAGTCAGATCTGTACAGATTATTCATAAAGAATTGATGTAGAAAAATAGAAGTGACGGCAGAAGAAAAGGATGTATAGATCTATGTGTTTCCCAAGCATGGTTGAATCCACTTACTGTTGATTAAGGCACAACTACTTATTCGCTAAAATAATACTTCATAGTGTTAGTTTTGAACCTTCTTCCTGCTAGCTTGAGGTCATATCCTGTGTTCTTAATTTTAACTTCATATTGATTTATATCACCCCTTTGCCTTCTTTCCTCCAAACAGTACATATTAAGTTCCTGAAGTCTTTCCTGATATTTTATGCCTCAGACCTTTCACCTATTTTGTTGTTTGTCTCTGGACTTGTTCTATCTTATCTTTTTGTAGGTGAGACCTCCAGAACTAAACACAGTGGGGTTGATTTACTGTAACTGGAGTGTGGCTTTGCATAAAAACCAATCAGCTTCCTTTTTTTTTTGGTCAAACCTTAAATTTAGAAGCCGATTGGCTACCATGCAGAGCTGCACCAGATTTTGCACTCTCCAATTTTAGTATATCAACCCCAGAATTCTAAATTAGGTCTAACTAAATAGGGGAATCAGGACCTCCTTCCTCCTGCTGGTGACCTGTCTAGTAATGCATCCTTAAACTCCATTTGCTTTTTCCACTGCATGGCCACACTCTTTGCTTATCTTCTGAAATAAGTACCCCCAAATAGTTTTCCTTTGTAGTGCTGGTCAACACTGCAACCCCGATATTGTACTCAAGTGATTATTTTTCCCTAGGTGCATGATTCTACATCTGGAAACACTGAACTGCGCTTTCCACCACTTTGACCAATTTCCCAGCAATACAAAATCCTGCTCCATGTTAGACACCGCCGGGGATATCAACCCTATTACATAACTTTGTGTCTTCAGCAAAAAAAAAAAAACATACCTTAACCTAAAGTTACATCACTTACAAATAGATTAATTAGAATAGGACCTAGTACAGAGTCTTGTGGTATACCACTAGTATGTATGTAGCTGCATGTATCCGTCAATGTCACTGAAGCAATATATAGCACTGTAGCAGCAGCCCCTGACTAATTATGGATATGTTTCCTGTTTTATGGGCAGCAACAAGTGTGAGCCAGGAAGCTGAGGAAATATTACTGGTTTGAGGTTACCTCAACTGACTGCACAAAGCATAAGACAAAAAGTAAAAAATATATTTTCTGTAGGTTCTTGACAAAGAATGAACTGACAGTCTTTATTCAACACAGTCACCAAATACATTATACATGTAACATATATCCCCAGTTCTATTTTCATGTTAGAATGTATTTAAAGTAGATGTTCTATTCATTACTATGTGGCTAGTACCCACCTACATTATGTGCTGCCGCTCACCACCTTCTTAAGAAATAGGACATGTGCTACAAATATCTGTCAAAGTACATTAAGCAGGTTTATTGAAATTAATGGTATCAGTGTGATTCTGCTATGCTCAGATGTGAACAGAGCCTTATGCCGCGTACACACGATCGGTTTATCTGATGAGAAAAGTCTGATGGACCGTTTTCATCAGACCAAACCGATCGTGTGTGGGCCCCTTCGGTTATTTATCCATAAGTTAAAAAAATAGGAACTTGTTTTAAAATTATCTGATGGATAAAAAACCTATAGAAAAAAACGATCGTCTGTAGGCATGTCCATCGGTTAAAAATCCACGCATGCTCAGAATCAAGTCGACGCATGCTTGGAAGCATTGAACTTCATTTTTTTCAGCACGTCGTTGTGTTTTACGTCACTGCGTTCTGACACAATAGTTTTTTTAACTGATGGTGTGTAGGCACGACTGACCATCAAGACAGCTTAATCGGATAACTGATGGAAAAATCCATCAGACCGCTTTCATCGGATTGACCGATCGTGTGTACAGGGCATTAGGATTACATAGTATGCAGATGATGGGAGCCTTTAAAACATGAAAGAGGAGCCTAAAGCTCTACCTACAGGCTTGAAATTAACAAGAAAATATAATTTGTAATATTTCATATTTATCTGACATAAAAACATTTTTTTTAGTCCTGACAATACTCAAAAAAAATATAAACAAAGCCACTATACATTCCCTTCAACTCTGGGTAATAAATTAGTTCTGGGATCTCAGATCTGTACGATCGTGTATTAGTAGCCAGACATATATGGATCAAACACCATAGTAACTAACATTTGGTTATGTATCAGAGGTTTCTCGCAATACTTACAAGAGAACTGTAAGACTTGTAAAACCGTCTTTTAAAAACACGCCCACTAGGACACCGTAAAGCAATGCTGACCACCTTTAGGAAAGATGACATTACATTAATCCTAGCTAAAAAATTACAACATTTTTTATATTTCAAAATATTCAAGAATGTTACCAAGGTTTGTCAAAATCGAGAGTTTGAGGACTGGAACGGTTATTATTGTAGGGTGTTAAAGCACTACATTTAACGTTGCTGTAAGTGTTATATAATAAAGGACAATTATAATACAGCGCAATGCAGTGGCCGACTATCTCTTTTCATCTCAGTAGTAGGGTCAGTCCAATGAAAACATGATTTTCTTTTTTATCTACACTAATACAATCCATCAGGCTTATTGGGCTGTTTTAGTACAATGCATAGCCCAAGTAACCAATCAAAATATTCTCTCTGGTCGGATAATAATAAATAGGATTCTAGCTGTCTCCTGTTGGTTACAACAGTTTGCACAATATTAGGAGTTATTGCCAGATTAGTCAATGAATGTTATGAGACAGTATTGACAAAATTGGAACTGATCATTTTTAGTTTTCATACTTGCAACAGGCCTTAGCATGTCCAAACTGACCAAACAATTTTGTAAATGTGTATATACTGTATGCACAGCCTAAACTGTTAGATTTGTTTTTGTGTGGTGGATGCCTCACGGCTCCACACACCGCTTCTGCATCTCCTAAAAGACACTGAGACGAAAATGTTTGAAATATAGGCATGGGGAAATAGAATAGCAAGGGGATAGGGTAACCTGTATATTTGGGCAGGGGAGACTTGCTCCTGATGATGTCGGAGTCTCCAGAATTCAAAATTGACAGGATGCTGTCAAGATCCCGAAGGTTAGGGAGATGCTATGGTTAAGATGTAATTGTCTGAATAGAGAAAGGTGTTCCAGTAGAATTACCTACGCTTTAATGCTTTCTCTTTGCATCTGCGGAATCATGCGAAAGATCCAGATATCTGCTTTTCAAGACTCAAATTAATCTTATTTGGCAGTGGAAGAAAAAAACATTTATACAGTGATCAGTGCTAAAAATAGCCACTGATTACTGTATAAATTAGACTGGCAACAAAGGGGTTAACACTGGGGGGCGATCAAGGGGTTAAGTGTTCCCTAGGGAGGTGTTTCTAACAGCGGGGGAGTGTACTAACTGGGGGTAGAGGGAGATTACTGTTCCTGATCACTAGGAACAGACGATCTCTCTCTACTCCCCTGTCAGAATGGGGATCTGTTTGTTTATATTTACAGATCCCTGTTCTGGCTCTCTGCGCATTGGCTCCGGTGACGCAGCCGTGCCTTCTATTGCTTATAAAGCTGTCAATGTACACCTACGGCGATTCACACAGCCATGCAAACCTGCCGCAGTATGACGACAGCTGGTCGGCAAGCAGTTAATCTGTTCTGTACGACAGCTGCTGATGCAGGAAACATGAAATCCATAGTTTTCCCAAAACGGGGACTGATTGGTGGTAGCATGAACAGAATTATTGTATGCAAATTCGACACAAAAGAGCAAGGCTACCCAGCTATCTTGAGCAAGTGGGGGGAGAGGGGAAGAGAGAGAGAGAGAGAGAGAGAGGCAGAGAGAGAGAGAGAGAAGGGTCAAGAGAGAAGGGGCCGAGAGAGAGAGAAGGGGCAGAGAGAGAAGGGGGGGGAGAGAGAGAGAGAGAGAGAAAGAAGGGGGAAAAGAGAGAAGGGGGCAGAGAGAGAAGAGGGCAGAGAGAGAGGGGGGCGGGGCAGAGAGAGAGGGGGCAGAGAGAGAGAGAGGGGAGCAGAGAGAGAGGGGGACAGAGAGAGAGAGAGAGAAGGGGCACAAAGAGAGAGAAGGGGGCAGAGAGAGAGAAAAAGACAGAGAAGGGGCAAAGAGAGAAGGAGGGGCAAAGAGAGAGGGGCAAAGAGAAAGAGAGAGAGGGGCAGAGAGAGGGAGAGGGGGGCAGAGAGAGGGAGAGGGGGCAGAGAGAGGGAAGGGCAGAGAGAGAGAGGGGGCAGAGAGGCAGAGAGAAAGGGGGGAAGAGAGACTGAAAGAGAGAAGGGGCAGAGAGAGAGAGAGGGGGCAGAGAGAAAGAGAGAAGGGGCAGAGAGAAAGAGAGAAGGGGCAGAGAGAGAGAGAGAGAGAAGGGGCAGAGAGAGAGAGAAGGGGCAGAGAGAGCGAGAAGGGGCAGAGAGAGCGAGAAGGGGCAGAGAGAGAGAAGGGGCAGAGAGGCAGAGAGAGGGGTCCGGGTCTGGTCAGTGCTCAACTCACTCAATTGAATGGTCTGCGGGGGGCTTTAATGTGGCTGTCGGTTGCTTGTTTAATCTTCCCGCTCCCTCTTGCTCTTCATGGATGCAACGCATGGGCAGGGAGAGAGGGACGGAAGCAGTGTGTATCACAAACTGGCTGAGGAGCAGTGTGCAAATCCCCTCTTCTAGGGCATCTGCATCGAGCCGGCTGTCACCCGCTGCCCACACAGAGATGATCCAGAGGATGGAGCGACTCCTGTCCCCGCCGACCAGCCTGACCTTTCAGTAACCTATCAAAGCGGCAAAGGAAGTGCTCTGTGCTACAGGTGGTGGGTGACACCGGCAGTAAAACACTAAAGCACCCAGCAAGCTTCCACCATCCCAGCCCAGTTCACCCCCGAATTGCCACCTCGGCCTATGGTAGGGCCGGCAGTACAGCAGTGCTTAAAAGAATGGCTGCACTGTGTCCATGGCTGTGCCCTCATGAGTACATGACTCTCCTCTGTACATAGCCCTACTCTGTACATGGATGTGCCCTGCTCTGTACATGGCTCTCCCCAGTACCTGGCTGTGCCCCCTGTGTAGGTAGGTATAGGCTTGCGTACATGGCTGTGCCTTCCTGTGTAGGTAGGTATCGGCCTGTGTACATGGCTGTGCCCCCCTGTGTAAGTAGGTATGAAGGTGACTTACCCCTCACATCGTCTACCTGCAGTACAGGCCCCCGGCTCAGGCCTCCTCTCAGTAGCAGTACATATGCCCGCATTTATATTTATATTTATTATTTTTCTCGTTAATTGATCTATCTCCTTGCGTCCAGTAAATTCAATATAGAATATGACTCATCATTTATTTTATTATAATTAATTATTTATTATAATTAATTTCTATTATTATTATTAATTTTAAAATTAAATTTGTTCATATAATTATCTTCCCGATCCCCTTTTTGTCCACTCCTTACCCTTTTTTCCCCCTTTTTAGCGGTTATATTCATACATATCTATCGTGTAATTGTGTACAGATTTACAAGACTGTATAAGTTTATAGATAAATATACGTTTTTCATCTCACGTTTAATATTAATTTGTAAATTTAATTTGTTTGTTCGAATCATTTACACCCATTCTCCATATCTTTAGTTCGGGTTGTCTCAATTAAGCTGATTTCTGTCAATTAAGCAGAGCGCTTTTAAGTCCCGTGTCCCTGTTTCCTTCTCACACTTGATAAAGGAGCGTGCATGCCCATTGTGAGCTTGGTGCATGCTCTGAAACGCGTTGTGCTTCTTTCCCTGTGGTTCTTCCCCTCACCTTGCTGACGTCACACGCTAGTCGGCGTCCTCACAGCACGAAGCTCCGCCAGTCTGTCCCGGACTTTAAGATCTACGATCGGGACCCCTTCCATCAGACATCGCAGTGTCTCTGCCTGGTCATCTTACAGCTTAAGATGGCATCTGTTTGCAGGATCCACAGCGTGACAGACTCAGCAGGCTTCGTTTTTCTCCATCTCCCGGGGTGCTTGTTATCCATTGCTTAAATGTAAGTGTGGAATTACATGTTGCTGCCTTAATTAAATATTTGCACTCAGAGGCGCTTTCTTTTTGTATTTTTCCTCTCAGTAGCAGGACCACCATAGTAACAGATGATTAGCAGGGCCATGTCCTCTCTGTATGTCGGCCTATTTCCCTCAGCCAAGCGGCTCTCACTCCACATCCATCTCCTCAATGGTAGCAAACTGTAGGTGAAAGATGACTGCTATCTGCAAACTGACAATTCCATATTCAAGTCAAGGAACCCAGAGAAACACACATCTTTTTCTTGTGCTTTTGCCAATGCCATGGATTGAATGTTGTTGAGGGACACCAGTTCCTTTCTCTTCTCCTATATGGTTTCTCTAAATAGAACTGTACAGGCATAGAGAGAGAGAGAGAGAGAGAGAGAGGCAGAGAGAGAGAGAGAGAAGGGTCAAGAGAGAAGGGGCCGAGAGAGAGAGAAGGGGCAGAGAGAGAAGGGGGGGAGAGAGAGAGAGAGAGAGAAAGAAGGGGGAAAAGAGAGAAGGGGGCAGAGAGAGAAGAGGGCAGAGAGAGAGGGGGGCGGGGCAGAGAGAGAGGGGGCAGAGAGAGAGAGAGGGGAGCAGAGAGAGAGGGGGACAGAGAGAGAGAGAGAGAAGGGGCACAAAGAGAGAGAAGGGGGCAGAGAGAGAGAAAAAGACAGAGAAGGGGCAAAGAGAGAAGGAGGGGCAAAGAGAGAGGGGCAAAGAGAAAGAGAGAGAGGGGCAGAGAGAGGGAGAGGGGGGCAGAGAGAGGGAGAGGGGGCAGAGAGAGGGAAGGGCAGAGAGAGAGAGGGGGCAGAGAGGCAGAGAGAAAGGGGGGAAGAGAGACTGAAAGAGAGAAGGGGCAGAGAGAGAGAGAGGGGGCAGAGAGAAAGAGAGAAGGGGCAGAGAGAAAGAGAGAAGGGGCAGAGAGAGAGAGAGAGAGAAGGGGCAGAGAGAGAGAGAAGGGGCAGAGAGAGCGAGAAGGGGCAGAGAGAGCGAGAAGGGGCAGAGAGAGAGAAGGGGCAGAGAGGCAGAGAGAGGGGTCCGGGTCTGGTCAGTGCTCAACTCACTCAATTGAATGGTCTGCGGGGGGCTTTAATGTGGCTGTCGGTTGCTTGTTTAATCTTCCCGCTCCCTCTTGCTCTTCATGGATGCAACGCATGGGCAGGGAGAGAGGGACGGAAGCAGTGTGTATCACAAGCTGGCTGAGGAGCAGTGTGCAAATCCCCTCTTCTAGGGCATCTGCATCGAGCCGGCTGTCACCCGCTGCCCACACAGAGATGATCCAGAGGATGGAGCGACTCCTGTCCCCGCCGACCAGCCTGACCTTTCAGTAACCTATCAAAGCGGCAAAGGAAGTGCTCTGTGCTACAGGTGGTGGGTGACACCGGCAGTAAAACACTAAAGCACCCAGCAAGCTTCCACCATCCCAGCCCAGTTCACCCCCGAATTGCCACCTCGGCCTATGGTAGGGCCGGCAGTACAGCAGTGCTTAAAAGAATGGCTGCACTGTGTCCATGGCTGTGCCCTCATGAGTACATGACTCTCCTCTGTACATAGCCCTACTCTGTACATGGATGTGCCCTGCTCTGTACATGGCTCTCCCCAGTACCTGGCTGTGCCCCCTGTGTAGGTAGGTATAGGCTTGCGTACATGGCTGTGCCTTCCTGTGTAGGTAGGTATCGGCCTGTGTACATGGCTGTGCCCCCCTGTGTAAGTAGGTATGAAGGTGACTTACCCCTCACATCGTCTACCTGCAGTACAGGCCCCCGGCTCAGGCCTCCTCTCAGTAGCAGTACATATGCCCGCATTTATATTTATATTTATTATTTTTCTCGTTAATTGATCTATCTCCTTGCGTCCAGTAAATTCAATATAGAATATGACTCATCATTTATTTTATTATAATTAATTATTTATTATAATTAATTTCTATTATTATTATTAATTTTAAAATTAAATTTGTTCATATAATTATCTTCCCGATCCCCTTTTTGTCCACTCCTTACCCTTTTTTCCCCCTTTTTAGCGGTTATATTCATACATATCTATCGTGTAATTGTGTACAGATTTACAAGACTGTATAAGTTTATAGATAAATATACGTTTTTCATCTCACGTTTAATATTAATTTGTAAATTTAATTTGTTTGTTCGAATCATTTACACCCATTCTCCATATCTTTAGTTCGGGTTGTCTCAATTAAGCTGATTTCTGTCAATTAAGCAGAGCGCTTTTAAGTCCCGTGTCCCTGTTTCCTTCTCACACTTGATAAAGGAGCGTGCATGCCCATTGTGAGCTTGGTGCATGCTCTGAAACGCGTTGTGCTTCTTTCCCTGTGGTTCTTCCCCTCACCTTGCTGACGTCACACGCTAGTCGGCGTCCTCACAGCACGAAGCTCCGCCAGTCTGTCCCGGACTTTAAGATCTACGATCGGGACCCCTTCCATCAGACATCGCAGTGTCTCTGCCTGGTCATCTTACAGCTTAAGATGGCATCTGTTTGCAGGATCCACAGCGTGACAGACTCAGCAGGCTTCGTTTTTCTCCATCTCCCGGGGTGCTTGTTATCCATTGCTTAAATGTAAGTGTGGAATTACATGTTGCTGCCTTAATTAAATATTTGCACTCAGAGGCGCTTTCTTTTTGTATTTTTCCTCTCAGTAGCAGGACCACCATAGTAACAGATGATTAGCAGGGCCATGTCCTCTCTGTATGTCGGCCTATTTCCCTCAGCCAAGCGGCTCTCACTCCACATCCATCTCCTCAATGGTAGCAAACTGTAGGTGTTCTGTCAAATAATGTCTCCCATCGGATAATGCATCCGACGAACCACGCATGCGCAATGATGGCTCTGTACTGCATGCAATGGCATTTTACAACATGCGATGACACGGTACAGTATGTGATGGCATTGCACAACATGTGATGACACTGTACGGTATGCAATGACGCTGTACAACATGTGATGACACTGTACGGCATGTGATGGCATTGTACAACATTTTATAACACTACTTATGCGATGGCTTAGAGATTTGAAGTTGATTACAGCTGTGTACAGAGCGAGGCAGAATCTGACAGTCAGATTTTGCCTCTAAGCTTTATAATGTGTTCTATCGATTAATGCCCTCACGCTTTACAATGCCTCCCGTTGGATAGTGCCTCCGATGATCTGCAAATGCGCCGTATGCAACGTCACTGCAGCTGTTCTACCCATCATGATGGCATTCTTTTAGTCTGTAATACGAAGGCCGCGCAGGCGCGCTGCGTCGGCGAGATCAGTTGGTTTATTTGATGCCTGGAGAAGAAACCCCTTCTTGTGCACGAACTCGCGCATTGGGCAATACAGCCACCTATGACGCGGTTGGACTTTTTGATAGGTTGGAGATTTTGGCCATCTTCACTTCGTCTGGCCGCATGGAGGATACACTCTGGATGGGTGTCCACCCTGCAGATTCCCACACGCTAGAGTCATCAGCCTATGGTCATTAGACAAATGAACCCCTTTTCTAGTGTAGCACCCTGCTCCTATTGAGTAGGCGCTAGATTTAAATTCAGTGTTATCTGAGCTGTAGTTAGCTCAGAATGATTATGTTAATTGCTGGTTTCTGTGTCAGTTCAGCTGCGCTTTGCATTTTTTCCACTTGACCCTGGGTGTCGCTGTCATTTTGGGTCAAGGTTGGAAATACAGCATGCTGGATGTATTAAGTGTTTTCTTCCCAGAGACAACCCAGTGGGAGTGTTCCTGTCGCCAGGTATTCTGGGAGAGAATACTTAATGTACAGACACTGTTTATTGAGGAGCTGTGACCTGATGGCCCTCCTGGCATAAGGTGTGTCGTGGCAGTTCTTCTGCCTCGGGGCCTTCTGGCCCGAGGCTTCATTGCTGAAAGTAGGCCAAGGAGTCCTGGGGCCTTACTGATCCAGGGGTGGTCCTGTGCTGTCTCGCCTGCGGGGAGAAGCTGATCAATTGGAGGAACCAGGGGAGGAGTTTTCCCAGAGAGGACTGAGCAAAAAGGCCAGTGTGGAGACTGTTTCTCCTCTGGATTGAAGAGAGTACCCATGATCCGCAAAGCAAGGTATCTGAATCGCCCCTAACCCTCCATCCCTCTTCTTGAAGTTGTTAATAAACGCATTGGAAAAAATAAACCGAGTGTTTGGACAGACATTTGTGGATAGCTCTCCAATGTAACCCCTAGCGCTGATGGTAAACAGCGGGGTAGCGGCAGACCCAAAACTAACCAGCAGCTCCTACAGGGGTAGTGCTACACTAGGTTCTAGTCAATGTATTTGTGTAATGTTTCAAGCTCAGTCTCTGAAAGCAGCAATATTCGTCCAAAAGGAATCGGGCAATAACTTGATTGGACATTCGTAAGGAGGTGGCAACGCGTCGACTTTCTTTTTATTGAAAATGTCCAGAAAGTCATGGTAGACTGCAGGGACATCATGGCTGGCGTTGGAAACTATCTGGACGGTAAGGCAACTTGTAGGTGACACAGATTTAGGCACAATGCAATGCTGAAGGCAGTAGATTGATATAAAGGAGAATTACAGAAAACATTGGTGAGCAGAGATCATCAAAATAAAGGAATTCTTAATGGCCTGAATCCGTTAAGGTAAGTATAGGTTAAGTCTCTTTTGTAACAGTCCCAGATCTACGAATAGTCCCATCAGCCAAATTAACTTCAAGTTTACATTTCTTGGCTTGAAGTCGAATTCGAAAATGTCTCTTGCTAGAGTAATGTTCATAAAACTGCATGCCACAGAATCAACAATTGCTGGAAGTCTGACCTCCCTTCCGCTACCTGTAACAAGACATTCAGAACAAGGTGAGTTCGAGAAGGTCAAGGAACTTATGGTATGTAGAGCTCCAGGGAGAGAACTTACTGGGTCTCATAGGACAGTTGTGAAGTAAATGTCTGTCTCCTCCACAGTGGAGACAACATTTTTGGCTTTCCGGCAGCAAAGCCTTTCATTGGAGGTCAGAGCAGAGCGGACCACGCCAATTTACATAGGCTCTCCTTCGGAAGTAACTGGAGTGGCAGGCCAAGGTGCAGGAGCAGGTGGGACTTTAGGCAGCAATCATTAAGGCTGAGTGCAGGGCACCCCTGAAGGTAGGGACCAGGAGTGCTATGCCCAAAGGAGCAGGGGTTGCTAGCTGAGACAGGCTGAGTGATTAGGAGATGTCCGCTGGATGGTGGCTGGACATGCAGGATGCACTACTGGGCAGGAGTCCCTCAGATGTACCAGATGAGAATTGTCAAAAGGGAGAATCAAAAGCAGGGTCAGGAGCCAGGCCAGTAGTCATACACGGAATGTCAGCCAGGGGTAAGGCAACAAGCAGAGTCAGGAGTAAGCTGGGGTCATACACTGATAATGAGGCAGCAGTGGAGTCCAAAGAGCAAGCCAAAAGTCATACACGGATCAGAAGGCAGAAGCGGGGTCAATGGAGCAAGCCGGGGTCAAAGAAAGGTCAAAGGAAAGCTGGGTCGGTAACAGAAAATCCAATAGTAACAGAAACTCTGGAACACATGGGGAAGCTGAAGATCATCCAGCAACTAATGGATCAAGCTGCTGGCTTTAAATAGTCCACTGGGCACCAGAATCTGTTGCGTGCACCCTGTCGCACGTGTCTGCGCAATTGCGCCCTAATGTTCGCGGCCGCATGTGCATTTGCATTGCCGAATGTCTAGATGCCCAAAATCTGCGATTAACAGATGTGGCAGTTCTTCGGCGAACCATTCTCTGACATGGAGGAAAGAGGCATGGAATCAGTAGATCAGCAGCATCAGGGGGGATATAAATTTGGTTTCTGGCATGTTTTCACCCTCCAATAATCTGGGGGTCACATGAGAGGGTAAACTGCTTTACAGTTTTGGGTTGAGGTACATACTTCTTTGCAACACTTAAACACGTGGATTTGTGTGGATTTTGGGACCATTTGTGTTTTTAAAACATATTGTTTATTTGATAGCACATTCTTGCACTTTTACATATTTTTGTAAGTTAATCATTTAGGTTTAGCTGCTATATAGGTTTATTTATATCTTTATGAATATATTTTTTCAGGTTGCATTTTTGCTCATCAAAGTATTAAGTACGTGTGAAAACAGTAAAAGCTAATTGCTTGCCATTAACTGCACTTTGCAAAGCCTTTATAAATAAGCAATTTAAATTCCACTATTAATATGACATTTCAGCATGGTCTCAAGCAAAAACATAGTACATACCCCTTCTTCTAGTTCACTGGGTTCTTCTGGTAAAGAAATGACCTGTTAACAAATAATAATGTTACTGAACAGTAATACGTTATCTTCACAAATACTTGTTGCATCATTTACAAAAACAAATAGCAAAATGCAATCATATTAAAATATGGACACCACAAAAAAAGAAAATTATTTGGTAGTTCACATATTGAACATCTGGTATGCTGTGCTACTCTATCTCCTGGGTCCTACTTTGATAACCTGAAATGAAGCCTCTTAAAGTTTGTCAGGCCAAAAACTTTTTATTTTTTTCTAGTTTTGCATAACATGGGGAAGGACTGAAACTCCTGTGTCTTGTTGCAAAAGCATGTCTCTTCTGCAATAAACAGTTTAGGTTTAGTTCTGCTTTAAATCTTAAACCAATGACAACTACAAAACAAAACCCTAAAAAAAAAATTATAAAAAAATTATAATGCTGTAATCATACAATAAAATGAATCCAAGTCCATTAATCAATCCAACTGAAGCCAAATTGCAAACAAAACACCCATACAGTGGGCTGCCTGCAAGTGTTAAATGTTCGTACAGTCTGGGGCAGCGGATTGAGGAGTGAATACACACTCCTTGTCCCACCAATACTGTGATCGGTCCCCAGCAGTCTAAACTGTAAGCTGAGACTGGCTCTGATCACACTCCAGCCTTCTCAGCATACCATACAAGATTAATGTCCCTGTATTGTATGTGACGATGCTGAGGCATTGGAGTGGGGTGTAAGGTAAATAACAGCGCCCCTTCCCCAAGAAATAACAAGCATTTAACCCTTGCAGTGCTCACACCCTGCACTACAAGGGTAGAGAATTGAAATTTCCTGGAGTTAAGCATTAAAGCCTCATACACACAGGTTTCCAGTCGGGAAAACTGCCATGAGAGCTTATGGCCGGGGAAACCGGCCGTGTGTATGCTCCATCGCATTTTCCCCTGACAGGAAAACTGCAAAAAAAAAAAAGAAGGAGAACCAGGTCACGTTTTTCCCGCCAGGTCCCTGGCGGTTTTTAACCCGGCAGTTTTCCTATGGGAAACACAGCGATGGAGCATACACACGGCTGGGATTTCCAACCAAAGTTCACATGGCAGTTTTCCTGTCGGGAAACCCGGTCGTGTGTAGGGGGAAAAAGTTACCAAGCAGGTTCTCGGTTTTCCCGGTGGACTTTTTACTGCTGTGAATCCCGTACGCGTATACAAGGCTTTACAGTTAAGCAAATCCTTATATTTGAAGCTCAACTCCAGGCAAAGTATTGCCTCTCTCAGGTACTAAATAATGTCTGTGCATAGGCGTGCGCACAGGGTGTGCCAGGTGTGCCCAGGCACACCCTAATGCAGAACAGATTCCCCCTACTGACCTGGCTCCCCCTCCTTCCCCCCACAGCACTGCCTGCTTCCCCCCTCTCCCACCGGTTGTTGTTGTGGATGTTTTAGGATGATTGGGGGAAGGGGCCAGTAAATATGCCATTTACCGGCCCCTTCCCTTTCTGAATAAACATCATGAGTGATCGGTAGAGTGCGTTTGAGCTTTGGGGTGCACACCCTAATGCCAAAGGCTGGGCACACCTATGTGTCTGTGTATGAAGAAATTCAGCCTCTATTTGTTCAGATTAGGTGCATTTTCATCAATGGGTACACAGACAGCAGCAGTGTTAATTTTGTTGACGAAATTACCACTATTTTAGTCCACAAAAATACGACTAAAACAATTCAGATGACTAAAATGGCATTTTAGTTAAAAGACAATGACTAAAACGAAGTCGAAATTTGGCGTAAAAATTCAAGTGATTTTAAGTGATCACCTTGTAAAACAATCCAGTAGGTTTAAAATAGAAGTGAAAGGCGAAACATTTACGAATTAAAAAAACACAAATAACTTTTTTTTTTTATAAATTATGAAATTTCCTCTGTTCTCAGCTGCATAAGAGTTTCATCACCAATACAATTCTATACTATTCACACATCTGCATCCAAATATCAGAAAAAGACTGGATACAGCAAAGGCCCCTTTCACATGGGGCGGACTCTGCCATGAGCAACCTGCTGAGCAGGAAATCTGTCTGGTGATCCCTGCTGAGCAGCGGATGGCTGGTCTGTGTCTGCTCCACTTATGCAGAGCAGACACAGCCCACTGTCCTCTATGGGCGGTCAGATGTAAATTGACCATCTGTCTGTTTACTCCCAACAGCCATCCGATCTGCCAGACAGATGGAGAACATCTGTCTGTTTTTAGCGGATAAGATTGTATCAGAAGTTGGTGGGTGTCAAAGGACACAAGTCCGTTGACACTAGGGATGAGCTGAACATCCAAAAAATGTGTGGGACACAAACATAAAAAAAAACAAAAGTGCTAATTTTAAAGGCTTATATGCAAGTTATTGCCATAAAAAGTGTATGGGGACCCAGATACTGCCCCAGGGGACATGTATCAATGCAAAAAAAGGTCTAAAAACTGAAGTTTTATCAGAAGCAGCGATTTTAATAATGCTTAAAGTGAAACAATAAAAATGTTCCTTTTAATATCGTGCCTGGGGATCTCCTAGTCCACCTGTAAAGTAGCGCATCTCGTGGCTGTAATGTATTGCTGGATCCTGGCAATATACATATAATTTTTTTTTTAAACAGGGTGGGTTCCACCCTCCCCCCCCAGCCCCTGCGGCAAAAATAAAAAAATGGTGTTGTGGCCCTCCCCCAAAATACATACCAGACCCTGCAGGTCTAGTATGGGTGTTAAGGGCACCAAAATAAAAGTAAAAAAAAATGGCATGGGTGTCCCCCCCTCCTGAACTGTAGCAGGCCACATGCCCTCAACATTGGGAGGGTGCTTTAGGGTTCCCCCCAAAGCACATTGTCCCCATGTTGATGGGGACAAGGGCCTCATCCCTGCAAACCTTGCCCGGTGGTTGTGGGGGTCTGCGGGCGGGGGGCTTATCGGAATCTTGAAGTCCCCTTGGGTAGGGGTACATTTTACCCCTACCCATTCCCCCAAAAAGTATCAAAAAGTAAAAATGACAGGAAAGAGTCCCGTGATGTCCACCCATCTTTAATTACGATGCCCGGAAAAAAAACAAAAAAAGGGAAAATCTCTGCCTTCATGGGAGGTGTCCCCACGATTGCCATCTTTTCCCTTTGACAGCTCAAGGGCGGGGCCATCTGCTGACGCAACCAAGTGACCCCGTCCTCTTCTGCCGTCATGCGACGTTGGAGGGGCAGTGTCACCCATAAATGTTACTGGGTGGTCCCGCCCCCTTGACTATATAACAGCTGTCAAAGCAAAAATACATCAGTCGTGGTGACACCTCCCATGGAGGAGGCAGAGTTTTTCCCTTTTTTTTTTGGGAAAGTCTGCACCGTGATTGAAGATGGATGGACATTGCGGGACACTTTTTATTTATTTTCTAATAAAGGAATTGTCCAAAACTGTCTCCTGTCATTCTTGCTTTGACACTTTTTTTTGGTAAATTGGTAGAGGTACAATGTACCCCATACCCATTCACATGGGGGGCTGGGATCTGCTTCCAGGTTCTGATAAGCCCCCCGCCTGCAGACCCCCACAACCACTGGGCAATAATTGTGGGGATGAGGTCCTTGTCCCCATCAACATGCCCCCCAAAGCACCCTCCCCTTGTTGAGGGTATGTGGCCTTGTACGGTTCGGGAGGGGGGGTACTCTCTCGTCTCCCCTTTTCCTGCAGACTGCCAGATTGCGTGCTCAAATAAGGGTCTAGTATGGATTTTGGAGGGGACCCCCACAACATTTTTTTTTCTAATTTTGGCACGGGGTTCCCCTTAAAATTCATACCAGACCTGAAACGCCCGGTATGGATTTGGGAGGGGAACCCCCACACCATTTTTTTTATGTTGGTGCAGGGTTCCCCTTAACCACTTCAATACACTATTTATATATATATATACACACACACACACACAGACACTACACTGCCTGAATATAGATTCTACACTGAATATCTAATCTACACTAAATGCAGAGTATATACTAGGCTATATAGATATAGATATATATTATACACATGGAGGTGAGCATGGGAGGAGGTGACGGTGGGATGGAGAGAGCAGGAGGTCCTGAGAGGAACAAAGAGAACGAGTAGGTTGGTATTTAGAGACTAGGCTAGTGATGTAGCTGGGGGCTAAATTGTGGATGGCTTTGTAAGTACAGTACCTGCCACTGATATTGTGTCAAGCTCGTCTCTGTTAGCGGCGAGATTGACACCTGCGAGCCCCGTTGTGAGAGCCAGCGCCGGGCTCTGTCGCTCCTCCCGCTCGCCGTTTCTAAATGGATTCCTATGGATGCACGGCATCTCGTAAGGGCCATGAGCGCGAGAAGCACAGCCTCGCAGCTGTGATTTCCAGCACGATCCCATCTCGCTGCAAACACAATATCGGCAGCAGGTACTGTAGTTGTTAGTATTTTGAATTTAATTTGCTGGCTGAGCGGAAGCCAGTGGAGGGATTGACAGAGAGGAGTAGCAGACCCAGAGCGATTGGTAAGGTGGACGAGTTTGGCAGCAGCATTTATGATGGATTGAAGGGGTGATAGACTATGTAGAGGTAAGCCAATGAGAAGGGAGTTGCAGTAATTGAGGCGAGAGATGACCAGCGAGTGAATGAGGAGCTTTGTTGTGTCATTGGTTAGAAAGGGGCATATTTTGAAGATGTTGCGGAGGTTGAGGTGGCGCCAGCTTTGGACAGTGATTGGACGTGGTGCTTAAAGGAGAGTTCAGAGTCCTGGGCTACACCTAGAACCTTGGCATGTGAGGATAGGCTTATAGTTGTGCCATCAATTTTGACCGAGAAATCAGGGGAAGGGACACGTGGGGGAGTTAGAATTATAAGTTTGGTTTTGGATAGATTGAGTTTGGGAAGTGATGTGACATCCAGACTGATATATCTGATAGCAAATTAGAGATGCGTGACGAGACAGAGGGAGTGAGCTGAGGGGTAGAGAAATATATTTGGGTGTCGTCAGCATAGAGGTGGTATTGGAAGCCATGGGAGGCTATCAGCTGACCCAGGGAGGAGGTGTAGATTGAAAATAGGAGAGGTCCAAGAACAGATCCTTGGGGGACCCCAACAGAGAAAGGGAGAGAAGGAAGTAGAGTTGTAAGAAACGCTAAAAGTGCGGTTGGATAAGTAGGAAGAGAACCAGCGAAGAGTACAGTCATGGAGACCAAAGGCGTGGAGTTTTTTTTGAGGAGGGGGTGGTCAACTGTATCAAAGGCAGCAGAGAGATCTAGGAGTAGGAGTACAGAATGGTGTCCATTGGTTTTGGCCATTAGTATATTGTTTGTTAGTTTTAGGAGAGCAGTTTCTGTGGAGTGTTGAGGACGAAATCCAGAATGAAGGGTATCAAGAAGGCCATTATCAGCAAGCTGGAAGCTCAGTTGGTTGTAGACCAGATGTTCAATGAGTTTGGATAAGAAGGGGAGCAAGGATAAGAAGGGGAGAAAGGATATGGGGCGTAGGCTGTTAAGATTGGATGGGTCCAGGGAGGGCTTTTTAAGCATGGGGCTGACAAATGCATGTTTTAGAGTGTTGGGGAAGATGCCAGAAGAGAGGGAGAGACCAACGATGTGGGTTAGAGAGTGTAGAATAGAGCCAGAGGGTGAACGTAGCGAAGGTACAGGATCCAGAGGGCAGGTGGTAAGGTGGACGAGAGCATGTAGTTTAGCAACCTCGTCTATAGTGGTTGGGTTGAAAGAGGTAAGTAATGATTGTACCTGTGGGCATGAAGTGTAAAGCGTGGAGGGTATCTGAACAGTAGAGATCTCCTTGCGAATTGTATCAATCTTCTGTTTGAAGTGATTGGCGATCTCCTGGGCAGTGAGTGAGTTTGCGGGTGGAGGCAGTGGAGGACGAAGTAGAGAGTTGAAGGTAGAGAAGAGTTGACGGGGATGGGATGATAAATACATCAAATACACTGCCTGCATGTCACTAACTAAGCTGCCTAATCTCTTTTCATTCATTACACTGAATGAAATTTTAAGCAGCAGCAGAGGTTGTAACGGTCAGGGGTTAACACCGTTCACGATCTCCCATTCCATCAACCCAGGACAGCTTCCGACACTCCAACCATCCAGCAGACCCGATCCATTCCATAAGAATTCCCTCAATAACGAGACTGACAAGCTCTGTTACTGAGTCAAAATGTATGAACACTTTTAATGGTTAGCCTTCAGGTTTATATACAGTTTACAAGGCATGTTTCAGTAATCACAGGAACAATCAAACTCTCCACCCACACATCACACACTGGGGGGCTTCAATACACCTTCAGATGGGCTAATTACTAAACATTCCAGACAGCCCGTCTCCGCATTAGAGGAGGTAATTACCACAGCTTGACAAGTCACATTCCACACACAAAAGAGTATTTAGCATACATAATGAGAGATCCAGTTCAAATCCACCTCACCCAAGTCCAGACGCAATTAGCATATCAACAGCCTGTGCTACACAGAGGAATGAGTCACATTGACCGGTAAGCCAACAACTTGTAATTAGTTCTTTGCAGACATTAAAGAATATATTGTGGATTACTGTCCATGCTAAAACAATCCAACATATGTCCCTTATTTCCTGGCTCAATACATGGCCAAAAGTGACTCCCGTTACAGAGGTGTATTTAGGTTTTGTGCTGCCCTAGGCCTGACTAAACTTGCGAACCCCCTAATTTAAATATGACCCACCCCTTTGTGTCAAGGCCACACTCCTTCCTTTTTAAGACCTGCCCTGTCATCTTCATGGGAGGAAGACAGAGGAACGCCATGGGAAGAGGACAGAGGGACGGGGGTGGGAAGAGGACAGAGGGACGGGGTGGGAAGAGGACAGAGGGACAGGGGTGGGAAGAAGGACAGAGGGACGGGGTTGGGAAGAGGACAGAGGGACGGGGTTGGGAAGAGGACAGAGGGACGGGGTTGGGAAGAGGACAGAGGAACGGGGTTGGGAAGAGGACAGAGGAACGGGGTTGGGAAGAGGACAGAGGAACGGGGTTGGGAAGAGGACAGAGGGACGGGGTTGGATAGAGGACAAAGGGACAGGGTTGGGAAGAGGACAAAGGGACGGGGTTGGGAAGAGGACAGAGGGACGGGGTTGGATAGAGGACAGAGGGACGGGGTTGGGAAGAGGACAGAGGGATGGGGTGGAAAGAGGACAGAGGGACGCCGTGGGAAGAAATCAGAGGGGGACGTTGTGGCGGTCAATAAGGCCTAGAGGACAGAAGGTTAGGCACTTCCTAATGGCTCAGTCCCTGGAAATAGTAATGGATAATGGCCAACCAGACCCAGGGAAATCCCAACAGTGATCCCTCTGGCTGTACGTTCGCTCACTCTGGGTTGCCCGGGGTGACTCTAGTCAGTAGTGTAGCATGTCTGTATCCTGGCAGTGGCTCTGTCTTTCTCCCTCTCTGGTGGTGTGGGTACACTGGGGCCAGAACTACATTTCCCATGATGCCCCCAGAGTCTTCTGATTGGCCCTCTGCTTTGGCCAATCATGGGGAGGGAAACAACGGGCAGAAAGCTGGGCGGCGGCGCGGAAAATCCAATTGGAGCCGCTCTCTCTTTTCTCCCTTCAGCTTACAGGAAGGGAAGGGGGGCCGCGGGGGAGATACAGACAGCCCGCAGCTCTCCTCTCACTGTCACAGCGCCGCTGCCGAGTTCTCTGGCAAACAGCACTGTGACAGGGAGAGGAGAGCTGCGGGCTGTCTGCATCTCCCCCGCCGCCCCCCTCCCCTTCTGTAAGCCGAAGGGAGAAAAGAGAGAGTGGCTCCAATTGAATTTGCCGCGCCGCCGCCCAGCTTTCTACCCGCTGTTTCCCCTCCCCATGATTGGCCACAGCAGAATCACGGCCGTAGGGAGGGGCGTCGGCTCTTATTTAAACTGCTTCCTGGCTCCTCCGCACCCGACGCGAGCCATTGCACTTGCACTACTAAGCAGTGATAGTGGCCCTGCGTGCGGGAGTAGGGAGGCGGGTGTGAGTGCCATTTTCGTGAGGGGGGGGGGGCAGCCGGCCGGCCTTGTCGACCTAGGCCAGAATACCTCACTGAGCAGCAGCTTTAAATAGTGTGGGGCGTGGACTTAGCCCGCTGAGCCATCACTGGCCAAAGGCACCCTGCTTTTGTCCAATTATGGCTCTCACAGCAGAACGAGCTGTGATTGGCCAAAGCATGCACCTGACCTGCATGCTTTTGATCTCGCAGTGCATTATGGGGCATTGCCGCAAACGCCCCATAATGTTCAAAATTCGGCGAACACCCAATGTTCTACTCGAACATTGGCCTCATCCCTAGTTGACACACAACGCTCCATAGACAGCAATGGATGGTTCGATGAGGTTCGCCTAATAAACAGGCATGTGAAAGAGGCCTTAGTAGAAAAAACTCTTTAGTGTTTTTATCGATACATTTTTGTGCACACAATGATACTCTCTCTATTCCTGCCCCCCCCCCCCCAAGAGCCCTTAAAAATGTATGAATACATCAAACTGATATTTTCAGTTCTTTTATCACATAATTTGAGCATTTTGTACTGGATACAGCCCAATATGTCATGGTGACACAGGTACCCTTACCTCTTGTTTTTACACACATATCAAATCTTGAGTTTACCACCTGCCTAGCCTTTAGGAAGCAGTGCGTATGGGAAGATATAATCTCTGGAATTCAAGTTGAACAGGAAACACTGACATTGCAAGGCATACAGAAAGAATTAGAAAATGATCTCATTATCTGTTTTCCTCAAACAATACACCTGCTAAGCTTATTTGCATCTAAAATTATCACATAACTACAATGCATTTTTGGAACAACCCTTCCTGTTGTAAAAAAATAAATATATAGCTATAGTTATTAACATAAACAGATATCAATTTCCCATGATAAAAAAATACACGGCTATTAGTTAAAGTATATGTAAACCCACACCTTGTAAAACAAGCCATTTGGTTTAAAATAGAAATGCAAGGCGGGTGTCAGCACAAGTCTGATCATTGGAGGAGAACAGGCTGAGTTCTCAGCACAGCTAGAGAACTGACCATGCTGTGCTCTAATGCCAAATGTGGTCAGTTTTTAATAGGAAAGCAGAGGGACTGGCAGGAACACAAGGGATTTCACACAAAGGAAGCAATACAAAGTGAACAGGATACTTTATCATACAAGTAAATGGTACAGCAGGCACATATAAGGCAGGGTTTGACAAATTTGTGTGGAATTTAGGAGCCAGCTAAAAAAGTTAGGAGACAGAAAATGTGCCCTGTCCGCCGAGCTCGCGCGCAGAAGCGAACACATACGTAAGCAGCGCCCGCATATTTAACCACTTCCATACCAGGCACTTACACACCTTCCCGCCCAAGCCAATTTTCAGCTTTCAGCGCTGTCACACTTTGAATGGCAATTGTGCAGTCATGCTACACTGTACCTAAACAAAATTTGCGTCCTTTTTTACCCCACAAATAGAGCTTTCTTTTGGTGGTATTTGATCACCTCTGCAATTTTTTTTTTTGCGCAACAACTAAAAAAAGACTGAAAATTTAGAAAAAAATTAAGTTTTTATTTTTTTTCTGTTCATTTTTTTGTAAATAAGTAAGTTTTCTCTTTCAATTACGGGCACTGATATGGCGGCACTGATGGGCAACGATAAGATGGCACTGATGGACATCGATGAGGTAGTACTGATGGGCACCAATGAGGTGGCACTGATGGGCACTGATTGGCAGCGCTGGTATGTGGCACTGATGGGCACTCATAGGCGGCACTGATGGGCACTCATAGGCGGCACTGATGGGCACTCATAGGCGGCACTGATGGGCACTCATAGGCGGCACTGATGGGCACTCATAGGCGGTACTGATGGGCACTCATAGGCGGCACTGATGGGCACTCATGGGCGGCACAGATGGGCGGCACTTATAGGTGGCACAGATGGGCACTGATAGGTGGGCACTGGGCATGGATGGGAACTGTGGGGTGGCACTGATGGACACTGTGGGGTGGCACTGATGGATCCATGTTGCCAGTCAGTGCCCATTTGTGGGCACTGATTGGCATCTTTTTTTTTTTATTGCTCTCTGTCTGTCAGACGCGAGTGAGGAAGAGCCATCAACGGCTCTTCCTGTTTACATCGTGATCAGCCGTGATTGGACGCGGCTGATTACGTGGTAAAGAGCCTCCGCCGGAGGCTCTTTACCGAGATCGGAGATGCAGGGTGTCAGACTGACACCCCGCATCACCGACGGGCGCGCGCGGGCATGAAATCCTGCAGGACGTCAATAGACGTCCAGTCAGGATTTCAGAACCACTTCCCGGACGTCAATCTGTTATTGACCGGGCGGGAAGTGGTTAAACGGTTTTCAAACCACACATGTGAGGTATTGCTGTGATTGGTAGAGCGAGAGCAAAAATTCTAGCCCTAGAACTCTTCTGTAACTCAAAACATGCAACCTGTAGAATTTTTTAAACGTCACCTATGGAGATTTTAAAGGGTAAAAGTTTGTCGCCATTCCATGAGCTGACGCAATTTTGAAGTGTGACATGTTGGGTATCAATTTACTTGGCGTAACGTTATCTTTCACGATATAAAAAAAATTGGGCTAACTTTACTGTTGTCTTATTTTTTTATTAAAAAAAGATTATTTTTTCCCAAAAAAGTGCACTTGTAAGACCGCTGAGCAAATACGGTGTGCCAGAAAGTATTGCAACGACCGTCATTTTATTCTCTAGGGTGTTAGAATAAAAAATATATATAATGTTTGGGGGCTCTAATTAGAGGGAAGGTGATGGCAGTGAAAACACTGGGGAAGCTCCATTAGAATTGCTGGTTTACTTGTCAGGCCAACGGCCACCACAACATGGCACCAGATCACAGAAGGAAGCATAGGCCTGCAGAAGGCCGCAAACCCACGATCGCGCGGCGGGGGAGCGCACGGAAACACAGGATGGGGTATCCTGCGTCTCCGTGCACCCCCACCTCCCCCGCCACGCGATCATGTCGGGCCGCACCGGCCGGTAATTGGGGCCGCGGCTTTACGGCCTTATGCAGGCCTAAGCTTCCTTCCCCGGGCGCCAGGCCGCTAATTCTAGTCGCAATTGCGACCGGGCACCCGTATTTTTTCGAACCCTGATATAAGGAATATGAAATGTTGGGTTTACATATTCTTTAATAACAATTTTTTTTTTTTAATAAATTATGTTTGGAAGGAAAACCTGTCCAATATTCCATCTCGAAACAAAACAAACTTTAGGCATACACAAGTAACCTATACTTCAAACACCATTAGGAAAGAGCTCTAATCTTTGCACTTAATGACAAACCATGGGAAATTGTTTGTAAAATGAACTCCATCAGCACTAAAATTCAGGAAAGTGCTGACAAATAAAAACAATAAAAAAAAAAAAAAAACAGTTTAGTGATTTTTCATGTAATTTACAATTATTGAACACCCAAACATGCTATACGTCTTCTTGGCTCCTACAGTATGAACATACAAAATGAAAGAAGCATTCCAAGGTCAGCTTTTCAGAGATTTTCGGCACATCCCAAAAGCTACCGTAAGCCCCAAAGGACTTTTTCTTCAATGCTTTTCTGTATGTCGGTGCTAATGATCCCCAGCAGCCTATTTTCAGTCACCATCTGCCTATACAGACACGCTACAATGGTGGATACAGGCCATTTCATGGGGCGCGTTTTCTGATAATGAGAAAAGTACAGCATGCCTTCACAATAAGTGTCGGCACAGCCGCTTACAGCATTTATTGGAAGCACAGAATGAAAATGCACCAAAGCAAATGGTACACAGGGACACAAACTTGTCACCTTATACCAAGAAGAGGTTAACCACTTAAAGCGGGGGTTCACCCTTAGAGGGCACTTTTCCCCCTTAGATTCCTGCTCGTTATTACTAGGGGAATCGGCTATTTATTTAAAAATAGGTGCAGTACTTACCCGTTTACGAGACGCATCCTCTCCGTCGCTTCCGGGTATGGGCTTCGGGAATGGGCGTTCCTTCTTGATTGACAGGTTTCCGAGAGGCTTCCGACGGTCGCATCCATCGCGTCACGATTTTCCGAAAGAAGCCGAACGTCGGTGCGCAGGCGCAGTATAGAGCCGCACCGACGTTCGGCTTCTTTCGGCTACGAGTGACGCGATGGATGCGACCGTCGGAAGCCTCTCGGAAGACTGTCAATCAAGAAGGAACGCCCGCTCCCGAAGACCATACCCGGAAGCGACGGAAGAAGATGCAGCTCGAAAACGGGTAAGTACTGCACCTATTTTAATACAAATAGCCGATTCCCCTAGACCGAACGAGCAGGAATCTAGGGGAAGAAAAAAAAATTTTTTAGAAATGGGTGAACTCCCGCTTTAAGGACAGAAGGTGTTTTTCAGATTCGGTGTTTACAAGACTAAAACATTTTTTTTTGCTATAAAATTACTTAAAACCCCCAAACATTATATATATTTTTTTTCTAACACCCTAGAGAATAAAATGACGGTCATCGCAATACATTTTGTAACACCGTATTTGCGCAGCAGTCTTACAAGCGCACTTTTTTTGGAAAAAATTCACTTTTTTGAATTTAAAAATAAGACAACAATAAATTTGGCCCAATTTTTTTATATATTGTGAAAGATAATGTTACGCCGAGTAAAATGATACCCAACATGTCACGCTTTAAAATTGCGCCCGCTCGTGGCATGGCGTCAAGCTTTTACCCTTAAAAATCTCGATAGGCGACGTTTAAAAAATTCTATAGGTTGCAGAGTAGCCCCAGGGCTAAAATTATTGCTCTCGCTCTAACGATCGCGGCGATACCTCACTTGTGTGGTTTTAACACCATTTTCATATGCGGGCGCTGCTCGCGTATGCGTTCTCTTATGCGCGCGAGCTCGTCGGGACAGGGCGCCTTAAAATTTTTTTTTTTTTGTTTTCTTATTTATTTTTATTGATTTTATTATTTTTTACACTGAAATAAAAAAAAAAATGATCACTTTTATTCCTATTACAAGGAATGTAAACATCCCTTGTAATAGAAAAAAGCATGACAGGTCCTCTTAAATATGAGATCTGGGGTCAAAAAGACCTCAGATCTCATATTTAGACTTAAATGCAAGAAAAAACAAAAAAAAGGAAAATTTGTCATTTAAAAAAATGACAACAAAAAAATTGTCTCTTTAAGACGCTGGGTGGGACTGACGTTTTGAAGTCACTTCCGCCCAGCAGAGCTGTGAGGACGGGTGGGGGCCATCTTCCCCTCACACATCAGGCAGCAGCACCCGATCGCCTCTGCCGCTACCGAGGGCTGCGGTAAGCGGCGGAGGGTGCGGGAGTGCGGCGGGAGGGGGGGGCCCTCTCCCGCCACCGATAATGGCGATCTCGCGGCGAATCCGCCGCGGAGACCGCCATTATCGTTTACAGGCCCGCCCACTGAAAAGATGGATACCTCGATTGTGGCAGCTGCCGCTGCCGTTACCGAGATATCCACCTTTAAAAACAGGACGTATATATACAGTGGGCGGGCGTTAAGTGGATAAAAAAGCACGGCTGAAAAGGGGAGGTTTCCCCCACTGGGGATTTTCTCAGCAGCAGAGGCTTCCATTTCTTCCCTACTTCTTCCCTACTACCACTATTCCACTTATCTTTTCAGTCCCAGCTACTTTTTCACCAATTTCCTCCTATCACTTTGTCTTTCCTCACCCCTGCACATCCTCCCATATCTTTTTTCCTACCTATCCTTGTCACTCACTTCCCTCTTCCTGCCCCGCCCTTTTACCCCATCCTTCCCCCCCCCCCCTTTTTTTCCTCTTTCTTCCCTAGCATTTTCACCATTTGTTCAGTTTGGTTTGCTGTTTTGTTAATTTCATCACCTCCCACTACTTCCCATGCACCACTCCTTCCGTTCACCCGTTATCACTTTTCACTTAAATTTAACTTCTGCTCCCGTCCCCTTTTCTTCCCTTTTCCAAACACATCTTTTTACCTCCATTCATCTCCAGCACCACTTCACTACCTCACAGGGCTGGACTGGGACGAAAATTTGGCCCTGGACATCATCCAGACTGGCCCACTTTGATGGGTCTCTCCCATGGCGGCCGGACAACTCCCGCACCCCCCCCTGGCCACCCAAGCCCCCTCTCCCCCTAGCCACTAGCCATTCTACTTTATTAGAGTAGAACGGCTTGTACTGGTACTCTTATATGCAGTACTAGTGGGGAAGCTAGACATTATTTCACCCGGGACAAAGAATCAGTACGGTGCCCCCGCTTATGGGACAAGATTAGGCAGAAGTGAGAAACTCCCAGGCCATAGCTGTTGAGTCAGCTGTCTGTCCCCTCCCCCATGCTCCTCTGTCGCCCCCCCTGCTCCTCCCTCTGCTTCTCTGTTCCCCCGCAGGTGAGCGATGCGGGGAGGGAGAGGAGGTGAGCGCTGCGGGAAGGGAGAGACAGAGGAGCGGCGGTCCGCTGTCACTGAAGCTGGCCCACTGAGCCATCGGCCCACCGGGAAACTCCCTGTAGTCCCAATGGCCAGTCCATCCCTGCTACCTCACTCTGCTTACCCACACTTCTTTTCCCTCTTTTTCATTCCTCACTCATCTCCAGCACCCCCATAGCACCACCTATTACACCGCTCACTCACACTCTCTTCAGGTCTTCCTTTACTCTTCCATCATTCACACTTGCACTCATCACATCACCTTTCCTGTTTTTATTCTCACCTCTACACTTTATACACATTCACATCACATTTCCTTTTTTCCTGTCACACTTCAATTCCCTTTCACTTCGCATCCCTCCCATTTTTACCATCACCACCATTTTTCACCCTTTCCCCTCAGTCTCTTTTTCATTCACATTCCTATTCCATACCCACAGGTGGTTCCCATCTATTACTTTATCTACCAACATATTAGCTACATTTAATAATCCTATAAAACACATATATTTTTCTATTTACAAGAACGGTGTATGTGGAATTCTTTGCTGCGTCAACGCCATATAGCGTGTTTTTGTTAATTTCTACCTCTCAAGTACTATACATCCACCATATATGTGCACGTTGAGCTTCTACCTGTAGGTGTGACTGAATATCCACCCACCTATAATTAAACCTTTGCACTAGACCTTAGAATTTCATATTTGTGCAATATATCATATACCTACAATGGTGTCTCCTGTTAATTTGCTGCAGATTCTGGTTTCCTCTTCTCTCCCCTACGCCTTTCCTGTGCGTGGGAAATTGCTCCTATTTGCGTGACTCCCTGTAAGCCACGCACGGTCAGATGGGGCCAACATTAATAGTCATTCTCGAACATATTTACCAATCACGCTGTAATGAAAAGGGGCTCATGACCAGAGGTCTTCTAAAAGGTCTTTACATGATCCCAACACGAGGTCCCCCAATCAGCCAATGCTCCAAAAGAGGGTGTGACCCATCCTCTTTTGGAGCATCGGCTGATTGGGGGTCCTCGTGTTGGGATCATGTAAAGACCTTTTAGAAGACTGCTGGTCATGAGACCCTTTTCATTACAGCGTAATTGGCAAATATGTTCGAGAATGACTATTAATGTTAGCAACATGCTTTTAAACTATAAATGTATTCACCAAATGTAATCCTCTAACAGCAAACATATCTTCTGAAGAAGACCCCGAAGGGTCGAAACGCGTCAGTATTTATGTATCTACCGACATTGTGGCATTCTTATAATGTTGTGTAACACATTGCGTTTGCACCCCAAGTATTGACTTTTTAGCTTCATGTACCAGAGCTCATAGTTTATCTGTCAAATGTCTATTTGTCATGGCTGACATCAATAAAGAATTTTTTACCAATCATATTTACTTAATTTCTTTCAACCTCTGCTGCCGAGAAAACCCCCAGTGGGGGAAACTTCTCTTTTTCATTAATCGGGGTGTGCAGCAACATTTTTTCTTTCTCTCAGAAGTGTCTGCCCCTCTATTAAAATAAGACGACTGTACCTTTGGGTCCACAGTCTTTTAGTCATTCCTTCCACCCTTCAGCAGGCCAAGGCTCAAACATTTCTGTCACTCATGATTAGTGTTTGGCTGAAGCCATTTATTATCAATCAACTGTGTTTACTCTTTTTAAATCATAAGGACAGAAACTACCTAAATGACCCTGATCAAAAGTTTACATACCCTGGTGATTTTGGCCTGATAACATGCACACAAGTTGACACAAAAGGGGTTTGAATGGCTATTAAAGGTAACCATCCTCACCTGTGATCTGTTTGCTTGTAATTAGTGTGTGTGTATAAAAGGTCAATGCGTTTCTGAACTCCTGACAGACCCTTGCATCTTTCATCCAGTGCTGCACTGACGTTTCTGGATTCTGAGTCATAGGGAAAAAAAAGAATTGTTAAAGGATCTGCGGGAAAAGGTAGTTGAACTGTATAAAACAGGAAAGGGATATAAAAAGATATCCAAGGAATTGAGAATGCAGTGTTCAAACTCTAATCAAGAAGTGGAAAATGAGGGTTTCTGTTGCAACCAAACCACGGTCAGGTAGACTAAAATTGTTTGGGATGCAAAGAAAACCCCACAAATAACTTCAGGTGAAATACAGGACTCTCTGAAAACATGTGGTGTGGCAGTTTCATGATGCACAATAAGGAGGCACTTATGGGCTGCATGTTGGCGGGTGGAGGCAGTGGAGGACAAAGTAGAGAGTTGAAGGTAGAGAAGAGTTGACGGGGATGGGATGATAAATACATCAAATCACCTGTCCGTCACAAGACGCACACCCTACCCTTACAAGTGTTCTTCACTATGCGGCCCTGTCTAGAACAGCACAGCCTTTCCCGCAATAACATACGCTTCTAAGTTTGCACTGTTGCCCTATTCATTTCTTAGTTACTGTACTGATATAAGTCACAGACATATAGCTTACCCATAGGAATGAATGAGGCCATGGCATGCATGGGCACCAAGAGGAAGACAAAGTGGGAACTTTTTCACTGGAAAGGCTGGGCTGGGCTGCACAGCATAGGTAGCTGGATGAAGTAGAAAGGTAAGTATTTGAGCTGGTGGCCTATACTTGACATGTTATTTCAAATATATCAGCAACAGATGTTTGCTAGGACTTTATAGTGGGTGGGATCAGAAATACAAATGTCTCAGAAACAAATGTCCCCAAGACCTTAGAGTGGACACGATTAGAAATACCCAGTTGTAGCTTCTGTGTAACAGAGGTTCCCAGAACACCAGGCTATTGCTTATGTCATTTGTTTGCAGTGAACTAGTGTGATACATTACTACTATCACCAGATGAAAAACAAGAGGCATGAGTCAGTAACCTGTTTGCATGTCAAGGCTTAATTAGAATTGTTGGCATGTGATGAAATAGTACGCTGTGATCCTTAAAAAAGATCACAACGAGTTTATAATAATTTGCTCTGAGATGTATCAACCATATTGAATCCTATACCAGCAGGTACCCAGAGTAATACCTGGTTTATCCTATAACAGCAGGTACCCAGAGTAATACCTGGTTTATCCTATACCAGCAGGTACCCAGAGTAATACCTGGTTTATCCTATAACAGCAGGTACCCAGAGTAATACCTGGTTTATCCTATAACAGCAGGTACCCAGAGTAATACCTGGTTTATCCTATACCAGCATGTACCCAGAGTAATACCTGGTTTATCCTATAACAGCAGGTACCCAGAGTAATACCTGGTTTATCCTATACCAGAAGGTACCCAGAGTAATACCTGGTTTATCATATACCAGCAAGTGACAATGGAAAATTAATGGACTAATAAATTGGACTTTTGGCGGTACAGGTAGTTAATGTAAAAGATCTATAAATATTTATTTATAAAAAACGCATAGATAGAAACTTGTATACACAATTTCATAAGACAATGACAGCATATGATTTCAGTCCATTTAACACAAAGTAAGAAAAGGGCTTATACTTATGCAAATACATTCATTGCATAAGAACGCATAGCATCAGAAAGATATGTGAAAAACTCTTAGTGTTTGAAGCTGAATCCAATATGCGTAATAGTAGATCTTGCTTTTACTCTCGACATGTTTTGCGTACACGACGCTTCATCAGGAATATAGGAGTGGATCAATCGAATCTCGAAAAATACGTCGATCCAGCCACTGATAGTAGGGTAGGGAGTGTACAACGCTTTATACCTAACCAGCCTCCTGGGCATGTGGTAGGTGCTCGTTGTGTGTAGAAGTCAAAAGGTTGGGCTATAACACAAGCTGGTGGTAAAGGATGGGCGTAAAGGCCCCGACCGAGATTCCTCTGGCACACCCTAGGCTTGAATAGGCTGCAAAAAACAGGTTGCCAAATGGCCAAGCATTGGAGAGGAGGTAACCACCTCAGCACCGACAGACAGAGGGGTAGTTCTGTCAATGGGTATGACGGTGTCTGATCCGTCGCAACAAAGTCAGCCAGGGGGAGAGACCAGAGAGCGGAGGGGGTCTATACACAGATGCCGCAATCCTGTGTGTAGCCAAGCAAGTACCCAGAGCAATACCTGGTTTATCCTATACCAGCAGGTACCCAGAGTAATACCCGGTTTAGCCTATACCAGCAGGTACACAGAGTAATATCTGGTTTATCCTATACCAGCAGGTACCCAGAGTAATACCTGGTTTATCCTATACCAGCAGGTACCCAGAGTAATACCTGGTTTATCCTATACCAGCAGGTACCCAGAGTAATACCTGGTTTATCAGCAACCCATTAAAATATATGAAAATACCTTTTTAGGCTGTGGCTGTTCAGCTTTCAGTACAGGCTTTGTAACATGCTCTGGAAGTTTTCTTTTCCTAATAGCCTTTTCATTTGCGGTTTCCACTCCATCTACATTATCTTCAGACTCCTCTGCCTCCTGCTGGGTGAAATGGAAAAATCAGAGATTATGAAGCAAGCCTATGTTTATTCCAGTTATGCAAGGCATTGCCATAATTAACATTCTTATGTTAATGTTTGTCCTGTGAAACACTACAAATTGAGGATACACTCTAGCTATGTATAAAATACAATTTCTCTGATAAATGCTTAACGGAAAAGAATAGTATGCTGCTTTCAAGGGAGTCTGTAAGTAACCTGCGCTGCCTGTGCATTGGGGGCCACATCACGGCTGGCTCAGAATCCTCTGTTTCCTCGACTTTCCTTCTACTAAGCTGTTCCGTATCCTCCAGCTTCCGCCCTGCTCAGTGACTATGGAACAGTTTGAGAGGCAGGAATAGAGAGATGATGGCAGTCTGTGCTAGAGGAACGCGAGAACTTAAATAAGGGGAGGAGGAGGCAGTCTGAGCAGAGGAAGCAGCTGAACATCCTACACTGATAGACCTGCAATATCCTCTGTCATAATCCTGCCCCCCCCCCCCTGCACCAATAGCCCTTTCCTTGCCGTCACACACAACTAAGGCCCCGTACACACCATAGAATCCATCCGCAGATAAATCCCAGCAAATGGGTTTCAGCGGATAGATCCTATGGTGTGTACACGCCAGCGGATCTGTTTCCGCGGATATATCTCCCCTGGGATGGATTCCAGCAGATCGAATATTCGCTGACATGCAGAACATATCCATCTGCTGGAGTCCATCCCAACGGATGGATCCGCTGGTCTGTACAGACTCACCGGATCCATCCGTCCGAAGGGATCCCCCGCATGCGTCGCAATGATTAGACGCATGCGTGGAATTCCTTATATGACAGCGTCGCGCACGTCGCCACGTCATAATCGCGACGACGGCGCGACACGTCATCGCCAGAGGATTTCGGCGCGGATTTCAATGCGATGGTGTGTACACTCCATCGCATGAAAATCCGCCGAAATCCTCGAGAGGATTTATCCGCGGAAACGGTCCGCTGGACCGTATTCGCGGATAAATTCTATCGTGTGTATGGGGCCTAAGAGTAGGGCCGAAACAACTAATCGATTAATCGACAACTAATCGATTATGAAATTAATCGATTACAATTTTCATAATAGATTAATCGTCTAGTAACTTAACCCTTTCATGCCTAAGCCTATTTATGACATTTGGTGTATACAAGTTAAAATCCTATTTTTGGCTAGAAAATTACTTAGAACCCCCTAACATTATGGGGTAGATTCAGAAAGAATTTACGTTGGCGTATCTATTGATACGCCGCGTAAGTTCTAGGATGCGCCGGCGTATCTTTTTTCTGTATTCAGAAAGCAAGATACGCCGAAACTTGGCTAAAGATACGACCGACGTAAGTCTCTTACGCCGTCGTATCTTAGTTGCATATTTACGCTGGCCGCTAGGTGGCGCTTCCGTAGATTTACACGTCGAATATGGTAATGAGCTAGATACGCCGATTCACAAACATAGTTACGCCCGGCGTATCTATATACGTCGTTTGCGTAAGGTGTCGGACAGGCGTAAAGTTACCCCTGCTATATGAGGCGCAGGCAATGTTAAGTATGGACGTCGGGACAGCGTAAAATTTTCTGTTGTTTATGTCGTTTGCGTAAGTCGTCCGTGAATGTGGCTGGGCGTAAGTTATGTTCACGTCGAAAGCATTGACTATTTGCGGCGTGATTTCGAGCATGCGCACTGGGATACTTTCACGGACGGCGCATGCGTCGTTCGTTAAAAGCGTCAAATACGTGGGGTCACTAGTAATTAGCATACAACACGCCCCCTACCAGCCTATTTTGAATTAGGCGGGCTTACGCCAGCCCATATATGCTACGCTGCCGTAACTTCGGGAGCAAAAAATTTCTGAATACGGGACTTGCCTGTCAAAGTTACGGCGGAGTAGCGTATATGGGATATGCTACGCCCGCCTAAAGATAGGCAAATTTCTCTGAATCTAGCCCTATATATATTTTTTTAGCAGAGAATCTAGAGAATAAAATGGCGATTGTTGCAATATTTTATGTCACACGGTATTTGTGCGGCGGTGTTTTAAACGCAACATTTTGGGAAGAATAAAAAAAAATGAAAAAGTAAAGTTAGCCCAATTTTTTTGCATAATGTGAAAGATAATGTTACGCCGAGTAAATAGATACCAAGCATGTCACGCTTTATAATTGCACGCACTCGTGGAATGGCGACAAACTACGGTACCTAAAAATCTCCATAGGCGACGCTTTAAACTTTTTTTACGGTTACCAGGTTAGAGTTACAGAGGAGGTCTAGTGCTAGAATTATTGCTCTCGCTCTGATGATCGCGGCGATACCTCACACGTGTGATTTGAACACCGTTTTTATATGCGGGCGCGTTTTCCGTATGTGTTTTCTTTGTTGCGCAAGCTCGTGGGGAGGGGGGCGCTTTAATTAATTTTTTTTTTCTTATTTATTTTATTTATTTTTATAATATTAAATTGTGTTTTTTTTTTTTACATTTTGATCACTTTTATTGCTGTCACAAGGAATGTAAACATCCCTTGTGACAGTAATAGGTGGTGACAGGTACTCCTTATGGAGGGATCGGGGGTCTAAAAGACCCCCAATCCCTCCTTTACACTTCAAAGTATTCAGATTGCCGAAAACGGCGATTCTGAATACTGTGTACTTTTTTAAATCCGGCGCCATTGGCAGCTGAGAAACCCGGAAGTGACGTCATGATGTCGCTTCCGTGTTTTCAATGCGGAGACTGAATCAAAGCCGTTTACGGCTTAGTGTCAGTCTCCAACTGGACACAGAAGGTGGCGGATGGAGGATCGGGTCTCCCGGTGGGACGGGAGGCCCGGTCAGAGCGGCGAGAGGCAGCGGGAGGGGGGGGGATGTCCCCTCCCGCTCCTCCGGCATAACAACCAAGCGGCTTTTAGCCAGCTGAATAGTGAACTGCTGTGGTTGGCATTTAGGCATGTGATTAAAGGCCATGCTTGATGGGTGCCATGATGTCATGATGTCATGATACAGAGACAGTATACAGATACAATACACGGACACAGTATGCAGACACAGTATACACACAGACAAACACACAGTATACAAACCCAGTATACAGACAATATACAAACACGGACACACACAGTATACAGACACAATATACAAACACGGACACACACAGTATACAGACACAATATACAAACACGGACACACACACACAGTATACAGACACAATATACAAACACGGACACACACACACAGTATACAGACACAATATACAAACACGGACACACACATACAGTATACAGACACAATATACAAACACGGACACACACACACAGTATACAGACACAATATACAAACACGGACAGACACAGTATACAGACACAATATATGGACACACACACACAGTATACAGACACAGTATACAAACACGGACAGACACAGTATACAGACACACACAGTATACAGACACACACAGTATACAGACACGGACACACACAGTATACAGACACAATATACAAACACGGACACACACAGTATACAGACACAATATACAAACACGGACGTATACAGACACAATATACAAACACGGACAGACACAGTATACAGACACAGACACACACAGTATACAAACACGGACAGACACAGTATACAGACACACACAGTATACGGACACACACAGTATACAGACACAATATATGGACACACACACACAGTATACAGACACAGTATACAAACACAAACAGACACAGTATACAGACACACACAGTATACAGACACAGTATACAGACACGGACACACACAGTATACAGACACGGACACACACAGTATACAGACAAGGACACACACACACACACAGTATACAGACACAATATACAAACATGGACACACAGTATACAGACATGGACACACACAGTATACAGACACGGACACGGACACACACAGTATACAGACAAGGACACACACACACACACAGTATACAGACACAATATACAAACATGGACACACAGTATACAGACACAATATACAGACACGGACACAGTATACAAACACGGACACACACAGTATACAGACACAATATACAAACATGGACACACAGTATACAGACATGGACACACACAGTATACAGACACGGACACGGACACACACACACACAGTATACAGACACAATATACAAACACGGACACACAGTATACAGACACAATATACAGACACGGACACAGTATACAAACACGGACACACACAGTATACAGACACAATATACAAACACGGACACAGTATACAGACACAATATACAAACACAGTATACAGACACAATATACAAACACGGACACACACAGTATACAGACACAGACACACACAGTATACAGACACAGACACACGCAGTATACAGAAACAATATACAAACACGGACACAGTATACAGACACAATATACAAACACGGACACAGTATACAGACACAATATACAGACACGGACACACACACACGCACACACAGTATACAGACATACACAGTATACAGACCCAGTATACAGGCAGACACACACAGTATACAGACACACACACAGTATACACACAGACACACTAAGCATATACATACACACACAGTATACACACTTTTCATCTATAAATCAATATAATTGAACACACTGCTGCTGCCCCCATCTCCTGGCATGCTGGGACTTGTAGTTCAACAGCAGTATACAGACACGTTCAGTGGTAATACAGGAGAGGAGGCTTAGCCTGTGTTTTGGTGGGCAGGTAATCTGTAGGGACTGAGATGTAGCAGAGATTGGGGCAGAAGTTCAGAACATGCTTCCTCCAGGAGAAGTGCACTTCTCACACACAGAAAAACGATCTAACAGCCTCAGAGACAGCTCTGCTAGAGTAAACTCAACCCCCCCTCACCAGAGAAAGCACTGATAAAACGACATTTAACTTACCTTGTTTTAGCCTGAAGTCCATCCCACACTCCATGCTGCGTCCCCCTCCCTCTCCTCCAGCTGTCGGCAATCTCCTGCTCTGTATTCAAAGAAGCCGCACGGGGGAAGGGGGGCGTGTACACCAGGTTCCCATTGGCTGAGGAGGTAGTGAAGGGGTGGAGCAGCTATTGCCTCCGAAATCTCACTTCAAAATGATGTCGGTGTCATACATTTCAGGTACAGATGTAAAAATACACAGATTTTTACAATCTGTCCCTGATTTTTCTAAGGCTGGCAACCCTGATGGGGCCCCCTAGTGGCATGGGGCCCTCGGTCACTGCCCGAATGACCGAATGGTCAATCCGCCCCTGCTGTTGAGAAATAGATATCTGCCTCACCAGCAGTGCATAGTTTTCAGCCAGCTGGAAAATTTATAGTTGTGTGCCATGCAAAGTAGTAATTCCTTTTTTTTTAAGAATCAACTAATACCAACACTAATAATAAATATTCACCTAGAACTGCCTTCTTTAACCACTTAAGATCGAGATGTTTATGCAGGTAAAGGACCTGGCCAGGTTTTGCGATTCGGCACTGCGTCGCTTTAACTGACAATTGCGTGGTCGTGCAATGTGGCTCCCAAACAAAATTGGTGTCCTTTTTTTCCCACAAATAGAGCTTTCTTTTGGTGGTATTTGATCACCTCTGCGGTTTTTATTTTTTGCGTTATAAACAAAAATAGAGCGACAATTTTGAAAAAAAACACAATATTTTTTACTTTTTGCTATAATAATTATCCCCAAAAAAGATATAAAAAAACATTTTTTTTCTCAGTTTAGGCCGATACGTATTCTTCTTTCTATTTTTGGTAAAAAAAAAATCGCAATAAACGTTTATCGATTGATTTGCACAAAATTTATAGCGTTTACAAAATAGGAGATTGTTTTATTGAATTTTTTTATATTTTTTTTTGCCGAAAGAAGCCGAACGTCGGTGCGCATGCGCCGTATCTACTTCTTCATCCTCCAGAAACTGGCTGCATGCTCGGCCACATGAGGCCGGGTATTGTCGTGCACCAGGAGGAACCCAGGACCCACTGCACCAGCGTAGGGTCTGACAATGGGTCCAAGGATTTCATCCCGATACCTAATGGCAGTCAGGGTGCCATTGTGTAGCCTGTAGTGGTCTGTGCGTCCCTCCATGGATATGCCTCCCCAGACCATCACTGACCCACCACCAAACCGGTCATGCTGAATGATGTTACAGGCAGCATAAAGTTCTCCGCTGCATCTCCAGACCCTTTCACATCCGTCACATATGCTCAGGGTGAACCTGCTCTCATCTGTGAAAAGCATGGTGCACCAGTGGCAGACCTGCCAATTCTGGTGTTCAATGGAAAATGACAATCAAGCTCCACAGTGTCCGGCAGTGAGCACAGAGCACACTAGAGGACATCGGGCCCTCAGGGCACCCCCATGCAGTCTGTTTCTGATTGTTTGGTCAGAGACATTCACACCAGTGGCCTGCTGGAGGTCATTTTGTAAGGCTCTGGCAGTGCTCATCCTGTTTCTCCTTGCACAAAGAAGCAGATACCGGTCCTGCTGATGGGTTACGGACCTTCTACGGCTCTGCTCAGCTCTCCTAGAATCTCCTCCATGCTCTTTAGATGCTGGGAGACACGGCAAACCTTATGGCAATGACACGTATTGATGTGCCATCCTGTGCAACCTTTATAGGGTCCAAGTATCACCTTGTGCTACCAGTAGTGACACTGACCCTAGCCAAATGCAGAAAAGACGAGTAGGGGAAAAAAAACGTCAGACACCTCCACCTGAAAAACCATTCCTGTTTTGGAGGTCGTCTCATTTTTGCCCATCTAGTGCACCTGTTGTTAATTTCAATTAACAGCAAAGCAGCTGAAACTGATTAACAACCCCCTCTGTATACACCCCTCCCCCTCTGCTACTCAACTGACCAGATCAATATCCCAGCAGTTCTGATTCAAAAAAGTGTTCCTCTAATTTTTTGGAGCAGTGTATATAATATATATATATATATATATATATATATATATATATATATATACATACATACATATACACATATATATATATATACACACACACATACACACACACATATACAGTGCCTTGCGAAAGTATTCGGCCCCCTTGAACTTTGCGACCTTTTGCCACATTTCAGGCTTCAAACAAAGATATAAAACTGTAATTTTTTTGGAAGAATCAACAAGTGGAACACAATCATGAAGTGGAACGAAATTTATTGGATATTTCAAACTTTTTTAACAAATAAAAAACTGAAAAATTGGGCGTGCAAAATTATTCAGCCCCCCTAAGTTAATACTTTGTAGCGCCACATTTTGCTGCGATTACAGCTGTAAGTCGCTTGGGGTATGTCTCTATCAGTTTTGCACATCGAGAGACTGAAATTTTTGCCCATTCCTCCTTGCAAAACAGCTCGAGCTCAGTGAGGTTGGATGGGGAGCGTTTGTGAACAGCAGTTTTCAGTTCTTTCCACAGATTCTCGATTGGATTCAGGTCTGGACTTTGACTTGGCCATTCTAACACCTGGATATGTTTATTTGTGAACCATTCCATTGTAGATTTTGCTTTATGTTTTGGATCATTGTCTTGTTGGAAGACAAATCTCTGTCCCAGGCTCAGGTCTTTTGCAGACTCCATCAGGTTTTCTTCCAGAATGGTCCTGTATTTGGCTCCATCCATCTTCCCATCAATTTTAACCATCTTCCCTGTCCCTGCTGAAGAAAAGCAGGCCCAAACCATGATGCTGCCACTGCTATGTTTGACAGTTGGGATGGTGTGTTCAGGGTGATGAGCTGTGTTGCTTTTACGCCAAACATAACGTTTTGCATTGTTGCCAAAATGTTTGATTTTTGTTTCATCTGACCAGAGCACCTTCTTCCACATGTTTGGTGTGTCTCCCAGGTGGCTTGTGGCAAACTTTAAATGACACTTTTTATGGATATCTTTAAGAAATGGCTTTCTTCTTGCCACTCTTCCATAAAGGCCAGATTTGTGCAGTATACGACTGATTGTTGTCCTATGGACAGAGTCTCCCACCTCAGCTGTAGATCTCTGCAGTTCATCCAGAGTGATCATGGGCCTCTTGGCTGCATCTCTGATCAGTCTTCTCTTTGTATGAGCTGAAAGTTTAGAGGGATGGCCAGGTCTTCGTAGTTTTGCAGTGGTCTGATACTCCTTCCATTTCAATATTATCGCTTGCACAGTGCTCCTTGGGATGTTTAAAGCTTGGGAAATCTTTTTTTATCCAAATCCGGGTTTAAACTTCTCCACAACAGTATCTCGGACCTGCCTGGTGTGTTCCTTGTTCTTCATGATGCTCTCTGCGCTTTAAACGGACCTCTGAAACTATCACAGTGCAGGTGCATTTATCATCATTCGTCATTTAGGTCAACATTGGATCATTCAGAGATCCTCACTGAACTTCTGGAGAGAGTTCGCTGCACTGAAAGTAAAGGGGCTGAACAATTTTGCACGCCCAATTTTTCAGTTTTTTATTTGTTAAAAAAAGTTTGAAATATCCAATAAATTTCGTTCCACTTCATGATTGTGTCCCACTTGTTGTTGATTCTTCAAAAAAAATTACTGTTTTGTATCTTTATGTTTGAAGCCTGAAATTTCGCAAGGCACTGTGTGTATATATATATATATATATATAATCACACATAAAAATAAATAATACATTTAAATAAAAAACCTTTCACATTTTGAATTGTAGTCAGACTGAATATGGAGTTACCTCAAAGGCTCTAGACCACATTTTCAAGTATGCTTGTACTGAAACATAATTTGATCTTAAAAATTAAAAACAAAAAGATATCTGGATGCTTGCCAAACAATTGCCAAGTGCTGTAGCCTGTACATTAGTTTATTCCTGTCTGGCAATTTAAACCATTTTTCATCTCATGGCTTTCTAGACATATTTCAGATTTCTGCCAATTTGTCTTTGTCATCTACATACATAATTTCCATTGCGGTCTCTTGAATGACACAGGCTGTATTGTGCTTGTACTTTTTTCAAAGCATTTCAACAGAATTCGATTGCAGGCATTTCTCTGATTAATGAATCGTGTGTGGTACACAAATATTTACATGTAAGCAGACCAAGCAGCAAATCTATTAAATCTAATATGAAAAAAGAACTAACAATGATAAATGTGCATGTGTCATCAGACACAATAGGCTATAAAACTATATTACAGCACGTATACAATAATTCATTTTAAAATGGCCAGATTGTAAGTGTTCATATAGTAAGACAAATTCCATATGCGGTTTAACACATCAGAATATACCCAAAGCAGACATACTGGGGGAGATTTACTTAACCACTTTAGCCCCAGAAGGATTTGCCCCCTTAATGATCAGGCCATTTTGTGCGATACGGCACTGCGTCGCTTTAACTGAAAATTGCGCAGTCGTGCAGCATTGTACTCAAACAAAATGAATGTCCAATTTTTCACACAAAAATAGCTTTCCTTTGGTGGTATTTGATCACCTCTGCAATTTTGAAAAAAAAAAAAAAATAATTTTTTACTTTCTGCTATAATACATATCCCTCAAAAATATATATAAATAATAAATAAAAACGTATTCATCAGTTTAGGTCAATATGTATTTGTGATACATTTGCCTATATGTCTCAGTTTACTGCTCCCTGCTAGCCAGGTTATTGATGTGCTAATGTCCCCTCACTATTTCTAAAGGTTAATTGATCTATTGTGTTGTGTGAAGGAGAGCTGGGTTTAAGTGGCTTGTGTTAATTATTCTGATTGCTTCATTGTGGTAATTATGTCTCTATATGCGGGGTCGAGCGGTCTGGTTGATGTATTCAGTACAGCTAGTGCTCAGCGTCATTGATGTCATTGTCTAAAGAAAATGTGTTTCAGCATCGGCCCCGTCGTGTCTACCTATAATCTGTATGGAAGCCCCAGTGTGAGGGGGGCGGAGATTTGTCATTGTAACAGTTTTGGAAATGACATATAAGCTGTGTGTTATAACATTAAAGTCTGTGTTGTTCAAGCAGTAAGCTGGTCTCATGTGTGGCTTTCTGGGCGATTCCAGGGATATCCCTCCTCGTGGAATATTGGGGTGATTTTCGTTATGGGAAGAAGGGAACGTTGACGGGGATATCATACCGATACCGTCACAATTGGTTGGTAGCAGTGGGATTTTTCCCTTCTATTCCCCTTCACACCCGGATTCCAAGCAGACACTGGAAGAACTACTGGAAGTTCGTGGAAGGATTGCTAGCAACAAAACCAAGCGGGTCATCATAGCAGAATCAATGGAGCTAGACCAGGAGGACGGGATTGCAGCAACGCCAGCAGTACAAGAGATGGAGACACCAGTGATTCAGGAGGAGGAATCGCCAGCCAACAAGCTAATGAGAGAGAAGCTAGCGTGGTTCGGCCCGAACCCAACGCCAGATGTGGTACTGAAAGTGATGGACATGTTAGTAAACGCAGAGCTACAGAAGGCTAAAGAAATAAGAGACGCAGAGCTACAGGAGGCTAAACAAATAAGAGACGCAGAGCTACAGGAGGCTAAAGAAATAAGGGACGCAGAACTACAGAAGGATAAACAAATAAGGGACGCAGAGCTACAGTTAAAACTGGCAGCAGTCCAACAAGCAGCCGCACCTTCTGCGAACAGTGAGTACAGCACAGCAGACGCAAGGAAGATTCCGTTTAGCGCTTTTAAAGCTTTTGATGAAAAGGACTGTGAGATTGATAACTTCCTGGCGGATTTTGAGCGACAATGTAACCTGCACCGAATAGCTAGAGGAGACTGGGTTTCAATATTGTCAGGCAAACTGTCAGGCAAAGCTTCTGATGCTTTCCGGACCGTGCCAGATCAGGATATCCATAGCTACGCCCGGGTTAAAGAAGTGCTCCTGGCTCGTTATGCAGTAACCCCAGAGTCCCACCGACAGAAGTTCAGGGACTCACGCAAAACCACGAAAGACTCTTATGCGGAATGGGCATGCCAATTGTCCCGGTCGGCCTCTAACTGGGCTAACAGCAGCCAGGCCACCACCGCAGAGGACATTTTGCAACTAATGCTCCTGGAGCAATTTTACAATCACATCCAGACGGACGTCAAGGATTGGGTGAGAGATCGCAGGCCCATGACTCTACCAGAGGCCGCGAAGTTGGCGGATGAATATGCAGATACTCGCAAGACGAACCAGGTCACACCACAGGAACAACCTCCACCACAAACGGTGCCCTCACACCCACCAACCGCTAGATACCAACCTCCTAACAGACCGGTGACATCTAGCCCTCGCTATCATTGCCAGGAGGGCAACGAACAACGCTGCTTCCGGTGCAAACAGCTGGGTCACTTCAAGCAGAATTGCCCCATGAATGACAACACCAGGTCAAATTGGTCTCAACCTGGGTACCGCCCACCAGCAGCAGCCCATTGTGTAGACTCGGCTTGGGATCCAAAGGAGCTGGGTCAGGAAGAACCATTGGGCACCCCTTACGAAGCCCTCATGGTACAATCTGTTATTACGGACAACAGGGAACACCATTGTCAGCTGGTCATGGGCGATACAGCCCTGAGCCGGAGGGGCCCTGGAGGGAGCTGGGCAGAAAGAGGCACCGCCGGCCACCCTTCAAGAAGAAGAGGTCCTGGAAGCCGTATAACAAGCTGACCTGGGAGGAGAAGAAGCGACTGGAGGAGAGGGAGTCGCAGCGGGCGTCCCAGATGCGTGCCGAGATGTTCGCCAAGGGCCCACCGGTGGCCCCTTACACCACCACCCAGTTCCTGATGATGAAGGACCACGTGGAGAGCCTGCAGGACATGAGCAAGCAGGAGCTGATCCGTGAGTACATAGAGCTGGAGGAGTGCATAAGCCGCAGGGAGGAGGAGAACAACCACCTGAGGTCACAGCAGCATGAACTGGAGATGGAGCTGGAGAAGCTCCAAGAGGAGAACCGGCGGCTGCGGAGGGAGCAGGGGGTGGCTGACCTTATGGGGCTCTGATTCCCCTCCCCCCCCCCCGGACTCTGAGCACCAGTGCTACAGCATTTCAACAAATATAACTTTTTCTTTTTATGAATCTCCTGGGATTGTCACTTCAGAGCCATAACCTGCCCCCTCCCATAGCGGGACACCTAGACGGCGGCGCACAGACCCATTCGCTGTCTTCACACTGACTTCTGGTGATTTTGCAGATCGCACAAAGACTTGGGGACTGACCGGCGTGTGATCTGACGACCCGGTGACATACCTGAGTCTGAAGCAGTTGCCAAGGGAGGTCAGTCATGCCAAACGGAGTTAACCTCTGACTAATAGCTCTGAACCCGTCAACCCTACTGGACCAGGGAAGGTCCAACCGGGTTTGCCGGAGCAGGGAGCAAAAGGGGGGCCATTGTGATACATTTGCCTATATGTCTCAGTTTACTGCTCCCTGCTAGCCAGGTTATTGATGTGCTAATGTCCCCTCACTATTTCTAAAGGTTAATTGATCTATTGTGTTGTGTGAAGGAGAGCTGGGTTTAAGTGGCTTGTGTTAATTATTCTGATTGCTTCATTGTGGTAATTATGTCTCTATATGCGGGGTCGAGCGGTCTGGTTGATGTATTCAGTACAGCTAGTGCTCAGCGTCATTGATGTCATTGTCTAAAGAAAATGTGTTTCAGCATCGGCCCCGTCGTGTCTACCTATAATCTGTATGGAAGCCCCAGTGTGAGGGGGGCGGAGATTTGTCATTGTAACAGTTTTGGAAATGACATATAAGCTGTGTGTTATAACATTAAAGTCTGTGTTGTTCAAGCAGTAAGCTGGTCTCATGTGTGGCTTTCTGGGCGATTCCAGGGATATCCCTCCTCGTGGAATATTGGGGTGATTTTCGTTATGGGAAGAAGGGAACGTTGACGGGGATATCATACCGATACCGTCACAGTATTCTACATATTTTTGGTAAATAAAAAAAAAAATTTGCAATAAGCATTGGTTTGCACAAAAGTTATAGGCCCAGATTCACAAAGACTTACGACGGCGTATCTCCATACGTAAGTCGTACGCGAATAGGGCTGTGCGTAAGTTACGTTCACGTCACAGGCATTGAAATACGTATCTTTGGGCGTAAATATTTATGGACTTTTTAGATTTCTTAATTGTTTTTACTGGTAATGGCGGTGATCTGCGATTTTTAACGGGACTGCGACATTGCGGCAGAAAAATCGGACCCACATTGACACTTTTTGGGGACCAGTGACATTATTACAGTGATCAGTGCTAAAAAAATGCACTGGTCAATGTATAAATGACACTGGCAGGTAAGGGATTAACACTAGGGGGCGAAAAGGGGTTAACGGTGTTCCCTGGGTGTCTTCTGTGTGGGGGATGGGCTTACTGGGATAACACAGAGATCGCTGTTCCTGATCACTAGGAACAGCAGATCTCCATGGTGTCCCACCAGAATGGGGATCCGCCTTGTTTACATAAGCAAGTCCCCATTCTGCCTCTCTGTACCGCGATCCGTGGGCACCAGGGTTGGACTGGCCATCGGGACTACCGGGAGTTTCCCGGTGGGCCGATGGCTCAGTGGGCCAGTTGTCACTCAGGGGCGTTGGGAGGGGGTGGCTAAAGCTCCGAATGGGTCCCCAAAAAGCCCGGAGTCCGCCCTGACTGTAAACATCCAGTGATGATTGGTGGGCAAGTGGGGGCGTGCGGCCGCAGTGAGAGTGGAGCTGTCAAAACGATGTCGGGGATGGGCGGGGTCAATATGCGGGGGCACCCCCATCATCAGTGCTTAGATGTGACAGCTCCACTCTCACTGCAGCAGCAAGCCCGATACCAATGTGCGGGGCCCCTTTCCTCCAGTACATTTGCAAACACTGCCTGTATACACTCTGACAGTCAGAATGTATACAGGCAGTGGGGAGGAAGGTGGTGGCCGCACTCGTTGCAACAACTGCATGTGCACGGTTCCAGTGCAGGCTGCAGAGTATCGCTGCTGGGTGGCGTGCATGTGCAGGGTGACAACAGTGAACCTGTTGAACATCCTGCCTGTGTGTCCTCTCAGACCTCTTCTCTCCCGTGTAACTCCTCCTCCTTCCCCCCCACAGCCGCTTTCATCCATACAAACAATAGAAGACAGACTGTCCGAGCAGAAGGCGGAGCTGTCCAACTTTTCAAGTTAAAAAGCCTGTGATTGGTTGCTAGGGGCAGTCCTAGCAACCAATCGTCTGTCTGTAACATTGAAAGTTGAACAGCTCCCGCCTTCTGCTTGGACGCTTCGCATCCTCTGAGTGTCTTCTCCCTGCTGTGTAAGGTAAGGGAGGGGGCACTGACATAAAGGGAGCTGTGTTGGTTGCAAAGAAAGAAGATGGCTGTAAAGGATACCAGAAAGGAGGGGACTGTGGAAGGAGGGGGGACAGTGTTTGTGTAATGAAGGGGTGTCAGTGTTTGTGTAAGGAGGGGGGGACAGTGTTTGTGTAATGAGGGGGGACAGTGTTTGTGTAATGAGGGGGGGACAGTGTTTGTGTAATGAGGGGGGGACAGTGTTTGTGTAATGAGGGGGGGACAGTGTTTGTGTAATGAGGGGGGACAGTGTTTGTGTAATGAGATGGGGGACAGTGTTTGTGTAATGAGGGGGGACAGTGTTTGTGTAAGGAGGGGGGGACAGTGTTTGTGTAAGGAGGGGGGGACAGTGTTTGTGTAAGGAGGGGGGGACAGTGTTTGTGTAAGGAGGGGGGGGGACAGTGTTTGTGTAAGGAGGGGGGGGACAGTGTTTGTGTAAGGAGGGGGGGGGGACAGTGTTTGTGTAAGGAGGGGGGGACAGTGTTTGTGTAAGGAGGGGGGGACAGTGTTTGTGTAAGGAGGGGGGGACAGTGTTTGTGTAAGGAGGGGGGGACAGTGTTTGTGTAATGAGGGGGGGACAGTGTTTGTGTAATGAGGGGGGGACAGTGTTTGTGTAATGAGGGGGGGGGCAGTGTTTGTGTAATGAGGGGGGGGACAGTGTTTGTGTAATGAGGGGGGGGACAGTGTTTGTGTAATGAGGGGGGGGACAGTGTTTGTGTAATGAGGGGGGGACAGTGTTTGTGTAATGAGGGGGGACAGTGTTTGTGTCATGAGGGGGGACAGTGTTTGTGTAAGGAGGGGGGGGCAGTGTTTGTGTAAGGAGGGGGGGGACAGTGTTTGTGTAAGGAGGGGGGACAGTGTTTGTGTAAGGAGGGGGGGACAGTGTTTGTGTAAGGAGGGGGGGAGACAGTGTTTGTGTAAGGAGGGGGGGAGACAGTGTTTGTGTAAGGAGGGGGGGAGACAGTGTTTGTGTAAGGAGGGGGGGGACAGTGTTTGTGTAAGGAGGGGGGGGAGTGTTTGTTTCAGGAGGAGGGTCAGTGTATGTGTCTGTGATTTTTTAAATATGCAGCAAGGCAGGGGGGGGGGGGTAAATGCACTGTCGCTGGTCATTGTAACTGATTTATTAGACCCCTTTCACACTGAGCCGCCCATAGCGTCGGCAGTAAAACGCCGCTATTTTTACTGCCGACAACTGCGTATAGTTTACTGTTTTTGTGCGTGTTTGCAAAAATTAAGTGGGCCGGTCTGGATGAAGTCCAGGGCCAAATTTTTGTCCCAGTCCACCCCTGGCGGGCACCCACTGTATCTCATGAACGGACCGACGTACAGACACGTCAGTTCGTGCAGCCGGGCCGCCCTGCCACAGTATATATCCAAAAGTGGTTAATGGCTGTACACACGGACCAAATATCGGGTGGCATCAGCTGGTACAACAGAAACTTGGCAGGCATTTGGTGTCGTGTATATAGCAGCTGGTCTGACAATAGCCTGACAATAGATTGAAATGGAAAGGTACATTTTCAATAACATTCAATTACAATGACTTGTGTTGCATTTGCATACGCTATATTATTTTTTCTTTATTTGCAATTTTTGCGAAAGTGGAGTTACCCTTTGTTGTGGAAATTTCTATAAATGTATGTTGTCAGATGTCCCCCCAGTGTCGATTTTGCTGTAATGCGCTCAAGTGAGCGTATTCACACATACAGACATTGGTGGAAGGCCACTGGCGCAAACACCTTTTCATGGACACAGCAGATTTGCGAGCTCCTTTTAGGGACGTTCATTTATGCCTCAGCAAGGGACTGGTCACTTCTTGTCGACTGCATTAAATGACTCCGAGTGGACAGATCTGCGTACATGGAAACTGTAGCATAACGATACGAAAATAATGGTTATCTGATCCATGATTTAGTATGGTTTGCAACATTGGCTTTGGTTTGGTTTGCACACGGCTTTGTGCAGTGACCATGCTGTCCGATTCCTTTGTCTCTCACAGAGCATGGTCACTGCCCCCAGCCGTTTGCACACACCACTACTAGCATTGTTTGAATCACATGTCTGTGATTGGTTCTTCTAAAAGTATACAACATGTCTGATTGGCTGTTTTGTGAAGCCACACCATTTGTTACTGATGTTGACCCTATAAATAAACAGCAGGCTGCTCCTAGGTCAGTGATGACTGGGAGCGATGGATGAGAACAGCTGGCGTGATGGTCTCTTGACTTGAATGTATGGCAGGGAATGGATGGTGAGTGAATCTATTTAGTTTAAAGATGGGTTATTTCATTAAGACGGAGTATGTGCTTTATAGCACAGGACAAAATGGCGGTATGCTCTGCGTACAGCCAATTTTGCCATCACAGCTGGCGGGCCAATTATAGGAGTGGATTGGGCCCCCTTTGGGCATCGGCTCAGATGGGGAAGAGTAGTTTTATGTTCCGATGCGTGGGGGGGCTCTGCTCTACAAAAGAACAAATTTGTCGTCTTTTTGAAATAATGCTTGAAGTGTGACCGTGTGTGATTGTGTGCGTTTGTGAAATCGATTGGATGTGTGTGTGTGACCGTGGGTGATGTTGTGCGTTTGTGAAATCGATTGGATGTGTGTGTGTGATTGTGTGCGCTTGTGAAATCGATTGGATGTGTATATGTATGTGTGATTTTGATCGTGTGTATGCCTGAATGCTGTATGATTGAACAGATTGAAGTTATGTGCCCATGGTTTACAGTGAAACTGCTTGAAAAAGCCACCTTTTGTGTAGCCGGGCATGTTCCATTATGCAAGATGGCTTCTCTGGCCATGAGGCTCGGGGGAGGGGTGATTTGTTTGGTGGGCAATGTGGCTTGGGGGAGGGGTGGACAGTGTTCTGATTCTGTGTTTCTTGACTTTGCAACTTTCAGAACAAGGTGTACGTTTAATAAACCGTGATAAGTGGAGATCATGATGATCACGGCTGATCACTGCTTATCACAGAGCATTGCCGGTTTAATAAACTGTGATAAGGAGCAGAGAACAGATTCTTCACTTCACATCACAGCACATGGATGTTTTGTCACAAACGGCCAGTTTAATAAACCGTGATATGAAGATTTCACAGCTCTTCACCTGAAATATCTCCCTTCCAGATTCACCAGCTCAGAGGTGGAGAATATGGGAGAGAAGCTGGTGTGATAAGAGGAAGAAGGCTTATTTCTTCCTAATTTCAACACCAGTGGGTTAAAAATGAATATTAACAACAATATACGTGTGTGTGTATATGTATGTATATATATATATATATATATATATATATATATACACACACATACAGTATCTATATAACACGTGTGTGTGTGTGTGTATATATATATATATATATATATATATATATATATATACATACATACATACATACATACACACACACACACACACATATATACCGTATTTGTCGGCGTATACGCGCACTTTTTTTCCCCTAAAATCAGGGCAAAATTGTGGGTGCGCGATATACGCCGATACTTGCTTCACGCACTGTGTTTGAACTTTGCCGCCGATCCCTGCTTCCCGCGCTGTGTTTGAACGCTGCCGCAGACATATACCGAGCGCAGTATACTCGGGTACAGTCGGCCAGGCTCGGCTCCCTTCTAGGTTATGCGAGACTAGCCGAGCGTGCCCGAGTGTACTGCGCTCGGTATATGTCGGCGGCGGCGGCGTTCAAACACAGCGCGGGAAGCAGGGATCGGCTCAGAGACAGCGCAGGAGCAGCGGGGAGGACACCACGAAGGTCGCAGACGGACGCCGGACCGGACAAGGCAAGACACCAAAACTGTAAGTAATAAAAAATAAATAAAATTCAGGAATTTCACGTCCAGAGTAGGGGTGCGCGCTATACGCGGGTGCGCACAATAGGCTGATAAATACGGTATATATATATGTGTATATATATATGTGTATATATATATATATATATATATATATATATATATATATATACATACATACACACACACACACACACACACACATATATATATATATATATATATATATATATATATATATATATATATATACACACACATACACACATATACATACAGTATTTATATATATATATATATGTAATTTTATATATATATATATATATCTATATATATATATATATATATAGATATATATATATATGTTATCACATGTCTGAAAACATTAGTTACATGTTATTTTAAACGTTAGTTTCACTGTTTGGATTCGGCTGCACCATAATCTCACAATATCTCACGAGATTACAGGCAGTCCACCCAGTTTTACACAGATCTCGGCTGTTTTCAGAGAAAAAACTTCACCTCTGTTCACCATCTGAGAACTGAAGTTCTCAGTTTATTAAACCGGCTGCCTAAAGTTAGATATAACATTTTATGATGCATAAGAAACTGAATAGATTGTGATTTTTTACCTTTGCATGGGACCAAGGAATGGGCAACCAGCATGGCTGTCTCATCATTTTGCAAAGTTGGGAACCCTCTGTAAACAATAGCATACAGGCTTTTTATGTTGGAAGGTTTTAAATGATGTGACCTCACTGTGTATATTTCTTAAATGGCTTGTTATAAAGGGTGATGCCGCAGTTTGTACATGAGCTTTGAGAAAAGAGTGTTTTTGTTTTAATGTTGCGCATGGAACTAACATTTTTTTGAAATGTGCTGTTTTAGTTGGCAAAAGGTCCGATTTGAAGGAGCCTAAAATTCGTGAAGGTTGGTTTGTTGTTTTTAGAAAATGTTTTAAAATGTTCATTTTTGATGTTTAGTGCGAATTGAGTAGCGCGGTCTTTTCTGTGTTGGAATCTGGTGGACAACATTTTTGTTTTCCCTTGTGTGTGTGTGTCTGTGTGTAGTACTGTCTGTCCTGTGGTAAAAAAAGGTGATTTGGAGGCGCAGTTAAATTGTTTTTTTTTTGCAAGTGTAAATGGCGCCATTGTTGCTTGGCTTGTTGTCGGCCATTTTGAGATGCAGTTTAAGCACCATCTTTTGAATAGGGCTAATTTATATACAGGATCTGACTAACCTACCAGCTGACTTTGCAGTGTAAGAATGGAGGCTTTTGTGTAGAATTTCGTTTTTGGGTGAAAGACTCTGCTTTGCATGCACTGAATTTTGATGGATTGTGGGACTGGCTTTGACTGCGTTTTTTTGTGCACAGCAATGTGCGTTTTTGTGTTTGAATGTTTGGGAGTTTCCCTGGGGGCAATTCATTGTTTTTGAAGATCGTAGGGTCAGGGGGATCAACCCTTTTCCCTTTCCTGAACCAAAAGTATTTTGTTTTAAAGGGAAGAGGGCGGAGGAGATTCAGTTCTGGCTTTGTTAACTACTGTATAATACTTCCAGGGGATATATATGTAGTCCATGGATTTTTTTAATGTGTTGAGACAAGGCAATGAAACTAGGCTTCCCCCTCCCCTTCCTCTTCCTGTCATTATGTAAATAAACCAGGTTTTGGGGTTTAAGAGCTGAGCATACAACAGGAAGGTCTTTTTCAGCATGTATATACGACAGGAAGTTGGTGGGAGGAGTTTTGGAGTCTTCTGAAAGATGAGCAATGAGATTTGTGTCCTGAAGGGACAATGAAAAATATTTTGGCGGTTTAAAGGTTTCTGTGAAGTTTTATACTGTAAATACAGTTTTGGGTATGTGAGAGCGAAAGGGGGGGGGGGCATCACCATTGTTGTTGTAACATCTAGATGCAGGTAGAAAGAAGCCATAAAATTGTTTTGAAAAGTGGAGGATTTCATGGTGCGTTGTAAGTTGTCTGATGAACACATTTAGGAGGCTTTATATCGCGAGACAGGTCGGGCCGTGTGAAATAACCGGAATTCCTGTGCGCGATTGTATTAGCATAAATGTGAGGAGTGGTATTCTAATGCCCCGGTGAGGCCGTGTACAATAATCGGTAAGTCCGGGGGTCGGTTATGATTATAAAGGCGCAAGTCATAACCGCTCTGAAAATAAAGCGCATGGTACTCTGGACGCAGAGGTCACCAAAAAAAGCGTTTTGAATCGGCATGGGATGTGCCGCCCATGCAGTGCACCAGTCAGACAGCTGCACCGCACATGAGGTCTGGGTTTGGGGCTCCGGACATGAGACCCCTTAAAGAATGACATAGGTGGTCAGAGGGTACAGTAAGGTGTACTCCTTTGGAAGGTACTCTGGCTGGAGGTACGAGACCTCAGAATAAAAATACCTTAGATGTAATGATGAGTGTGGATGGAGGTGTGGTACATGTTTTGGTGACCCTCAGAGGAGAACGTTGTATAGCTGGTCTATGCAAGGCTCTCGAGCTGTTCTCATATTTTCCCCATTGTATTTTCTTCTATTGCTGAAAATGAAGGCAGAATTCTATGAATATCTCCTCCACATTTGTATATGAATGTTTGTATGTAGTAACGTGAATATGTTCGAATTTACCGCGGCGATCCGCCGACGCGTTGCAGCTGTTGTATTTTTGTAGGAACGGGGAAAATAAGGGTTACAGAGGGTTTTGTTTGAATCGGTTTTGAAAGAATGTCACTGAAAATGTACAGGAATATCATTTTTGTTTGCCATTCTCTGCAGGATAAATATGAAGGATGGAGTAATAATTTCTGCTTATAAGTATTTTTCAGGTCCAAGGAGCTTTGAATGCGTAGAGGAAATAAATCTTCGTCCTCCCGCAACACCGCGAAACGTGCCAAAACCCCCGGCGGAATTCCGGCCTCGTCTGCTGCTGCTCCTACTTCCAACATGGCGTCACAGACGGAGGACGGCGAGAGGGACTCGGCCTTGCTGGAGCAGAGTAATTTTGCCGCTCTGATGCAGGCGATTACGGACTGTAAGTCCACGCTTACGGGCAAGATTGAGTCGCTCCAGCTGGATCTTGGACGGATCCGTAGTGATGTGGACACTGTTCGAGGCAGAGTCACTACGGTGGAGCGCAGGGTGAGTAACGCTGAAGACCTGCTGCAAGACCACTCGGCTTCCCTGCACACTCTCAAGGCTAAAGTGAAAAGCCTGGAGTCCCGCGCAGAGGAAACAGAGGAATAACCGCTGCATAGTGGGACTCCCGGAGGGGGCTGATCCCACGACCTTCACGGAGTGGCTGCTCCGCTCACTTTTGTCCCAGGCTTCTTTTTCGGCCCACTTTGTGGTAGAACGGGCGCACAGGATGCCGGCAACCAGGCCCCCTGCTGGGATCCCCCCCTCGCACGTTCATATTGAAACTTCTCAATTTCAGAGATAGAGACACAGTGTTCAGAGAGGCTAGGAAGCTGGATGTGCTGCGTTATGAAGCTACCAAGCTTATGATCTTCCCTGACTATTCGGTGGATACCCAGAGGCAGAGGAGGTCGTTTGACCATGTCAAGCTCAATCTTCGTAACAGAAAAATTAAATACAGCATGCTTTTTCCGACAAGGCTCCGTGTGCAAGATGGCGAGACGGTGCGCGTCTTTACATCCCCGGAGGACGCCTCCAGATGGCTGGATACTCTTCCCAGGGCCGGATGGTCCTTCCCTGTCTGGGTTCTTGTTTATTGGGTACTGGGCCTCTCCTCCCGACATACGTGCTCCGGATGTCCCTACCCTGCCTGACTTGGAGAGTGAGGTATGAGTGCTAATTTTCTGGAGGGGGGGCTGCCTGCCTGCTTGGTTCTTTGCCTGTCTGGATTATTGCTGTTCTTGGATCGCTTTGCACCCTGGCACTGGCACAGATGCATGCGGTTGCAGCGTAACGGATTGCGGGGGTTTTTCACCTTGATTTGTTCCCCTTTGCGTTGTTACGCCTGTTTGGGACATGTGTGTCACTGAAGACTGCAGCCTACGGGGGGACATTGACACTTGGCTGCTCCCCCCCCCCCCTTGCTCTCCTAGGATTAGCCCATGTACCCGCTCAGGTCCTATGAAGTAACGACTAGTAAGTTTGTGCCCCCAGGTCTCCTGGGTGATCACTTTTTCTTCAGGTACACTTTATCCTGAATTGACAGTTTTTCATTGATATCTTTTTTTTGTTTTTTTGCTCATGCTGCCGGGCCGGAAACCTCTCTGCTGGATGGACTGAGGCAGTGCTAGTTTGCTGCCTGCCCTGGTGCGCCACGGTACAGGACCCCTATTGGCGGTAGCCATGTTTCGTTCTGGGATTGAAATGCACCCAAGTTCGAGGGGTGGCGTGGGGTGGGGGGAAATGTTTGGGATATGTTTTGTATGGTTGGGTGGCCTCCACCCCAGGTTTATAATGCACTCCTATTTTTGGTACACTTTTTTATGATGTATTTCTTGATACTGCAAGGTTTCTACTGCCCAAGATTTCTGACTATTATGATTTTTATGCCTCTGGTCAGTCTTGCGATGTTGGCGCCTGAGGCGCTGCGGGTGGAGATTTGGCTTGCATCACATTGTTTACTGTATGCAACATGGCCCCCATAACTGGAATGTCCGGGGGTTAAATGATAAAGTTAAACGTACATTAGTGTTTAATTTTCTAAAACGTCACAGCCCTCACATATGCATACTCCAAAAAAAACATTTGATGGGTAGTAGAGTTTTGGCCCTTAAAAAACCCTGGGTAGGGCTTTCTTATCACTCACTCCTCCTACTCCAGGGGGGTTAGTATCCTTATCCGCAAGTCCCTGCCATTTGAACTGTTAAATCTCCACCTGGACGCTGAGGGGCGTTATGTTGTTATTCATGCCAGATGTGCCAGAAGTGAGATGGTTATTGTGGGGATTTAAATACCTCCTCCAGCTAATATGTCATTGTTACATAAACTTGCTCTAATAGTTGCACAATACCCGGCTGCACAGAGCCTCTTGGCTGGTGATTTTAATATGGCCCCTGTCCCACAGATAGATAGGCTTTCCCCTGACCCATCTTTGGACTCTCCTTGTCTAGATGGGCAGAGGCGTGCGGGCTAACTGATGTTTGGAGATGGAAGCACCCGCAGGAAAGACAGTTTACGTGTCACTCAGCCACCTTTGCATCGTTTTCCCGTATTGACCTCATTTACTTGAGTGATAGTTTGCTTCCCCGTACTCTGGCTGCCTCCATTCTGCCACAGGGTATTTCTGACCATGCTCCAGTCTGCTTGCAGCTGGATATTGGTCTAGATGCAGGTCCCCCTCTGTGGAGGCTGTCCAGTTATTGGGTATCTGATGAGTGGGTTTCCCTGGCTGTGGTAACTGAACTAGCTGCGCCAGCGATTGTATGGGATGCTTTTAAAGCCCATATTCGTGGCGTATGACGCAGATAACTTACTGTCCTTCTTGGAGACGGTGGACTTTCCGCAGCTTACCTCTGAAGCCCGCAATAGACTAGATGCCCCCTTTACCCTGAAAGAGATACAAACGGCGGTGGCTTCTCTTCAGTCGGCTAAGACGCCGGGTCCAGATGGACTCCCGGCGGAGTTCTACAAGGAGTATGGGGAGGATTTGCCCTCCTGTTTCCATTCCCTTCTCCTCACTATGTTAGAAACGGGTCATCTCCCACACTCAATGTCAGAGGCGATCATTGTTGTTGTGCCTAAGCCAGATAAGGACCCTGAACTTTGCGAGTCTTACCGCCCAATTTCTCTGCTCAACATGGAATGCGAAGATCCAAACTAAGGTTCTTGCTACTCGTCTAAACTCAGTCATTTTGTCTCTGGTTCATGAGGATCAATCTGGCTTCATGCCCGGTAAGGGCACGGACGTCAATATCAGGCGCCTCTATACCAATATTGCGCATTTGGGGGGCGGCACCCCCCTGGGGTGGTGGCGTCCCTTGATGCGGAAAAGGCATTTTCGACTTGGTCGAATGGCCCTTCCTATGGCAGGTTCTGGGCAAGTTTGGCTTTGGCCCGAACTTCATTTCCTGGATCTGACTGCTGTATGGGTCCCCAACGGCCAGGGTTAGAACGAATGGGATTCTCTCTTCACAGTTCCTTCTCGGTCGGGGCACTAAGCAGGGATGCCCGTTGTCTCCGGGCCTTTTTGCCTTGGCCATGGAGCCCTTGGCTATTCAAGTTATGGCATCCCCTCTTATACCGTGTATCAGCGTAGGGCCTATCTGGGAGAAAATCTCCTTGTATGTGGACGACGCCCTGTTGTACCTGCCTGATGCCCAGGAATCCCTTGACGTGGCTCTGACCCCGATAGACCGCTTTGGGGTATTCTCCGGCATTAGGATCAACTGGTCGAAGTCGGTCCTCTTTTCCCTGTCCCAGACGCCGCAGCCCCCTCCTCGGACTGGTTCCCAGCTAACGTGGGTGTCACGATTTAGATGCCTGGGCATAGACATACAGGCCAATCCCTCTCTTTATCTAGAGGATAATGTGTACCCGGGTATACAGCACCTGATCCTAAAATACCAGCAGTGGAAATCATTGCCCCTCTCCCTGGTGGGCAGGGTTAATCTTAAAAATGACCTTTCTCCCTAAGATTCTTTATGTGTTCAGGAACACCCCGGTCCCTATCCCTAATACCTTTTTTGTTAAATTGGATCGAGTAGTCAGTAGTTTTATTTGGGCAGGTGGTACCCCCAGAATAGCTAAATCTAAACTACAACTACCATTAATGATGGGGGGTCTCTCCCCTCCCTGCTTTCGCCAATACTACTGGGCTGTGATCCTCGTGACCGTCCGTTAGTGGTTTGCACAGGCTGAGTCTAACCCGGTGGTCACCCTGGAAGCGGTTATTCTGGGATCGTATGCTGCATTGAGTAACCTTGTGTTCAGGGGGCCGAAGGCACAGGCTGGTATGACCGTGTCCATATCCCAACTACGGTTAGTGTTTGGGAACAGATGTCGAAATCCATTTGCCCCTCTCAGACGATTTCCCCCCATGCTCCGTTATGGGGAAATCCACGATTTCCCCACTTGCAGAAAATCCCTGATCCCAGCGTATGGGCTAGGTTTGGAATTACCAAGGTGCAGCATGTGATGCCGGCTGGTATTCTCCTACACTATGACACCCTTTAGGCCAAATTTCACTTGCCTTCTTGTATGTTTTTTAGATTCCTGCAGTTACGCCATGCTATCCAGGCGCAATTTCCCCAGGGCCTGGACTCGGATGACTGGGATGAGGGGATCCAGCAGTACATTCCGCTGATAATCTGAGCCAGGGATAGATTTATGAAGCTTAAGTTTCTACATTTCTACATAAGACTTATTATACCCCCTCAAAAGCTGGCTAGGATTTATCCCTCCTGCTCGGACCGGTGTCCCAAATGTCTGACTGAGGTGGGTACCTTTATACACGTAGTGTGGACTTGCCCTATTATTCAAGATTTTTGGAGGGGAGTGGTGACTGAGATTAATGAGACTGGAGGGCTGCAGGTTGACCTACATCCTAGAATCCTTCTGCTGGGTGTTTGTGACACTGTCACGTCCAATAAACATAAACAGCTATTTGTCTTCTACTCTGCCTTTTATGCCAGAAAGGTAATTTTGTGTAAGTGGAAATTGGCTGACCCGCCGACGATCTCACAGTGGAGGTCAATGGTGGATAGGGTGCTGCCCCTTTACAAGCTGACCTATATGGGCTGGAAATGTCCCCGGAAATTTGGTAAGGTGTGAGGGAGATGGGTGAGGAGACGGCCGATTCCGGATTAGCGCTGTTTAATGCTGGAGGCTGGTTACCGGATATGGTACTGCTTTGTTTGTGGGAGGCCGATTTGGTTTGGGTGACCATCACTTGGAAATAAGGCTTCTAATCCTAATGTGTGATCTTCCCCGCTGTATGTGACAAATAAATGAACCCAACTGCTTTGCTAAATGACACACCTCAGAAAAGAGCAAAAACAAGGCATTGCAACCACGTGACCACAAAACTAAACTACTAAAAACAGTCTTACTAACATAAATAAGCTTATGGTAGAGGAATGATATTAGCCATCTCGACATACAAGTATTATTTAGTTAATGTGTGTTAACAGACACTTTAATAGTGTCCTTCACTTCAATCACCACTTTAATTTAAATGAGTGTCCACATACTTTGGGTCATAGAGAAGGTGTGATGGTTAGGTGTTTTGCAAACTTTTGGCCATATAGTGTACCATACCCCATACACCATGCAACTGTAAATGATGCTTGAACCAATTGTGCATTTCAAAGCCTCATAAAAGGTGCCTCCTGCTCTCAAGCTGATCCAGTTATGCCCCGTACACATCATCGGGCTTTTGCCCGGCCAAAATCACATCGGAATTCCGACGGAATTCCATTGGAGTAAAAGAGAAAACGTTCTCTATCTAAACCCCGATGGAATTCCTCAGAAAATGTCAGATGGGGCATACACACGGTCGGAATTTCCGATAGAAAAAGTCTGTCTGACTTTTTTCATCGGAAATTCCTATTGTGTGTACGGGGCTTACGAGAACCATGAGATGCACAAAGTTCAAAGCAAAACAGGAAAGGAAGTTGATAATTTCAAATATAACAGGGTGATCTAAACTCTAATGGACAGACAGACTCTTCCACTATCTGTTCATGGAGAGCAGGCAATAGATTTGGTTTGACAAATTCAGTACATTTGAGTCTTAGTACAAAACAATAGTATATAAATGTAAAACTGAAGACAGCCTGCCTTCCGATCTTACTTACACCAAGTGCATGACCTTCAGTTAATTTCCAGGTTTGGCCTGTCATCCTATAAAAGGTTTCCTCTTGCTTTTTAAGTTTTTTAGCTTCACGTGGCTTTAAAACATCCTCAGAGTATTCCCTTGCCTGTCAATGATAAATAATCCAAATAAATACAGTGTCTTCTGAAATAGGCAAGTGTTATGACATTCCTATAACCCTGGATAACGTACTTCCTAACATGCAACATATAGATTAAGGGCTCTTTCACACGGGCGGACTGTATGTCCGCTTTTTCATCCATCTGTGTACGGATGAAAAAGGGACATACATTGGTCCCTATGAGATTGCGGGTGTCAGCGGATGAACATCCACTGACACCCGTTCTCACCCGGTTCCGCAATGCTCTGATTCTGCAGACTGAGGAAAACCCTATTTTTCCATCCGTCTGCGGATCGGATTGGGAGAACACGGACAGACAGGCCGTGTTTATCCGATCCCCCCATAGGGGAGAGCGGAGAAAAGACAGGGCGGTCCCTGCTGAGCAAGCGGAGGTTCACGGGGCGGATCATCACGGATCTGTCCCGTGTGAAAGAGGCCTAAGGCTTGAGTAATTTGAACTATACATATTGGGGTTGATTTACTAAAACCGAAGAGTGCAAAATGTGGTGCAGCTCTGCATAGAAACCAATCAGCTTCCAGTTTTTTTTGTCAAAGCTCAATTGAACAAGCTGAAGGAGGCTGATTGGCTACCATGCAGAGCTGCACTCGATTTTCTACTCTCCACTAAAGCTGGCCATACACTATACAATTTTCTTCTTTATCTTCCTTTAGATTTACCTTCAACTGTGTAGTACAATGGCCTGCCTGGTTGTACACAAATTGAAAGTGTTTAGATTTGACCTCATATTATATGATTTTGGCAACTCTAAAGTAAATCTATAGAAGAAAATTGTATAATGTATGGCCAGCCTTAATAAATCAGCCCCATTGTGTATATAACAGTGGCAACGGATCTGTAATTGTATGCACATACTTTGTTACCAATCCTACATCTTCTCTACTGAAAAGGTGATTCATATTTTAAGCCCCATAGACACTATCAGTTTTCCTGCAGGTTTTTCTCTTCAGGTTTACCAAAACCATGTAGTGCAAGGGCCTGCCTGATTGCATACAAATTGAAACTCTTAAAGTTTGACCTCATATTAGATGGTTTTGGTAAATCCGAAGAGAAAAACCTGCAGGAAAACTGATAGTGTGTATGGGGCTTTTGCCAACAATCTGTTGCTATTGGCCTGCCTGCGCTCTTCAGTCGTCTGTATTTAGAACACTAAGATAGGAATATTAAAGTGTATGTGCCACCAAAACAGTTTTTCTTATATTTGAATGAAGTGCAGTATGATTATAACCTCTGTCATGATTCACTGTTTTCCGAAGCACCATTAGAGAGATTTTCCCTAATTTCCTGTTTAAATTACAACAATTCAACTGAAAAAAGGGAAGGCAAAATCTGCAACAGCAATACAGACAGAAATAAAAATTTAGTTCTTGAGTAGGGAAAGCCAAGAACCCTTTTCATATTATTTATTTATACATACATACACACATTCTTATGAGAACACCAAATATCCAAGAGTTCAAGGTTTTTAAACATAAAAGTAAATCATGGCAGAGGTTTTTCAGGGGCCAAGCACACTCCATCAGAGCTTACAAAATTTGCCTCTGCTTAAAGTGATTGTAAAGGGAATTTTTTTTACTTGCTCTGTGCAATGGTTTTGCACAGAGCATCCCTGATCCTCCTTTTCTCAAGTCTCCAACTGGTGCTCTGGGCCCCCTTCTTTCCGAGTGCCCCCATAGCAAGCCACTTGCTGTGGGGGCACTCGTGCGTGTTTGCTCTCTGTGCCCATAAGACACAGAGAGCATGTCTCAGCCCCACCTCACTGGCTGCGATTGACAGAAGAGGGAGCCAATGGCTCCTGCATCTCAGCCAATCAAGAGGGAGAGGTGAAAGGAGGGGAAAAAACTGCGCTAAACCAAACATATATGTAAAAAAGCATCCAGCACACAAACAAAATAGACGGCTCTCTAAGCCGAAACACGTCGGGTTCGTTTTATAGCATCCCATACTGCTTTTATTACTGTTCACGTGATCATATTTTTTACTCATGTTTTTGTTCATCTAATCTATATATATATATAAAACTCAACGTGTCTGTGTGTGTATGTATGTATGTATGTATGTTCCAGCATCACGTCCAAACTGCTAAAGATATTAACATGAAACTTGGCACACATGTTACTTATATGTCGGCAACAAACATAGGATAGGTGGTTTAACCCTTACCCACCCCCATTTGCCATGGTCGGGGTTTTTCTTTAAAGTCCCATTCAACTCTATGGGAAATACATGTTACTTCATAACTTCCAAACGGCTGTACATATTTCGATAACACTTGGTCACATGTTACTTATATGTCCACTTAAACTATAGGATAGTTAATTTATCCCTTAACTACCCCCATTTGTGAGGGTCGGGGTTTTTGTTTAAAGTCCCATGCAAATCAATGGGAAATGTATGTTCCCACATAACTTCTGTACGCCTGGAGATATTTCAATAATACCTGGTACACATATGACAGTTAAATTAACCCTTACCTACACCCTTATATAAAAGATGGGTATATTTATATTACTATGATTTTCCTCCCCAAAAGGTTAAGATAGGAAGACCGGGCAACGCCGGGTATTCAGCTAGTTTTAAATAAAACCTGTCACGGTTTATTTTGACCTGCACCATTTGGAGCACCTTTTTCTTTTATTTTGCCAATTTTGCCTTGTGAGCCCACTGGGGTTCCTTATATGTCCTGCATTGGAAGTCGCATCCACCCAGTTTCTGTGATTGGTGGTATTTATCTCATCGGATTTATACAGCCATCGCCATCTGGGGAGGTCTTCTGTGCAGAGTTCTAGGTCCGTCGAGACCACTACGCTCACAAGACTTACTGTTATCCAAAACAGCAAAGTCCACACCTTCTGGTAAGAGTACCCATTATACTTAACTTTTAATGTGATGCCTTGGTGATCCCTTCAGGCAACTATATACTCTACGTTCACATCAACATATTCATCCATCACTTTCTCTTCAGGTATCTGAATTTATGCACCTATTTGTGTGATCTATTTATCCAGTGTCACAATCTTCATGACGCAGGGTTCTTACACAGACACATATATATATATATATATATATATATATATATATATATATATATATATATATATATATTAGGGCTGTGCAAATTATCTTTTAATTAATTGATTAATCTTTAAAAATTTTTGATCGCTCAAAATATTTTTGATCAATTAAAATTATTTTGATTGGTACTCACCTCTCCGCCGGCTTCTGGGCCTTCAGGGAGTTCCGTCGGAGATCCAGTAACGTCACGGACACCGGCGGGGCTTGCCGTGTCCATCTGAAGGGCTCCTTTGCTGTGCCTTCATATCTGCATGGCAGTGGGACCTTACTATCTGCCACACGCAAGGGCTGTTACACTTCCCTCCATAACTTCCCTCTATCAACCTGGGATTCTACAACCATCCACTGGGAGTTGTGATAGTTCCCTTCATGGGACATCTAAATGCCGACGGACTGATGTTAACCTCTCCTCATCAGGATTCAGCAGTGGTATCGTTGTACACATTTTTATACCAGTATCATACTTGGCTACATGTTTTTATGACTGCTTTTGCTCCCGTTTGGTATTACTCGCACCATTTTTACAGTTTATGTAGCTGCATCTATTTTATCTCCAGTGCAATATTTATTTGGTTACCTACTTGAAGACTATAAAAGTTTTAATGCTATTCCCATCGAGCGCTGCCTTTGTGTGTTTTTTGTATACTGCTATCCATATGGTTGGTAGCTGCACTGGGAATCAGCCTGCAAGGAGATCAGCTAAAAGTAGTTGGATCTGTATGTGCGTTATAATGAATCGAAATTAGTCGATTAATCGATTAAAAAAAAAATCGATTAATCGAACAGAAGATTTTTGATCAGTAACAGCCCTAATATATATATATATATATATATATATATATATATATATATATATATATATATATATTGTGTCATTATAACTATTGAGCACAATATCAATAAGCGCTGCACTATTTTTTCACCAATTAAGAGGGAGAGACCTGGTAGAGCCTCAGGTCTCGAGCACATCGCTGCATCGGGATCTGGCTTAGGTAAGTATTAGGGGGGCTGAGGAGTGAGCTGCACACTGAAGGTTTTTTATCTTCATGCATAGAATGCATAAAGGTAAAAAAAAACTTCAGCCTTTACAACCACTTTAAATGGACTCAGGTAAGCAGATATAAAATAGATCTGCACTGTGATTTACTGCTTGGAATGGTTGTTAGTGACCACAATAAAGGCTGTTTGGTGTCTTGTTTGGCTTATGCCCTGTACACACGATTGGTTTTTCTATCGGAATAAACTCAGACGGGTTTTTCCGACGGAATTCCGCTCAAGCTGTCTTGCATACACACGGACACACCAAATTCTGACCGTCAAAAACGCGGTGACGTACAACATTACGACGAGCCGAGAAAAATGAAGTTCAATGCGTATGCGTCAAATTGTTTCCGAGCATGCGTTTTTTTTTCCTCCGTCAGAATTTCCGATATAAATTTTTTACAACGGAAAAAAAAAAAGAACATGTTCTCTTTCTAACTTCGTCGGAATTTCCAACGGAAAAAGTCAGATGGGGCATACACACAGTTGGAATATCCGATGAAAAAAATCCATCTGACTTTTTCCATTGGCAATTCCGATCGTGTGTATTAGGCATTATACTCACCCCAAAACTGTTTTAAGTAGTAAATCTCAGCGCTGGTCTAAGCCTTACCAATTCCATAAAAAAAAAAAAAAAACATAACAGAGAAAATAGGGCATTTTATTTTAATATTCTCACCTTTTTGTTTAAAGAATCTTGTTGACATTTTCTCACAATTTCTTGCTGTCTGTCGATTTCATCTTGTGGCACTAAAGATTTTTTTTTTAAATGAACAGAAAGAAATATTACCTGCATATAGAGAAGTTATGAATGTCACAAGTACCTAGGAACAAGCCAATTCTAACAGGAGGTCCCATTGTAATTTCAAGGTCCTTTTAGATCAGGGGTCTCAAACTCAAATTGCCTGAGGGCCACAAGACAAGTTTTCATATGCCATGGGGGGCCGCATGCAAACTTTCAAACTTCAAAAACAACAGTACTGGTGTCAGCGAACACATTATTAACCCCCAGCACTGGTGTCAGCGAGCGCATTATTACCACCAGCACTGGTGTAAGTCAGGGTTTGACAAATTTGCTTGGAATCTATTAGCCAGCAAACGCACCCCGTCCCGACGGGCTTGCGCGCAGAAGCAAACACATAAGTGAGCAGCGCCCGCATATGTAAACAGTGTTCAAACCACACATGTGAGGTATCGCTGCGATTGGTAGAGCGAGAGCAATAATTCTAGCCCTAGACCTCCTCTGTAACTTAAAACATGCAACCTGTAGATTTTTTTAAACGTCACCTATGAAGATTTTAAAGGGTAAAAAAGTTTGTCGGCATTCCACAAGCGGACGCAATTTTGAAGCGTGACATGTTGGGTATGAATTTACTCAGGGTAACATTATCTTTCATAATATAAAAAAAAAATGGGGATAACTTTACTGTTGTCTTATTTTTTAATTAAAAAAAGTGTAATTTTTTCTCAAAAAAGTGCGATTGTAAGACCGCTGCGCAAATACGACGTAACAGAAAGTATTGCAACGATCGCCATTTTATTCTCTGGGGTGTTAATAAAATAATAAAATAATAAAAAATATATATAATGTTTGGGGGTTCTAATTAGAGGGAAGAAGATGGCAGTGAAAATAGTGTAAAATGACATTAGAATTGCTGTTTAACTTGTAATGCTTAACTTGTAATACCAACGGCCACCACCAGATGGCGCCAGCTCACATCTGGTGGTAATAACTTGTAATACCAACGGCTCACCACCAGATAGCACCAGCTCAAAAAAAAAAAAAAAATTTTTTTTTTTTACTCTTTGCTCCCCCCACTTCCGCCCTGCCTGCGGGCCATTTATAACTGGTCCGCGGGCCGCAAATGGCCCGCAGGCCGGTACTTTGAGACCACTGTTTTAGATAGAGGCAGATATTCGGAAAGTAACTGCACGTGCCTTCCACTTAGCAAAAGCTACACAGATGCTACAGTGCTAGTAGATGTAAGTGCTACCACAAGTCATCTCGAAATTCACTTTTCATTTTGAAAAATAAACCACCATGTAAACATTTAAAGTTCACCTTGGATACCTGTTTTTTCCTGTTCTCACATTTTGTTTTTTCAAAATTAGCTGGTTGCCACATGCAGGGCCTTACTGCTGACACTTGAGGATCGCCCTGCAGCGCTGCCGGCTTCTACTCTTCTTTCTCCCTCCGGCGCAGGAGGATCGGTTGTTGGATCTGCGCCCCCATAAACCTGCTGTTCTGAATCCTGCTCCCCTGCAGCACTTCTAGCCTCACTCCTCTCCTCTCCCACCGGCAGGCACACAGGGGGATCAGTTTCCGTGTGGAGAGCTGGGAGGAAACCGGTAAGAGAAAGGGACTGATGTCCTCAGTTCATTTCTCTGTCTCAAATGTGAGACATCAGGGGTCTGTTTAGACCCATATTTCACCAAAGGACCCTCCAAAAGGGCAGTTAGAAATTTAAAAATAAATAAAAAAAGTACAAAAATAAATTAAAAGGACTGGCAGAAATTATATCCCCATCAAATAGGACCCATTCAAGTGAATAGCACATCTCTGCAAAAAGGTTGCGCTATCTGCGGGGTTAAATCAGGTGATGAAACGGAAATATGCCTCCTCACTGCCTGTCAAATGCTCTCTGAAGAGCAGTCAGCATTTGGATCACTCTTCAGACAGCGTTTTGAGGAAGCATATTTCCTATTCACCGTCTGATCTAACCCAGCACTAGTGCAACCTCTTTGCTATTCACTTGAATGGGTCTCATTCGATGGGGGTATAATTTCTGCCATGGCTGAGAAGCATAGCATCGTGGCCAAGGCATTTTAGCAAAAATAGCTTTTGCTATTTTCAGAGGTGGGGGATCAGGTAGGCTGTAAAGAGCCCCATGACTTCTAACAGCAGCCCTGGCCACATGTGACCTATCAACATACATAGTCTAGAACAGGGATCCTCAGACTACGGCGCTCCAGCTGTTGCGGAACTACACATCCCAGGCATTGTAAAACGCTGACATTCACAGACATGACTAGGCATGATGGGAATTGTAGTTCCTGAACAACTGGAGGGCCGTAGTTTAAAGACCCCTGGTCTAGAACAATGCTGGTTTAATTAATTACTTCTAGTGTCTCCTTATTGCAGGGGTGGACAAATGAATATGGAATTCAGGAGCCAGTCTGTTCAGTTCAGGATCCATTTTTATTTATTTTTTAGAAGCCAGCTTCGCTGACAATTGGAGAAAACTTTAAAAGTTAGGCACCAGCTGTAATTTAAAGCGGAGCTCCACCCCAAAGTGGAACTCCCGCTGATCCGAACCCTCCCCCCCTCCGGTGTCACATTGACACCTTTCAGGGGGGTGCAGATACCTGTCTAAAGACAGGTATTTGCACCCACTTCCGGCCACAGTCTACGGGTAGACTGCAGGCAGGACGTCACCTCCCGACCCCCCCCCCGTTGTGCTCTGGGAACACTCAGCTCCCAGAGCACAGCGGGAGCCAATCAGCAGGCGCAGCGCAACTCGCGCCGTAGGAAACCGGGCAGTGAAGCTTCACTTCCTGGTTCCCTTACCCTTACCGAGGATGGCGGGGGGGGGGGGGGGCAGCAGAGTGACGAGCGATCGCTCGTCCTCTGCTGCGGACGGCGACTCCAGGACAGGTAAGCGTGGCGATATTAAAAGTCAGCAGCTGCAGTATTTGTAGCTGCTGACTTTTAATTTTTTTTTTTCAGCGGACATCCTCTTTAAGGAGCATTGGCTACCTGGCTCCTGGAATTTGTTCAGCCCTGTCCTATTGGTCAGTGAGTCTGCTAATCACTAGAGCAGGGGTGTCCAAACTTTTTTCAAAGAGGGCCAGATTTGATGAAGTGAACATGCTCGAGGGCCGACTATTTTGCCTGACATTCTTTGAACCATTAAAATTTGGTTTAAGTGTGTTCGTTCGAGCACTAATACACTTGCCCTTGTGGCTGTGTGTGAGTAAAGAGATGAGCTCAGGCATATTATTTGGATATACCATATTTATTGGCGTATAACACGCACCTTCACTTTAAGAGGGAAGTTTCAAGAAAAAAAATGTACAATTTTAAATAAAGAGCTGTGAAGCAAAATAGGGGTCAGTGCCCATCTGCAGATCCCCAATTGGCAGGAATGCAGCACCCACCATTGCCAGGAATACACCCACCATTGCCAGGAATGCACTCATCATTGCCAGGAATGCACTCACCATTGCCATCAGTGCAGCCTTGGAGGGGACATGGAGGTGGCAGGACGAGCGCCAAAGATATCCTACAGGAGAATCTCCTGTTTACACAGCCGCCTCTTTAAGAGAAAGTCCCGCCTCCTTTGATGGACAGAACAGTCGTCCAATGGCAGCGCCGGAGACGGGACTTCCTATTACAGAGGCTGCCCTGTAAACGAGAAATACGCCCCTGTGTGCACGGCACTCGTCCCGCCTCTGGGCCAGCCAGCCAGCCAATATATCGTTTGTTGTACCGGAGCTGGGAGATCCTGGGGCGCCACAAAAGTTATATAGGTTTAGATAACCAGACGGGCCATTCAAAACCAGACCGCGAATGGCCCGCGGGCCGGACTTTGGACATGCCTGCACTAGAGCAACCAATAGCAGGCTTGAGAGTCAGGGAAGAGTGGGGACAAGCTTGATGTTTACAGAAAAGTTAAGATCTGCATCATAGTTCAAGTGCCTAAATTTCTGCATCTCCTGATCTTTTCGACATGTGTCTTACTTTAAAGAAAAAAAAAGAAAACTTGACCACACAGATGACTGATGGAAGATCCCCAGATGGATCATTTCTCTAACTTCCCTCTTGTTCTTTTGTTTCCTGCCAATCTTGGCATCATATCTCTACAACTTTCTTGTTTCCTTTCTTACCTAGATACTCCTGCACACATTTGTGGGAATGAGGTCCCCCATATGGGACAGTTATAGTGTCTGGTAGTAGAAAGTGCCTTAGAAATCGTACAATACAGGACAGAGGCACTATCCCTACCTAGACCAATTTACAGGAATGTTTTGATCTTATGGTCTATAAATATGATAAAGTCACGTGACAGTGACGCAACGTGTTGGGAGGAGGGGCTTAGGGACGTCACTTCCGGTTACGGCTGTGACTGGAAGTCCCCGCATTTTTTACACTGTTTTACCTGTTTGGCATTTTTTTGCCATTTTATTGTCATCTAATACTTTTTAAATAAATTAAATCATATATTTTTGAAACTACTACATCATGGAGATCTATTTTTGTTTATAGTGCAAAAAATAAAAACCACAGAGGTGATCAAATACCACCAAAAGAAAGCTCTATTTGTGGGGAAAAAAGGACGTCAATTTTGTTTGGGAGCCACGTCGCACGACCACGCAATTGTTAGTTAAAGCAATTGCGTGGTCAGGGGGGTGCAGATACCTGTCTAAAGACAGGTATTTGCACCCACTTCCGGCCACAGTCTACGGGTAGACTGCAGGCAGGACGTCACCTCCAGACCCCCCCCCGTTGTGCTCTGGGAACACTCAGCTCCCAGAGCACAGCGGGAGCCAATCAGCAGGCGCAGCGCAACTCGCGCCGTAGGAAACCGGGCAGTGAAGCTTCACTTCCTGGTTCCCTTACCCTTACCGGGGGGGGGGGGGGGGGGGGGGGCAGCAGAGTGACGAGCGATCGCTCGTCCTCTGCTGCGGACGGCGACTCCAGGACAGGTAAGCGTGGCGATATTAAAAGTCAGCAGCTGCAGTATTTGTAGCTGCTGACTTTTAATTTTTTTTTTTCAGCGGACATCCTCTTTAAGGAGCATTGGCTACCTGGCTCCTGGAATTTGTTCAGCCCTGTCCTATTGGTCAGTGAGTCTGCTAATCACTAGAGCAGGGGTGTCCAAACTTTTTTCAAAGAGGGCCAGATTTGATGAAGTGAACATGCTCGAGGGCCGACTATTTTGCCTGACATTCTTTGAACCATTAAAATTTGGTTTAAGTGTGTTCGTTCGAGCACTAATTGTGGCTTGCCCTTGTGGCTGTGTGTGAGTAAAGAGATGAGCTCAGGCATATTATTTGGATATACCATATTTATTGGCGTATAACACGCACCTTCACTTTAAGAGGGAAGTTTCAAGAAAAAAAATGTACAATTTTAAATAAAGAGCTGTGAAGCAAAATAGGGGTCAGTGCCCATCTGCAGATCCCCAATTGGCAGGAATGCAGCACCCACCATTGCCAGGAATACACCCACCATTGCCAGAAATGCACTCATCATTGCCAGGAATGCACTCACCATTGCCATCAGTGCAGCCTTGGAGGGGACATGGAGGTGGCAGGACGAGCGCCAAAGATATCCTACAGGAGAATCTCCTGTTTACACAGCCGCCTCTTTAAGAGAAAGTCCCGCCTCCTTTGATGGACAGAACAGTCGTCCAATGGCAGCGCCGGAGACGGGACTTCCTATTACAGAGGCTGCCCTGTAAACGAGAAATACGCCCCTGTGTGCACGGCACTCGTCCCGCCTCTGGGCCAGCCAGCCAGCCAATATATCGTTTGTTGTACCGGAGCTGGGAGATCCTGGGGCGCCACAAAAGTTATATAGGTTTAGATAACCAGACGGGCCATTCAAAACCAGACCGCGAATGGCCCGCGGGCCGGACTTTGGACATGCCTGCACTAGAGCAACCAATAGCAGGCTTGAGAGTCAGGGAAGAGTGGGGACAAGCTTGATGTTTACAGAAAAGTTAAGATCTGCATCATAGTTCAAGTGCCTAAATTTCTGCATCTCCTGATCTTTTCGACATGTGTCTTACTTTAAAGAAAAAAAAAGAAAACTTGACCACACAGATGACTGATGGAAGATCCCCAGATGGATCATTTCTCTAACTTCCCTCTTGTTCTTTTGTTTCCTGCCAATCTTGGCATCATATCTCTACAACTTTCTTGTTTCCTTTCTTACCTAGATACTCCTGCACACATTTGTGGGAATGAGGTCCCCCATATGGGACAGTTATAGTGTCTGGTAGTAGAAAGTGCCTTAGAAATCGTACAATACAGGACAGAGGCACTATCCCTACCTAGACCAATTTACAGGAATGTTTTGATCTTATGGTCTATAAATATGATAAAGTCACGTGACAGTGACGCAACGCGTTGGGAGGAGGGGCTTAGGGACGTCACTTCCGGTTACGGCTGTGACTGGAAGTCCCCGCATTTTTTACACTGTTTTACCTGTTTGGCATTTTTTTGCCATTTTATTGTCATCTAATACTTTTTAAATAAATTAAATCATATATTTTTGAAACTACTACATCATGGAGATCTATTTTTGTTTATAGTGCAAAAAATAAAAACCACAGAGGTGATCAAATACCACCAAAAGAAAGCTCTATTTGTGGGGAAAAAAGGACGTCAATTTTGTTTGGGAGCCACGTCGCACGACCACGCAATTGTTAGTTAAAGCAACGTAATGCCGAATCGCAAAAAGTGGCCTGGTCCTTTAGCTACAAAATGGTCCGGGGCTTAAGTGGTTAATATTTATTAAGGTAGATGTTCCAAACTTTTTCTTTAAAACAGCACACAATGATCATATGGCCTTACCTGTTTGGGAATGACTAGCTGGACGAAAAGAGGAAAAATACGGAGTCAAATAATTAATGGCCAATGTAACAAAGGCCAGAATCAAGATGAACCTTCCGCCCCAGAAAGCAATCTCTTTCAAACCTAAAAAAAAAGGACAGCAAGAAAAACAAATGACTTACGGCAATGATTTTAACAAACAGACACAATAGTGTTTTAAAATGTCAAAAGGATGGGTTTAATCGATTAGTGTTATAAGCACTACAAAGCCATCAATACGATAATAATCTGCTTTTTCACAGCGCTTGAAAGGAAACCTGTAATTAACACAAGCAGGATTTGCTGAAGACATCCATTTTTAATCCCTTCACTTAGCTTTGATCACTTTGGGGTCATTATTTGTGGCTTATCATAGCTTCTACTTTATTTTAAAAGTTAAAAGTTTTTAAAGAAAATATACAGGCACTGAAGGCCTATGAAATACTTTACAGTGGAAGGGAAAAATGCAATTGTTCTTAGCAACCAATCAGATCTCTGAAGCAGAACTGTGGTTCCGTCAAATTTCTCTTTGTGTTATTGAATAAACCTGTATTTTTTTGTACAGTATTCCGAATGGGCCAACAAAGTAATTGCTATTGGTTACTTTCAATATAGAGATCATGTACCCATATATGCCGTCCCGATGATCAAATCCCAAAATTTATTCTGCAGAGGCATTCAGGACAAGGTCATTATGTACAGTTTATGCCAATAAACCGATAGCCTGTGGACAATACAGGTTAGCTCAATTGTATTTAAAGCAGAAGGAAACCCACTGATTTAACAGTTTCAAAAAACTTTTGCATTTACGGCATGAAGGGAATGCTAACTGTCCCATTGATTGTGCTTTCAACCAAACTGTCAAGCCATAAAGTGGCAGGTGTCATAACTGATCACATGTGCAGCCATAGGCGTGTGCACAGGTTGTGCCAGGTGTGCCTTTATCCTCTGTCCCTTTCTCTGTGACAAAAGTGAGACATCAGGGGTCTGTTTAGATCCCTGATAACTCACCAAATGGGGCTCCTAAAAAATTAATTCAAATAAATTATTGTAAAAAAATATTGTAAAAAAGAATAAGAAAGAAAGAAAGAAATAATAAAAAAAATAATAATTGTAAAAGAGTAAAAATAAACAAATAATTAAAATAAACTACTGACACCAATCTCTGACCTACTAACATTGTCCCCTGCTCTACTAACACTATCTATCTATCTATCTATCTATCTATCTATCTATCTATCTATCTATATATATATATATATATATACACACAGACACATGTGAGTTTGAGCTATGGGGTGTACACCTATGTGTGCAGCACTGTGGCAGCTGCAGATCAAACAGGGGCTAAGATGGCAGCTTCCCTGGCTGAAAAGGATAGGAGGGTTTACTTACACTTTAAGATAGGTAGCATGTCATCTAAATCTTCGATTACTGATGCTTTCCAGCAGGGGTGTCCAAACTTTTTTCAAAGAGGGCCAGATTTGATGGAGTGAACATGCGCGAGGGCCAACCATTTTGCCTGACATTCTTTGAACCATTAAAATAAAATGCAAATTAACTAATACACTGCCCAACAAGAATTCTCTTGCCTTTGTAGCTGTGTGTGTGGTGAAGAGTCTAAAGGATGAGCTTGGGTGTGTTATTTGTATATACCGTATTTATCGACGTTTTACACACACCTTCACATTAGAAGGGACGTTTCTGGGAAAACAAATTCAAATAAAGAACTGTGAAGCAAAATAAGGGCCCGTGCCCATCAATACAGCCTAATCGGTGCTTATCTGCAGCCCCACCATTGACATCAATGCAGCCTCACCACTGACATCAATGCAGACCCACCACTGACATCAATGCAGACCCACCACTGACATCAATGCAGACCCACCACTGACATCAATGCAGACCCACCACTGCAGACCCACCACTGACATCAATGCAGACCCACCACTGACATCAATGCAGACCCACCACTGACATCAATGCAGACCCACCACTGACATCAATGCAGACCCACCACTGAGTGAGTGAAAATCTTGTATAGCGCAACACATGCGAACTGAATTGCCTCAGGGCGCTTGGTATCCATTTCCTACTATATTTTGCCTTCAGAATAGATGGGTTTTGAGTTTTTTTCTGAAGGCCTGGTGATTCACTTCCGTTTGGATACTTGTTGGTAAAGCGTTCCATAGTCTAGGTCCTTGGACTGCAAATCTTCGTTCTCCTTTGGACTTGGGTATTTGGAGTAGATTTTGGTTGGTAGATCGGAGAACGCGATTGGGGTTGTGACATTTTAATTTTTTACGTAGATATTGGGGCGCACTTCCTTGAACACATTTGTGCGTCAGGCAGAGCGCTTTAAACGTAATTTGGTCTTTTACGGGCAACCAGTGGAGGGACCTGAGGGAGGGAGAGATTGATTCCCAGGGGTTTTGTTTTCTAATTACAAGTCGTGCCGCCGTATTCTGGACGACTTGTAGACAAGCAATTTGGTATTTTGGGAGTCCGAGGTAAAGGGCATTTGCATAGTCGAGTCTGGAGTTGATTATTGTTCCCACCACGACTGCTGTGTCTTCTTTTGGGATGAAGGGAATGAGTCTACGTAGCAGGTGCAGCAGATGGTGGGATACGCTGACTACTGAACTTATTTGTGCATCCATTGTCATGTCGGAGTCAAAAGTGACTCCGAGACTTTTGACTTTGGTGCTAGGGGTGATGGTTTGTCCCAAAATGGGTGGGGTGTCCATGTTGTCGTAGCAAGTCTCTTTCGGTTGGCGTGGAACAGAAGAAGTTCTGTTTTTGATCCATTGAGTTTAAGATAACTCTCCGTCATCCAATTCTCTATCAGAGTGAGGCCCCGTACACACGACCGAGTTTCTCGGCAGAATTCAGCCAGAAACTCGATCGGAGCCGCATTCTGCTGAGAAACCCGGTCGTGTGTACACTTTTGGCCGAGGAAGCCGACGAGGAACTCGTCGAGCCAAATAGAGAACATGTTCTCTATTTCCTCGTTAGTCAATGGGGAAACTTGGCTCGCCGAGATCCTTGGCGGCTTCACAAGGAACTCGACGAGCAAAACAATGTGTTTTGCCCGTCGAGTTCCTCGGACGTGTGTACGGGGCCTCAGGCATTTCTCTAGTCCGAGATAATGATCCTTTTTGTTGCTGATACGAAAGTAAAGTTGGGTGTCATCTGCATAGGAATGGTAGAGTAAATTCTGGTTACTGATGATTTCGAGGAGAGGGGGCGGAGATAAATATTGAATAGTACGGGCGACAAGGGAGGGACTCCGTATGACACTGTGCGTTTTTCAGAAGTGAAAGGACCTAGTTTCACTATTTGTGATTGGTTTTCCAGAAGGAAGGAGAACCAGGGTAGATCCGAGTTTGCCACTCTAGCTACTTCAGCTAGGTGCGTCAGCAACAATTTGTGGTCTACTGTATCAAAAGCTGCACTCAGGTTCAAAAGTATCAGAAGACAAGATTCTCCTTTGTCTGCAGCTTCGAGAGCGTCATCCCATATTTTGAGAAGTGCTGTTTCCGTCCCGTGACCAGGACGGAAACCCGATTGAAGTGGATCCAGTAGTTTGTGGGTGTCTAAATGGTGTTGTAGCCAGGCCCGGACTGGCCATAGGGCGTACCGGGCATTTGCCCGGTAGGCCGCCAGGCCGCTTGTTCTAAATTCGATCTCCCATGCCTCCTCCACTCCTCTCCCGGCCTTCTGTCATCTTCTTCCAACTCCTGGGGGGACGAGGCAATGCCGAGCGAGCAGCGCCGGCCGTGGTTGCTCGGTGACAGGCCCGCCCCCAGGGGTTGACTAACCATTCAGGCTCTCGGACTGAGTACCCGTGGGCCGAGGCAAGTAGAGGGAACTATGAGAGTCTCCAGGATTGAAGGGGTAGGATGGATTCGGCCGTGGGGTGGATGGCGTGAACGGGCTCCTGGTACTGAGAGGAGAGAGAGAGGGACCGAGAGAGCCCGGGAAGGAGGAGGACACTTCCTGGACTGAAGTGTTACTTGCTGACTGTGACGGTGGGAGGAGGGACCGGCGAGCAGCTAAGAACCAGAGTGTGACAGCCCGCCTTCTACACAGAGAAGGGTGAGACCCCTCTGAGAGGAAACATGTGTATATCTGGGGGATCTGTACTGTACTTAAAAAAAGTAAAATGCCAAGTCCTATGCATTGCCCCATGTGTCATGCTTTCTTTATTGAATGCCATGCTGCAATCTGCGGAGACTTCACTTTCCTTTGCTGTAACAATTTTATGAAGCATTCTTGTTCTGTATAATGGTGGGACATACATAGCAGACATACTAATCAACCCACCCTTTTTCTCTCAACCTCCCTCTCCCTACCTCCCCTCTCTCACTATCCCTCTCCCCTTCCCTCTCTCTCACTACCCCATCCCCCTCTCTCACTACCCCATCCCCCTCTCTCACTACCCCCCAACTTCCTACTCCCCCCCTCCCCCTCTCTAACTACCCCCCACTTCCTACACCCCTCTCTCACTACCCCCAACTTTCTACACCCCCTTCTCCTCTCTCACTAGCCCCCCTCTTCCTACACCCTCTCTCCCACTACCCCCCCTACACTTCCTAGACTGCCTCCCCCTCTCTCACTAGCCCCCCTCTCCCTACACCCCTCTTTCACTACCCTCCACTTCATACACCTCCCTCCCCCTCTCTCACTAGCCCCGCTCTCTCATTACCCCCCTTTTCCTACACCCTCCCCCCCCCATTTCCTAAACCCCCTCCTCTCACTACCCCCTTCTTCCTACTCCCCCTCCTCTTACTACCCCCCTCTCCCTCCCCTCCCCCTTTCCCCCACTACCCCCCTCTCACTACCCTCCTCTTCCTACATCATTCTCCCCCTCTCTCACTACCCTCCTCTTCCTACACCCTCTCTCCCTACCTCCCCACTTCTTACACCCCTCTCTCCCCACTCTCTCACTACCCCCTCTCCCTACACCCCCCTTATTCTCCCTCCCCTTCTCCCCCTCTTCCTACACCCCTCTCTCCCTCTTCTCCTCCCTCCCCCTTCTCTTGCACTCCCTCTCTCACCCTCCCTCTCCTTCTGCCTCCCTATCTCTCTTACCCCCCCTCGTTCCCCCTCCCTCTCTCTCCTACTTTCCCATCTCCCCATCTTTATTCCCTCCTAGACATAGATATATGGCAGCAAGTACGTGATCTAACACTTTCAGGTAGGCAGTGCACATCTCCAGCTACCCGCCCGCGCTGTGATTAAACACAGCAGATGTCGATCACCGGGTGCAGGTGCACCCGCCAATCATCATGAAATTACACAGGACAGAGCCCTGCCTGTGTAAACAAGGCAGAGCTCTGTCCTGTCAGCGGGGAAGTAATAGATTTTCTTTACCTGCAAAGCAGGGAATAAAATCCATGACTTCCCTTAGTAAAAGCACCAATCACAGTACACACAAACCTCTGGCTAGGCACACATTTAACCCTTTGATTGCCCCTGATGTTTAACCTCTTCCCAGCCAGTGTCATTAGTACAGTGACAGTGCATACTTTCAGCACTGATCACTATATTATTGTCACTGGTTCCCACAAAGTGTCAGTGTCCAAATGTCTGTCGCACTATCACAGTCGCTGATCGCCATCATTACTAGTAAAAACACATAAAAAAATCCAGTATATATTCCATAGTTTGTTGACACTATAACTTTTACGCAAACCAATCAATATACTGTACGCTTATTGGGATTTTTTTTTTACCAAAAATATGTAGCACATAGTTTTGATTTTTTACATGTTTTATAGCAGAAAGTAAAAAATATTGGGCTGGATTCAGGTAGATTTGCGCTTTTTTTACGTAAGCGCGCGCAATTTAAATGATCCCGTAGGGGGCGGGAATCATTTAAATTAGGCGCGTTCCCGTGCCGATCGTAGAGCGCATGCTCCGTCGGGAAACTTTCCCGACGTGCATTGGGGCAAATGACGTCGCAAGGACGTCATTTGCTTCAAAGTGAACGTGAATGGCGTCCAGCGCCATTCACGAATCACTTACGCAAACAACGTAAATTTGAAATTTCGCGACGCGGGAATGACGGGTACACGTAACATTGGCTGCCCCTGCTAATAGCAGGGGCAGCCTTACGCGAAAACCGCCGTACGGAAACGACGTAAACTGCGTACGCAGGGCTTGCGTAACGTTGTGAATCGGCGTTAGTATTCAATTTGCATACTATACGCTGAGCACAACGGGAACGCCACCTAGCGGCCATCGCAAGAATGCAGCCTAAGATATGCGGGCATAAGAGCCTTATGCTGCGCATATCTTAGGCTGCAGTCGGCGTAACAAGGTTCCTGAATCAGGAGCATTCGTTACGCCGGGGCAAGTAAGCAATTGCGCTGTGTAACTATGGTTACACAGGCGCAATTGCTTCTTGAATCCAGCCCATTGTTATTTTGTTTTTCAAAATTGTCGGGCTTTGGTTATAGCCCCAGAAAAAAAAAAAAAACAAACACAGAGGTGATCAAATACCAGCAAAAGAAAACTCCATTTGTGGGGAAAAAAAGAACATACATTTTATTTGGGTACAGCGTTGCATTACTGCGCAATTGTCAGTTAAAATAACGCTGTGCCGTACCGTAAGTACAATAAAAATATAATCATCCCTGTAAAGTTGCATAAAAAATAACACGAAACACATTTTGTTTCCATTTGTCTGCATATGATCTTAAAGACAATATTTAGTATCTTATTTTCACTTGGATTTTCTAGCTCTGAATTCTCAATGATAGAAGACAATGTGCTGCCCCCTGGTGGTCTACGAGAGATTGCTTCTTCCCTAGAATTCAGCCCAAGCAGCCACGTCTGTTCTAATGGAGTCTATAGAAAGACGGGATTTGCAAATCAGGCACTTGCTTTGTATTCTCCTGAAAGCCTTCCACTCTGCAGGGTATAATATGATTTATGATTGCAATTCCCAACAGATGTATGAATATTGTACAGTGATGATCAGTCCCATACATACAGATATACTATGACAGCCCTTCACCTGTGTGTGTGTGTAGCGATCAGCAGTGTAATAGGATGACAAGTGTATCGTGTACCTATTGGCTGACTCGTGGACACCAGCAGGATGAAAAAAGAAATGATCAATAAGCAGAGGATCGGTGTCCCGCTCCCTACCGCTGCCATGTCTGTGGAGGAGGCGGGGCTAGCTGTCAGTGCTAGGAACATGTGACCGGAACACTGCACATCATCGGTGACACGTCATTACTTCACATGACATCATATGACATCATGCTCTATTGCAGATCAGTGCGATCTACTGCTCTTTTTTCTGCCAACTAGAACACGTTCCTAAAACGGTACTACTGATAGGAAAGGCACAATAAATGTACATTCATAAAATAAAAAGGTGCATTGATTACACTTTTGTGTTGCAACTGGCAGCAACTTATGGTGGGTGCAAGGTACAACCTTCTACATTGTTTACAGCTCAGCCACAGTCCAAGCATTCCTTCTGGGATCTGAAAAACAATCTTATATGCCAAAGGGGAAAAAAAGCTGCCTTAAAGTGGTAGTAAACTGCTGGGCGTTTTTTTTTTTTTTTTATACCTTGCAAGGTAAAGGCATAATGTGCTAGTATGCATCACATACTAGCTAGCACATTATGTTAAACTTTCCTTAAAACTAAGCATTCCAGCGTCACATAACATTGTCACCGCTGCAAGTGAGCAGAGACCCCTTTACAGAGTTGCCCTTTACATCAGAGTCAACAGTATTCCCCCTTATATCAGCCCCGTTTTATATCAGGGTTCACCTTTACATTCCAGAGTCCACAGAGATCCCCTTACATTGTAAGTGGAAATTCTGCAAACTATGATGTAAAGGGGGAATTTGTGAACTGTAATGTAAGGGGCGCTCTGTTGACTCTGATGTAAAGGGGGCTCTTTAGATTCTAGTGTAAGGGGGCTCTGCAGACCCTGATGTAAGGGGGGTCTGAGGACTCTGATGAAGGGGCGCTATGTGGACACTGATGTAAGAGGCACTCTGTGGACTCTAAAGTAAGGGAGGCTCTGCGGTCTCTGATGTAAGGAGCTCTCTGTGGACTCTGATGTAAGGGGCTGTCTGTGGACCCTGATATAAGGGGCTCTCTGTGGACCCTGATGTAAGGGACACTCTGTGGACGCTGATGTAAGGGGCGCTCTGAGGATGCTGATGTAAGGGGCGCTCTGAGGATGATGAAGTAAGGGGCGCTCTGTGGACTCTGATGTAAGGGGCGCTCTGTGGACTCTGATGTAAGGGGCACTCTGTGGACTCTGATATAAAGGGGGCTCTGCAGACCCTGCTGTAAGGGGGCTCTGCAGACCCTGCTGTAAGGGGGGCGTCTGAGGACTCTGATGTAAGGGGCGCTATGCGGACACTGATGTAAGGGTTGCTCTGAGGACTCCGATGTAAGGAGCGCTCTGTGGACTCTGATGTAAGGGGGCTCTTCAGACTCTGGTGTTAGGGGGCTCTGCAGACCCTGATGTAAGGGGTGCTATGTGGACACTGATGTAAGGGGCACTCTGTGGACTCTAAAGTAAAGGGTGCTCTGTGAACTCAGATGTAAAGGTTGCTCTGTGGACTTTGATGTAAGAGGCTCTCTGTGGACTCTGATGTAAGGGTTGCTCTGTGGACCCTGATACAAGGGGGGCTCTGTGGACTCTGATGAAAGAGGCGCTCTGTGAACTCAGATGTAAAGGTTGCTCTGTGGACTCTGATGTAAGGGTTGCTCTGTGGACTCTGATATAAGGGGGGCTCTGCGGACTACGATGTGAGGGGGCTCTGCAGACTCTGATGTAAGGGGGGCTTGGCAGACTTTGATGTAAGGGGTGCTCTGCATCCCAGTGAGTACACTAATGTAAGAGGGACTCAGGTGAAAGGGGTGGTCTGTGGACTGGCTTTGGTGAGCAGAGACCCCCTTACACCAAAGTTCTCCTTTACACCAAAGTCAACAGATTTCCTCCTTACATCAGACCCCCGTTTAAATCAGGGTTCACCTTTACATTCCAGAGTCCACAGAGATCCCCCTTACAATGTAAGTAGAAATTCTGTGGACACTGATTTAAGGGGGCACTGGGGACTATGATGTAAAGGGGGCTTAGTGAACTCTGATGTAAGGGGCGCTCTGCGGCCATCAGAACTTGTGTCTGAATACCTAAACAGTGACTGCATCTGATTGGATGATACATCTTATAGGATGTAGCCACTGTTCGGCCAATCATTATAATTTTGAAGCTGGCTTTTGTTGCACTGGGTGGTGCCAACAGTGCCACCCATGGCTCAAATTTCGGCTGTTTCGGCAGAACATGTGTATGGTCGGCTAGCTAAACAAATAAAGAATTTTTACTAATGAACAGTACCTTCTTGTCTATGCTTCTGTGTGTATTACTGTTTTGACTGTGTATTGTGTAATGGACGTGTTTTGTGCTCATTTGCCTTATGTAGAAAATGGTGCAGTGCTTATATAGGAATTGAATCACTCATAACATTAACCACTTCCCGCCCGGTCAATAGTAAATTGACGTCCGGGAAGTGGCTGTGTAATCCTGACTGGACGTCTATTGACGTCCAGCAGGATAACATGGGGGCGCGCAGCGCGGCGATCGGCGATGCGGGGTGTCAGTCTGATGATCAGCTCTTCCTCACTCGCGTCTGACAGACGCAAGTAGAGGAGAGCCGATCGGCGGCTCTCCTGACAAGTGGGTTCGCGCTGATTGTTTATCAGCGCAGCCCCCTCTCGGATGCCCACACTGGACCACCAGGGAAGCTGCCAGGACCACCAGGGAAGGGGGCAACATGTGGATGGTCAGGTACATCCCCCATGGCCATCCACATGTAAAAAAAAAAAGCACAATAGATGCCAATCAGTGCCCACAAATGGGCACTGACTGGCAACATGGGCACTGTCAAAAATTAGTAAATAAATAAGTGATGCCCTTTTCTTGTGAAAAAAAATAAGTGATGCCCAGCAATTCCATCAGTGCCACCCCTCAGTGTCCATCAGTGCCACCCCTCAGTGTCCATCAGTGCCACCCCTCAGTGTCCATCAGTGCCACCTCTCAGTGCCCATCCATGCCCAGTGCCCACCTATCAGTGCCCATCTGTGCCACCCATAAGTACCCATCTGTGCCACCCATGAGTGTCCATCAGTGCCGCCTATGAGTGCCCATCACTGCCATCTATGAGTGCCCAGTGCCGCCTTTGAGTGTCCATCAGTGTCCCCTATAAGTGCCCATCAGTGCCGCCTATGAGTGCCCATCAGTGCCACATACCAGCGCCGCCTATAAGTGCCTATCAGTGCCCATCAGTGCCACCTCATCGGTGCCCATCAGTGCCGCCATATCAGTGCCGGTAATTGAAGAAGAAAACTTACTTATTTACAAAAAAAATAACAAAAAAATAAAAACTTTCGGTCTTTTTTTAGTTGTTGCGCAAAAAATAAAAACCGCAGAGGTGATCAAATACCACCATTTATGGGAACAAAATTATAAAAAAAATGTTTAGGTACAGTGTAGCATGACCGCGCAATTGTCATTGAAAGTGCGGCAGCGCTGAAAGCTGAAAATTGGCTTGGGCAGGAAGGTGCGTAAGTGCCTGGTATGGAAGTGGTTAAATGTAATTGAACAATAATAAAGTCCATATAAAAATTCTTGTGATGATCACTGGTCCGGACACCGCCACCCAAACACACTGATTCTTACCAAAAGGATGATAAAAACTCGCAAGACAATATATCAATAGCGGCTCTTCAACAGCAAAGGGTATAGAGAAAAGCCAGCAGCTCATTTAGTACAATCCTGGATTCCTCCCAAGATAGGATCCTCAGCAGCATGAGAAAAACCAGGCCCTTAATCGACCTTGTTAGCGGAGAACACAGCAAAGAAAAGAAAACAAGTGCAGACATCCCAAGAAGTAGTTTAATAAAGGATAAAGAAGTTGATACATTCACATTTATGAAGTAAATATCAAGCAGATAAAAAACTGAAGAAATGTCCAACGCTTCTAACCATAAAGATGGCCGCTGTGTCCCAGTACAAGCGTCGCGTCACACGTTCCAGGCACGTTAGTTTCATCATCACTAATGTTTTCAGGGGCGTGGCCTGATGTGTGGTGCAATGATCCTAAATGGGGGACATCAGAAAATAGGCGGGTCACTTATTGCAATACAATTACAGGAAGCAAGAAGTAAAAATGCGCTCCAACAACAGGAAACAACCATAGATACGATCTAGTTCTGTTCAAATAACAGAACAAGTAATCAGTATTCTGGTACTAAAATCAGAACACAAACACTAATCCTAACTATTCCATAATAACATAGTGAATAGAAGGGATAGTGTTACATTAGAATTCAAATGACAAGAATAAAAAGTAGCGACTGCACTGGAAAACAGCGCCATCTTGTGGTTTGATATAAATATGGCTAGAACAACAACACAAATGTTACAATCAGCACCATTATACACATCAAATCCTGTAAAATTACATATCAAAAAATACATATCAACACATAAAAATACTCTAAAAAGGGTCAGATAACAAATTCTTAAACCATAAAAAAAATTGGAGGAAAAAACAGACTCAAAAAGAGTAGTTAATAACTCATAGGGCCAGATTCTCAAAAGAGTTACGACGGTGTATATCAGGAAACACCGTCGTATCTCTGTTTTTGACCCTGGGTATCTATGTGAGTGATTCCTAGAATCATTTTCGCATAGATACGACCAAGATCCGACAGGTGTAAGTCACTTACACCGTCGGATCTTAGATGTAATTCGACGCTGGCCGCTAGGTGGCGTTTACGTTCAGTTCTCATTTGACTATGCAAATGAGCCTGATACGCCGATTCCCGAACGAATTTGCGTCGCATAGTCGTCGTTTACGTCGTTTACGTTTACGTAAACGCGAGGGGTAACCTTACGCCAGTCCACCGTATGCCATGTTAAGTATGGCGTCGGGCCAGCGTCGTCTTTTTCCGTCGGTTACGTCGTTTTACTAAGTCGTCCGCGAATACGACTTTACGGCAATGACGCTCACGTCGGCGTCATTGATGTTTTCCATCGTGAGCTGGAGCATGCGCACTGGGCTCTTTTTCCGCCTGGCGCATGCGCAGTTCGATCGGCGCGGGGGCGCGCTTAATTTGAATACAAGCCGCCCCCTTTGAATTACGCGGCCATACGCCGGGCCATTTACACTACGCCGCCGCAAATTACGGAGCAAGTGCTTGGAGAATTTGGCACTTGCTCCTGTAAGTTGCGGTGGCGTGGTGTAAATGGCTTACACTACGCCAACGCCGATTCTTTGAGAATCTGGCCCATAATCAACTATTGTGGATGAAGGAATTTACATCCCACTCAATATTCATGGGGAGCATAGCATTTAACTTGATATATCAGTTTGATCTCTAAACGTGATATTTCTCTAACAGTATTGCTACCTCTCCATTTTTTCTTTTAAATGGTCAATCCCTAGGAACACTGTACATTTGGGATCCCGATTGTGGCATAAATCATAATGTTTGGATAAGCTGTGTTTCGGGAATTCTTTCTTGATATTGGCTACATGCTAAGCCGTATATGAAGAAAAGATAAGAATGGTAAGATATAATTATCACCATACCGATACACATACATTTTCTGATTAGCAGGCCTAACTGCTCTCTTGTGAACTACAGTGCCTCTGCGCCTACCTTTTTTGGCATGCTGGGCAATTATGCCCTTACACGTCTTTCGAGCTATCCCTAAAACAGACTGAGCCATTTTTGCCGTCTACACTGAGGCACACCTCTACTTTCCTTTTGGTTTCAATTATAAAGATGATATTTGGAATGATTTTCTGTTAAACACCAATGAAGCATGTAAGTTGTCTACAACAAATATCCTTGCTACTCACTGCAATTATTATCCCAAAACTTTCTTGTATGATTTCTAATAGAATATAATTCTTTACATAACGTTGTAGATATACGTCTTTGTCTTCTAACCACACCCCTGAAGAAAAAATTGTGTATTTATTTTGAAACTCATCGGGTGACAGAAGATATTTGCTCTCATTCTTGATCATTGAAGTTGTACTGACAGATCTGTATACATTCCAATTTCTGTTTTAAAACTTTGTTATAAATAAATAATTTTGCATTACTTACACCTTAGTGTGTTAAACAATTTTTCTAGACCTATGCTTTTAAAGTCCACTCAGGGGAATCTCCTTTTCGCAACTAAGCCGTATATGAAGCATGCAAATGGTACGGCCAATATATTGAAGCCCACAAGGACAACGAATAACGTATACCACATTCTTCGTTGTACACATGATAAAAGGCTTAATCGGAAACAATTCTCCAGTAGCGCTAGGATTGAAGGATTCAGTCCTTCTATTCATATTGGCATTAGTTTTACAGATAGGACATTTTCTGCATTTGCCTTGCTCCACACCTATTTTCTAGAGACATCCACAGTTCTCCAAAAAAACAAAAGAAGCAATCAAACTTGCAGCAGGTGAAACATACCAGAATAATCAACACAGTCTTACTGAATATAGTGAGCAACAGTACATTTGGCTAACAACAAAACAGAAGCTCTATTTGATACAGTGAGCCAGAAGTAAATGTACTTAATCCTGGCACCTCTCTAGGAGGGTACTACACATAGCATGTAAGCATAATTAATTGCTAATGATCAATCACATCATGCTCTAAATTTGTGCTATTAATCACTACTACATTCAATTACATGTGTAATTATTGTAAGCGATTAGTTGCATGCAGACAATCGCTGATGATTTAATAGCATGATCCCACTAACTGAATGGGCAAAGCACATATTTATGAAGAATTAGCCAAAAATGTGTATTTGTGCTAGTCTAAATATCTGCTTTTGATGTAAAGGCAATATTTTTTATTTTGTTTTGGTTTTGGGTGTAGTGGAGAAAGATTGGGCCCTCAAATTTTGACTGCTGTCTGTCTCCACTGTTTCTCCTGATGACCTCAGTTACCAAAACAGAAAGTGAAGGAAAATTATTTAATTGTCTCCAAAGGAAGAGGTGAGGGTAACAATAATGCCGCATACACACGAACGTTTTTCGGGTTCTAAAAAATTTTGTTTTTAAGGGCCTAGAAAAAACGAAGTTTTTTTCAACCCGATCATTAAAACGGCCTTGCCTACACACGATCGTGAAAAAAAAATGCTCTAGCAAAGCGCGGTGACGTACAATACGTACAACTGCACTATAAAAGGGAAGTTCCATTCGGATGGCGGCCCCTTGGGGCTGCTTTTGTTGATATCGTGTTAGTAAAAGACGATTTGCGCTTTTCAGTCTGTTTCTGTGAATGTGCTTACTAAATTACGAACGCTACTTTTACCAGAACGAGCGCTCCCGTCTCATAACTTGCTTCTGAACATGCACGTTTTTTTCACGTCGTTAAAGCCCACACACGACCATTTTTTACAACGTTAAAAACGACAACGTTAAAAACGTAGTGAAAAAATAGAGCACCCCCCCTGACTTGCAGACTTACCTATTTTCAGCTAGCTCCAGTCTGGTTACATGATCCATTGTGTGAGCCAGCGGTGGCTGCAGGGGAGAGGAGAGCGTGCTCGTCAATGACTGATAAAGCCTGGAGTGGGGACATCAAATATAGATTCCTATGTCCCATCTGTTGTTGGTGCTCCCTCCTCTCCCCTGCATACATCACTGGCTCACATAGGGAATAACATGACCGGACAGCCTGAAAATAGGTGTTTACATCTTTTCTACACAGGTTAGCCATCATAGGCATTAGGAGTGGGATTTTATAATATTTCAGTTAATGGAAGCTACATATGTCATATTCACACTATAATACTTGATGCAGCACTGTGCAGCTGGGATCAATACCCAGTAGGGTTTTGTATGTAACCTTTTTGAAAATGTTCTATATATATATATATATATTTTGGTATATCTATATATAAACCAAAATATATGTAGCGACTGGTTACTTCAAAGTACCGGTGCTATTTAAATTTAGAAAGAGATCAGAGTGTAGTTAAACTTTGATCTGTTTAAAATGTTCAAATTGGGTCTCTGTCTCAGCTTGCCTGTGCTGTGAGCTCATTCTGTTGTGCTGGGGTGTTCTTCCCACCCCAGGGCAGTAGGTGGCAGCAGTGGAGTCAAGATTTGGGTGCTCTTCCCCAGCAGCCAATCAGGAGGGTTGAGCCTCGCTGTGCATGCTGGGGGAGAGTATTTATGGGGCAGACACCATTGGTTCGGGGTTCTTCTTCTTCAAGTGCGGCATCCACCTTTAGGGTGTCTGCACCGTGACGCCCCGGCGTTATGGCCTACCTGGCCGGGGCGTGCGTGCCACATGGAGTTCATGGTTCCGGGACCATATGGGTCCGGAACAATTGAGTCGTGGCAGGGAGCCCAGTGGTAGACTGGGTTCCCAATCCTGAAGATCCCAAGCGGTATAGCTGTTCGGTGGGGAGTCCATCTGAGGAGAGTCAATGAGAGGCTGGCAATCCAATAGGGTCTCGACAATCCACCGGGGATCGAGGTATGCGGACACTGGGAGGCTGGTCACCTGTCAGTCAGTACCTGAAAGGAATTAGATGGAGATCAGGGGTCAAGTCCTGGGGAAAAAAGCATGGGAACTCCCAACCAAGATCCACTCCCCCACCAAAAAAAAAAAAATGATACGCTCATATGCATAATTACTAAACCAAAAGAACAAAAACATACAGCGCACAAGGGTTAAGTGAATGTCACTTTATAGTCTGTAATGTGTGGAAAAACATATATGCATGAAAAATTGAAAAGTTGAAAAAATTGAAAAAATTGAAGTAGCCACAAATAGCACACAGGAAAATAGCACATTAAAATTTTTTAAAATTTTTATTTATTTTTTTTTTTTTTTAAAACTAATAACAATAGTCCGCATAACATAAGCAGCAGTTCACGTGGAGATGGTAGAGTGAAAACACATACACTTCGGGGGAGATGTTAGGAATGAATCCAAGTAGTGTGCATACACTTGTATGCAGAGGTAAAACAATACCTCAACAAAAGCAGCCGCTTCTACGTCTCAATGCAGGGAGATGGAATCCGTTGGTGGGATGATGACAGCCACACTGGGAGCAGATGTAGAAGTTATATCCATGCAGAGATGGATACTGCCGTTTAAAGACCACTAGCTCAGGGGCTGATGGAAAGGAAACCTTCCTCGCAAACAGAGATCTCCAGCGGCAGGGGAAGTCCTGGAGGGGAGCCACCAAGCCGGTTCAGTGACGCAGCCGCGTCACACGGGAGCGAGGAAAGGGGGATGGTAGCCTGATGGAGTCACACAGAGAGCAGGAGGTGTCCGGACACCTTCGATCCAGCGTCAGGTGACTCAAAGCACCAATCAGTGTGGGCAGAAAACGAGCAGTAGAGATGCTGGCGCTAGTGTCACTGAGAGGATTTCCCGAGTGTCGGCACTACACATCAGCTGCAGTGTGCTTGCTGCAAACATATAGGGGCATCAAAGATTGTACTGGTGAGCCGTGACTGACATGTTTCGCGTGCCAGGACGCTTTATCAAAGTCACGGACAGGCTCCACCATCTAGTTAATAAAGGGGAAGGAATAATCCCATTGGACAATAGCACGGGGAGGGGGAGGGGGAGGATTCATAGTCTTAACCCTACCATCACCACCACTTTAATGAAAACGTTTAAAAACATATAATAGAGTATATATAATATGTATAACATGACATATATGTATATAATAATCTCTCTCATGGAAGAACATATGTACATACATAGAAGATAGTCTGACATACCTTCAATACAAAAATAATAATAATTAATAATAAAGGGAAAATAAATGAAAAAAACTGGAAAAGAAAATGAAAAAGAAAAAGAATGATAATAATGATGACGGTGAATAAAACTAAAATAATAATGATAAAACACTATACATACATACATTCACTCCATATATACCGCCTATACCACAAAAATCAAAAAATAATAAGTAAATAATTAATAAATAAATAAATAAATAAAATAAAATAAAATAAAATAAATCAAGTAAAATAAATAAAATAAAATTAAAATAAAAATATAAATATAAATAATAATAAAAATAAAAATATATTAAGTAAAAATAAAAATAAAAATAAAAATAATAATAAAAATAAATATAAAAAGAAAAAAAGAGAAAAAAGAAAAGGAAAAAATGGTGTGTGTATCCAGTGTACTAGGTTAATTAGTGATGCTGAGAATATCCAACTCCTCGTTAAGGCCACCGGGCGTCAAAGTGCCCAGCCGAAAGATCCAGAAAGTTTCCCTCTTGCATAGGAGGGAAAATCTTTCGTTCTCAGTCAAAGAACCCAACGGGATGGACTCAATAGCAAAAACCTCCAAACACTTAAAATCTTTATTGTGGACATGCAAAAAATGTCTAGGGACACTATGCTTATCACAGCCCTTTTTGATCAGGCGTCTGTGTTCTCCGATACGTATGCGTAGGGTACGGATCGTACGTCCAACGTATAATAAATTGCATGGACAGCGTAGTATGTAAACGATATATTCCGTAGAGCAAGTAAGGAATTGGCTGATCGGGAACACACAATCTTTGGTTTTAATAGTATCAGGACCACCTTTTGGAATGGACTGACAAGTAAGGCAACCCCTTTTGCCGCATCTAAAAATGCCGGTTTTATTGTTAAAATAAGCCCGAATATCTAATGGGCGGGTGGGGTTGATCTTGGATACTTTACTGGGTGCAATGATGTTCCGGATGGTCCGGGACCTTCTAAAGGTAATCTCAGGTTTAGATGGAAGAATGGGAGACAAATATTGGTCAAGATGAAGAATATTGAAGTGTTTATTGATAATATTTATTATATTTTTATGTTTAGTGTTAAATGTCGAAATGAACCTTACATTATTCTCAACTTTATCCTTACTGACCTTATTAATTTTATTGATGGTGATGCTAGCATTAAAAGCATCTTCTAATAATTCTGGAGGGTACCCCTTCTCTCTAAATTTAGTCTTCATAATAAGGCCCTGGGTCATGTAGTCCTCAGTTTTGGAACAGTTTCTGCGCAACCTATTGAATTGGCCATATGGGATGTTGGATTTCCAAGACGAGTGGTGACAACTGTTAAAGTGTAGATATGAATTACCACTAGTAGGTTTAATATGATTGCTAGTGGTAATTACTTTCTGATCATGTGACAAAACCAGGTCCAAAAAAATTAAATTGTCCTCATCATAGACATGTGTAAACGTTAAGCCTAGCGCATTGTCATTACAATGGCTTACAAATGAGGAGAACAAGTCAGCACCACCACTCCAAATAAGGACTACGTCGTCTATATAACGACCATAAAAAACGATGTGTTCCAAAAATGGATTATTGTTCCAAATCTGCAAGGTTTCCCAATAACCCATAGTCAGATTAGCATACACCGGTGCAAAATTTGCCCCCATTGCGGTCCCCTTCCTTTGTAAAAAGAACTGATCACAAAAAGAAAAATAGTTGTGGGTAAGACAGAATTCTATACCTCTACTAATAAACTCAGACTGGAAAGAGTTGATATCGTTGTTCTTACTTAGGAAGTATTGTACTGCCGCTAATCCAATATTATGGGGTATCGACGTGTATAGAGAGGCCACGTCAAGTGATGCCCACGCATAGCTATCTTCCCAAGAGTAATTCTCTAGGGTCTTAATGATCTCACTAGAATCTTTAATATATGAGGGTAATTCGCAAACAATGGGCTGTAAGGCATGGTCTATATAAGTAGATAAACCACTGGTAAGGCTATTGGTACTTGCAACGATCGGGCGACCCGGTGGATTCACCAAAGATTTGTGGACCTTCGGGAGATGGTAAAAGTGTGGGGTGCTGGAAATTTTGGGCAACAAAAATGCCTTCTCTCTCTTATTGATGACGCCCTTGCTAAAAGCCGCATCAACAAGAGTGACTAGTTCTGCTTGGTAGTCGGAAAAAGGATCTGCAGTCAGTTTTTGGTAGGTGTCACCATCTGATAGCAAGCGATATGCTTCTCTCAGGTACTCAGTCCTATCCTGCACGACAAGGCTGCCCCCCTTGTCAGCTTGTTTGACTACAATATTTTGTTGGCCTTAAGATTTTTCAGTGCCTGGCGTTCGTCGTGACTTAAGACTATGAATCCTCCCCCTCCCCCTCCCCGTGCTATTGTCCAATGGGATTATTCCTTCCCCTTTATTAACTAGATGGTGGAGCCTGTCCGTGACTTTGATAAAGCGTCCTGGCACGCGAAACATGTCAGTCACGGCTCACCAGTACAATCTTTGATGCCCCTATATGTTTGCAGCAAGCACACTGCAGCTGATGTGTAGTGCCGACACTCGGGAAATCCTCTCAGTGACACTAGCGCCAGCATCTCTACTGCTCGTTTTCTGCCCACACTGATTGGTGCTTTGAGTCACCTGACGCTGGATCGAAGGTGTCCGGACACCTCCTGCTCTCTGTGTGACTCCATCAGGCTACCATCCCCCTTTCCTCGCTCCCGTGTGACGCGGCTGCGTCACTGAACCGGCTTGGTGGCTCCCCTCCAGGACTTCCCCTGCCGCTGGAGATCTCTGTTTGCGAGGAAGGTTTCCTTTCCATCAGCCCCTGAGCTAGTGGTCTTTAAACGGCAGTATCCATCTCTGCATGGATATAACTTCTACATCTGCTCCCAGTGTGGCTGTCATCATCCCACCAACGGATTCCATCTCCCTGCATTGAGACGTAGAAGCGGCTGCTTTTGTTGAGGTATTGTTTTACCTCTGCATACAAGTGTATACACACTACTTGGATTCATTCCTAACATCTCCCCCGAAGTGTATGTGTTTTCACTCTACCATCTCCACGTGAACTGCTGCTTATGTTATGCGGACTATTGTTATTAGTTTTTAAAAAAAAAAAATTAAAAAATTTTAATGTGCTATTTTCCTGTGTGCTATTTGTGGCTACTTCAATTTTTTCTATTTTTTCAACTTTTCAATTTTTCATGCATATATGTTTTTCCACACATTACAGACTATAAAGTGACATTCACTTAACCCTTGTGCGCTGTATGTTTTTGTTCTTTTGCTTTTTGCCCATGTCTCCTTAGTGGTTGACAGCTGCACGGATTGTGTTTTAGTGAAACTTCTTTAACCACTTGGGATCCGCCTGCCGTCAATTGACGGCTACAGTGCGGATCCCAATTTCCAAACTGCCGTCAATTGACGGCCGCCCCTTAGGGCGGTCCCCGCGCGCGCTGCAGAGCGCGCTGCGGGGAAAATCTGTGTTGGCCGTGTCCCTCGGACACAGCCAATTACAGATCGCCGCGAACGGCCAATCAGAGTGGCCGTTCGCGAGGCGATCTGTGCGGCCAATGAGAGAGGATCTCATATGTAAACATATGAGATCATCTCTCATTGCCGTTTTACACAGAGACAGCGGTGCTGTCTCTGGAGAGGAGACGGATCTGTGTCCCTTGTACATAGAGACACAGATCGGTCACCCCCCCAGTCACCCCCCCCTCCACCTACAGCTAGAACACTAAGCAGGGATACATTTAACCCCTTCCTCACCCCCTAGTGTTAACCCCTTCAATGCCAGTCACATTTATACTGTAATTAGTGCATATTTATAGCACTGATCGCAGTATAAATGTGAATGGCGCCAAAAATGTGTCCGATGTGTCCGCCATAACGTCGCAGTCCCATTAAAAATCGCAGATCGCCGCCATTTCTATTAAAAAAAAAAAATAAAAAAAAAAAAATTCTGTCCCCTATTTTGTAAGCGCTATAACTTTTGCGCAAACCAGTCGCTTATTGCGATTTTTTTTTTTTTTACCAAAAATATGTAGAAGAATACGTATCGGCCTAAACTGAGAAAAAAAAATGTTTTTTTTTTTTTAAATTGGGATATTTATTATAGCAAGAAGTAAAAAATATTGTATTTTTTTCAAAATTGTCTCACTTTTTTGTTTATAGCGCAAAAAATAAAAACCGCACAGGCGATCAAATACCACCAAAAGAAAGCTCTACTTGTGGGGAAAAAAGGACGTCAATTTTGTTTGGGAGCCACGTCGCACGACCGCGCAATTGTTAGTTATAGCGATGCAGTGCCGAAAGCTGAAATTTCACCTGGGCAGGAGGGGGGTATATGTGCCCAGTAAGCAAGTGGTTAACCACTGACAACACTGTGGTTTACCGTCCTTATGGTGTAGCGCTTCATGCGGGTGTTTCTTTGTATAATTACTAAACCGCATGTTTTTTTTTTTCCATCCACTGTACCTTAGTAATCCTTTATGTTACTGGCCGCTTCCTGTATATGGATTCATCAGGTAGTGTGTGGGTATTCTGTCACTTCCTCGATGCCGCAATGTCTCCTGGGAGCTTTTGTCATTGTTCCCAGGAGACATTGCAGAGGTCTGCCGCGAGTTATCGCGGGATTTAGAAAGAACTTTAAGCAAGACCTCCGCAATGTCTCCTGGGAACAATGACAAAAGCTCCCAGGAGACATTGCGGCATCGAGGAAGTGACGAAATACCCGCACACTACCTGATGAATTCATATACAGGAAGCGGCCAGTAACATAAAGGATTACTAAGGTTCACCTGCCCCTGACAGTGACTCGAGCTGGGCATCGCCATTTAGTGAAGGATTGGCTCGGGCGGCTCGGCTGCTCTCAGCTGCTCTAGTCCTGCAAAAGGAACTGCGTTCCTGCTGTGAAAAAAGTGCAGGGACTCCGTTCCCATGCGTTCCCGCAGGACTTGAGCCCTGATGGAGATCCAGGCATAATTCCACTAAGGAGGTTCATCTCCGTAACTACAATCAGGAGGGCCTGTGGCAGAGGTTTCTTACTGAATCCATTCTAGGAGGGTCTGTGGCAGAGACTTCTTCTCAAAGGTTTGAGCGATACTCTGGCTGCCAGGTCAGTGAGAAAGGCCTGTCCAGGTACGCTATTCCCACTCATGCAGGAGTGGCGCAATAAAGTGTTACACGTGGGAGCAGGACTGTTTCCCTATTACTACGCCTGAATTTGCTATTCTCCTTCTTCCTTCAACTTTACCTTCTTCACCACCAGTTTATTGTTTTTACCCAGCTGGGTAATAAAGAGCACAGCAAAATACACCTGTTGCGGACATTCCTTTACTTCTGCTATATTAAGGTGACCAGATTTCTAAAATGAAATCCGGGGACATATTTTTTTTTTACTAATAATGACGGCAATCAGTGACTCTCTGCCCGTCGCAGCCACCCGCCTCACAGACTGTCAAATATTACTCTCCGGGCCCCAAATACTACTGGCTGGGGAGCGGATCAAGATCACTCCACCAGAGAAGGCAAGGAGATAAACAGGCAGGCGGCTGGCCGGGACTTGAGCCAAGGTAGAAGAACATGCGAGCGGAGCTGAATGGGCATGCACCCGAAACTGAAGTAATATTCACTCTGCTCCAACCAGCACATGATCATCAGAAAGGGGCGCAGATAATGGAAAACAATACACCCCCTTAAGCTAGTAGAAGCGGCCGAGCAGGGGTGTGTAGTTCAGATTTTCAAATTCTGCACTGACTGTCTTTGAAATTGCCCCAGCCCCTGTTCAAATCCAATCCGGGGACAAAACCGGGGACAGACTTGGTCCGGGGACAGTGTCCTCAATCTGGGGACTGTCCCTGGAAACCGGGGATGTCTGGTCACCCTATATGCACCATACACCCCTAGGAATTCCGAGAGCCACGAGGTAAATGTGCCACCCAAAACAAACCAGCAGCTCCTCCCAGTGCTGTATCTTGGCCTAGGCCAAAAAGGGCCAGGCCTAGGGCGGTATTTTGCGGGGGGCGGCAAAAAAGCCGCTCCCCCCTGCACAAAAACATCCTCCTGACCCGTCCTCCCGAGTCCTGGCTCCCGCGGCCTTCCCCGCTCACATACAGCCTCAGCGCACCCGCCGCCCACAGCCACTGAGGTGCCTGACCAGTGGCGGAGTGATCTGCAGCCTTGAGTGCTGCGCCTGGGTCTGGGACCCTGGATGTGTCTTCTTCAGACATCAGGAAATCCCGCCCGCTGCTTCACCATGCAGCGTGACATCCAGCCCAGACTCAGGTAGGAGGACACAGTTGTAAGGGGAGAGTGGGGAGCCCGAGTGAATGGCAGCCAAGGAGTGAGTGTATGGGAGGAGGTGGAAGGCTGTGCAGTCTCATTGTGCTGAGTTTGGAGGACTGGTGGCAGCCTGTTTTTGCTGGGACTTGTAGTGCACTGTGGGGGCTGAAATATGGCAGCCCCGTTTTTGCTGGGACTTGTAGTGCCCCGTTTTTGCTGGGACTTGTAGTGCACGGTGGGGGTTGAGATATGGCAGCCCCGTTTTTGCTGGGACTTGTAGTGAACTGTGGGGGCTGAAATATGGCAGCCCTGTTTTTGCTGGGACTTGTAGTGTCCGTTTTTGCTGGGACTTGTAGTGCACTGTGTGGGGGCTGAGATATGGCAGCCCCGTTTTTGCTGGGACTTGTAGTGAACTGTGGGGGCTGAAATATGGCAGCTCTGTTTTGCTGGGACTTGTAGTGCACTGTGTGGGGGCTGAAATATGGCAGCCCTGTTTTTGCTGGGACTTGTAGTGCACTGTGGGGGGGGTGAAATATGACAGCCCCGTTTTTGCTGGGACTTGTAGTGCACTGTGGGGGCTGAGATATAGCAGCCTCCTATGCTGGGACTTGTAGTGCCTTAGACTGTCCGCCACTGAGGGCACTACAAGTCCCAGCAGAGTGGGCTGCCATTCTTCCGTCCCCTGTAGTCTAGGGCACTACAAGTCCCAGCATAGGAGGCTGCCATATCTCAGCCCCTCAGAGGGCACTACAAGTCCCAGCAGAGCAGGCTGCTCTTACAGAACAGGAGAAAGAGCTGGGGGGGGGGGGTTGTACTGGGAGGAGAAAGAAGGAGGCACAGGTTTGAGATGAGCGGGGATTTTTTTTCTGAACGTGAGGATTAATGCTGGAAGGGGGAGATGGGGGAGGATTTGTGCTGGGAGGGGGAGATGGGGAAGGATTTGTGCCGAGTGATGTAATTTGTGTTGGAGGGGGAGGATTTGAGATGGTAGGGCGGATTTATGCTGGCAGGGGGAGATGGGGAAGGATTTGTGCTGGGAAAGGGGAGGTTAAGGCAAGGGTTTGTGCTGATAAGGGGGATTTTCACTGGAAGGGGTTATATGAGGGTGAGGATTTGTGCTGAAAGGGGGGATTTTTGCTGCTAGGGGGAGATGGAGGGGGCGGGGGTCTGGAAGGGGTGTGGTTTACAGATAATAATAGGAAGGGGTGTGGCTTTGACAGGAAGGATGGGTCGTATTTAACTTAGGGGGTGCATGAATTTAGTCAGGCCTAGGGCAGCACGAAACCTGAATACACCACTGGCTCCTCCGGGGGTAGTGCTGCATATATATATAAAAAAAAAAATCAAAAAGGTTAAAAAAATAAACCCTAATGGGTATTGATCGCAAGTCCACGGTGCTGCAATAAGTATTATAGTGTGAATATGACATGTGTAGCTTCCATTAACTGAAATATTATAAAATAACCCTACTGGGTAGTGAGTCCCAATCACCGGTGCTGCAAGAAACCTCAACCTCATTGTGCAAATAAAGCAAATAAATAAAGTACAGAAAATTTCATAAAACAATTCATCAAATACAATAATTCTTCGATAGCCCTACTGGGGTAGTGAATCCAAATCACCAGCGCTGCAAGAACACACAATTGTGCAAATATATAAATAAACAAACTAATTTCATTTAACAATCAATAAAAAACATCCAAAAAACATGGCTATGAATGAACATTTTATTAATAATTATTTAAAATTAGTTTGTTTATTTATTTATATATTTGTACAATTGTGTTTTTTTGCAGCAACGGTGATTTGGATTCACTGAGACATTAGGATCAGAGAGACAGTGGAGCTGAGGGAGCTGAGGTCCCCAGTCAGCCTGTTCTCCGGGCCTCATTTCACTGTGAAGAGGAAGTTAGAGCAATCCATGCTCTGGAGGCAAGGGAGATGCTGCGCCCGCTACTTCTTACCTCTTGGGGGGGGGGCGGGGTCAGGGGGGAGAGGTCAAGGAGAAGGCGGCCGTGGTTGAACTATTCTCCCGACTTCCAGGCTCGGCCCCTCGCTGATTTCCGCCATGAGAGAGATCTCCCCGCTGACAAGGGCTGCTGCGCGGGCCACATGACAAGGCTTGGCGGGCCGGATTCGGCCCGCAGGCCTTGTGTTTGCCACCCCTGCTCTAAAGGGTATACATGCTTTCTCTCCTCAGCGCAAAGCCTTCTTACCTACTGCCTGAGTCCATTTCTAAGACGAAGAGTTAACCTGTGAGTTAACAAAGTCATACCTTTCATGCAATCATGAAGGCTTATAAATAATCATTTACAGTAAAAACTAAAGTAAATAGTAGCGCTAAAAAGTATAAATAAATAAACCCAGTGACAGGTGATAGTGATCGAACATATTCGCCAGCACACCAAGGATCGTCCAATTACATCCAAAAAAGTTTTATTGCAAAAAAATCACATCACAAAGGTGCAACGTTTCGGAGTCATGCAGGACCCCTTTCGTCAGACATGTGATATCACATGCCTGACTAAGGGGTCCTGCGTGACTCCGAAACGTTGCACCTTTGTGATGTGATTTTTTTGCAATAAAACTTTTTTGGACGTAATTGGACGATCCTTGGTGTGCTGGCAAATATGTTCGATTGTTTGATATCTCCAGGTCCCAGCTGGTAATCGTTGCAGTACCCACCATTTTGTATGAGCCATTTAACCAGGAACGTGTGCGATTGGAATATTGATCAGATGATAGTGATCAACACTAATACATAAATAAACAATTAATAATAAAGTTTGTGCAAAAATAGTCCATACATGAGACTGAATTGTCTCAAACAAGAAAATCTGAATATATCCTGATGTGAAATCTTCAAAACGTTCACCACACCGCGTGCGCTCTGTGTTTCCAGTCCCCTTTGGTTAAACACTCACCGAATGGCGATGCCTTGCACTCTCATGCTCGGCAAAACAGCATCAACCCTTACAGGGTTAAACATCCACTGATATCCAGACGTGACACCTGATATCATGGACTCTTCATATATAATAAAACAAAGTGCTCCAATAGTGCAGTATCGTTGTAAAAAGTTTATTCTATTAAAACAGCTTTAAACATTACACTCACATAAGCTCAGATCAATGAAGCATAGAGGCATACACTTGCAGCAGCAAGTACTGGTGTAAAGTGGTATTAGCGAACACAGCATAGGTGAACTGAATCTCACCAGCGAAAGATCGTGATCCTTCTGGTATAGCGCCAAGCGTAAAAAACTGGTTGCTGTACAACCACTTCCCGATGTTTCGTCATAACGACTAATGCCCTGTACACACGATCGGTTCATCTGATGAAAACGGTCTGATGGATTTTTTTTTCATCAGATATCCGATGAAGCTGACTTTCATTAGTCTTGCCTACACACCATCAGTTAAAAAAACGATCGTGTCAGAACGCGGTGACATAAAGCACAACGACGTGCTGAGAAAAATGAAGTTCAATGCTTCCAAGCATGCGTCGACTTGATTCTGAGCATGTGTGGATTTTTAACCGATGGACGTGCCCACAGACCATCGGTTTTTTAACCATCAGACAATTTTAAAACAAGTTCCTCGTTTTTTCACCGATGGATAAAAAAACGATGGGGCCCACACACGATCGGGCCGTCTGATGAAAACGGTCCATCAGACCGTTTTCATCAGACGAACCGATCGTGTGTACACGGCATTACTCACGGGATTCAATGAGACCACATTAAACCAGTACTTGCTGTTGCAAGTGGATGCCTCTAGGCTTCATTGATTTGAGCTTATGTGAGTGTAATGTTTGAAGCTGTTTTAATAGAATAAACTTTTTACAACGATACTGCACTATTGGAGCACTTTGTTTTATTATATATGGAGAGTCCATGAGATAAGGGGTCAAGTCTGGATATCGGTGGATTCTTAACCCTGTAAAGGTTGATGCGAGCGCAAGAGTGCAAGGAATCGGCATTCGGTGAGTGTTTAACCAAAAGAGAGTGAAAACTCTGAGTGCACGTGGTGGGGTGAAAGTTTTAAAGATTTCACATGAGGATATATTCAACTTTCCTTGTTAGAGAGAAGTCTCATGTATGGACTATTTTAGCACAAACGTTATTATTGATTGTTTATTTATGTATTAGTATTGATCACTATCACCTGTCACTGGGTTCATTTATTTATACTTTTTAGCACTATTATTTACTTTAGTTTATACTGTAAATGCTTATTTATATTTATTTTATTTAAAGTAATAGCTGTTACATATTTAGGTTACTTTTGGCGCAGTATTGGTACTTGAAAAGTGGGTGTATGGATCTTTTTGGAACAGTTTTTGAATCATGAAGGCTCGTTCAGATGTGTTTATATGACTTTTTCTACATTTTCCAGTTTAGACAAAATGCACAGGCATGAAAACCCCAGTTGCTTTCAATAGTACTTGTTCACACCATTGTCTTGTGGTATGGTGATTAAAGGTCATCCCTCCGGTTATCACAACTGCTTATTAATTTTGGTTCTCCTTAATCAGGGGTGTCACAGTCAATTTCATTGCAATTTCATTGCAATTTCATTGTATCAGCAGTATGGTTGCCCTCAAAGGGCAGATTGTGTCAGGAGTGCGTTAAGCACAGAGTTTCGGGGTGCGTTATGTACAAACTGCATGGTGTAGGGGTACGCTAGTGCAGGGTTCAAGAGTGCATTAAGTGCAGAGTTCAGGGTTGTTCTGTGTACAGAGTGCAGGGTTTGGGGGTGCACTATGCACAGTGTAGAATCACAATCCCCCCCAAAGCTTCCCCGTATTTCTCTCTCTTACCTGACCCTCTTTAATACCTCCCTATGTAGGCCACTCTGCCTTGCCTTGCTGGGAGATCATTCTCTCTCTCACATTCTGGAGATCTGTCCTCACCATGCCCTGCCAGGGATCTGTTAGTTTATTAGAGCAAAGCTGTCTATTGTAAACACAGAAGGCTTCTGTGTTTACAAGTGACAGTGGGGAGCTGGAACAGAGGGTGAGTGGCAGAGGTGGTGGAATAGAGTTCCAGCACATTGCAGCTTCAAACCTGGTGTAAGGGCCACATGACAAGGCCTGGAAGGCTGCATTGGGCCTATGGGCCTTGTGTTTGACATATGTCCTTTATGTTGTACCATTGTGTGGGAGGATTAGTGGCATATTAGAACCGGTCATATTAAATAAAGAAACAATGTTTGTACACCTCCAATTGACACTCAACACTGGGTTATAGTTGGGGTTGTGACCTTTTGGTGCCTGAAAAAACAAACTGAGGGTATGGGAAAAATGGCAGTTGACTTATCTTAATGAGACACTCACCTTGGCTATGCAGAACAAGGATACCCCAACAAATGTATACTCACCTTAACTTGTTTCTTTGCAGCTGGACAGAATACCCAACATTTCAAGATATAGGAAAGAATGTGACCTACTCCTCTGTAATAGTGCCTGGGCTTGGTAGCCAGTTGTGAGGCCTAAATACTGTCACATGACCAGGAAAGTGATGCCATTACTACCCTGGGTCACCAACACAGCCAATCTCAGGGGTGTTCAAATGCTGTAATTGCTTTTCTTCACAACCACAGCAAAAAATATCCCACTGTTGCATTCAGCAGGCAGTTATACCACTGAATGTGACTTATTAAAGCGAATGGGCATGCACTGCAACCACCCTGCAACTATGTTCAGTACATGCATTTACTGGGTTAAACCAGACAATGAGGAGGCATCGTATTGTCTCTTCATTGCCTGTCAAGCCCCTCTGAAAAGTAGTCAAAATTTGGATCTGAACTAAATCTAAATAAAATGTTTTGGCTCTTAACCACTTCAGCCCCGGACCATTTCGCTGGTCAAAGACCAGTCCACTTTTTGCAATTTGGCACTGCGTCACTTTAACTGACAATTGTGCAGTCATGCGATGTGGCTCCCAAACAAAATTGTCGTCCTTTTTTACCCACAAATGTATCTTTATTTTGGTGGTATTTGATCACCTCTGCGGTTTTTATTTAAAAAAAATGCAATATTTTTTACTTTTTGCTAAAATAAATATCCCCCAAAAATATATATATATAAAAAAATTTCCTCAGTTTAGGCCGATACGTATTCTTCTACATATTTTTGGTAAAAAAAAATTGTAATAAGCATTTATTAATTGTTTTGCGCAAAAGTTATAGCGTCTACAAAATAGGGGATAGTTTTATGGCATTTTTATTAATAATTATTTTTCACTAGTAATGGCGGTGATCAGTGATTTTTATCGTGACTGCAACATTATGGTGGACACATCGGACACTTTTGACACCATTTTCGGACCATTGTAATTTTTACAGCAATCAGTGCTATGAAAATGCACTGATTACTGTAAAAATGAAACTGGCAGTGAATGGGGTTAACCAGTAGGTGGAGCTGTAGGGATTAAGTGTGACCTGGTGAGTGATTCTTACTGTAGGGGGGATGGGCTGTGTGTAACATGACACTGATCTCTGCTCCGATTACATGGAGCGGAGATCAGTGTCATTGTCACTAGGCAGAGCGGGGAGATGCTTGTTTACATTAGCATCTCCCCACTGTATCTCTCCGTGAGACGATCACGGGTATCCCCGCGGTGATCGAGTCCGCAGGACCAACACTCCGGCTCACGGAGCTCGCGGCAGGTACAGGTATGGCGCGCGACCACGCGGCGGCATCTTAAAGGGGACGTACCTGTATGCCCATATGCCTGTCCGTGCCATTCTGTCGACGTAAATAGGCGTGCGGCGGTCCTTAAGCAGTTAAGTAACCATAGCCTAATATGTGTGGTTAAAGCAGTATGGTCATTAACATTATAGTATATAATGTAGTATAGAAAATAGTAAAGCTCTCTGTCAGGGAAGGTTCCCCCTGCTGGTGTTACTGCTATGTTATCCTTGGGCTGCAGTACTGGCGTCCACCAGCGGGGCGTTCTTGGCAGTATGGAGCATACAGCCCTTCCTGCGTTCAGGTGTGACCTGAATGCAATCAGCACGCCTCTATAAATACCCGGCGTGTGTAATCACTCCTCGCCCTGGTATCGTCATACCTCCTGGACCTGAGCTTGTATTTGACCCTGATTTCTGGACCTGATCCTTGATTCCTGCCTGGACTTGTCCTCCCTGTGTCCTGATTCCTGTCCCCATCCTTACCCATCTACTGACCTCCCATGTGTATGACCTTGGCTTGGCTCGTTTATGAATACGGTATTCCCCTTTATTTGTACATACTGTTTGTCGTTTTATTGTGCACTGTTGGTTCACACATTTGTAAATAAACACCTTTTATTTCACTACTCACCTTGTTTGGTTCCTCTGTGCGGTCACACAGTCTGATCTACCAGCATTCCTGACAGTATACCAGGGCCATCCCTTGATCAGACGTGATTGCTTTGAGGAACCATACTGGTGTAGTGTGTGGCTCTAAAGATGGATTTCAATGAAATCATTTACTATTCTCTGCTGGCAGAGGAGGATGAGGAATATTGTCGCCAGGTTTTTGAGGGATGGACAAGTGACCAGCTGATGGAAGCCATCCGATCAGCCCATTCCATGGTGGATCAGGGTTATATGTCTTATGATGATGTTCAGGCATTAATTCGGTTGTGTGTAAAGCCAGCTCTGTCATTTATTCCTGATGGCAGTGACGATTTCTCTCCCCCCTTCAGTCATGACCAAGTTGAATCCCTGGTGTGGTTATTAGAGGATGATCCGGTGTCTTTTGATGAGCATTATTCCTCCTGTCCCCAGCAAAAGTTGTCTGAGTGCATTTGTTCTGTGCAGTCTCTGATTAGGCAAGGTGTGTGTGAACCTGCTTGTGTTCAGCCAGTGCTGCAGGCATGGTCAGATCTCCTGATTTCTGCCAAACCACCTGTTTCCAGCCCTGCCATTAACCACTCACCTTCCCAAAGATCCATCTGTCCATCACCAATGGCAACCCCAGTCTCTGCTCAGTATACACTGCTTCCCACCAGATACCAATATCCAGTCTCTGCTCCCTGTACCTATCCTGCATACAACCCACCTGTCTCTTCTCAGCCGCCTACTAACCCACAAAAACTTCCTCCAGCTACTGTTCCCTCTACTCTGCCATATCCCAATCCTCCTTTCCAGTCCGCTGCACCCCTTACCTACAGAGCTTCTGTGGCTAAGCCCAAGAAAAAACGAAAGTTTTTCCCAACCAAGATGATCCTGCCAGTAACCCAACCTGTCTCCACACCAACCAACCTGCTCCAGTCTGCTTGCATGCCAGCTGAACCTGATTCTGCTAAACCTCTACCTACTATGCGGCCAGTTTGCCAGCCTGAAGTTGCTGTGCCAGTTTGCCAGCCTGAAGTTGCTGTGCCAGTTTGCCAGCCTGAAGTTGCTGTGCCAGTTTGCCAGCCTGAAGTTGCTGTGCCAGTTTGCCAGCCTGAAGTTGCTGTGCCAGTTTGCCAGCCTGAAGTTGCTGTGCCAGTTTGCCAGCCTGAAGTTGCTGTGCCAGTGCCATCTGCCCTGCCTGTTTCAGTGCCATCTGCCCTGCCTGTTTCAGTGCCATCTGCCCTGCCTGTTTCAGTGCCATCTGCCCTGCCTGTTTCAGTGCCATCTGCCCTGCCTGTTTCAGTGCCATCTGCCCTGCCTGTTTCAGTGCCATCTGCCCTGCCTGTTTCAGTGCCATCTGCCCTGCCTGTTTCAGTGCCATCTGCCCTGCCTGTTTCAGTGCCATCCGCCCTGCCTGTTTCAGTGCCATCCGCTGCCCAGTCTGAGGTGTCCCTGCCCGCTGCCCAGCGCGACGACCTGGAGTTTGCTGCCCAGCTCGACGACCCGGAGCCTGCTGCTCAGCTCGACGACCCGGAGCCTGCTGCTCAGCTCGACGACCCGGAGCCTGCTGCTCAGCTCGACGACCCGGAGCCTGCTGCCCAGCTCGACGACCCGGAGCCTGCTGCCCAGCTCGACGACCCGGAGCCTGCTGCCCAGCTCGACGACCCGGAGCCTGCTGCCCAGCTCGACGACCCGGAGCCTGCTGCCCAGCTCGACGACCCGGAGTCTGCTGCCCAGCTTGATTTGCCCCTATCTGCATCCCAGCTTGATGTACTTTTTGCCCAACTTAAGATTTCTGTACCCGCTGCCCAGCTTGAGCTGCACTTTGCCCTGTTAAAAGTCATGGACTTTCATCTGGCCCAACCTGATGTGACTTTATCTGCTGCCCAGCTTGACACCACGGACTTCCCCCAGCAACATCTAATTGGAGCGTCCGGAGGCCGCTCCTTTGGGGGGGGGGGTACTGTCAGGGAAGGTTCCCCCTGCTGGTGTTACTGCTATGTTATCCTTGGGCTGCAGTACTGGCGTCCACCAGCGGGGCGTTCTTGGCAGTATGGAGCATACAGCCCTTCCTGCGTTCAGGTGTGACCTGAATGCAATCAGCACGCCTCTATAAATACCCGGCGTGTGTAATCACTCCTCGCCCTGGTATCGTCATACCTCCTGGACCTGAGCTTGTATTTGACCCTGATTTCTGGACCTGATCCTTGATTCCTGCCTGGACTTGTCCTCCCTGTGTCCTGATTCCTGTCCCCATCCTTACCCATCTACTGACCTCCCATGTGTATGACCTTGGCCTGGCTCGTTTATGAATACGGTATTCCCCTTTATTTGTACATACTGTTTGTCGTTTTATTGTGCACTGTTGGTTCACACATTTGTAAATAAACACCTTTTATTTCACTACTCACCTTGTTTGGTTCCTCTGTGCGGTCACACAGTCTGATCTACCAGCATTCCTGACACTCTCATTTACAAATTAAATTATGTTTTTTCTTTCGATTTTTTTATTTTTTATGCAAAATGAACAAACAGCAAAATATAAAAAATAGGTAAAGGGAGAAGAGGAAGAAGAAGCTAAGGGGTAATTAGGATTCCCAAAGTGTTACATTCTCCCATTCAGCAAGAGGCCAAGGTACAGAGCAACATACAGTACATTGACTAAAAGTAATGGTAGCAAAATATTTGTATGTACTAGGGGTACTATTTTGCGAGAAATGGGCACCTGCAGAGGAGATTTCGAAACACCAGCATTGTGGTTCAAAAGGTATTTTGTTCATTCTAATGCCGCATACACACGATCAATTTTCGGCATGAAAAAAAAACACGTTTTTAAAAACGTCATTTAGACAGAAGACGCAGGGGGCGTGGCCGGATGAAGGTGTGTGGTGTTGGTTGAGTGAGGCAGCATGTGAGATGAGGTGAGGAGCAGGTCGCTTCTCCTACGGCCCCACTATCCCCAGCATGTTGCTTTTTTAAATCCCCTGCATATCCCCTGCTTGAGTCCTGCTGGTGACCTGGTATGCAAACTTGTTGAGCACCTATTGTGTAACCCCGCTGAGTCGTGACCCGCTAACATCGCGGACATCGATAACATACCAGCTGGCAGAAAGCGCTGTGGAGATCGGGAGCTGTTCGGGGGGTCCCCTTGGTACGGAGGCCGGAGTCGGGGGAAGTCCAGCGCTGCAGCCCTGAGGTCCGGGCCCGTGATTGGAGGGCGGTGGTCAGCTGACTGAGACCACGTGATCGGCCCCCACGAATCTCGGCGTGCTTTGGCCGGTGGCTAGAGAAGGAGACGTCGGGGACAAACGGGGGATTCCTGGAGGCTCCCCCCTTCACTCCCCTTCCGCATCTTAAAGCTACCATATTGTCCTGCACCTATCCCGGGACATAGGAGCAGGTGAAGGAGAGGAGATATGCTTGAAAGCGGAGGGGAGCAGGTGTAAGGAGAGAAGGAAGGCTCCTGCAGCAGCTTTCATCTGATTTGCACAAACAGTGGAAAGCCAGCACGGACAGTGTGAGTAGTTCAATACAATATCAACGCATGGGTGCAGTATGTATGGAACGGTGTACTAATCCATTGATCCATTGATCTATTAGCTGATTAACTGATTAGTTGACTGAACTAAAAACTGCACCAAGCACTTTATTATATTTTTTCTTCCTCTCCCCCCTCCGTATAGGGAGGTGAGAGGGAAATAACTGCTTTTCTATACCTGACTGTGTAGATATTAAGCTCTAGCTGGCCAAGGCCGGAAAAGGTGGGACAAGCTAAATTTTATTTTTTCCCTTGTGCACTTACTGCTTTTCTGTTGCCCCTTTTCCGCATCGGTTGTGGCCAGCCAGGCTCAGCGCTAATATACGGCTATTACAGGGATATCATATACCCTCCATACACATTATATATCTTTATGTCTTTTTCAAGGACTTTTTAAGGATCACCCACCATCAGGAATTTGTTTGTACTTGAGACATCCTGAAAACCTGTACCAGGAGTTCCTTTAATGCCTGAAATCTATAAGACTGTTTGATAACTTGGTACAGGGGTTGGGATTAAGCGCAGCACGGTGGCACAAGCTGTGCGTACTAGCCGTATATAGAGTTGTGTATCGGCCCAGCTTGTTGCTATACAGGACTTTATAAATCACATCTCTGTATCTGTCATGCCTATCATGTTTGGAGCATTAACCAGTGAACTAGTGAATTAAAGGGAGGAAGAGAGAAGGAAAAATCTTTTTTCTTTTCCAATAAAGGTAGAGGAAATAGATCTTCTTTTAAACAACATTCACAGCAGAGATTAAGAGATCCGGAACGGAGTAGTGTATCCCTACACTCTCCACTCCCCCCCCCTATTCTCTCTTCTAGTCAGTGACTTGTTTTTACACTTCTTTAAAGAATGGCAGCAGCCACAAAAAAGGGACAGTCTAATCAGGAGAGCGGTGGCCCTCAAATAACGCGAGCCGCTAAAGACAAGGAAAAAGTTGCACAGGCAGCAGCAGCTGCAGCCAAATCGGAAACAGTCTTACATACTTCAGTAAAGTCTCCTGTAAAATCAACTCGGCACTCACAAACACAGGTCAAAAATCAAACAGGGTTAGCAACGGACAGGAAAAGTATTGGTCAAGGGACATCAGCTCCCAAAATTAAAAAAAACCCTGTGGTAGAGTCCCAAGGGGGGGGCGGCAACGGCATTGGTAAAAACCCTGATAGAAATTCCTTTGGCAAGCACAGCAGATGACCCCAGGCGGGAGGAAGAGCCAACATTGAAGGAGATATTAAACGCTATAAATGTATGTAAGGGGTCACTGAATAACTTAACTGAACGGATAAATGAAATAAAGGAAGAACTAGTGACAATAGGCCAGGAAGTGCAAAAGACTGTACAAAGGATAACATCAGCGGAAGAGAGAGTGAGTCAAGTTGAAGATGAGGTGTACTCTTTAAAACAACAGATAGAAGAATTAAAGGAACAAAATGGATGGCAGGCATCTAAACTTGATGAAATTGAAAATAGGTTACGCAGAAATAATATCCGGGTGGTGGGTCTCCCGGAACGCAGTGAGGGTACCAACCCCATAACGTTTTTTGAGAAATGGTTCGGAGACGTTTTTGGGGAAAATTCCTTCTCACCATTTTTTGCAATAGAAAGGGCCCATAGAGTCCCGTTTAGAGCACATCTTAAGGACGGATACCCACGGCCCTTACTTTTGAAGTTTCTTAATTTTACAGACAAGGTGTCAGTAATGCAAAAAGCAAGAGAGAAGGGGGACATTTTTTACAATGGATCAAGAATTTCATTATTTCCGGACTTCTCCCCAGAACTCAGTAAACGCAGGGCGGAGTTTACACCCATCAAACGTAATCTTCTAAAAAATAAAATTAAATATGCTTTATTGTATCCTGCACGTCTAAGAGTAATGACAGCAGAAGGTCCCCGACTCTTTGACTCACCAGGAAAAGCAGCACAGTGGCTGGAAGAGAATAAAGCACAAGAGTAGATTATGAATGGACGGATTGGATAACTTGGAAAAGACTGAACTAGGGTTATGGGTGGGGAGGGTAGGGGGGGGTGTGCCTCTCCCTTTTTTTGGGGGGGGGTTGGGAGCAATGGGAGGTCACTATTGAGGTCATTATTGAAACACTAGGGAAGAATGATATAGGAAAAGGAAACACATATTTTGTTAATAACATAGTAAAATAGGTCATTAAAAGGTATAAATCGGGATATGGATAGAAATTAAAGGGGTGGGGGGGAGGATGGGAGGGAATTTCCCTCTATCCCTCCCCCTTTTTTTTTTTTTGTTATGTGTTTGTCTGGGGGTGGGGGTCAGAGAGGGGACCATGTGAGATCACGGTAGATATGGATGGTAAGGGTAATGTAAGGGAAGGATGGGTGAGAGAGAGATGGGAGCACTGGTTAGAGAAAATAGGTCGCTCACTTTAATTAAGTAAAGACTAGTAAAGAATAATTTAATTTAAGGAAAAGAATAGGATTAAAAACGTGTATGCACTTTAAAAGTAAGATAGGAAGGGGGAGGGAGGGGAGGGCTGGGATTGATGGATATTTTTAGCGTTTGTTATAAATTTTTTTGTATGCACATAAAATGCACTGTGTGTAAAATATGAATTTATATTTCCTGTTTTGTATATGGATGGAAACAATAAAAAAAAGTACTGGATTAAAAAAAAAAAAAAAAACGTCATTTAAAACGATCGTGTGTGGGCTTCACATCGTTTTTCGGCTTCTGAAAAACGACAAAAAAAAAAATTCGAACATGCTGCATTTTTTAACGTCGTTTTAAAAAATTTAGTTTTTCGGGTTGTAAAAAACGATCGTGTGTGGGCTAAAACGATGTTTTAAACCCGTGCATGCTCAGAAGCAAGTTATGAGACGGGAGCCCTCGTTCAGGTAAAACTACCGCTCATAATGGAGTAAGCACATTCATCACGCTGTAACAGACAGAAAATCTCGAATCGTCTTTTACTAACACGGAATCAACTAAAGCAGCCCAAAGGCGAATAGAACTTCCCCTTTAGAGTGCCGTTGTACGCGTTGTACGTCACCACGCTTTTTTCATCATTTTTTAAAAACGATGGTGTGTGGGCAACGTCGTTTTTAATGATGAAGTTGGAAAAACTTTGTTTTTTGGACATGCTGAAAAACAAAGTTTTTTTTCATGCCGAAAAATGATCGTGTGTACGCGGCATGAGTGTTTACAGAGAAGTTAAGGCTTGCACAGGTTTATTATCAGAAATGGTTGCTAGGAAACTAGCTGGATGGAAATGCGCTGCTTGTGATGCAGCTGCATGACACCGTAAAGAAGAGAAATCAACTGATGAGATCTATGAAACATCACACGCCAAAAATCTCATTGGTACCTGGGACAGCAGACACAAATTCCCAAACTACCTGTATTCTGTCTAGTGAAGCTGAGTACTAGGGAATGTTGGCTAATGTATGCCTCCAACAATCTTTGCTCTGCACCTACAAGACAATCAATTCATTTTACCATGCTTCCCCAAAAATAAAACTGGGTCTTATATACATATTTTTGCTAGAAAAAACACACTAGGGCTTATTTTCAGGGGATGTCTTATTTATTTACAGTATGTACAATAATCTACATTTATGCAAATACAGTCATGTCATCAAGAAGATCTTAAAAAATATATATATAGCGCCTGTGTACTTTTCAGTACAGGTGCTATGTCAAATTTAGTTGGGAGATGAGAGTTACCTTGCTCTCATCCGCGTTGATCTATTAAATTGGGTTTCTGTCAGCCCTGGGCTGTCCTGTGGTGTCAGAATGTGTTCCAAAGATACCTTCCCATCTTTGGATAGCAGGTGGCGCCAGATGGGTCCAGGTGGAGCGCCTTTCTCCAGCAGCCAATGAGAGGAGTGTTTCCCTCGCGTGGCATGCTGGGGGAGGGTATTTCTGTGACAGACGCCATTGCGGGGGGTTCTTCGCCCATTCCTGGTTCCAGATGCGGCACCCACCTTCAGGGTGTGCTCACATCAGCCGGGGCGCACGTGCTACGCGGAGTTCCTGATTCTGGGCCCTCATGGCCTGGAGTGACTGATGCTGCCAAGGGGCCCCAGTGACTTACTGGGTCCCCCATCTCCTATTGAGAAGATCCCAAGCGAGTTGTGCTGTTCGGTGGGGAGTCGGTCTGAGGTGAACCCGGAGGCAGGTGATCCAATAGGGCATGCCTTAGACAATCCATCGGGGATCTGGGTGACTGGACACTGACAGGTTGAATGCTGCAAACTGTCAGTCGTTGACCCTAAGCTAACAAGTCTACCTGAGGAAGATTCAGGCTAATTGTGTTCACTGGGAGGATTTGTTCTACCATCCATGTTCCTAAGTACTAGGCCTGTGCAGAGGTCTCATTACTAATCTTAAACCTACTAGAGCCAAGTCGGTGGCAGAGACTTGTTCCTTCCCAGAAGTTCTAAGTGACACTCTGGCTGCCAGGCCTGTAAGAGGGACCTTTCCAGGGGCACTACACCCACTCCGGCTGGAGTGGCGACGAAGCAAGAGCTATTATCCTGAAGCAGGACTGCTTCGCTTATCTAGAGGCCTAAATCTGCAAGTTCTCTCCTTTCACCAGTCTATTCCATCTACCTTGAGTTGACTGTTGGTCATGTTGGACCAGTAATAAAAGCACATAAAACGTCACCCTGTTGTCTGGACATTTCGTCATTTGCTCTCATCACCATCTTCTCCTTCATCATCATCCCTAGACACATCACAGAGGTAACATAATAATGCCGTCCCAAATCTAACCAGCGGCTCCTTCGGGGGTAGCGCTACATATATATCTATATCTATCTATCTATCTATCTATCTATATATATATATATATCTATATCTATATCTATCTATCTATCTATCTATCTATCTATATATATATATATATATCTCCTGATCCTTTAAAGCCTGATTCACAGCACAGTGCTTGTGTCATTCACCCCTCCCTATGTTCTAAAAAACCTGGATTTTTTTTTTTTAAGTATTTTCTGCCCCTCTCTCCCTGTCAGCTCAGAAGTCAGCATTATGACATTCCATAATCCCAAAAATAAACCTTGGTTAAAGTCATTGTAAAACTATGTAATCTGTTTGGTAAATACGATTGTATAATGTGCAGTGTGTCTCCTTTTGTAACTTTATTGTGGAAAATACCTTATTTACAGCGCCACTGGGCGATCACATGACCCGCTGGAGATCTTCTTCCCCACTCCGAGCACTGCAGAGGGAGGGGTTGCTGACGTTAGCTGGGAGAACAGAAAAGATCTCAGGCGGGTCATGTGCGCGCCCAGTGGCTCTGTAAATAAGATATTTTGCACCATAAAGTTACAAGAAGAGACACACTGCACATTACAGTGCCTTGAAAAAGTATTCATACACTTTGAAATTTTCCACATTTTGTCATGTTACAACTAGGGTTGAGCGAACCTGAACTGTAAAGTTCGGGTTCGTACCAGACTTTTGGATTTTTGGTACCCAGACCCGAACAATTTGCTGTAAGTCTGGGTTCGGGTTCAGTGTTCGGCAATGTAATGGTGCACTGCAGGGCAGCCAATCAATGTTTGTTTTACTCGTGTGACCTAGAAGCCATCACAGCCATGCCTACTAATGGCATGGCTGTGATTGGCCAGTGCAGCATGTGACCCAGCCTCTATATAAGCTAGAGGCACATAGCACAGCACGTCACTCTGCTTTAGATAGGGTAGGGAAAGGCTGGCGCTGCTGCTGCTCTAAGGGAGAGAATTAAATAGGAGTCAGACTGTCCTGCTTCAGAAATCAAATTACTCAGCGATCTACATAGCACAGCAAGTCACTCTGCTTTAGATACTTTAGGGAAAGGTTCCTGCCTGGTTTTGCTTTTAGGGGGAGAAATAGATAGGAGTCAGTCCTGCTTCAGAAATCAAATTACACCAGCACTGCATATGTTACTGTGAGATACACCCTTTAGATACTTTTCTTCTATTGTGCTATTCAAAAAACATCCATTTAGGCAAAAAATAAAAATAAAAAATTGCAGTGTTTCCACCATATCTGTACATGTGAGATACACCCTTTAGATACTTTTCTTCTATTGTGCTATTCAAAAAACATCCATTTAGGCAAAAAAATAACAAAATGGCAGTGTTTCCACCATATCTGTACATGTGAGATACACCCTTTAGATACTTTTCTTCTATTGTGCTATTCAAAAAACATCAATTTAGGGAAAAAAAAATTTTTTGCAGTGTTTCCTCCAGTGTTTGCAGTGTTTCCTCCATATCTGTACGTGTGAGATAAACACTTTAGCTACTGTTCTTCTATTGTGCTATTCAAAAAACACCCATTTAGGGCAAAAAAATATTTTGCAGTGTTTCCTCCAGTGTTTGCAGTGTTTCCTCCATATCTGTATGTGTGAGATAAACACTTTAGCTACTGTTCTTCTATTGTGCTATTCAAAAAACACCCATTTAGGGCAAAAAAATACATTTTGCAGTGTTTCCTCCAGTGTTTGCAGTGTTTCCTCCAGTGTTTGCAGTGTTTCCTCCATATCTGTACATGTGAGATAAACACTTTAGCTACTGTTCTTCTATTGTGCTATTCAAAAAACACCCATTTAGGGCAAAAAAATATATTTTGCAGTGTTTCCTCCAGTGTTTGCAGTGTTTCCTCCAGTGTTTGCAGTGTTTCCTTCATATCTGTACGTGTATCTGTATCTGCCCCCTTAAACTTCTGGGTCTCCAAATTGGGCACATGGCCTGAGCTTGCCCTTTACGCCTTGGAGGTGCTGGCCTGCCCTGCAGCCAGTGTATTATCTGAACGTGTATTTAGCATGGCAGGGGGCGTTATCACAGACAGCCGCCTGTCCAGAGCAAATGTGGACAAGCTCACGTTCATTAAAATGAACCAGGCATGGATCCCACAGGACTTGTCCGTACCTTGTGCAGAATAGACACGTATACCGGCCTTACCCAGCCATTCTTGTATTTCTGATCTTTCTCACTCTTTTGGGGTGTACCCTACTTAAAAAAAAAAAAATTAAAAACAAAAAGCTGTGTTGGCTACCTCGTCCTCCTCCACCGCCGCTTCCACCTACACCGCCACATCCACCGCCACCTCAACCCCCTACTCCATATGGACCTCGTCCTCCTAGGTCAAGATTTTTTTTAATTTTTTTTGGTATTTTATGTTATTTTAAGTTATTTCCCTATCCACATTGGTTTGCAGAGTACTTGCCATGCTCTTACCAACATTTTGCTGCCATTTGCAGCCCTCTAGCCCTTTCCATTTCTTTTCTAGAGACATTTTAGTACTCAAAAGTTCAGGTCCCCATTGACTTCAATGGGGTTCGGGGTCAAGTTTGGGTCAAGTTCGGGTCCCGAACCCAGACTTTTTTCCGAAGTTCGACTGAACCCGTCGAACCCGAACATCTAGGTGTCCGCTCAACTCTAGTTACAACCAAAAACGTAAATGTATTTTATTGGGATTTTATGTGATAGACCAACACAAAGTGGCACATAATTGTGAAGTGGAAGGAAAATAATAAATGGTTTTCAGAATTTTTTACAAATAAATATGTGAAAAGTGTGATGTGCATTTGTATTCATCCCCCCTGAGTCAATACTTAAGAGTTATTACTACGTTTTATTAAATATCAGAAAATAGAGCATAAAAGGCATTAAAAACACACAGGTAACCAATAATGGTATAGTACCCTAGAAGTGACCTGAGAATACACTCACAAAAACGAGACGGCAAAAAATCAGTGACAAATTGAAAACTGGAGCTTGATCATCCAATAAGGAGATCTAAGTCCATAACTCACCCATTCACCCTCCACACAACACAAAGAGACCCCCCACCCCAAGCACATATAAAACCCCCACTGCTATCAATAATCCTAAAGATTTCCACACCATGCGGTGGTTCCCTGTAACTACAGGTAAAAGGACCACCGTCTAAGTGGGAAAAGTTGCAAAAAAGAAAAGCTCAAAAATGGGGACATGAGAAGGATCCACTATATAGTGGTATAGTAATACTGCTCAATTGGAGATAAATGGCAAGTGATAAATCAGATGAGAGAGATATAGTCCCAGGGATCGCAGACAATTCTACTAGGCTGGAGCAGATAATTGATCAGCATTCCACAGAAAATAAACGGTTGAAGTTGTACTCACTGTTGGGCTGTTATGTGTAGCTCAGAGTCGTAGCTACCACATCAAATCTGTACTCACGTGCTGCCAGAGAGATTTGCAGCCGAGCCATCCATCCATGTGTAGCACATAAGTAATGGGAACCCGTCAATTAATTGTGGCTACATTGTTGCAAAGTCCTCTCAAGTGCAGCATAGGTGAACTCTGATACATAATGATCACTACTACAGTGTCTCAAATCAATATTTTTGTTGAATGCCTCCTTATCAGTTACTATCTGATGGAAATTGAATAACTGTTTACGCCAGACGCGGCGACCCATCTGAAGAGCAGAGACATATATATATATATAACACTTTTTTTCTCCAGCCTAGTAGAATTGTCTGCGGTCCCTGGGACTATATCTCTCTCATCTGATTTATCACTTGCCATTTATCTCCAATTGAGCAGTATTACTATACCACTATATAGTGGATCCTTCTCATGTCCCCATTTTTGAGCTTTTCTTTTTTGCAACTTTTCCCACTTAGACGGTGGTACTTTCACCTGTAGTTACAGGGAACCACCGCATGGTGTGGAAATCTTTAGGATTATTGATAGCAGTGGGGGTTTTATATGTGCTTGGGGTGGGGGGTCTCTTTGTGTTGTGTGGAGGGTGAATGGGTGAGTTATGGACTTAGATCTCCTTATTGGATGATCAAGCTCCAGTTTTCAATTTGTCACTGATTTTTGCCGTCTCGTTTTTGTTAGTGTATTCTCAGGTCACTTCTAGGGTACTATACCATTATTGGTTACCTGTGTGTTTTTAATGCCTTTTATGCTCTATTTTCTGATATTTAATAAAACGTAGTAATAACTCTTAAGGGTGTGCAGCAGTCATTTTTCTTTTTTTGTTTTTTTCTCTCTTGGTACATTATATTTTTGATTGCACCCCCCGACAATATCGGTGAGTACTACATATTTGATAAATAGGTGGGATTCCCATATCCTTCTCTCCTTTGTTCTGAGTCAATACTTTGTAGAACCACCTTTCTGCAATTACAGCTGCAAGTCTTTTTGGGGATGTCTCTACCAGATTTGCACATCTAGAGATTGAATTTTGTGCCCATTTTTCCTTGCAAAATAGCTCAAGCTCTGTCAGTTTTGGTGGAGAGAGTCTGAAAAGACTGAAAATTCTGTAAAAAAAATGAATTTTTCTTTGTTTCTGTTATAAAATTTAGCAAATTAGTATTTTTTCCGAGTATTACGGGGTATTGCCGAGTATTGCGGGGTATTGCCGAGTATTGCAGGGTATTGCAGAGTATTGGGGGGTATTGCAGAGTATTGCAGAGTATTGCACAGCATGGGGAGTATTGTTTATTGAACAGTATGGGTAGAGTATTGCACAGGGATGGCTAATCATGGAGGGATGGATAGCTGGATCTGTGACTGCAATTGTCACAGATCCAGCCCACAGCACTGCTGCTGCCTCCGCTCTCCCCCTCTCCTCTCACACTGTACCAATCGGTACAGAGAGGGGAGGGAGGGACCGGCGTTATCAAATGACGCCGGTTTGTTTACAAGTGATCGCTACGTCATTGGACGGAGCGATCACGTGGTAAACCGCCACTATCAGCGGTGATTTACCGGGATCCGTGATGCGCCGGGTCCACCCTGTAGCCATACTTTGGCTATGGGCCGGTTGCTAAGTGGCTAAGCAAAACTCCTTTATAACTGGCTCTGTAATGTTTTATAACTGGCTCTGTGAGTAATGCTTTACAACTGGCTTTGTTAGTACTGCAAAGTCACCTACACCCCAGAAATCCCCCCCAGCACTCTGACCCCTATTCGCCCCAGAAATACCCCCAGCATTCTGACCCCTATTCACCTCAGAAATTCCCCCAGCACTCTGACCCCTCTACACCCCAGATATCCCCCCAGCACTCCGACCCCTCTACACCACAGATATTCGGGACTGCGATGGGAGCTAATTTTGCGCCATCATATGCAAATATTACTATGGGATATTGGTAATCTTCTCATATTTGGCATAACAACCCCTTTTCATCCCACATCGTGTTTTATGGAAGCTATATAGATGACGTGATCATTATCTGGCATGGCAGTGTATCCTCAGTCTCTGATTTTGTTGCTTACTGTAACAGTAATATTATGGGTCTTAATTTTACTTCAGTCATAGATGAACACCAGTTGGCCTTTCTTGTTCTGGAGCTCTTCTTTATTGGGAAGGACATCCATGCCAAGAATTTTACTAAGCCTACGGTGGGCAATTAATTTCTCAATTATAAAAGCCATCACCCTCAGTGGCTTAACAATATACCTAAAAGCCAGTATTGTAGATTGAAAAAGAACTGTACTAGAGATACTGATTATGAGACTCAAAGTAAGATCTTGGAAGAAAAATTCCATGATAAAGAATTCCCAGCTGATATGGTGAAAACAGCCTATTCCTTTTAAAAAGATACGTCTATTCCATCACGTCCTAAGATCCAAGCCGACATTAAAGCGGTGGTTCACCCTCCTTAACATCAGTCTAGCATTACATTCGGCATCGTAGCGCGAGCTACAGTATGCCGGTCTTACATTTTTTATCCCCGTACTCACTGTGCTATTGCACATTGAAGATTCCGACTCCCGCGGGGAATGGGCGTGCCTATGGAGAGGGAGGATGATTGACGGCCGGCTCTGGCACGTCACGCTCCCCGAAGACAGCCGGAGTAGGTCTTGGCTCTTCACGGCGCCTGCGCACAGGCTATGCGCAGGCGCCGTGAAGAGCCAAGCCTATTTCGGCTATTTCCGGAGAAGCGTGACGTGCCAGGGCCGGCCGTCAATCACCTTCTCTCACCATAGGAGCGCCCATTCCCCGGAATCTTCAATGTACAATAGCACAGTGAGTACGGGGATAAAAAATGTAAGACCGGCATACTGTAGCTCGCGCTACGATGCCGAATGTAATGCTAGAATACATTTTTTTTTTTTTTTTTTAATAGGGTGAACCCCCGCTTTAACAATAAAAATGATATACGGTTTATTACTCAATTTCACTCCCGCCACAGACAGATGGAGGGCATCATGCGGAAACATTGGCCCTTATTGTTGCAGGATGAAAACCATGTCTCTGCTATACCAAAAAAGCCAACATTTGCCTACAGAAAGGCCCCTAACATAAAAGGTAAAGTGGCACCAAGTAAGTAAAAAGAAAAACCCTTACCGCCAGGGTATTCTATCCCTACATTTTTAGCTATCTGAGGCATGTATTAGTGCCGAAAACCCCTTTGTAAGACCTGTAGGTTTGTCAAGCATGGCCAGAGGGACTTTTGTGTAAAAGGAAAAATGTATCCCATCAAAGGTTTCCACACTTGTTCCTCTGACCATGTAGTCTATTGCTTGACATGTCCTTGTGGTTTGTTCTATGTAGGGCGAACCATTAGACCACTGCGCAAACAGTTTGGTGAACACCGCCATTTTATTACTGATGGTCTAGACAACATAGTGTCCCTAGGCACTGCCTTGAACATCACCAAAAATCTACTGAAGTTCTTTCGGTTTGGGTGATTGAGGCAATGCCTAGAGACCCACCATCAGCTGAGCGCTTTCGCAAGCTTTGTCGTAGGGAAATGTTTTGGATTTTTTCTTTAAGTGTTTTGGCCCCTAGAGGGTTAAATGAGGATTTTGAAATTAGTGCCATTGTAGAAAGCAATCCTCTATAATGTTCATCCTCCTTTATGTCTGGTGCACTATGCGATTTTAATGCCTTTTTTTCTGTATGAATACATATGGTGTATGCATATCCTTATTCCCCCTGATAATAATTCCCCTGTTTAACTGTAATTTATATGGATTTTAATATCGTTAAAAATAGATTATGAGGAGCTGCGGTGGCTCAATGCGATTGGCACTGCGCTGACAAGCCATTCACCTCTGCAGCTAGGGGTTCGGATTACGGTCTCGGCTACATGTGAATTGAGTTTGGTGGTCTCAGCCCGGCTCCTGGTGGGTGTGCTATGCGAGGTAAGCCTGCGCTTAGTACGCCGACCCCCCTCCCACAAAAACCACCACACTTACACGCACTCGAAATTGGGTTAACATGCACGCACTTTGACCACGCGGTCTCTAAAAAAGAGAGGCGAAGGACTAACGGGGCTGGTTGAGCGGGCAAATCCTCTCACTCCCTTATAGGGAGTCCCTCTGCCCTGTTGGGCTTCAAAGCGGAGCAGGTAGGGTGGGCTGTGTTGGAGGACCCCCTCACACACCCGCCATTGCCACCCGGGGCATTGAGAAAGGTGGCAGATTGCCTCTGGGGGAGGCATGCCTACTCCCAACTCCTGCAGCCCGGCTCCTCTCTCGAGTACACGCACAAAATACACTTTAGAAAAAAAAATAGATTATGATGTATGTTTAATATTTATGCCATACTTAATTTTTTCTCCTACAAAAAATGAGTATGCAGAAAGTAGTATGCCGATTCTGTCCTATTATGCTGTCCAGTTATGGTCTTCCTTCTTTCCTTCTTTTTTTTTTCTATTGTTATTTTTATTTTTATTATTTTTTATTTTTATCTGTGTGTGTAAACAGTGTATAGTCATTTGGCAGCGTTTTGCTGCTAAAACACTGTGTTGCTTTCTATTTGATTGCTGTCCACAAGTACCGCCCCCATTACAACACATAGACTATAAGAAGTCTGGAACCATCGTCACTTGCTGAAGAAGGAACCAATGAGCTGTTCCGAAACGCGTCCCACCTCTATGACACACTTCCTGTCCACTTCCTGTTTGTGTTCCATGCTGGTTTGTGTCTCGCTTCCTCTGACATCACCCCCAGGCTCCAGCGTTATTATGTCCTCTGAACATTCACAGCACAAGTCAGCTGTTATCTCGTGGACTTCCCTGGAAGCTTTACCATCACAGACTGGGACTGCCCTGCCACTGGAACATCTCCTGGACGCACTTACCTGCTACATGCCTGTTTCATCCACTATCTTGTAAATGTTTTTAACCCCTTTAGGGGATATTAAAAGTTTTATACTTCTGCACTTTGAGACGCCTTGTTTGTTTTTCTGTTTCCATTATTGCTTGTCTCCCCGAGTGCTGCCTAAAGTGCGTGAAGATTTGCTACCCTCTCCAACACAGACTTTATCTGTCAGGATTCAAATTCTTGGAGCGCCCTGGATATACACATTTTTCTGGACCACAGATATTCCCCTTGTACTCTGACCCCTCTACACCCTAGATATCCCCCCAGCACTCTGTGACTTGACATGTTTTGCGCCTATTGTAGCGCTTCTTCAAAAAGCCTCTAAAATAAGTTTGCTATAATGACAAGGAGAATATATAAATATATAAATTAGCATAACAGCAAGAAACAACAATTTATTGCAAAAATTTGTATACCAATACTATTGTGTGTCCAAGAAGGCAAGGCGAACATAATTGTGAGCAGCACATTCAATTTATTGGGTGGGTTTTGAATTGCTTTTCTCACAATCCTGCGAGCTGTTCGGTCTGATATTTTTCTTGGTCTTCCAGATCTTGCTTTAACTTCCACTGTTCCTGACTGCCATTTCTTAATTACATTCCGAACAGAGGATATTGACATCTGTAAACGCTTTGCTATCTTCTTATAGCCTTCTCCAGCTTTGTGAGCGTCAACTATTTTCACTTTCAGTTTTCTAGACAACTGCTTAGAAGAACCCATGGTGCTGATTGTTGGGGCAAGGTCAGATGAGTCTGGGCATTTAAAACCTGTGAGATTGACATCACCTGGTCTTCCCAGACGATGATTGAGAACAATCCATGACACTGGCAGGTCTCAGCTTTGCAAAGGGGGCATTGCATGCTAGAAATTCTGCAGGGTGCCCAAACTTTTGCAGACGCCATTTTTTGGTTTTCTGTAATTTGTAAAGTGTAAATGATGGAAATAAAATCTAACTTTTTTTGACATATTATAAGAATGTCTAATCTGTAATTTGATGCCTTTTGGAGATTTTTCCATCTTTCCTTGGCTTCGTTATGCACATTAATACAAATTTTTACCTGGGGTGCCCAAACTTTCGATCCCCACTGTATATAATCTGTTTGCCAGATATGCCAGAAACGACCTGACGATGTTAGAATTTTGCCCTGGTTTCCAGTTACTCTATTTACTCCTGCACGCCTCATGTATGTTATTCACCTATGCACTCTGTACATTACATTCTCCTGAAACCTATGTAGTGCCCCCTTGCTTTCAGCATGGGCACTACGCTAAAGTTAGTGGGAATGGGAGAGTTACTTTGCTCCCATTCAAGATTTGTTTAAATTCCGGACGTCTGTCATTCCAGAATTGTCCACTGGGTCAGCCTGTGGTCCAGGGATGCAGTGCCATCCCTGGCCAGCAGTTGGCGCTAGAGGGGTTCTGGCAGAGCAAGCTTTCCCAGCAGCCAATTAGAGGAGTTTTCCCTCGCAAGGCATGTTGGGGGAGAGTATATCTGTAACAGGGATCATGTGTTCTAAAACTTTCGCGGGGTCCCCGTTCCAGGTGCGGTACCCACCTTCAGGGTATGCGCATCCATGGACCCCGCCAGTGCGGCCCACCTGGCCAAGGCTCAATACTGCCTCAAACCTCATCGGGAGGAAAATGTGGACTTCAGTGTTTCGCTGGATTCCAGGACCTATTGAAAGAATCCCAGTCTGGGATCGGGTGTTCGGATCACTGACAGGTATGCTTGCTGTCATCCGGGGGCTTGTTTAGGAGGAGTTGCTCTTTATTCACCTAAGTCCTTTATTGAAACTGGCCTGTGACCAAGGCCCTAGAGCCGGGTCTGTGAGACAGACCGTTCCTCCCAGACGGTTCAGAGTGACACTTCGGCTGCCAGGCCTATCATAGGGGTCTGTCCGGGGGTACTTTACCCACTCCGAGTAGAGTGGCGACGAGTTGCAGAAGTTGGTACTATACAGAGTAGTACTGACTGCTCCATTGTTATCCAGGCCTGATACCGCAAGGTTTTCTCCTCCTATACTTTCATTAACCTTGTCCTTCCAAACTGATGTTGATGTTGGCCGTGTTGGCCTGGAAATAAAGCATTGAAAACCCTTCAATTACTGTCTGGACCTTCGCTCACTATTTGTTCTACCACTGCACCCCTGGAGCCATGTCAGGGTAACTTAATTTGCCGATCCCAAATCAATCAGCGGCTCCTTCGGGGGTGAGCGCTACACCTGCAATCCATATGTAGTAAAATTGTAAGTCTCTTCTCCTTCCCCAAGCAAAATTTTGCCTCATCCAACATTTGCCATGACACGTATAGTGCTCCATGATTAGCTCGTCCCACCACTCTGCTCCCATTCTCAAGAATTAGTGTTTTTAAAGTTTCCAGGTATGCTTATTGCTTTTCATTTTAAACCTGACACCTTTGTTTACTAACTTCAACTTAAAGTGACATTAAACCTACATCATTAAAACTGTCAGTAAATGCTGTTTTACATGCTGTTAATACTCAACTCTGTCACTATGGGATTAGTTTTCTGTATTCTGCAAAAAACCTGGTTGATCCTGCTGTTCACTGTCCCTCCCTCCATTTCCACCTCCACTTTGTGCAGGCCACCTGACTATAGAGCTACACAAGTGGACGTATACACAGCGATAAATGACAGCCCACTGCCTCCCTCCTCCTCCTTTCCCACCAAACTGCTAAGCCTTATGGGGGCATGTAAGTAGCCTCCTCACATACAGTTAACTGTGACATGACAGTCTTGCTGGCTGAGAGGAGAAGTGGGAATACAATTGTATAATAGTCACTTTCTCATGCAAAAATGCTATATGCAGATTTTTCAATGTTTGGTGAAATCCTATTGAGGCTGTAGCTGTTCTCTGATCTCCATCTTTGTGAAGCCTCGTGTTCTGATTGGGAACAAGTTCTTTCAAGATTTTGCCCACAATTTTCTGTTAGCGCTTATATGAAAGGCTGTCAAGTCTCTGATGTGAGGCTGAGTGGCAGAGAGGGCACCCCTTGCGGCTGAGTTCAGCGCTCCCCTGGGAGTGATACAGGGGGTACGGTGTCCAAAGGTGCACAGGTTGCCAGTAGTGCTGCAACAGGCTGGTAAGCAGAACGTGGCTGGGGTGCGCTGGGTAGCAATGTCAGTAGCCGTGCAAGAAGAAGTCCTGAGTAGGCAGTTGCAGGATAAACCAGGAGCAGGGTTCGCAGCCAGGCCAGAGGTCATATACCGGGAGACAGTCCAAGAGCAAACAGGAGCAAGCCGGGTCATAAACAGTGGGCAGTGGATCGAAGAATAGTCAACCAAGCCAAGGTCAGAGCGAGGAGATAATCAGGATCACAGGTCAAGACAGAAGCAGAGGTCAAGTCAGGGGTTTCAAGGTAAACAGACACAGGAACACAGGAAGCTGACGACAATCCAGCAATTTGGATCAGACAGTGGCAGCCTTTTATAGGCCAATAGGGGGATCCACCTGTCACATGATGTGCCTATGGCGGCCATTTCTTCTACTGGCAAGATTGCCAGTACTTCCACAGCCATTTCCCTGACAAAGGCACAGTCCAGTCACCCTTTTAGGACATGTGTGGATTTAGAGGAAAAGAGATGCTGCTTGTAAGGGAAAGCTATGCCTTACTCAGGGAGAGTGTTCCAGCCTGCAGGGACAGAACAGGGATCCTCAGGAGTCCTGCCTATCAGCACTGCTGCTGTGCTTATTATAGAAGATCACCAGAGACAGTGCATCTTCCTGTTAAATCGTCTCTGCTGCATCTGTGGAACATGCTTATGGACACTAGCCTATGGAAAGGAATCAATATGTGCCCTGTATACCACTGGTGTGCCTGAAGAGAGGGATAATAACTACAGTGCCAGTTTACTGAGCTGCATTCTGTATCTTTGGTGAATGTACTTCGAATGTGTGCCTTATATACTAAGAAGAGAAATGTTTACTCCACTTTTGTAAATATAATTTTCCACTGCTGCTTTATCTGGCAATTAAAGTTACTTAATTTACAACACCACACGGTGTGTTTTCCTCTATAATACAGCCACGCTAATTCCCTCACTTACAGGCAGGATATTACATGTTGGTTGTTGGAGGCTTCACCTCCCTGTAATTCTAAGCATATATAAACAATAGACACAGGCTCACGGTCTTAAAGGGCATGTAACAGGCTGTGATTGGCAGAACCCCCCCCCCCCCCCGATAGCCTACACCATGTTTTTGCACAAAGATAATAAGGATTTGCATTCTTATACATATCTGTATGTCAATTTAGAACAGCCATTTAATACTAATTATGTATTTTACTTTGTATTGAGTAGAATCATAGGGGTCTGATAGTGTTGATATATATATATATATATATATATATATATATATATATATATATATATATATATATATATATATAGAAAGAGATAGAGAGAGAGAGACTGTCACTTTAAGAATTTATAATATGCTTGATTTGTTTGTTTTTTTCCTTCTTAGATGGCTTCTTTCCTAAGAAACAAAACGAAGGAACGCCTGTGTGTAACAGGCGCTCCGTGCGCCTGTTTCTTCTGTAATGCGTTCCACGCTGGAACGCATTACGGCAACCACGCAATGACATCATCGTGCGGCGCCCTGTGCGTTCTACCATGGAACGTGGAAGTGGGACGCGCTATACGGCGCTTCTTTCAAATCACTGAATGTATTACAGCTGTCTGGTACCTCTCTCCTGCCTATAAAGGCATTCACCTGGTACACAGACAACATTCTATTATTGTCAGCTGTAGCTCGGCCACACTACTCATACTGCTGCCATCGTTCCCTATGCTGCAACACCGCTCTAGGCAACAACTACTACTTTGGTGCTGTTGCACCTACTGCAACACAGAGCCATTGCCGGGGACAACCTTTTGAGGCCTTCTTGCTGAACACCCTTCACCACGGAATCCCTATCTCCTACATTGAAGCCTGTCAACGAATAAGTAGCTATTGTATCACTTGTAGTCCTATAGGAAGGTCTGCTGCTTGTGTGCCATCTAGTACATTTGTTGTTACTTAATATGCCTTGTGGATATCAGCATACTAATTGGGATATATATTAGGACTGTTTGCTAAGGAATACCTTAAAGGGTCAGTTACCCTCAAATTACCTCTCATATGCAACTACTATTATGTGTGCAATATTCACCTCATATATGCAACTATAATTACCTGAGCTATATTGCCTCTTATGTGCAACTACTAGTTGTCACTACAACTCCTAATTACTATGTGTACTCTCAAAGTACCTGATCTATATTGCCTCTCATACGTAACTATTAGTTGTCACTACAACTTCTATTTTACTACGTGTACACCTAAAGTACCTGAGCTATATTGTCTCTTATACTTAACTATTAGTTGTTACTACAACTGATATTTACTACGTGCTTGACATAAGTATAAAATGCTTATAGGCCCTGTCCTAAGTTATTGAACATGTTCTCGCTAACTTTTCTATGCTAAGGGTTGATGGTATTTCATACCAACTCCCTTAGTGGCCTAATACATCCCTATATGTTTAAGTGATATGATGTAGAGAACCCCCAAACTCCTTTTAATGTGGAGTGACGCCTGGGGTCCCGTACTGATAATCACTTACATATAGAGGTGTATTGGAATCTCCAAAGTATATATATAATTTTAAACGCTAAGCTCTGGTCGCATGTTGTAATGCGTCCATCCTTAGTAGCTCAGCGTCTTTCTTTATGTGACAGAGAGATGATGTAGAGATCCCCAAAACTCCTGTTTATGTGGAGTGACGCCTGGGGCCTAATACTGAGTTGTCACATAAAAAAGCGAATTTAAATCCTTGCTAACCGCAGTTGTGGTTCACTCCGTTCACCAGTGCTGTTACAGAATAATAGAACCATATCATGAATCCAGCGGAACTTGCAAATTATGTTGTCGCACTTACTCAAAGGGTAGACGCTCTCGCTCACACTGTACAAAATCTACAAGCAGAAAATCAGACCTTGCAAGATTTAGTTGCCCTTACCCCAAATTTACCTTGTCTCCCCCCTGAACCTAAGATTAATCCACCTCCTCCTTTTTCTTGTGATCGAAAGACCTATAGAGAGTTCATTAATGCGTGTAAATTAATGTTTGAACTCCGCCCTCGCACTTTTCCCAACGATAGGATTAAGGCTCACCCTTATATCCTATTTACATAGTGAACCCCATGCTTGGGCAAATACCTACCTAGAAAAAGAGGATCCAATCCTAAATTCCTGTCAACAATTTCTAGCAACTATGTCTTTGCTATATGATGACTTCAATAAGCAACTCACTGCTGAAAATGCGATTAGGAACCTCAAAAAAGGTAAACGACCAGTTGAGGATTTCATTGCGGAATTCCAGAGGTGGGCTATTGAAACTGAGTGGAATGATGTCACCTTGCGTAACCAATTTCGCCTTGGCCTTTCCGAACCACTCAAGGATGAATTGGCTCGGTCAGATCTCCCTCTTACTCTTAATGACATCATACAATGTTTGTTCACCATTGATCGTAGGTTAAGAGAGAGACGAGCTGAACGTCAATCAGGTCCAATTACATCTCCCCCCTATGCCTAAAAAATTGAGTTTGATTACCATTGATGAAAAAATGGACATTGGGACTGCACGTGCCCCACTTACCTTATCTGAAAGACTGCGTTGCCGCTCATTGAATCTCTGCCTTTATTGTGCCTCATCGGAACATGCCATCTCTTCTTGTCCTCTTGTAAAAAAGAAAAAGGATGAACGTAAGCCAATTCACCTTTGCAAATTTGCTTGTTCTGTTTCTAAACATGCTCCTTATATCTTTTTACTTCTTATGTTACAGTGTGATCAATTTACAATGTGGTAACTTAACCACTTAAGCCCCGGACCTTTAGGCAGCTAAATGCCCAGGCCAGGTTTTGCGATTCGGCACTGCGTCGCTTTAACAGACAATTGCGCGGTTGTGCGAGGTGGCTCTCAAACAAAATTGGCGTCCTTTTTCCCCCACAAATAGAGCTTTCTTTTGGTGGTATTTGATCACCTATGCTGTTTTTATTTTTTGGGCTATAAACAAAAATAGAGCGACAATTTTGAAAAAAAATCAATATTTTGTACTTTTTGCTATAATAAATATCCCCCAAAAACAAATATAAAACATTTTTTTCCTCAGTATAGGCCGATACGTATTCTTCTACCTATTTTTGGTAAAAAAAATTGCAATAGGCGTTTATCGATTGGTTTGCGCAAAATTTATAGCGTTTACAAAATAGGGGATAGTTTTATTGCATTTTTATTAATTTTTTTTTTTTTACTACTAATGGCGGCGATCAGCAATTTTTTTCGTGACTGCGACATTATGGCGGACACTTCGGACAATTTTGACACATTTTTGGGACCATTGTCATTTTCACAGCAAAAAATGCATTTAAATTGCATTGTTTATTGTGAAAATGACAGTTGCAGTTTGGGAGTTAACCACAGGGGGCGCTGTAGGAGTTAGAGTTCACTTAGTGTGTGTTTACAACTGTAGGGGGGTGTGGCTGTAAGACTGACGTCATCGATCGAGTCTCTCGATATAAGGGATCACTCGATCGATGCAGCGCCATAGTGAAGCACGGGGAAGCCGTGTTTACATACGGCTCTCCCCGTTCTTTAGCTCCGGGGAGCGATCGCGTCGGAGCGGCTATAAACGAATAGCCGCGCCGTCGTCCCGGATCGCTCCCCGTGGGAATCCGACCGCCGCATGTAGCGGGGGTCCCGATCGGACCCCCCACCTGCTAGAAGGCAAGGACGTACATGTACGCCCATTTGCCTGTACGTGCCATTCTGTGGACGTACATATACATGCGGCGGTCGGGAAGTGGTAAATCGATTCAGGCCTTGTTTCTTCACAAAAAATCCCACACTTGAAGAAGTCGTCCCCTCTTTCTGTAAGCTTTATTGATGGAACAACTTCTGCTTCGGGACCTATATTGTACCAAACCCAACCTTTATTGACTATTTGTGGAGATAACCATAGTGAATTTCTGACCTATGATGTTATTCCATCTCCACTATTCCCTGTTGTTTTGGGGTTACCTTGGCTTAAACAGCATATGCCTATCTTTCTCTGGGAACAATCAACTGTACTTCTGCATTCACCATATTCTAAAAAGACTTGTTATCAAGTTGCTCCACTGCTTCAGCTTGCCCCTCAAGAGATACCATTTCAGTACCTTGAATTTTCTGATGTATTCAGTGAGAAGAATGCGGAGACCTTGCCTCCTCATAGGATATATGACTGTCCCATTGAATTACTGCCAGGTACCCCTATACCTACGGGTAGAATCTATTCCCTTTCTCAACCAGAACTTCAACATTTAAAGAAATATTTACAAGATAACCTAAAAAAGGGTTTCATTAAATCTTCTACTTCTCCTGCCAGTGCTGGTATGTTTTTTGTTACAAACAAAGATGGTAGCCTCAGACCTATCATAGACTATCGAGCCTTGAACAAAGTCACAGTGAAAAATCGCTATCCTCTTCCACTTATTCCTGAATTGATCGAAAGACTACAGGCTTCTACCGTATTTACTAAACTCGATCTTAGAGGAGCTTATAATTTGATTCGAATTAGATCAGGTGATGAATGGAAGACCGCTTTCCGCACACGTTATGGACTCTTCGAATATACTGTCATGCCTTTTGGGTTGTGTAATGCTCCAGCAACTTTCCAAAGCTTTGTGAATGATGTTTTTAGAGACCTTCTCGACGTATGCGTAGTTGTATACTTGGATGACATACTCATTTACTCAAATGACTTGGTGCAACTTCGAAAACATGTCAGATGGGTACTTGCAAGACTTAGAGCTCATGCCTTATACGCTAAACTTGAGAAATGTGTCTTTGAACAAACTACTATCTCCTTCCTTGGCTTTGTCATTTCTCCAAAAGGAATACAGATGGATCAGTCCAAAGTGACTTGCATTTCGAACTGGCCTACACCTACTTCTAGAAAGGCTGTACAGAGTTTTCTAGGCTTCGCTAACTTCTACAGGAAGTTCATAAAAAATGTCTCCTTATTGGTGAAACCACTTACATAACTTACCAGCTCATTGGTAAAGTTCACCTGGTCAAAAGCTGCTGAAAATGCCTTTCAACAATTAAAACATTGCTGTACCACAGCCCCAATCCTAATTTTCATTTTGTATTGGAAGTTGATGCGTCACAATGCGCTTTAAGCGCAATCCTTTCTCAGCATTCTGCTCCTGATTCTCCACTTCATCCTGTTGCATTTCTCCCAAAAACCTTGAACACAGCTGAATGTAACTATCCTATTAGAGAAAAAGAATTTCTCGCAATTAAATGCGCCTTGGAGAACTGGCAACACTTATTAGAAGGATCATTACATCCCATAATGATTTATATTGATCATCGTGATCTAACAAAACCCTCTCCTCTAGACAGCTACGATGGAGTCTTTTCTTTGATAGATTTGACTTCTTGATTATTTATAAGTCTTGCGCAAAATATTAAAAAGCAGATTCTCTTTCTAGACTTTCAGAACCTGTTGAAGAACTTTCTCCTCCATCCCTTCTTATAAGTTTATACTTACTAATCTGAATCTAAAACAGTTACTTAACCACTTAACCACCATCCGCCGTCATATAACGGCGGCAAGGTGGTTGCTTAACTGGGGGTGGACGTTATGTAACGTCCTCCCAGAAATCGCGCTCCCGCGCGCCCCCTGGGGCGCGCACACGGGAATTTTCGTGGCCGCCAGGTCCAGGGGACCCGGCGCATCACGGATCACGGTGAATTGCCGCTGATAGCAAACCGGCGTCATTTGATGACGCCGGTTCCTCCCTCCTCTCGCTGTACCAATCGGTACAGTGTGAGAGGAGAGCGCGGATGGCAGCAGCAGTGTGGGATGGATCTGTGACTATTGCAGTCACAGATCCATCCATCCCTGCTCAGCCATCCCTGCATTAACCCCTGCAATACTCTGCCTTCCCTGTGCAATACTCTGCAATACTCTGCCTTCCCTGCGCAATACTCTGCAATACCCCCTGCGCAATACTCTGCAATACCCCCTGCGCAATACTCTGCAATACCCCGCGCAATACTCTGCAATACCCCCGCGCGATACTCTGCAATACCCCCGCGCAATACTCTGCAATACCCCCGCGCAATACTCTGCAGTACCCCCTGCCCAATACTCTGCAGTACCCCCTGCGCGATACTCTGCAGTACCCCTGCGCAATACTCTGCAATACCCCCGCGCGATACTCTGCAATACCCCCGCGCGATACTCTGCAATACCCCCGCGCGATACTCTGCAATACCCCCGCGCAATACTCTGCAATACTCTGCAGTACCCCCTGCCCAATACTCTGCAGTACCCCCTGCGCAATACTCTGCAGTACCCCCTGCGCGATACTCTGCAATACCCCCGCGCGATACTCTGCAATACCCCCGCGTGATACTCTGCAATACCCCCGCACAATACTCTGCAATACCCCCTGCACAATACTCTGCAATACCCCCTGCACAATACTCTGCAATACCCCCCGCACAATACTCTGCAATACCCCCCGCACAATACTCTGCAATACCCCCCGCACCAATACTCTGCAATACCCCTGCACAATACTCTGCAATACCCCCCGCGCAATACTCTGCAATACCCCCCGCGCAATACTCTGCAAAACCCGACCAATACTTTGCAATACCCCGGCCAATACTTTGCAATACCCCGGCCAATACATTGCAATACCCAGAAAATACTCTGGGGAAAAAAATGTGTTTTAACCACTTCCCGCCCACGTCATATGAGGTCCTTGACTTTGTGCAGGGATATCTAAATGATGCCTGCAGCTACAGGCATCATTCAGATATAATTTTTTTCAGCCGGCGATTCTCTACACCATAAGAACGATCATGGCGGCTGTTCCGCCTCTTGATCGTTCTTACGGGAGGCAAAAGGGGACGTCCCCACTCCCTTCGCCCTCCGGTGCTTCTTCCGGCTCACCGCTGCGATCAAAGCCAGGATCGTTTTTTTTTTTTCAGGCTTCCCAGCCTAGAGGTGAGATGTGGGGTCTTATTGACCCCATATATCACTGTAAAGAGGACCTGTCATGCTATATTCCTATTACAAGGGATGTTTACATTCCTTGTAATTGGAATAAAAGTGATCAAAACATTTATTTTTGGGGAAAAACGTGTCAAACTAAAATAAATAAAGTAAAATGAACAATAAAAATAAAAAATATATATTTAACACGTCCCTGTTCCCGCGTGCTCAGGGCCGGATTAACAATGGGGCTGATGGAGCTGCAGCTCCAGGCCCCTTTCTCAAGATAGGCCCATTTGCCCAAGAAATTTTTTTTTTTTTTTTTTTTTTTTTTTTAAGATCGAATTTGGGGGGTTGTAGCTCGATGACCAGAGGTCACAGAAACCCCACATTTGGGGGTAGGCATGGGAAGAGCTACCCCACAACTAGTTAAAATATGGGACGGCTATCATTTATGGTTCCGGAGATACGGGCCTGCTTGCACAGCCTGTCAGAAGCTACATTCAGAGCGGCCAATATAAATACAAGCTGACACACTACAGCAGACTGATAGGATCACAGTGCTTATAATAATTATTTGTATATTACTCATGGTAATTAACCCCTTGCCACCCAGGCCAATTCTGACACTTCTCTACTACATGTAAAAATCATCATTTGTTTTTTGCTAGAAAATTACTCTATGGTGGTCTTTGCACTTTTTATGTTGCAGGGTACAGAGCTGCACGATTCTGGCTAAAATGAGAATTGCAATTTTTTTGCTTAAAGTATAGATCATGATTCTCTCACGATTGTTGCGGCGTAACATCATCTTTCACATTAAAACAAAACAAAAAAAAAAATGGGCTAACTTCACTGTTTTGTTTTTATAGTTTTTATTATTCATTGAAGTGGGAAAATGCAGTGTGACATAACATATTGCAGCAATAGCCATTGTATTCCCTAGAGTCTCTGCTAAAATATATATAATGTTTGGCAGTTCCAAGTAATTTTCTAGCAAATAATATTGCTTTTTAACTTAAGAAACAAGTGTTGGACTTTAAGTGGTTAAATCTAGTTACAATGTTAGTTAGTTACAATGTTTCATTTTGTTTACAAACTTCGCAGACTGCCCAGATTTTTTCTTTACACACAGAAGTGTATCCCTTTGATCTAAGAAGGAAGTGTCAGTTACAATGTTTCCTGTTAAAAACTTGGCAGACTGCCCGGATATTTTCTTTTGACAGCTGAAAGTCTCTCCACTTGTTATATGAAAGAATCAGCAAACTCTGCATTGAAGATCGTCAGGGGGGTTGAATCGAGATCACAATTTTTTTAACGATTAATTGTGCAGCTTTAGCACAGTATTTGCGCAGCAATTTTTCAAACATGTTTTTTTGGAAAAAAAAATTTCATTCATTAAAAAAACAGTTAGTTTGTTAAGTTAGCACAATTTTTTTTGGTATCCTAAGCGATGCTTTACATTTTTTTAGGTTACATGTTTAGAGTTACAGAGGAGGTCTAGTACTAGAATTATTGTTCTCGCTCTAACGATCGTGGCGTATGTAACCTGTGTGTATCTGGCTCTGATACTACCAGTGCCTGCCCAGCCACTGACTAGTATCTCTCCCCAGCCTGTCCCCACACACCCTCTCCCCTGCTGACCTGTGGATGGGGGAATCACTCCTGCAGTGTTATTGTGTTCTGCCAGTGCGTACAATGATCAGTGTTGCTAACTTTAGCTGGCAGCACTGATTGTTTTAAGAAAAAAAAAACAGGCTGGTTGTACTCAAGTTGATTAATAGATTGACTTGTGTAAAACCAGCTAGCCCATACATAGATTGACTATGGCTGGTCTCTGCATAATTGGCGTAATTTCAATCCATGTATGACCCGCTTAACCACTACTCAGTCCCTAAATATCCTTCCACCCCTGTACATAGTGCTCACTGTCATACTCTCCACACTCCTCTCCTGTACATAGTGCCCACTGTCATACTCTCCACACTTCTCTCCTATACATAGTACCCACTGTCATACCCTACACACTCCTCTCCTGTACATAGTACCCACTGTCATACCCTTCACACTCCTCTCCTGTACATAGTGCCTGCTGTCATACACTTCTCTCCTGTACTTAGTGCCCACTGTCGCACCCTCCACACTCCTCTCCTGTACATACTGCTCACTGTCATACCCTCCACACTCCTCTCCTATACATAGTGCCCACTGTCATACCCTCCACACTCCTCTCCTATACATAGTGTTCACTGTCATACCCTCCACACTCCTCTCCTATACATAGAGCCCACTATCATACCGTCTACATTCCTCTCCTGTACATACTGCCCACTGTCATACCCTCCACACTCCTCTCCTGTACATACTGCCCCATCATACCCTCCACACTTCTCTCTGGTACGTACTACCCTCTGTCATACCCCCTCACTCTTCCTGTACATACTGCCCATTGTCATACCCTTCACACTCCTCTCCTGTACATAGTGCTTTTTTCCGTACCCTTTGTACTCCTCTCCTGTACATAGTGCCCACTGTTAGACCCTCCACATTCCTCTCCCTCACCTGCACATACTTCCCACTTATATACTGTCCATACTCCTCCCCTATGTCGCTTACCCACAAAAACAGTTCTTTAAAATTATACTGAATATCCTCAATGTTACCAGCTCTAGAATGGACACATTTTTGTTAGTTCAACTAAAGGAAATATCAGTTCTCATATTTGTTCTGCCCCATTATTAGTACTCATTTAATTTTGTGATTACTACTATGATGTATAGAGGAACATCGGGGATCTCAGCTACTCTAAATATAGCACTTATATAAAAAAGTGGCCCTGAAAATATTTTTTAAATGTTGGCAACTGTGCACTTAGGCACTGCCCAAGGGCCACCGTCCACCGGGTTAGTAGGGGGCCCCATGAGAGGCTCCTGGGATCCTGTGATAATAAAGCGGTAGTAAACTTTCCTGACATTACTACTTTTTAGAGGCCCTGGGGTAGGTTATGCCACAATGTACAAGTATGCACAGCATATTAGCACATTAGTGTACACTTCAATTTTCAGATTGAGCCCTCCAGTGCTGCGATGAATCAGGCGGGGCCTGGACACTTCCATCTTCACCCGGTCTTCCTTCTGGGTTCTGTGCCTTTGGTCACTTGCCTTGGCTGGGCTGCGTTCATGTCATTCCCACGCATTTATTTATTATTTATTACACCCCATTCACACCTCCGCGACAAAACGCCCGACGCCGGCCGCTCGTGCCGCTGGAGGGGAGAATTCCCATTGCTGTCTATGAGATGGTTCACATCTCATAGACGCCGTACACCTGCGGCATGAAAAAAAGTCCCGGACCCTTTTTTTCAGGCGGCATTGGCGTTCGGCCATACAAAGCAATAGGAAGGATTTGTAAAAAAAAAGTTATACTATTTGGGGCAAAATACGCCGCGTACGCGGCGTTACTTGTCGCGGAGGTGTGAATGCAGCCTAAAAGGCCCCACCAAAATCCTCAGCACCAGGCCCATGATGTTCTTAATCTGGCCCTGCGCGTGCTCGTATACAGAAGCGAACGTGCACGTAAGTCCCGCCCACATATGAAAACGGTGTTCAAACCACACATGTGAGGTATCGCTGCGAACGTTAGAGCATGAGCAATAATTTTGGCCCTAGACCTCTTCTCCAACTAAAAACATGTAACCAGTAAAAACATTTAAAACGTCACCTATGGGGATTTTTAAGTAGCAAAGTTTGGCGCCATTCCACAAGCGTGTGCAATATTGAAGGGTGACATGTTGGTGGGTATCTATTTACTTGGCGTAACTTCATCTTTCATATTATGCAAAAACATTGGGCTAACTTTTTTTTTTAAAAGCACAAAACTGTTTTATTTCCCCAAAAAATGTGTTCGAAAAATTGCTGTGCAAATACCATGCGCGATAAAAAGTTGCAACGACCGCCATTGTATTCTCTAGGGTCTTTGCTAAAAAAGCATATATAATGTTTTGGGGTTCTATGTAATTTTCTAGCAAATAAATGATGATTTTTACATGTAGGAGAGGAATGTCAGAACTGGTCTGGGTGTTCCAGAACGCCTGATGGTGCTCCCTGCATGTTGTGCCTCTGTATGTGTCCACGCTGTGTAAAAGTCGCACACATGTGGTATCGCCATACTCGGGAGGAATAGCAGAATGTGTTTTGGGGTGTAATTTGTGGTATGCATATGCTGTGTGTGAGAAATAACCTGCTAATATGAAACTTTTGTGGAAAAAAAAAAAAAAAACCTTGATTTTGCAAAGAATTGTGGGAAAAAATGACAACTTCAAAAAACTCACAATGCCTCTTTCTAAATACCTTGGAGTGTCTTCTTTCCAAAAAAGGGTAATTTGGGGGGTATTTGTACTTTTCTGGCATGTTAGGGTCTCAAGAAATGAGAGAGGCCGTCAGTACTTCAGATGTGATCAAATTAATAAATTTTCAGTAATTGGTACCATAGCTTGTAGACCTTATAACTTTCACCCAGACTAAATAATATCCATTTTTTTTTTTTTTAACCAAAGATATGTAGCAGTATACATTTTAGGCCAAATTTATGAAGAAAAATTAATTTTTTGCAAAATTGTATAATAGAAATGAAGAAAAAATAATTTTTTTACAAAATTTTCGTTCTTTTTTCATTTATAGCGGGAAAAAATAAAAACCGCAGAGGTGATCAAATACCACCAAAAGAAAGCTCTATTTGTGGGAAAAAAAGGACAAAAATTTCATTTGGTTACAGTGTTGTATGACTGAGTTATTGTCATTCAAAATGTGAGAGCACCGAAAGCTGAAAATTGGTCTGGTTATTAAGTGGGTTTAAGTGCAAAGTTGTCAAGTGGTTAAACAAAGTTTAAATATGCAGGATACGACTATCCCCTACGGGTTAACGCAAGATGAAGAAGGTTTCTTTTTTTAAGCATACTCAACTTTTTGTTCCTCCTTCTATGGTTATCCATATATTGAAAGTGCTACATGATGCTCCCCTAGCTGGTCATCCTGAAATAGAGAAAACCACTGATCTCATCCAATATTATTTCTGGTGACCTAATATGACTAGCACCATAAAAGATTACGTATATACCTGTGAGGTCTGTATATGATCCAAACATGAAAGAAGACCACCTTATGGATTACTTATGTCTTTACCTATTCCTACAAAACCCTGGGAAGCATCGTCTTTGGATTTCATCATTGAATTGCCTCCTTTTAATGGATATAACATCATCATGGTAACAGTTGACATGCTGACGAAAATGGCTCATTTAGTCCCTCTTAAGAAACTGCCTTCTTCTAAAGAAACAGCGCAAACCTTACTGGATCATGTTATCAAATTACATGGTGTCCCTTCACGTCTAGTTTCAGACAGAGGTTCTCAGTTTGTCTCCAAATTCTGGAAGGCCTTGTGTCATAGTCTCCAAATAGACCATAGATACTCCAGTGGATATCATCCTCAAACAAATGGACAGACAGAAAGAGAAAACCAGTGTCTTGAACAATATCTCAGATGGTATTGTACCCATCTTCAGGATAACTGGTCTACCCTTCTTCCTCTCGCTGAATTCTCTTATAACAATTCAACTAGTTCCTCTACTAGTTATTCCCCCTTTTACGCAAACTATGGGTTACATCCCTATAGAAACCAGAGTCTTCATTACTTACAAATGTTCCTTCAACGAATGATTATTGGTCTACCCTTTCATCCGTATTACAAGTTTTGAAACAAAATCTCAAAAAAGCACAAGATCGCCAAAAAGTTTATTATGATCTTAGGCATAGACCTGCACCATCCCACAAAATTGGCGATCAAGTTTGGCTTTCTACAAAAAACCTACGTTTGCATTTACCAGCGAGGAAACTCGCCAATTTCTTGGTCCATTCCCAATTTCTAAAGTTATTAACCAAAATACCATGCAACTTTCTCTCCCTCCAGGAACTTACCATTCATCCCTCATTCCATGTGTCTCTTCTCAAACCCTATCGACCTAACCAATTTCCTGGTAGGAATCCTCCTCCTGCACCTCCTATCCTAGTTCAGGGTGAAGAACTTTATGAGGTTGAAGAAATTCTAGACTATAGAAAAAGAAGAGGACGTCTACAATATTTAATTAGATGGAAGGATTATGGTATACAAGAAGATTCTTGGGAAGTGCATGCACCTGAATTATGTAGTCAATTCCATTCTACATATCCTCATAAGCATTCGCCTACTAAGATCCCCAGGAGGGTATCCCTTAAGAGGGGGGTACTGTAACAGGCGCTCCGTGCGCCTGTTTCTTCTGTAATGCGTTCTACGCTGGAGCGCATTACGGCGACCGCGCGATTACGTCATCGCAAAGTACCCTGCACGTTCCACCGTGGAACGCGGAAGTGCGCCGCGCTATACGGCACTTCTTTCAAATCACTGAATGTATTACAGCTGTCTGGTACCTCTCTCCTGCCTATAAAGGCATTCACCTGGTACACAGACAGTGTTCTATTATTGTCAGCCGTAGCTCGGCCACGCTACTCATACCGCTGCCATCGCTCCCCATGCTGCAACACCGATGTGACAGACTCAGACTTTCTTATGTCTAAAATCATCCTATGACCACTAGGGGCATAGGATGAACTGAAGAATGATATCTTGGACTACCTGAGATAGGATTATTATGTATGTATTATCCACATTGTATTTCAGGATGTCTGTAGGACTATTTTAAGTTTGCTGATTCTGAACTCAAAGGGTTAATTGTAGATGTGACCCTTTCATACTGCTAAATGCTAATGTCCTCACCACCAGCCATCTCTCTATTCTTTGTGCTAATTCAATCTATTGTGTGTGAAGATGCTATGTGTTTACGCTTAAGAGATTGTGTATTGTGTATGGGGAGAAAAGGGAAAGGGATGGAGTAGAATGGTCAATGATGGTCGGGGGAGGGATGGAGGGAAGCGGGGTGGAGCTACTTGATCGCTCCGTTATTCCCCCCAGTAGGTATACACCCACAGTGATTACTGGAGAAGGATCCAGTCTTGGGTGTTTTTTTTCCTTAGGGACATAGGGGAGGGGGGGGGGGGAATAAAGAAGGGAGGGGGGTGCTTGGGGTTTTTCCTTTTTTTTTTTTCTCCTCTCTCTCTCTCTCTCTCGAAATGGGGACAATAAAAATAACCTCTCTGAATGCGAGAGGACTGAATATTCCTGAAAAAAGGAAAATGATCTTGAAGGACTTAAAGAACTGGGGTACGGATGTAGCTTTTGTTCAGGAGACCCACTTCAGGGGGGGGGAGCCTGCCATTCCTCCAGAATAGATTTTTTCCTCACGTGTACCATTCGATGAATCAAGAGGTGAAAACCAAGGGAGTATCAATTTTGATCTCAAACCGTGTGATTTGCTCTTTACAAGATAAACGTTTGGACCCGAATGGCAGGTTCCTTTTCCTGAAGGGTAGCATAGGAGGGGTTAGGGTTACCTTGGCCTCGCTGTATGCACCAAATATTAAACAAGACAGATTTGTTAAAGAAGTTCTTACAGAACTGGTCAAATTTTCAGAGGGCAAATTAATCTTGGGAGGGGATTTCAACACCACGTTGGATCCCAGAATAGACACATCCTCAGGGACCTCGTCGATACCAAGGAGTGTCAGAAGGGGGATAATAAAGAAACTACATGAGGTACAACTAATGGATGTGTGGAGGATTTTACATGGAGATGAAAAAGACTATACCTTCTTCTCTAATCCGCATCAGGTATATACCCGTGTGGATATGTTTCTTGTCCCTCACTATCTGATCACCTCGGTAACAGAGACAACAATTGGGAACATAACGTGGTCAGATCATGCCCCAATTAGTCTATGTCTCTCCCTTTCTAATGAGGTATTTGCCCAGGATAGAACCTGGCGTTTGAATGAGTGCCTGCTGCAAAATTCAGAAGTCAGGAATGATGTCGCTAAGGAGATTGCAGCATATTTTCAGGTCAATGATACACCAGGGAGTAATCCAGGAATGGTATGGGAGGCCCATAAGACAGTCATCCGGGGAATCCTGATAAAACATGGATCTTATTTGGAAAAAAAACGGGAAAAACAGATCAGGGAGATATTAGAGGAAATTCAAAAATTAGAACTCCAACATAAAAAAAAACAATTATCCGAGGTTGGGAGAAAGTTGGGACAACTAAGGAGGCAGATCTCAGAGATTATGCGGTATAAAGCTAAGGCGATCATACAGAGAGGCAGGAAGGCTAACTATGAGTTGGGGGATAAATGCAGTAAATTACTTGCAGGGAAACTCAAGGAAAAGAATAGGTCGGTATATGTTCCACAGATTAAAGGGAAAGAGGGACAGCTTCAAAAAAACCCCAGAGAGATAGCCCAGACATTCGGGGAATATTACTCGGCGTTATACAATTTACCAACAGAAGGTGATAAACAGCTGGAGATAGAGGAATATCTATCTGTGGCAGGAATACCTAGACTGCCATCTCTAGTCTGAAAGAAGTTAGAGAGTCCTATATCAGTGGAAGAAGTAGGGGAAACTTTAAAGAAAGTGAAGTTAGGGAAATCTCCCAGTCCAGACGGATTCTCAGTAAGTTATTATAGGGAATTTTCCATGATATTAAACGGACAGATGGCAAAGTTTTTTAATGCAATCGGAAGCACGGCGGTATTCCCCCCGGAGGCACTTCTGGCCCATATTACTGTCATTCCTAAAGAGGGGAAGGATCCGGCCGAATGTGGCAGTTATAGGCCTATTTCATTGTTAAACGCAGACCTCAAACTTTTCTCCAAGATAATAGCGTCTCGGCTTCAACCATGGATAGCAGAGTTAGTAGATATGGACCAAGTGGGATTTATCCCAGGAAGGGAAGCTAAAGACAATACGACTAAAATACTTAAACTGGTGCATTATGTTGGAGAAAAAAAAATCCCCTGTGTGTTTTTGAACACCGACGCAGAAAAAGCGTTTGATAGGGTGAGCTGGCGTTTTTTGGAGGAAGTACTGAGACAGGTGGGAATAGGTGAACAGATGGTCAGATGGATTATGAGCGTATATACATGCCCACGTGCCTCAGTAAGGGTTAATGGAGTAATATCACCCCCTTTTAAAATTACAAATGGAACAAGACAGGGATGCCCCCTATCACCCTTGTTGTTTGCCCTTACATTAGAGCCCCTATTAAATAGGATTCGACAAAATGTAGACATCCAGGGAATTCAGATGGGAGATCAGACACATAAAGTAGCAGCATATGCGGACGACCTGCTCTTTTCAGTGACCAATCCCCACGTATCACTCCCTAACCTCATAAGAGAAATGGAGGAATATGGTAGAATATCTAATTTGAAAATAAACAACACAAAATCTGAAGCAATGAAAGTGGCGATACCAGAACCTATGGGGGACATAATTAAACAGAATTTTAGGTTTAAATGGGGGAAGGTATTAAAATATCTAGGCACATATATATCATCAGATAACAAAAATATCTATGCGTTGAACTTTCCCCCATTGTACAATGAAATACGAAGATTGTTAGAGAAGTGGAGACACAGAATGCACTCCTGGTTTGGGAGAGGAAATATAGTTAAAATGTGTATCTTGCCAAAGGTATTGTATTTGTTTCAGGCACTGCCAATCTCCATACCAATGACCTTCCTCCGACAGGTGAATACTCTGTTCATGAAATTTATATGGGCAGGGAAAAAAGCCAGAATTAAAAAAGAATTGCTGAGAATGCCTAAAAATGTAGGAGGGATGGCAGTCCCAGATATAATAAAATACTACAGAGCAACGCATTTAACTAGGTTGGTAGACTGGTGTAGACATGGGGAGTCTAAACGCTGGGTAAACATAGAGCAGTATGTGAGTCAGATACCTTTGGCTAGAGCACCTTGGTGTTATGCATTTCTTCCCAGATACCTCAAGAGACATCCTATAATAGGCCCCACATTGCAAATCTTAGCGAGAATATGTGGAGATAAGAAATATACACCAAGTAAATCGCCATTGATACCTATAATAGGTAACCCTAATTTTACTCCAGGGATGGAAAAAAATACAAAAGAAAAGCTTAAAGAAAAGAACCTCTGTCAGGTCTCAGATTTTTTGAGGTCAAATGCATGGCCATCAATCGGGGACCTGACAGAAGTAGGAGGTACATTTGAACTTGCAATATGGCAGGCACTTCAGGTAAGCCATTTTTTAAGATCTTTGGGCCCGGTAACAGAATTCCATAGGCAACTGACAATATTGGAAAGATGCTGTAGTGGGGTGGAACCAGTATCAAGGACATTATCTAAAATGTATGGGTTTTTGAACATGCCAGCTGAGGAATTTGTGATGCCAGGTATTCAGAAATGGGAGAAAGATTTGGGGAGAACATTCACCCCAATTCAGCATAAACAAATAATATACCTGGCAGTCAACTCTTCGGTATGCTCAAAAATACAAGAAGCTAATTACAAGCTCCTTATACAATGGTACTACACTCCAGAAAGATTATATCAATTTGATAAAGAAGCAGATGAAAGGTGCTGGAGATGTGGTAGAGAACAAGGAACTTTGTTTCATATTTTTTGGTCATGCCAAAAAATGAGACATTACTGGGAGGAGGTGAGAAGAATCTCTCAAAAATTTTCGGAAGAATTGATTCCGGACGATCCTGCTCTCTTCCTGTTGCATAGCTCACAGATACCAGTGCAGAAATATAGGAGGTCGGTAGTGTGCCATATGATAAACGCGGCAAGGGTAGGAATTACGTTGAGGTGGAGGGATGTATGCCCGCCATCTATTGCAGGTTGGCTTAAAAGGATTGAGGAGGTAGGAGCAATGGAGGATTTGGTGCATGCAGCGCAGAACAGGAAAACACAGTATGAAGAAACATGGTTGGGGTGGAAGGTATTTATTAGATCAGAAGAAGGAAAGGGGTTGTTGGAGGAAAACTAAGAACTTTAGAGAGAAGGAACTAAGGTAGAGGTGGATGGGAAAGAACTTAGAAGTCTGAGCCCTACATCTCGAGAGAGGAGAGAGTTTTTTTTTTTTTTTTTTGGGGTGGTGGGGGGTTTTTGGGTAGGGAGGGAGATTCAGATGAGATGGCAATAGGAATAAAGATAGTCTAGGAAAAAGGTATTGATAGATGAAAATGTGTGGAATATGTATTTACAGTTGTAACATTTTGTGTTATCTGTTGGAGAAAACAAAATAAAAGATATGTAAAAAAAAAAGGAGATTGTGTATTGTATAGCAGATATTGAGCCGAGGCGTCTGGTCTCCTCATCTGGCTAGATAATTAGATGATTAGCTCATGTTGATTATTGTTCTGGTCACCTCCTCTTTACTGTATATAAGATTGTGTTTTTGATGCTATTAAAGACTCCATACTTGGCACACAGACAAGTCTCGTCTCGTTGTGTGTTGAAGGCAGCTGGGAATATCTGATATCTATGTCCAGACTGATAGGAAGCGCTACATGACGGAAGCATTCGGTCTGGATGCGGGGACCTTCCGTGACAACCGCTCTAGGCAACAACTACTACTTTGGTGCTGTTGCACCTACTGCAACACAGAGCCATTGAAGGGGACAACCTTTGAGGCCTTCTTGCTGTTCACCAGTGCTGTTACACCAGTGCTGTTACACTGTGATGACACAGACTACTGATAAGGACTCAAAGGCTGCTCAAAATAAGCTTTCGTACCAAAACCAGTCTGAACTGACCAGATACTGTGGAAATCTCTTTTCTTGGCCAGTCACATAATGTAACCACCCATTTAACTGTTCTCTTGCTCCTAAGAAGAACATTAGACATTGATTGTACTAAACTATACGATCACACCTATAACACGCCTAGACCCAGGGCCGGACTTACCATTGGGCTTGACTGGGCTCAAGCCCATGGGCCCTGCCCAATAGGGGGCCCCGGATGGCAACCCCCTTTAAAAAAAAGGAGGTTCCCAGGGGCCCGAAGGCCCCCAGGGCCCCAGACAGCAATCCCCCTTTTTTTTTTATATATATATATATATATATATATATATATATATATATATATATATATATATATATATATATATATATATATATATATATATATATAAAATATCTAGAAAAACATTTTTATTATTATTATTATTATTATTATTATTATTATTATTAAAGGGCCCAGAGGTCTCCAGGGCCCCCGGATGGCAACCCCCCCTTTTTTTTTTCTAAAAAAATTTACATTTTTTTTATATATTTTTTTATTAAAGGGCTCAGAGGTCCCCAGGAGCCCATGTGGCAACCCCCCCTTTTTTTCTTTTTTTTTATAAATGTTTATTTTTGTTTATATTTTGTTTATTTTTTATTAAAAGGCCCAGAGGTCCCCAGGGGCCCAGAGGTATTTTTTTAAGTATTTTTTATAAATGTTTATTTTTTTAATTGTTTTTTAGGGGTCTGGAGGTCCCCAGGGGGCCGAAGGCCCCCAGGACCCCAGACAGCAATCCCCCCTTTTTTTAAATATTTTTTATATATATATATATATATATATATATATATATATATATAAAAAATATATAAAAAAACATTTTTATTATTATTAAAGGGCCCAGAGGTCTCCAGGGCCCCCGGATGGCAACCCCCCCCTTTTTTTTTTTCTAAAAAAAAAATTACATTTTTTTTATATATTTTTTTTATTAAAGGGCTCAGAGGTCCCCAGGGCCCCATGTGGCAACCTCCCTTTTTTTAAGTATTTTTTATAAATGTTTATTTTTTATTTTTTTTATATTAAAGGGCCCAGAGGTTTCATTTTTCTTTTTATTAAAGGACCCAGAGGTCCCCAGGGCCCCCGGATGGCTACCCCCCTTTTTTATATATATATATATATATATATTTTTTCTGTATTTCTGCTTTTTTTTGTAAAGGCACCCCCCGCTTCTCAATTTGCGGCAGCCCCCCCCCGCTTCTCAATTTCAGGCGGCAGCATCCCCCCCCCTGGTTCTCTGCTCCAGGGGGCCCATGCCTTAAGCTTTGTAAGGGGCCCCAAAATTCCTGATGGCGGCCCTGTGCATACCTCCCAACACGCACGAATTCTGCGGGACTTTAATTTTCCCGCACTGCAAAAGGAGGCAGCACGGAAGCAGGAGGAACCGGAGCGGTGTGTGGAGGACTGTGACTGCTGAAGGGAAGAAAGCCGACAGCCAGGCTAATGACAGTCTGTGGCCCCGGCTGTCGTCACAGGTGAGAGGCACTCCACCGCTCAACAACTGCAAACCCCCCCCCCCAGGAGGAACCGGAGCGGTGTGTGGATGTCTGCTGAAGGGAAGAGAGCCGACACATTCTGTGCACAGGTGAGAGGCACCCCCCCACCGGCTCAACAACTTTAATGCGCACCCCCCTGCTCAACAACTTAAATTCGCCCCCCCGCTCAACAACTTCAATTCGCAACCCCCACTCAACAACTTTAATGCGCACCCCCCCGCTCAACAACTATGATCCCCCCCTCGCTCAACATCTTCGATCCCCCCCAATTCTCGGCTCCAGGGTGCCCCTTCAACACTCAAGCCCAGGAGCCCCCACCACCCTAAGTCCTGCCCTGCCTAGACCTTATGCATATTCATAAAGTATATATTGTTAAACTTGATGTTTTGTAAGTGAGAGACACTTCCTTCTTCATTCCGCCCAGTAGAGCTAGAAGTCAGTGTGTTGTGTCTCTACAATGCAGTGTATGAATAAAGCACCTAATATTCCTTTTATTGATTTGGGTTCACTGTCTCATCTGAATGTCTTGTTTTGGAGACTCCCTAACCTGATTTAACAGAATGGTGCCGTGACTCAGATACAGTCCAGTGGGCTCCCGGCCAGAGAGACACCAAACTCACGTTGAGCAGACAAGTGGCCACGGTAAGAAACAGTTATTCTTACTTATTCTGCTCTCTGTGGCGAGTAATTAGCTGGTGTCTGGAGTCTATTGGCTGAAGGAGTCTTATGCTGATGATGAGATGGTGAAATTAAGGTAAAATTAAGTGTAAACTAGAGTAATGTTGATGTTACACAGTTTGACCCAAATAACTACTTTACTTTACCTGTTGCAGAAATAATGGAGCTGATAATAATTATTAATGTTGATGTTTTGTTTCTATGCTTGGGGTGTCAATAGATTTATGAGACTTGTAAGAAGGTCTGACCAGAGGACTGTAGTAGTGAGCCTGTGTGGCGAGTAATGCCTATGTGGCAAGTATACAGGCCTGTGTAGCCAAGTGTAATAAAGTGCCATATGATGGCTACTGTGTGTAGCCCTGGAGAAATTTTGGGTGACGCCCCACTAATTTTGTAAGCAGAGTCTCAGAGTGAGGACTCTAGAATAGGAGTACAGCGCTCCCATGGACCTTTCAAGCCAGTAGAGGTAGAGGTGGCACAAGTAAATTAAGTCCTATAACAGACATGACAAACACGACAGACAGATATGGACAGTGGTTAAGAAATGACACCAAGACTATTATGGGCTCTACCAAAACAGACCAGATCCAATAGTAGCAGAAGGAGTTATGATCAACTTGCGTTTCTGTGTATGTTAATTTTTATGGCAGATTGACAGAGTTGAAAAGGGGATTAAATGTGTACAATATTGGATTTTTGAAAGTATGCAACTTGATGAAATTTTAACTAGTTATAAGCCTGTCAAAGTTTTTCTAATGCATATCACTGATGAGTCTAGAAAAAGAGAATTAAACCAGGCAATGCAAGTGTTATCTAAATGTTTGAGAAGTAGAAAAATAATGCTACTTGTGGATCATTGTAAAATACTGATAAGAGAAGCCTGCTTGTTTTTTGCATTTTCTTGACGGTCGGAATTGTGTGTGACCGTGTGTATGCAACACAAGTCTGAGCCAACATTGCGTCGGAAAAAAATCCATGGTTTTCTTGTTGGAATTTCCGATCGTTTGTATGCAGCATAAGATGAGGTTCAAGAGGATAATGTGTTTTTCAAAGAGAATCCAGGAAATGTTTAAATTATAATAAAATTGGGCATCTTGCCAAGAAGCGCAGATACCAGAGAACATTGTGAACAAAAGATGATGGAATAACAGAATTGCAGTTGAGGAATCAAAGATACGATAGCCTTTGTTTGGCTGGTAATTTTATGGTTGCATTCATTTCTGACCCTGCTGAGATAAATCACATTAATAGGTTTAGTGGGAAAGATGAGAAGCAAACGTTTATGCTCATCTGATGCCAGAGACCAGCAGCATGAAGAAAAAGATGGTGACGAAGACAAAGATTGGAATGGTGCCAAGTCTTTTAGCATTAGGTTCAACTGAGAGGTGTCCAATTTGTCTGAATAGGCTTTCCAGAAGATTGTTGTCAGGTTTCTGTATATCCTGCATTCTTAAATGGTGTGAAACCTCCTCATCCTGCCCTGTTGACCACAAACCCTTTAAAACCGTGTATAAAATATAACCGGTTGGTGGATGAGAGCTGATTGAAGGGAATGAACACACCCACCTTCACACAGCTTCACACAGGAACAGTGTTGAGGCTGTCAATCTGCTGGAGCTCCCTCCCACCACCATTTTTCTCTTGGTGTTAGGAAAACTTGTCAGAAGTGATTACTGCTGATAGCAGAGGAATGAGACAGCAGAGAGAAATGACACTTAGTGCTGATACTGAGACAAGTACACACTATAGAGGGATATGCTTTGCTCATATTTCATGTCTGAGATTTACAGCCACTTTAACCCCTAGGCACCAAGCGCACTCTAATATGCAGCATCTTGGCGGCCGGGCCTTGGTGCCGAGCAGCCACATATTTGTGTGCAATATCGCCGATAGCGCTGTTCTCAGAGCACGTGCCATGCATGCTCCCGGAACAGTTACCGGAGGCTACCTGAAAGCTCCCATTCGCTGCTGATGGCGGTCACATGACCATAAGCCATAAGCTTTGTGCCACCTCCTATCATTCTTAAGCCCTTAAAGGGCTGGCAGGCGCCAAATCTAAGGGGTTAGGTAAACAAAAACTTTCTTGAGCTTGCGCACAAAACAATTCTCAGAACAATAGCTATAAGTGATTGTTAAATAAGGTTTTAACATCAATTGCAAGAAATCTTTGTTTCTGTGTCCTGGAACGTTTATTTAGTGCCCTGTCTGAAGTAAGGACTGACAACTCGAATGAACAACAACCTTGGTGACAGAGAAAGTGAGGTCAAACCAGACAACACCTTCAAATAATTTTTTTTTGTCTTTGCTGCCTGCTGTCACCTCTTCTCTCCTGAGACCTGTTCGCTCATCTGAGTCAATGAATCTTTATCCGAAGCGACATTCCTTGCTATGTCAAAATTTCAAGACTATAGAAACTTGCTGAGACTTTTCAGGTGCTAAAAAGATGTAAAACAGGTACACAACTGTAATTCATTAGAAAAAGCTTATTTTTTTTTCTAAAAATTCTTTTTAAACATTTTTTTCATAATATTAAAAGAAAAATTACAAGCACCTTTCCATACAAAGCCTGTTCAACACATTGGTACATCAACAAACCTCGAAATTCAATGTCCTATGATATATAGTGCATTTTCACATAATACCCTGGTTGCCCCACCCTTCATAATTTTACATATATTAAGTAGATATCATTTTAATTTTGCATACTGATTGTAGTGAAGGGACCCAGGCAAGTTCAACAGAGTTTCCTGATTTAGTTGACCTCAGAAACAAGGTAGCGTAAACAGTTGTTGAAATGTTAAAGGCATCATATTCCCTAAGCCCCCAGGAGAAAGTTCAGTAGGAGATAAAATAGAAGTCTTAACCACCATCAGCACCTGACACAAATAAAAGAACTCTTTGATCACAATATACAGTAGCTCATTAGATATAGCATCCAGAGTCCTGCCAATAGCTGATCACTTTCAAAGAGTTCTGTTTTTTCTACTCACAGCAATAAACTCTGTAATATATTTTTTCTCTAAGATCTTTTTATTTCTTTTAAAGTGACAGACAAAACTGTTGTTCTCCACTCCCAAACCTCTCGCCACTCAGAACTCTTCATATTATTTGGGGTAGTAATATAGGGAAATAAGCTGACTAGGGCTACATAAGACACTGAATAATATTTATCACAAAGTTATACCAAACGCAGGTTATCGAGTCAAGGGAGCAAATATACAACCTTTTCAAAAGCAGAGGACGTTCCAGTAATAGTTACATAGTAGGTGAGGTTGAAAAAAGACACAAGTCCATCAAGTCCAATCTATGTGTTTGATTATATGTCAGTATTACATTGTTTATCCCTGTATGTTGTGGTCATTCGGGTGGTTATCTAAACTGAAACCACCGCCTGTGGAAGGGAATTCCACATCCTTGCTGCTCTTACAGTAAAAAACCCTTTACGCAGTTTAAGGTTAAACCTCTTTTCTTCTTATTTTAATGAGTGGCCATGCGTTACCTCTCCTTAACTAATGTCCTCCAGTCCCTTTATTAGTTTTGTTGCCCTTCTCTGTACTCGCTCCATTTCCAGCACATCCTTCCTGAGGACTGGTGCCCAGAACTGGACAGCATACTCCAGGTGAGGCTCAACCAGAGTCTCGTAGAGTGAGAGAATTATTGCTTTATCTCTTAAGTTAATCCCCTTTTTAATGCATGCCAATATTCTGTTTGCGTTGTTAGAAGCAGCTTGCATGCCATTGATAAGCCTATCATCTACTAGGGCCCCCAAGTAGTTTTCCATCCTTGATTCCCCCAGGGGTTCTCCCCCCAGTGAGTAGATTGCATTCATATTTTTGCCACCCAAATGCATTATTTAAAATTTTTCCACAATAAACCTAATTTGCCATGTAGTTGCCCACCCCATTAATTGTTTGGATCTACTTGCAAGGTTTCCAAATCCTGTGGAGAAGTTATTGCCCTGCTTAGCTTAGTATCATCTGCAAATACAGAGATTGAACTGTTTACCCCATCCTCCAGGTCCTTTATGAACAAATAAAACAGAATTGGTCCCAGGACAGAACCCTGGGGGACCCCACTTTTCACCCCTGACCATTCTGAGTACTCCCCATTCATCACTACCCTCTGAACTCGCCCTTGTAGCCAGTTTCAATCCATGGTCCATGCCAACAGACCTTGCTTTGTACAGTAAACGTTTATGGGGAACTGTATCAAATGCTTTTGCAAAATACAGATACACCATGTCTACGGGCCTCCCTTTATTTAGATGGCAGCTCACCTCCTCATAGAAGATTAATAGATTGGTTTGTCAAGAATGATCCTTCATGAATCCATGCTGATTACTGCTAATGATACCGTTTTCATTACTAAAATCTTGTATATAGTCCCTTATCATCCCCTCCAAGAGCTTGCATACTATTGATGTTAGGCTAACTGGTCCCAGGGATGTCAATAAAAATTAGAAACAATGGTATGGCAATTACTTGACTGAGTTCTCTAAGGCCCCGTACACACGAGAGGATTATCCGCTGGAAACGGTCCTCCGGACCGTTCCTGCGGATAAATCCTCTGGCGGATTTTGATCTGATGGTTGTACTAACCATCAGATCGAAATCCGCGTGGAATCTATCCGCGTGGAATCTATCCGCGGTGATGTGCGCGACGCTGGAAGGTAAAGACTTCCCACGCATGCGTCGAATCATTACGACGCATGCGAGGGAGGGGATCGGACGAATTGATCCGGTGAGTCTGTACAGACCACCGGATCAATCCGCTGGACAGGATTCCAGCGGATAGATTTCTTAGCATGCTAAGAAATTTTTATCCGCTGGAAATCCATCGGCCCGAAAAATATCCGCGGATAAATATCCGCTGGGCCGTACACACCACAGGATCTATCCGCTGGAACTGATCCGCGGATAAATACCAGCGGATAGATCCTCTCGTACGGGGGCCTAAGGACCCTCGGGTGCAAGCCATCTGGTCCTGATGACTTATTAATGTTAATTTTTTTCAATTCTATTTCTAAATCTGTCCTCTGTTAGCCATAAGGGTGCTTCCTGTGATGTGTCATGAGGATAAACACTGCAGTTTTGGTTACTGAAGCCCCCCGAATTCCTTGTGAAGACTGAGGAGAAGGATAAATTCAATGCCTTCACCATCTCACCATCATTTGTAACCAGATTACCTTCCTCATTCTTTATGGGCCAATATGGTCTGTCCTCCCTCTTTTACTGTTTATATACTTAAATAATTTCTTGGGATTTATTTTGCTCTCCTCTGCTATGTGTCTTTCGTGTTCTATCTTAGCTGCCCTAATTGCACCCTTACATTTCTTGTTGCGTTCTTTGTAAAGTTTTAATGCTGATGATGATCCCTCAGCCTTGTATTTTTTGAAGGCCTTTGCTTTTATATGCATTTTTACATTGGAGTTAAACCACCCAGAACTTTTATTTACTCTTTTAAATGTATTTCTCAATGGGTTGCACTGGCTAATGCCCTTATTTAATATGTTTTTAAAGCAAACCCATCTCTTCTCCGTGTTCTTTGTTCCATCTCTCCTCCTTTATCCCAATAAACATTTTCTAGCAAGGTTCGTAGTTTAGGGAAGTTGGCTCTTTTGAAATTCAGTGTCTTTGTATTCCCCTTATGTTTCCTATTTGTGTGATTTATACTGAAGCTAATTGACCTGTTATCGCTGTTTCCTAAATTGGCCACATGTGTGAGCAGGTCTGTATTGTTGGTAATCAGTAGGTCTAGTAACGCTTTGTTTCTAGTTGGTGCTTCTACCATCTGACCCATGAAATTGTCCTGCAAGACATTTAGGAACTGGCAAGCCTAAGGCCCCGTACACACGACCAAACATGTATGCTGAAACTGGTCCGCGGGCCAGTTTCAGCATACATGTTCGGTCGTGTGTAGGCGCGAGCGGGCCGAATTCCAGCAAACATTTGCCCGCCGGGCCTTTTCCCAGCGGGCAAATATTCCTGGACGTGTTTTAAAACCGTCCGCTGGAATCCTGCCCGCTCGGACATGTACGGTCGTCAGTACAGACCTACCGTACATGTCCGAGCGCCCGCCGTCCCTCGCATGCGTCGAATGACTTTGACACATGCGTGGAAGCCTTTAAATGGCAGGCCCGCCCACGTCGCCGCGTCATCGCCGCGTCATCGTCGCGGCGACGACGCGGACACGCCCCGCTTAGTGTTTACGCGCGGACTTCTGTACGATGGTTAGTACAACCATCGTACAGAAGCCCTCTGGCAGGCATGTACGGTGAAAACGGTCCGACGGACCGGTTTCACCGTACATGTTTGCTCGTGAGTACCCGGCCTTAGACAAATATGTGATTCCTTCTGCCCAGTCTATGTCTGGATAATTAAAATCCCCCATTATTACAGATTTTTTTTTAGGGAAGTTTGAGGCAAGCATCCCATATTTCTACTGGTTACTATTATTGCACAGACTAATGGGACTCCTTAACATGGAGATACCATATCTTATCAAATTTGGCTGTGTAACCTCTGCTCTTATAGGTATCTCTATATAGATGGAGAGGAGAGATAATCAAGAATTTCCATCTGGCCAAAATTGGAGGCGTTTTCTGGTCAGAACGAGGGTTTCCAAAAGAGAAACTACAGGATCTTAGGAGGATTAAGATATTGGTCAAAGTACAGTAGACACTTTCAACCACAAAATGTGAATAAAGTCTACTGTTGTGCAGGAGTATCTTCAGTAAGTTCTGGAGGAAATGGTCCAAATCTTTCCCAATCTTGCTGATGTAAGGTTAGAACGATGCATAATTTTCCATTGCAAAAGCCTGTCTCTAATTTGTGACCATTTCTCTTTGCACTCATTCATGACTGGAAGCTCAGAATTTTACAAAGCCTTATAGGTATTGGAGTAGACTTGTGGCAAAAGACTCAACTCCAATGCCGCATACACACGACCGTTTTTCAGGTTGTAAAAAATTAAATTTTATTTAATGTCATTAAAAACTACCGTGTGTGGGCTTCAGAGCATTTTTCAGGTTCTGAAAAACGGCCAAAAATAAATTCGAACATGCTCTTTTTTTTCACAACGTTTTTAACGTTGTCGTTTTTCGGGTTGTAAAACATTGTCGTGTGTGGGCTTTAACGCCGTGAAAAATCCGCGCATGCTCAGAAGCAAGTTATGAGACGGGAGCGCTCGTTCTGGTTCGTAATGGAGTAAGCACATTCATCACGCTGTAACAGACAGAAGAGCGCAAATCGTCTTTTACTAACACTAAATCAGCTAAAGCAGCCCAAAGGGTGGCGTCATCCAAATGGAACTTCCCCTTTATAGTGCCGTCGGTTGTGTTGTATGTCACCGCGCTTTGCTAGAGCAATTTTTCACGATCGTGTGTAGGCAAGACCGTTTTAATGATCAAGTTAAAAAAAAATAGTTTTTTCTAGAGCCTGAAAAACGTTGTTTTTTACAACCCGAAAATGATCGTGTGTACGCGGCATTAGGGATTCCAGCCTCAGCAGACAAGTACAAGAGAATATTGAAATTTCTGTTCAGCAAAGGAGAGAAGTTTATTTACTTTGATGACCAAATGACTGGCTCCGGGATCTTAAAGTGGTTCTAAAGCCTAAACATTTTTTACCTTAATGCATTCCTTTATGCAGAGGATTTATGTAAAATGTCGGTTCTATTGCACACTTTATCTTTCTCATAGTATGAGTAAGGTGGTATGGTGCATGGAAGTCTCTATACAAAAGGTGCAGCAGGGCCTCATACAAACCAAGGCTTACTGTTCCACTACAATCGAACAACATGCCCCAGAGTGCTGTGAATGTTTTATTATAGCTAGACAAAGTCACTTAGAGTTAATAAGGGAATCCTTCTCGCTGAGTTATTGCATTATAACAGCGGGAAGACTTCCTTACTGTAAGAATACACTGAGGAGTGCTGCTGGCCATAGCCCACAGCACGGACTGAATGGGAAAAATCGGCCAGGGTGGTTATACAAAAGTCGATCTTCTGTACAACCAGCATGCCCATACATGTATCAAAATTTGGACGGTCCCTGCTGAATCGGCCAAATTTCAATCCATGTATGGCTGGCTAAGTTTTGAGAAGGCTATTATTCTGCAAGCTATTTAAAAGGGGATAGTTGCATCCACACAAGGGCTTTACTGACTACATTTAAAAGGGAGGAAGTGACATCATCTTAAGTTTATTTTACCTATAAGACATAATGGAAATGTCCTCCACATTTGAAATTTAGCTTTAGTGAGAAGTCAATATTGGATCAATACAGAGAAGAGAACAAGTGATTTTTCCCAATTCATTTTGAGGACAAAAAAATGATAATTTGTCAAGTATTATTAGAGTCGCTTATGCACGTGGAGACCTCCAGCTTTTGAGTAGGTCCAGAGTGCTACTGCTAAAGGTTCCATCATTGCGGGAGATGGGGGACATCACTGACTTGTTTTGTGCCACTCCCCAACACCAAAGGGGCATAGACCATATGTCTAATTTATTAGAGGCCTGGGGGCTCCAGTATTAAAGATCAACCCAATGCATGGGGCCACAACCCTTTCTTCGGAGGACCATGTTCATGTACACCCAATCTATCGAATCAAAATGTTTTTCAATGTCAAGCATCACAATTACTCCACCAAATGTCCAATAACCTTAGACAAATGAGTTGTTAGAAGTTTAGTGAGGATCTGCCATATTGAATAGTGAGATTGGTCTGTACGAACTACATTGCAGTGGATCTTTCTCTGATTCATGAATGAGGACCATATGCACCTGGTACATAGAGTCTGGGAGAACCCCCTCATGACACTGCATATGGAGGTCACAGAGAGTTGGAGCAAGTTCTTCAATGTATTATTTGTATTATTCTGAAGGAAGGCATTTTACCATTTAAAAAGAACTGTATAGCTTCTTTGATCACCAAGTGAGTGGAGTGTCTAGAAGCATATTGCCTGAATCAGAGAGAAATGAGATGGGCATCTGTTGCAACCAATTGTGTAGAGTAGAATGCTTATATGGTGCAATGGGGGCATACAAGTTTTGATAATAGTAAAAAAAGGCCTGTAGATTTTCTTTTAGATTTTTGATCGGGTGCTAGGTTGGCTAGAAGTTTCCTATTTGTGTCCGTCCCCCCCCTTAAACGGAATATCTCTTAACTTCAAGTACGAGCACTGTTCCAGATCTGTCCTATGTAAGAAACGTTCTCTTCAAACCTGGTTAAGTTTCTATTATACATTTGATTGTAACCAGGACAAATAAAGAGGGTGCATGTCCCCTGTAAGGACAAACACAGCAATAAAATCCTACAGAGGTTCAAAACTTTTCCCACACTGTCCAGTTGTCTTTTGTTCCATGGCATCCAGTCTGCAGGAATGACCCTGTTTATTCAGCTGAAACTACAGGCAAGTGAGTGGACATTTCTGGGTAGATTTATTCACAGTCTCACCTAGAGCCTTACTTGCTTGGAAGACCCTGTTACCAGCACTTTTTGAATACATGTTATCAGGGCCGCCATCAGGGGGTACAGGAATTCCACCTGTAAGGGGCCCGATGGTCCCCAGGGGCCCGGCTGGCCTCCCTCCTGTCTTTTTTTGCATTACACCTGTAAGGGGCCCGATGGTCCCCAGGCCTCCTGCCCCGCTTATTATCTTGCGTCAGGAGAGTAGAGATTACACTCGTTCTCTGCTCCAGGGGGGCCCTGCCTAAAGCTGCGTAAGTGGCCCCAAAATTTGTGATGGCTGACCTGCATTTTATTCCAAAAAGAATTTTCATAAAATATGCTGGAGAGGTAAAGACGTAGATAGCCACTACCATTATAGCCTAAGCATTAGATTTAAAGCAGTAATGCATCCAAAAGCAAACATTTATTAAATTGTAGCTTATCACTTCTTATATGTGATGGCTGTGTTTGTTTTCTTTTTATTTTAAGGTTTTCTTTCCTTTATTTTCACCAGGTGATCCTACCAGTAAATCTGTTGTTTTTCAACAGAACAAGCTCTCCTGCAAATTTAGCAGCAACAGTGTTGAGACAAACCGTTTACCACTGACAGGGGTGCTTACAATGACCATCTTTGGTTTATTCAAATAAAACCCTTATCCCAAAAGCTAAAAAAACTAGTGTAACTGCTTATAAAGTACATACATAGTTTGTTAGTGTAGGTAAATTATTTTGGCTGAAAGCCAGGCATGGCTGAATCTGGGTCAGGGTGAGAGACTCAAGGAGGATGGAGTGACTCATCAGACAGCATCTATGTTACCTCTGCCTACATGCTTGAACTTTTGAGAAACTTCCAGAAGAATGGAAGGGGGGTTAGGAGGAGCTGCCTGGAGTATTGATGAGGGCCCCAATCAACAGCCGGTCAGGTGGACTGGCAGGGGGAGGGACCTCTTAAATACTAAGGGTCAGTCCAGCAGGGGCAGTGGATTTTAGGTGGAAGATTGGAGATGGATTGCCGAGGAGGCTGTTGGAGGCCCTTGAGGGTAGCCCCCAGTCTGGGGGTGGGTGACCTCTGTCCTGGGGCTCAGGTGCTGGAGGGATCCTCTACAACACACTGAAAAGTCCTGATCTGGATACACAGGACCAGGTGTGAGGGCAGCTGAGATTTTGTTCTGCAAGCAGTGATGTGCTGTAGGAAGCTGGGGAGTGTGTAAATAGACTATAGCGAGTGATGTCTTTCGCGCTACTAAATGGTGAATAAATAAAATCTTCCAAAATAAACAGTTACGAAATTGCAGCAAAAACTTGCAGTGTTTACAAAACAACAATAAGTAAATATGTGAAATTAGGTTACTGCGCAAAATCTATAAAACACACACTAATATTGTGATCAAAAATCATATAAATCGTGCAAAGTGGAAAAGGTAAATGAATAAATCAAAATATAAAATGATGTAAAATAAAATCCATAAGTGAAGTGGCAGTAAATACTACTAAAGAGAAGAATAAATGTCCACCAATCCCAGAGAGGAGTGAGTAACTGCACCAAGAAACATCAATCTGGTCTCCCAGAACTCTCACCTCACTAATGAATAAAGACAGCTGTCCCCAGATGAAGACACGTGACTGTGTCGTAACGCGTAGGGATTGGCCGTGGGCAGACGTACATCCGGAGTGATATGAGACGGCGCAGAGGACGCCACTATTTACTTTTATATGCACTTGTTTTATTTGTTTGATATAAGTGTATTCACACTGCAATAAACATTCCCCTAAGTTTGAAAGTACTACACGATTGGAGGCCCTCTCTTTTTGTTCTTCGTGTTCCCTGACACAGAGATCATACAGGTATTAACAAAGGAGACGGGCTAAAGCTTTTGCTATTCGGACGGAGAGATACCAGGGAAGGTGATGTGTGGAATGGTTTATGCAGGTGGAGACATCTAATACCGTACAGCTGTCTTTATTCATTAGTGAGGTGAGAGTTCTGGGAGACCAGATTGATGTTTCTTGGTGCAGTTACTCACTCCTCTCTGGGATTGGTGGACATTTATTCTTCTCTTTAGCAGTATTTATTGCCACTTCACTTATGGACTTTATTTTACGTCATTTTATATTTTGATTTATTCATTTACCTTTTCCACTTTGCACGATTTATATGATTTTTGATCACAATATTAGTGTGTTTTTTATAGATTTTGCGCAGTAACCTAATTTCACATGTGTAAATAGACTGTACATAGGAAAGTTGCCCATTAAGAGTTTGCTAAAGTCAAGTGGGCATCACATATTACCTCTAACCCCATTCAAGTTTATTAACTCCTAGAAACAAAACACACAAAAAAAAAAACTGCTGGGCTGTTTTTTGACTCAAGACTGCTGTGGAAATTCAGTGTGCCTGGCTGTGCAGGGTGGGGGATCCCTATTCACCAGCACCTTCTACTGGGGTAGCGCTACATACTGTACACATAACTTCTACTTATTGAACTCACATATGCTGCCATGGGGTGCACAGAAAAAGTAATTAAGGATTGTCTAGGGGAAAGAGTTAAGGAAGCCATGTTAGTTTCATGTGGAAGAGCAGTGGCTTAGTGGTTAGCACTTTTGCTTCACAGCACTGGTAACCCTGGTTTGAATCCTTGCAGGTTCCTTCTTTGCCTGCGTGAGATTCTTCCTGCACTCCAAAGATATGCTGGTAGGTGAACTTCCCATTGCAGGTATGCATAAGATAGGGACCTTAGATTGTAAGTCTACTGTATGTAAAGTGCTGTGTAAGTTGTCAGCACTGTATAAATACATGTAATAAATAAAACAGTTCTGTGGAGACCAGTAATGATTCGATTTTTCTGGTCAATCCAGAAAAAACACTCGGTACCCAAGGAAACTTATTCTGGAAGCCTACAAACTGATTTGTTAAATGAAAATGCTATAATTGATACTGCCTCCTGATTTATTAGCAAAGTGTCAGGCAATAATTTATCTATGAGTCTAATGAAGTCTATAATGTTTAAAAATTAAGATTGAAACCTCGTACAAACACACCACACGTATGAGACAATCCTAGCTCGGAGGAAATCCAACTTCCCCAAACTCCTTGCCCTCTGGAACCCCTGGACCCTCTGGTACTCCAATACATATTCCAAATGATACCACTGACTATATAACAGGACCTATACTGGTGCTCTTCCCCCCCCCACTGCCCCCTTCCCCCCCCCCCCCCTCGGCCCTATCCTACCCCATCCCTAATCCCCCTGCTTTCCCTATGCCTATGTTACAATCTTGACACATCAACACTGTGTTCACACAGAGAATTCCTTTGTTGCTTTTGTGGTTTGGATTATGTTCTTCCGTTGTTACTGTTCCTTCACCGAACCACTCCTGGCGCACCTTGGTGCGTACTCATCACCTGTATACTGTTTATTATCGGTACGTTGCCGTCTATATGACAGATTGTAAGACTCTATTATTGTACTTGTAACGATATATTTTGAAACCTTAATAAAAACTATTTGAAATAAAAATTAAGATTGAAGATCTCATTGGCAATGTCAGCATTACTCGTTTGTTTTAGAGCCTTTTGTAGTGTCTGTAACTGGGCCTCCTCGCCAGAAGTATTCCTCCATGTCTGCAGCATGTCTAGAATCTAGGAGTAAGAGCAAAGTGCTTTGTTAGATGAATGAGGAATATCAATACAAAAATATTTGGCTTATTCATATGTAAATGTAAATATACAGTACATACTTTTTATTCACCAAAGTTGTGCTTATATTGTGCACAACTTTCCTTAAAGTAAACTCTTATGTGCATTTAAAAGCTTGATTATTTACTACAAACACAGAAGGTCTATTGTATGTATCATTACTCTGTTAACCACTTAAGACCCGGACCAAAATGCAGCTAAAGGACCAGGCCCCTTTTTGCAAATCGGGACTGTGTCACTTTAACTGACAATTGCGCCGTCGTGCGACGTGGCTCCCAAACAAAATTGGCGTCCTTTTTTCCCCACAAATAGAGCTTTCTTTTGGTGGTAAAATGCATTGTTTATTGTGAAGATGACAGTTGCAGTTTGGGAGTTAACCACAGGGGGTGCTGTTGGGGTTATGTGTTCCCTGAAGTGTGTTTACAACTGTAGGGGTGTGTGGCTGTAGGTGTGATGTCATCGATTGTGTCCCCCTATAAAAGGGATGACACGATCGATGCTGCTGCCACAGTGAAGAACGGGGAAGCCGTGTTTACACGCGGCTTTCCCTGTTCAGCTCCGGCGACCGATCGCGGGACTCCAGCGGCGATCAGGTCCGCGAGTCCCGCGGTCCCGGAGCTTCGGACCGGGTCGTGGGAGCGCGCCGCGGGCGTGCGCCTGCGACCCCAGGCTGGGTACTAGTACAGGACGTACCTGTACGTGGATGTGCCCAGCCATGCCATTCTGCCGACGTATATGTGCAGGAGGCGGTCCTTAAGTGGTTAAAGAAGACCATGGGGGTTATTTACGAAAAGGCATATCCACTTTGCACTACAAGTGCACTGCACGTGCATTGAAAGTGCACTTGGAAGTGCAGTCGCTGTAGATCTGGGGGGAAGATCTGAAATGAGGGAAAGCTCTGCTGATTTTATCATCCAATCATGTGCAAGCTAAAATATTGGTTTTTATTTTCCTTGCATGTCCCCCTCAGATCTACAGTGACTGCACTTTCAAGTGTATTTGCAGTGCACTTGTAGTGCAAAGTGGATTTGCCTTTCGTAAATAACCCCCCATGTCTGCTAACAGACCAGCTCGCTCCTAGAGTCTGGACCCCAACTGAGGTCCCCAGATTGCCACATGTGCAGTACATTATTTTGAGACCACACTGTCTTTGGTTGCAGACTATATACTGTACATAATTTGAAATGTTCAATCCCAAAGCAAAGATGTATTAAGTTCATCTTCAACAATAATTTCCAAAAATCCCCCTATACAATTCCATATCTTCTGACATTATGATTTTGTGTGCAAACAAATGGCCACTGCCCTCACCTATAACTGGCCTTTACATCATGCAAACAAATCCAAAGAAATTCCCAGCTCAACTTACCGACCAGCCTGCAACCAACCAAATTGACCTGTCTAACAGTATGCGTTAAAAACAGGGGTTTTGTTTGCACACATTTGCAAATACATGCATAAGCTACAGAGCCCCATCAAGGCACATCAGTATTTTCTGTAGGCCTAACTACATTTTGAGAGTCTCCACAGTGGAAGCACATGTATTATAATGGATAGACATTACCATTTGCAGGGTGGACAGGACATTATGATTGTGTGTGCCCTAGCAGCTGCTCTAGGATGTGTGTGTGTGTTCTGTGTGCTCTCTCCTTGGTACATAGAGCACTGGTTATGTGTGGTATGTGTAGCGCCCTGCTCCTGATGACCAGGTGCTATGTTTACATTTAGTGGGTGTCTGAGCTGGTAGTTAGCTCAGACTCTGGTGATCAAAGCCAAATCAGCCTCTGTTCCGGCTATGGCTGTGCTTGGAGGGTTTCTCTCATTGTTTTCCTGTAGGTGGTGTTACCACCACAGGCCAATGCTGGAACACAGGCAAGCCAGAGTGTATGGGGGGCCTTTCCCCGGGAACAGCCCAGTGAGAGTGGTCTCCCCGCTGGGGAAGGATACTTAAGGGGCAGACGCCATTTTCTGGGGCTTTTTGCCTCGTGGCCCTCCTGGCTCAAGGTATGTGATGGTCCATTTTCAGCCCCGGGACCACGTTGGCCCGAGGCTGCAATTCCGTTATGTAGGGCCAGTCGTCTTGACTGGGGCCTGCACTTTGAAGGTGACCCTGTGCTGTCTGTCCTGCGGGAGGAAGCCACTCAATGGAGGAAACCAGGGGAGGACCTGTCCTGGAGAAGACCAAGCGGAAGGCTGGTGTCTCGTGAGAGGCCTGGTAACTTTATTGGAGGATGCACCGTGTTCTATGATGCCTTACATTGTTGCCGGGTCGGCTTAAAGGCTCTAAACTGTACGGCTGGGAATCCGGGTGCTAAATCCTGTGGCAGAGGATTCTGGAACACTTTATTTCTACTTTCAAAGAAAGGTCTGTGGCAGAGACTGTATTATTTTTGTTCGTGCATCATCCCGGCTGCTAGGCCGGCGAGAGAGTCCTATCCGGGTGAGCAATACCCACTCTGAGGAAAGTGGTAAGTTGACTATTGAAACAATAGAAATTCCCCATTGATCTGCATCGTGTGCCTGAACTTTCCCCTTACCCTCTGTCCCTCTAGCTATACGAGTGTGTGTGAAAATAAAGAAACCTGACAGAAAAGGGATTTACAACTTGTGTGGACATTGAAGTTTCTCAGGCCTCGTACACACGACCGAGGAACTCAACGGGCGAAACACATCGTTTTCCTCGTCAAGTTCCTTGTTAGGCTTGTCAAGGAACTCGACAAGCTTGCTTTGCATACACACAGTCAAGACAAAATCTCCTCGTTCTCAAACGCGGTGACATACAACACATACAACTGCAGGGGAAGTTCGATTCCACTGGCACAACTCTTGGGGCTGGTTTTGCTAATCTCATGTGTTTGCGTGTTAAGTAAAAGTTTGTTAAGAGACGATTTGCACTTTTCAGTCTGTTACAGCTTGAAAAATATGTTATCTCCATTACAAATGCTACTTTTACTCCCGTCTCATACTTTATTCTGAGCAAGCGCGGGTTTCTTAGCATACACACGCTCAAGTTTCTCGTCGGAAACCAGCCCGACCAGGAACTCGACGAGCCAATTTGAGACTCCCGTCGATGAAATAGAGAACTTGCTCTCTTTTTGGCTCGACGAGTTTCTCGACAGTTTCCTCGACGAAAATGTACACACGACCGGTTTCCTTGGCAAAAAAATATCTCCCAGGAAGTTTCTTGCTGGTTTTTGCCGAGAAACTCGGTCGTTGGTACGAGGCCTTAGACTCTCATCTCATCCCCTAGACAATGAAGAGCGAGGTAACGTGCAAGGCCCAAAGTTAAACCAGCAGCTCCTACGTGGGTAGTGCTACATATGAAAATAAATAGAGGGATCTTTTGAAAACTTTGCTAAAGGTGAACTTATACTTTAAAGTAAAACTTTTTTTATACATTTAAAACAGACACTTCCTTAAAGAGGAGGTCGGCACCCCAACCGATTTTCTGATCGGCTCTCAGGTTCCGCCGCTGCAATTCATGGTACAGGAAACCTTTTGGCCTAACAGCCGGTTCCCTACTGTGGTTTACAACTGGCTCAGCAGCAAAAAAAGGAGGAGGGGGGCCGAACTTCAGGGGGACCTGCTATGGGTGTTTCAGAGTTCCTCTCCTGCAAGGATTCCCAAATCACCAAACCGATCGCAAAAAAGAGCAGGAAATGCTGGTGATCTAAAACACTATAGGGGTTATTTACTAAAGGCTCAGTCGCTGTAAATCTAGCAGGTAGTATTTTCTCGTTCAGTGCGTGTGCTTGTGGGTACGTAGTTGGCATTCGGGTACAGGCGTGCAGTTCGTTCTGCTTTGCAGTTTCGTACTGTGCGTTCGTATCTGTGTGTCGTGCGTTCTTTGCAGGTACCGCTGGATTTGATTGTGCTTTCTGTTGGAGTGTGTTCTTGACTGACCAGCCGGCCGGTTTGAAGCCATGATGGAGCAGCAGCGTCAATTTTCGCGAGTTGGTGCTGTTTATGGGATGGCTGCTGGATATGTTCATTATTCCAGTACTTTGGCCAGAAACAGGGGGCGGAGGCGTTTCTGGACCAAGAATTGGTTGCGCCAGCGTGACCAGTTCTCACATATGCCTCTGCTTAGGGAAATCCAGGAGAATAATCCTAATGACTATAGGAATTTTCTCCGCATGACGGACCCCGTATTCAACAGTCTGCTGGATCTTCTGTCCCCCTATATCATGAGGCAGGACACTGTGATGCGCCAAGCCATCACGGCCGAGCAGAGGCTTATTGCCACGTTGCGGTACCTGGCGACTGGGAGGAGCCTGCAGGACCTCAAGTTCTCGACAGGCATCTCTCCGCAGGCGCTTGGGGTCATCATACCGGACACGTGTGCTGCCATCATTAAAGTTATGCACGAGGAGTATATGAAGGTAAGTTTCCTCATTTTAACCTCACAATGTGTCTTTAATAATGTTGGCAACTAACATTTATTTTTTATTCCCAGATATGCTGTGTGTTTAACTAACGTTCCATTTTCTCCCTATGCATGTTGATATCAGCTTTTACATGTTCTTTTTATTTTGGCCTACCTGCATATTTGGATCTTACCCAATATTAACCTGTCCAGCATGCTATCTTCGGGCCAACCCCCACCTTGCCACTTTTTATTTTTTTTGTTTTGTTTTCTAAAAACAGTTTAAACACCCCCCACCCCCCCTTCAAAGTGTTTTTGTCCCCATCAGAGGGCTGTGGAGTCTCTTATTAATTAAGTGGGCCTATCTATTTGTGCCCCGAAATTCTCCCTTCATAATTTGAAAATGCTATTTTAAAAATGTAAAGTTGCACAAGGATGCTTGTAGGATTATGTTTGCAATGTTTATGTGCCAAAGTACTAAATCTCTTTTTTTGTTTGTCCCCACAGCTACCCTCCACACCACAGGAATGGCAGTCTGTGGCTTCCCAATTTGCCGAGCGGTGGGATTTTCCTAACTGCGGTGGAGCAATAGATGGGAAACACGTCCGCATTGTGCCCCCACCCCACTCGGGGTCCTACTATTATAATTACAAGGGTTATCATAGTATCGTGTTGATGGCGGTGGTGTCGGCACAGTATGAGTTTCTATATGTGGACGTGGGGAAGAACGGCCGGATGTCAGATGGGGGAGTGTTCTCACGGACTGATTTCTATGATCGTCTCCAAACTGGTGGTCTGGCATTGCCACCAGATGAAGATAATGTGGAAGGACTTCCGTTTGTGTTCCTAGCGGACGAGGCTTTCGGCCTTGGACCTCACCTAATGCGGCCTTTTCCCCAGAGGACCCTCACCTTAGAGAGGAAGGTGTTCAATTTTCGGTTGTCCAGGGCTCGGTTGCCTTTGGGATACTCTCCAACCGGTTCCGCCTGTTCCTGACATCGATACATTTGGCGGAATATAAATTGAACACCATTATATTTGCCTGCTGCATTTTGCACAATTTTCTACGCAGGCACTCCCATACGTACCTAGCCCCCATGGGCTCTGAGGCAGGACTACCCCCAGAGAACATTCCTGGCCTGGACACTGGTTGCGCTGGCTTGGCCCCCCAATCTGCTCGTGAGGTACGCGACAAATATGTTGAGTACTTCATGGGTCGGGGGGCCATTGCTATGCCAGATCATATTTCTTTCTAATTCGGCCCCCCAAAGAAAGGAATATTCTCACAACTAATAAATAATTAGACCATTGGACTTTATACAGTTGTTTGTCATTACTGCTTTTTCTCAATTTTTCTGTCTTCCAGGTTCTCTCCAAAAATAGTGCACTTCTAGTGCCAAATTTACTTACTCAGATGTATTAACTAACCACATTTGCACATTATTCACTCATCTACAAACTGGGTATTCAGTCTAGAAATAAGAAGCCACTCATTTTTCAGCTTTTGATGTCACAACTAAATTTATTTATTTTAGTCATTTTTCAACAAGAAATGTGTATTTTTTGGCTGAAAACATTTTTTGCTAATTTTTTTTAGAAAATATTGGCTTTGAATTATTTAGTTTTTTGTCTTTATTGACAGTGATTAGCAATAATACTGATCGAAACACAATGTAAGAATAATTTCACTGAAACTATACGCCAGAATTTTTTGGCTTGTCTCCTATATATCTATCTCTAGAGATAGATATATATATATATATATATATATATATATATATATATATATACACACTTCTAAACATATATTTTTTCTACTTTTGTTCAAAATTAAAGTTATTATTTAGTTTGGTTTTCAATAACCCAGAATAATTTATGTTTCATTTTTTTTGGTTATTTTTTCAATTTTTTTTTTTTTAATTATTTTTTTTTAAGAAGACATTTATTTACATTTAGAAATGTTTGGGTCTTGTTTTTCTACAAAACATTTTTTTGCTTTGTATTTGTTTGTGTATAATTTTTTTATAAAAATTTTAACACAACAAAAAATTTTTTTAGTTTTTAAAGAAAATTAGTTAACTTATTTCTTTAGGTGAGATTTCTTGTTCGTTTTGTGATCTGAAACTGTAAACATTTACAAACCAAAAAAGATCAACACCAAACAAAAATATAAAAAAAGAACAGCAGTCAGTCATGGATGGTGTGCTTTCACACTGGAACACGCCAAAATTTCTAAATGCACACATTCAGTGAAAAATCGCCAAATGTCATTGGTTAAACAGACAAATGGCCACATGTGCTATCTGACATCATGGGTGATCAATGTCTGTGTTTTGTGGGAGCAAACCCTTCTTCCTCTCAACTACTTGAGGATCGAGGAGGGGTTTGTACCCACAAAGCACAGACAATAGATAGTCTGTGATGGCAGATAGCACATATTGGCACACTGTGTGTGCATTTAGAAATTTTGGCGTATTATAAAGTACAAAAATTAAAAATGGTTTTGTGGGCGGGGGATGGGCTTTTGTGTTTCAGTCTTTGACACGGCCCATCATGTCAATGATATTTTTGTAATTCTGTTCGATGACTAGCATCCTTTGGCGCATGTTGTCCATTTCCGTGCTACACTCTGAAATTACATTTCGAACATTCTGCTCCATGACGACCATCCTTTCCCGCATATTGTCCATTTCCGTGCTGCACTCCATTACCTGCTGGACTATTATTGAAGCACTTGCACGTGAAAAATGTGCTACACCATCTTCATCCCCTAAAAACAAACAAATTGGCATTCAAAATATGTAAATAGTTTCCAGCCTATCTGCATATGTTTGGCCCTATTAATATTGGGGTGACACTGACCTGATGGCCTGATAATTTCCACATCCCCAATTTCTTCATCTTCTATCACTCCTCCTTCTTCCACCACCTCAGCCTCATCCTCCACGACTCCTCCTTCTTCCACCACCTCCCCCTCATCATCCACGACTCCTCCATCTTCTTCCAGAACTCCTTCTTTATCCATCACTACCCCTTCAAAATCACGCAATTCTGCTTCGTCCAGTTCCGCCTCATCTTCACCGAATTCTAAATCCAGAGTTAAGTCTTCCTCCTCTCTTCCTTCCACATCCTCCTCTCTTCCTTCCACATCCTCCTCTCTTCCTTCCACATCCTCCTCTCTTCCTTCCACAGCCTCCTCTCTTCCTTCCACATCCTCCTCTCTTCCTTCCACAGCCTCCTCCTCCTCAACATGTGGAGGTGTTTGATTTTGTGGGTGTCTGGCCCTCTCTGCCTCCTCCAATTGCTGGCGTCTTCTTTCCCCTATAAGAAATACGAAAAAACAAAAGGTATACTCATCAGCACACTGATATTGTATATCATAAATCGCACACATTGCATAGACGATACATTTATGATGATTTTTCTTTGTTTATTCTTTCAGCAATCCTCCATTTTTGGCGTAGTTCTAGGCCAAGCTCTGATCCTGCCCCTTTTTTGCAAAGAAGTGACACACATGGATGTCCCCCCAAAACATTAATTCTCGTCGACCCTCCAAATAAATATCCTTTGATTGTTGAGACACAGGTGCTTTGCATTTCCAGATGTTAAAACATCAGCTTTATTTGCATTTTGGAGAATGAATCTTGTTTGCCTGTCACATTCACTCAATTTAATTTCTGTGATTTTGCTATTCAACAATGTTTGAAAACCAAGTTTGGGGCCAGTCAGCCATGTCCAGGTGTGTTGTTCCTGGAGTAACCTCGCATTTTTGCAAAACAATGTCATATTACGCGTGTTTACTATTTCACGAAATTTGGTAAAGGTTGTTATTTTACATAAACACAATACAGTATCTACACGTGTTCAAAAGTACAAGCAGGCCAAGGAGGCAGATGTGAAAAACTACATGTCAACACATTATTGCAGACATTCCCCCCCCCCTTAAATAATATGGACTTACTTTTACGCAGAATTTTGAGGATCTTCTTCATGTGATGTGGCTCCCTCAATTTTAAATCGGACCAACGCTTCCGGAGTTGCTCCTTGGACCTGGTGACACCAAACATTCTCCTCATTCTCCTTGCCACCTTGTCCATTATGTGTGACTTTCTACGGTTCGGTGTTTTGTAGGGCCCACATTCACCATCATAATCCTTCCTCCTCATGATGTAAACCAACTCCACCATTTCTTCAAACGCCATATTAGTGGCTTTATATCTTTTAGGCCTGGATCGGGACGGTCCTGCCTCTGTCCCTTCACTTGCGCCATGAGAGCTCCGTGCCCGCTCGTGTGACATCGCCATCTTTCCTTCCCACAGAGATTAGGGGCGTGGAAACGAGGAAATGTCCCGTCAGGGGCGGAGATTCTTGCATATGCGGAGTGTCGCGAATGCCAACAACGTATTGACGTAGGTTACGCGGAGAATATTCGCGCGATTCCAGAACCTACACAGTTAACGCCATATTTACTTTTTCAATTGATTAGGGGCATGGCAAAGGTGACGAGGGCGGCGTTTCATACATACGCGGAGTGGATAAAAGGCGCTTGACGTGATTACGTAGGTTACGTGTTAATTCATCGAGCGTAACAAACGAGGATTTTGAGAGAGGCAGGTAAGAAATTTAAACATGGGATCAGCAGCGGGCTATAAAATGTAGAGCCATGGGATGGGGGTTTGGTCTGTTGGTTGCACAGTTTTATTAAGCTATTATGTCTCTTGGATACCAGAATGTGATTTTCATACCCAAATGCTTTTGTAGACATCACAAAATAGAGAGGTCAAAAATGCTGTGACTCATTAGCAATTATGTAGGGTGTATTCAGATCAGGCCAAGTATTGTTCTGTGTTGGTTGGACAGAGGTCATTAGGTTTCTGAAGTTTCTTTCATGTAATCAATGCTGAGGGGCAGGATATCTACACATGCAATAGTGCCTTGATGAATGCTGTCATTTGTAATAATTGTGTATGGTTGTACATTTCTATTATTTCCTGCAATGTAACCAAAGGGGCGGCATGTATAAAAAAAATGTTAGCTACAACCAACCAATGGGGCCGAGCTGGCCAGCATTTTGTAAACAAGAGACACTGTGTTTGTATTTCTATATAGGTACTACTTTTTAAACAACATATTCTATCAATGTAAATGCTGAGGCTTTTTTTAATTGTGTTTTTGGTTTCTTTTTCTTTTTGTAATCTAGAATAAAAATCAATAAATCAACATTTAACAATGGATCTCCTGCAGACCCAAGAGATTATCCAGCACTTGCTGGATAAATTTAGGGAAATGCCCATCCTGTGGGATTCAAAGCAGCCCACCTACCATAACAAGGACGTACGAGCGGCAGCACTTGAACAGCTAGCAGCATACATGAGGACATGGGTGCCAGAATGCAGTGCCAACATGGTGAAGGATAAACTTGCCAACCTCAGGGGCACATATAGGAGAGCATACAAAGCTCACCAAAAGCAGCTAAGATCTGGAGCAGCAGCAAGACCACCAAAGGAACCCAAGCTGTGGTATTACAGCCAGATGTCATTTTTGCGGGATCAACTGGAAGGCAGGCCATCTATGTCAAGTCTGAATCCCAACCTTCCCTCCACGCTACCTCCCAGCGGGACTTCCCCAGATCACAACAGCCCTGCAGAGTCGGATGAAGAGGGCCTGGCTGACAGAGAGGCAGATCTGCGCCTCTACGATGATGAGGTATAGTAGTTTCCTAACTATTTATGGAATAATATTAATTATTGTTTGATTCTTGACTTGATATTGGTTAATAAAATACAAGCTGGGAAGCAAAAATCAAAAGTCGTGGGCAAACAAATAGGTGTCAGGGATGACAACTGCAGGGGTCAGAGGGTGAGTCTGTTTTCAAGTTTAAATTCACGGCAAAAAATAAGATTCAAGCATGAAAATGTGAGTGATTATATTTCAAAATATATTACAACATGTCCCTTTTTTTAACACAGGAAGAAGAGACCAGCCAGGAGGTGGCAGATCCTCTCCTCACTGACAGCCAGGCCGAAGGGGTCAGTGGCAGCCAGGAGGAGGCCGGGCCCAGTGGCGTTCAGCAGCTCCCCAGGACAACCACCACCAGCCAGGCTCCTCCCCTTTATATTAGGCCACCAGGCCGTAAGAAGAAATTGGGGGCAGTGGAGGAAGCCAGCCTCCAAATGATTAAGGAGGCGAGTGCCATCATGAGGGCCCCCCTCAACCCCACTGAGGCCTACAGTGCCTCCCTGTTACACGATCTAAATCAAGGCACGGAGGAGCAGAGGCTACTGGCAAAGGGTGTGATCAACGAGGCCCTTTGGTGGATGCAGAGGGAGCTGCTGACCCCAGACACTGGGCTATGTGACCCGGCCCGGCTTGCTCAACACCATACTCCTGCTGCCACATCATCCCCACCTGCAAGGGCCCAGGGAAGACCCGCTGTAAGGCAGCCTGGAAGGAAGGTTGCAAGGAAGAGGAGACGTTGATGCCCTGCCTTCCATTTGATCCCCCACAAATGGCATCTTGTTTGGACTACCACAGCTTGGGTTCCTTTGGTTATGTGCTGCTGCTTCAGATTTTAGTTTGTGTGCCTCCTGAGGTTGGCTAGTTTAGCCTTCACCATGTTTGACAATGCAAGTTTGCATGTATTTTGCTAGCTGTTCAAGTGCTGCCATTCTGTTTTTGTTCCTTTTTATCATTTGCTAAAATAAAAGCCTTTTTGTTGATTTTAAAAACGTGCCTATTGTTTGTAATACTGTGGGTATTATTTTAGGCATCAAACATTACAAACAAATAAAATGTTTAATCTAAAATATTCACTAACTCATGGGGGGGGGGGCATTTGGTCTGCCAACATGGTAGACAATTTAAACAACCTTCAAAATAATCCAGTTAAATATACAAACAAAAGCAAAATCCAAACAATTTCCTATTAAAAAATTCTAAATGGTGACATAACTATAAACACATAAATAAAGTGGGAAAGATAAACATTAAACATTAAAAGCAAAAAATTATACATGTGGAGGACCACTAAAAATATGATACGTCGGGCCAATAAAAGATTGCTAAAATCTTACTACATCACAGCTAACAAATGTCACTTTTCAGTATGGAACAACTCAGTTGAAATAACATGAGCTAAATAACTGATTATTTATAGCAAGAGAAGAATGAATAAAACGACGGCATCAAGCGTTGTTTATTGTGTGGTTTGCTTCAGTGTTCTATTGCTAGAATTAATCTTTCTATTGACGAATGTGCCATATCCCAAACAAACGTGAGTTTTACCTGAACGAGCGCTCCCGTGGCCTCATTTAGTCTGAGCATGCGCGGGGTTTTTGTACGTTGGTTTTGTGTACTCACCACCAAACATGTCCGTTCGGACAGGATTTGAGCGGACGGTTTTAAAACAAGTTTGCAAATAAATGTCTGCTGAAAAACGGCCCGGCGGGCAAATGTACGGTGAAATTCTGTACGCTCGTAACTACACACGACCAAACATGTCTGCTGAAACTGGTCCGCGGGCCAGTTTCAGCAGACATGTTTTTCTCGTGAGTACGGGGCCTAAGGGGTAGATCTGAAATGAGGAGAAGATCTGCTGATTTTATTATCCAATCATGTGCAAGCTAAAATGCAGTTTTTTTTATCTTCCTTGCAAGTCTCTCTCGGATCTACAGTGACTTTCAGTAAACTTTCAAGTGCACTTTGCACTTGTAGTTTGCACTTGTAGTGCAAAGTAGATTTGCCTTTAGTAAATAACCCCCTATCTGTAGGAAAACCTGAAACCTTCTTTAAGCGTTTTTTTTCAATTAAAGATTACATTTTCAGTTTTGGCTAGTGTGAATCTTTGAATGCATTCATGTATTTGCTATAAGAAAAAAGGAGTATATTATGGCAGAAATAGATTCATGTTTGTTTTTAGTAGTTTCTTTACGGTAGTTATTCTCCCTTAGTGTAACTTTATTACCTTTTCTCTGAGTTCAGAATGGTTCTGCTCAAAGAAAATTGAGTCTTTTTCTAGGAAGCCCAAGTTGTTTGCTAGTAGTCTCCAGTCTCTTCTTCTTTTAGCCATTAGAGAGGCAACCTGCTGAAGCTGCTCATCACGTACTCTCCACTTGTCACCCACATCTGTGCTTGCCTACCAGATGGAAAATATGAAGATCTACTGTAATACTGGCTATAAACATAACCTGTGATCAAGCATAGATTCAGGTGTTTCAAGTGATCTTTCATTAGGAAATGTTTATTTGACACAGCAAAGACAATATTGCTTGCTTACTTACAATTTGATTGGGTTTCTACCAGGACTGACCATTGCTTTTCAACAAAATCAATACCTTTTTGATTGAGCCATTCATTTAGTGCAATTGATTTCTGAAGGGTGTAATTGTTTGTAGTGTATCCCTGCAAGAGCTGTTGGTGAACTTAATCCTATTCCCCTGGTTAGAGCATTCACAGCATTTTCTTCATTTTTCCAATGGCTCAAAAGAACAGTCTAGGCTAGGGGCATCTTTTTTGTGTTTTATTGCCACTTAGAACTAGAATGGGGATGGGGGGAGCTGGGAGCATGGAATAGCCCGAAACTTAAGAACTTGATAACTTAAGGACTCTTTAACTAACTTGCTAAACTGTGAAAAGGGAATGTTCCACAGAGTCTCTATGCTGACGGTGACTAGTACTCCTAGAGACAAAAGCTACACACAGTCACTGACTTTCCAGCACTGGGGAAATGTACTCACACGGCCCCAGAATCATCATTGCCTCCTGCAAATATCTATCAGACTCTCCTCAGTGAGGGAGCTGTAGACTTAAAGGATCACTAAAGGAATTTTTTTTTTTTAGCTAAATAGCTTCCTTTACATTACTGCAGTACTGGTTTCATGTCCTCATTGTTCGTTTTTGCTTTGAAGTTGCTGTAATTCTGCTCTGATCTCCACACTTCCTGCTTGTCTGGCTCCTTATGAAAAAACTCATGGCAGCTTCTCACTGTGGTCTAAGCTGTGTGTCTAAAACTCCTCAGAACCAATCAGATTCCTTTTAAAAACAAAACACTGCCCTGGATTTGTTTGTTTTTGTTCTGTGGGTCTCTTTACTTCACATAAACATCAAACCAGTTTTAAACCGAAAGTGAAACTGTAGGCACATTATATGATTGAATTTAATCTATTTTTAATCATTTTTAAAAGGAATCAGTTAACTTTTATGTCTCTATACCCTGTAAACAGTCATTTCAGCAAAAAAATTTTTTTCCTTTAGTGACCCTTTAAATCACCATAGGACAGCTGGACTCTTTCCCACCAACTTTCTCCTTGCTCTCTCCAGTGAGCACCTCCAGACCCAACTTGATTCTAGGACTATAAACTTGTGAATAGGCCCCCTAGCTAAGCCTAGCTGGAACCCCAATGTCTTGCTGATGGCTCCTTATAGTGTTCTGTCCAAGGGGTCTCCTCCAGCAGGACTGGACCTAGGGACCTCCTGCCTCAGGCCTCAGACTATTTATGGGCTCTCCCACTACCTACTGGGCATGCCTCCTCAGGGATTTGCTGGAGTCCCATAAATATTCAGGCTGCCCACTCTATTCTTCCTCCCACTACAATTCCAGAATCCTCTAGAATACAGGAGGAAGTAATCAGAGCAGCAGCCTGTGAGACATTGAGCAGGCCCAAACAATCACCTCCTACTCCACTGATTGCAGAGGAGCTAAAACATTTTTTTTTAACAGAGGCGTTTACAGAGGAGCTAAATTTACCTAACAGCCTACTCTACTCTAGAAGGATGCTACAACAGAAAAATAAAAGATTTAATCATTATGCATATGGTCAGCAAACTGATCATATCTACTATAGTTCAACTTGTGGAGTCTTTTTGTAAACATTTTGATAGCCATTTCACCCAATATTCCAAAACACCTGCAATTCTTTTGGTAAATGTGCGCATAATTTATAAAGCAAATTTAGTGGACATCAGACAACCAGAAAAAAAATCCTTACAATAGGAGAAGGTTCTTAACGTACCATTCACGCTGTAAAAGTGGAAAGGTTACCTTGCTTCTTATTCATCTGACATTCCCTCATCCTGTTTGTCAATAAAATGCATCTGCTTGAGCTATAAAATTACTGCATTTTGTACGGAAAAAATGGTTTACACATCTGCAGCACTTTTAGGGTTAAATGTAAGTTTCTTAGGTTAAAAGAATAAATACTTAGTATGCCCCCCTTCCTTCCCAAAGCTAAACGACCTGACGTATCAGGTATGCGGGGTGCTGCATGCTTTTAGACCTCATGGGCTCCTACAACTTAAAGCGTGAGTTCACCCAAATTATTTTTTTTTAACATTAGATTGAGGCTCATTTTGGTAAGCAGAATCGGGTGTTTTTTTTTAAATCGAAGCAGTACTTACCGTTTTAGAGAGCGATTTTCTCCGCCGCTTCCGAGTATGGTCTTCGGGACTGGGCGTTCCTATTTGATTGACAGGCTTCCGACAGGCTTCCGACGGTCGCATACATCGCGTCACGAGTAGCCGAAAGAAGCCGAACGTCGGTGCGGCTCTATACGGCGCCTGCGCCCCGACGTTCGGCTACTTTCGGAAAATCGTGATGCGCTGTATGCGACTGTCGGAAGCCTGTCGGAAGCCTGTCAATCAAATAGGAACGCCCAGTCCCGCAGCCCATACCCGGAAGCGGTGGAGAACATCGCTCTCTAAAACGTTAAGTACTGCTTCGATTTAAAAAAAAACACCCGATTCTGCTTCCCAAAATGAGCCTCAATCTAATGTTAAAAATGTAGTTTTAGGGAGAACCTCCACTTTAAATGGTTCATTTTTTTATGTAATAAAGGCTGCCGGCAGCAGCTCTGGGTAGCTCCAGCTACATTAACAACTGGTTCATTCATGCTGTATGGGCCACAGCGCCCATGTGAGGGAAGCCCAAGTATGACTTTGCATTTACATTTTTAAACAATAAACAATATACATGGTTTAAATTGATGACATTGTCCCCCTACTGTGTATTTACTTACAGACATATAAGGCAAGACTCTCTCTGAAGAAGATGCTCCATCTGGTGGCAAGATTGGGAATTGTAGTACTGAAGACACTTGATCTTGAGGCATACTTTGGACCCAGAAAACAAATTGGTCTTCATCAATTTCTCCTTGCGGTGTAGAAATGAAAGAGAGTTAAGATTAGTGAAAAAGTAAGAAATTTTTTTTTTTAATTATACAATAAGTAAACATATCGGGTTTCATTTACTAAAGGCAAATAGACTGTTCTCGTTGCAAGTGAAGTTGCACATTGCAAGGAGTTTCCCCAGAACTTAGTGCATAAAGTGAAGCTCTGCTGACTTTCATTAATCATGATCCAATTATGTGCAAGCAATAATGCTGTTTTTATTTTTCCTTGAACATAATTGGGTATTTTTTTGCAAAGTGTGATTTGTGAGCAGATCACAGATGCAGCATTGGCTCTTTAAAATTTCACAGTAGGTGCTTCACAGTGTATGGAAGAATATTGAATTCTGCTCTTTCTTTGGTGTGTTTCAAATGTTGCTTTATGCAATTGAACATACCTCCTGAGATCCAGGGCTTGATTTACTAAAGGCAAAAAGACTGTGCACTTTGCAAATTGCAAATGCGCTCTGCAAGTGCAGTTGCTCCAGAGCTTAGTAAGTGAGGTACAGCTTCACTTTGCAAAGAATACCCAATCACATACAAAGGGGGTTATTTACAAAAGGCAAATCCACTTTGCACTACAAGTGCAAACTACAAGTGCAAAGTGCACTTGAAATTGCACTGAAAGTGCACTTGAAAGTGCAGTCGCTGTAGATCCGAGGGGGACATGCAAGGAAGATAAAAAACAGCATTCTAGCTTGTACATGAATGGATGGTAAAATCAGCAGAGCTTCCCCTCATTTCAGATCTACCCCTCAGATTTAGTGACTGCACTTCCAAGTGCACTTTCAAATGCACTTTGCACTTGTAGTTTGCAAACTTGTAGTTTTGCCTTTCGTAAATATCCCCCTAGCAGTGGTCTATGCCAAGGCACAAAACACAGCAATGCACAACAATAAAGCTGGCTGCTGTGGCAGCAAAGTAATGTTTTCCAAAGAAACTAAGATTGACCTAATATACTACTACCACTTGCCAGTAGATATGTTAGAAAAATGGTACTGTAGCGGGAAAATCACTTTAGTTGAATGGTCTGGGATTGGTTACTGATAGTGGGATGGAAGATTTTTCCCTTGGTCATAGTTACATAGTTACATAGTTAGTCAGGTTGAAAAAAGACACAGGTCCATCCAGTTCAACCATAAAAAGAAAAAAAAAAATAATCGTACAATATAGTACAATATACCCAATTCTATACCCACAGTTGATCCAGAGGAAGGCAAAAAAAACCCCAGCCCTTCATTATGAAGGGCTTACTAATCCTTTAACAAAACACACAAATACATTGCTCATACCCATCTCTTGGTATGGAACCAAATCCATTTATCCTTCTTTCTTTCTCAAATATCCCTTTTTTTTGTTGCCCTGGTATATTCACCTGTATAGGGTGTAGTACTGTACAGACAAAGGCCCGGATTCACAAACATCGGCGCATATTTATGTGGGCGTATCGTATCTAATATACGCTACACCGACGCAGCGCACAGATGCAAGCACTGGATTCACAAAGCACTCGCTCCCACTCGCTCTTAAAGATATGCTGGGTTTCCTCGGCGTAAGCCAACGTAGGTGGAAGTGGGTGTGAGCCATGCTAATGAGGCGTGACCCCATGCAAATGATGTATTGAGCGTCATAAAGATACGAATAACGTACAGCGAATGCGCCGTCCCATGGACGCATTCCAGTGCACATGCGCAGAATCACGTCGGAACTACTCCCTAAGATACGACGGATCACTGCCTACGACGTGACTGTAACCTACGCCCAGCCCTATTCACGTACTACGTAAACGACAAAAGATACGAGGGCTTGTGTTCCCTGGTCCATACCTTTGCATGAGTTGCGCCTCCTATATGGGGAATAACTTTACGCCGGACGTACGACTTACGCAAACCGTGTATATTATGCGCTGGGCGCAACTACGTTCGTGAATTGGCGTATCTCCCTCATTTGCATATGTGCATAGAAAATCTATGGGAGCGGCAAATGCGCCCAGCGTAAATATGCGCCCACGATACGACGGCGTAGGAAAGTTACGTCGGTCGGATGAAGCCTATTTTCAGGCGTATCTCAGTTTATGGGCACGGTGCATAGATACGACGGCGCATACTTACACTTACGCGGCGTATCTGGAGATACATCGGCGTAAGTGCTTTGTGAATCCGGGCCAAAGTTGTTTATATTGCTCTTAACTTTTTATCTATCTTTCAAATTATTGCATTCTTTATAAATGATAATATAAAGGAAAAGTACTATGATGAGAGTGTCCTTTCCCTATTTTTTCTCTTCTCAAAAGTGTCCCTCTATGCCAACTTGTGAGGCTGAGAGCTATACACGTGCTTCAAAACTGGTCCCTCATTATATGCAACACTGATGCAAAACGAACTGTCCCGGCTTGCACTAATTGGCTTGCTTATTCCTAATCAAAGTTAATTATAAACGTATTAAACAAGCTAAATGCAACAAGTAGAGTACAATTATCCATAATCATCAGTATGTATCGTTTATTCACATACAGTAACGTAAATAGACAGATACAATAATTGTTGATGTGCATAACTATATTTTGAATTTCCAAACTCTTTTGCATTGCCCTATTACATACACCTGTTTATGTGCTTTAAGTTTTTAGATTGGTACCTATGCATACTGGAACCACTGCATATGTAAAAAAAAAAAATATATACCTGCATTTACCTGTCTCAGATATACACTATATTGTCAAAAGTATTGGGATACCTGCCTTTACACGCACATGAACTTTAATGTCATCCCAGTCTTAATCTGTAGGGTTCAATATCGAGTTGGCCCACCATTTGCAGCTATAACAGCTTCAACTCTTCTAAGAAGGCTGTCCACAAGGTTTAGGGGTGTGTCTATGGGAATGTTTGACCATTCTTCCAGAAAAGCATTTGTGAGGTCAGGCACTGAAGTTGGACGAGAAGGCCTAATTCATCCCAGAGGTGTTCTATCAGGTTGAAGTCAGGACCAGTCAAGTTCCTTCACCCCAACCCACTCATCCATGTCTTTATGGGCCTTGCTTTTTGCACTGGTCATGTTTGAAGAGGAAGGAGCCATCCCCAAACTGTTCCCACAAAGTTGGGAGTATGAATGTGTTCAAAATGTCCTGGTATGCTGATGCCTTAAGAGTCCCTCTCATTGGAACTAAGGGGCCAAGCCCAACACTTGAAAAACAACCCCACACCATAATACCTTCTCCACCAAATAATTTGAACCAGTGCACACAGTAAGGTCCATAAATACATGGATGGGAGGGGAGATGTGATGTGAAGGGGGGCAGTGCTATAGGGGGTGATGTAAAGGGGAGCAAGTGTTGCGAGGGAAGATGTTAAGGGGTGGCAGTGCTGTTGAGGGGGGAGAAAGATGTAAAGGGAAGCAGTGCTGTAGGAGAGTTGTGAAGGGAGGCAGTGCTGTGGGGGAAGATCAGAATGGGGGCAGTGTTGTGGGGGGAAGATGTGGTGTAAAGAGGGGGCACGCTGAGGAGCTGTGATGTGAAGGGGGGTGATTTGAAGTGGGGCGGTGCTGTGGGGGAGATGTGATATAAAGGGGATCAAGCGCTGGGGGGTGATGTGAAGAAGGGGCAGTGCTGTAGGGCCAGGGGAGGTGACGAAAAGGGGAGGCAAGGCCTGAACAGAAGTCTTGCCCAGTTCAGAAGAAAGCAAGGAACAGTGTGAGTACCTCAGCACACCCAGGGGCATACAAAGGGAGAGACTGAGCAAGGGGGCATGTTTAGTGCCCACAGCATGGGATTGTGGCTATCCCAGGTTTACAGTTAAGGACAATAGGGTTAATAGGAATTTGTGGTATGTGAGGTATTTGGGCGGGAAGTTCATGCTCCTGGAGCTGGGGGCACAGGTGTCTTTGGGCGGGAACATCAGAGGGATGCATGACTCATCCTCGCTTACCAGAGGGTATAAAAACCCCCTCCCTCAGAGGCAGTCAGGCACTTTACCTGAGAACTGAAGAGCTCCGGTCCAAGATGAGCCTGTTGGAGTCTGAAGCGATGCGGTCGTTGGTGCGGAGGATGCTGGAGAGAGCTGAGAATGAAGGCGGAGAAGAGTGGCTGGAAAAATGCCTGTCTGGCATAGGTGAACCAGCAGCGGTGGAGCAGAGCGAAGACGTCCGGGAGGTGTATGATGTCTGCCTAGAAGAAGGTGAAGTATCATCACCGCGCGGGCCGCCCCCCCTCGATGTGCTCTCTCTTCCTTCCCGCAGGTCTCAACGGAACCGTCCGCCGGAGCGTCCGGTAACTTCAGCGGCAGCTAGCGTGACGCCGGGATTCCGCTCGGAGGAGGAGGTCGGGAGTGACGTCAGAGCCGGCGAAACTGCACGGAAAGCAACGAAGAAGCGCAAGAATGTTTCTCCGTCCCCAGGGCGGGGGAGAGGAGGAAGGAACAAACCACAAACATCCCCACCTAGGGGAAAGAATGTGTCCTTATCTTCACAGGTTGGAAGGAGCACAGCGGGACCAGCAGCTTCGCATGTCTCCAGGCTGGATCAGCTGGGTGCGGCGAGAGCAGACGAAAGACAGGACGGGAGGTCTAGTCAGACGGCAGCTACTGCAAGTACTCCTGCGCCCCCTGCTGGTGAGTCATCAGAATGCAGTTTAATTTCTAAACTATTGCAAAAGATTGACAAGTTAACTGACTCTTTGAAGCCAGGGGCAATGAATGCTAATTCAGCTGCAAGTGTTTGGAGTGATTTGAACACAAACACTTGCGAAGTTAGAGAAAATTTGAAAAGTAATATTCCTGATAACTGTTTTAAAGAAGTCTTACCATGCGAGATCTCGCCGTTAGGATTTCATCTGTCCTTAAATGTGAAAGAAAAAATTTGGAACAATGACTTCATTGATTTGATGTCATTGCTCCCTAATAATAAAGATTTTTCTTCAAGAAGTGATAAAAAACTTGAGGAGGATGAGAGACGGCGTGTCGCACCTAGATCTTTTTACAACTGGCTACAAGCCTTTTGTATTTTTTCGGCGGTGTTGGGAGAAAAATTTCCCGAAAAATGTAGCGGTCTCTTCCAGCATTTAGAGCACATATTAGAAGCGTATAGGAATTTCGGCGGATTTGGCTGGTATAATTACGATGAGTCGTTTCGCCAGAAGCTGGCGGTCTATAAGAATCTACGATGGGGTATGAAAGACGTGGGGTTGTGGCTAAATCTCATACTGCCACAAAAACCAGTCTTTACAAAAAATCAACCGAACGTTACCCAGACGAATTCGTCCGCTATGTACAAGAAAGGAATATGCTATGCCTTTAACGAGTCGCAATGCCGCTGGGCGGCATCGTGCAGGTATAGGCATGAATGTTCTTTTTGTTTCGGCCCACATCCGGTCGTGAAGTGTTTTAAAAGAAATTTTCAACAAAAAGACGGTCCCAAAGGTGCGAACCCCAGTGAAGCTGGAAAAAAGGTTTCCATGGCTTCTGCTCTACCCCGACAAGGAGAGAGCGGAAGTTTTAATTAAAGGCTTCTCCTCGGGTTTCACTTTACCAAAATTTGGGGGATCAGGTTGCAAGGCAGTGAGCAATCTAAAATCGGTATGGCAAAATGAGCAAGTTGTGAGGGAAAAATTGTGGAAGGAAATTTCGGCCGGGCGTATCGCTGGCCCGTTTAATTCCCCTCCGTTTAAGGATTTTCGGGTATCTCCTTTAGGCCTCATTCCTAAAAAGGAACCTAACTCCTTTCGATTAATCCACCACCTATCCTACCCTAAAGGAAAGTTGTTAAACGACGAAATCGACCCGTCTTCGGCTTCAGTGTCTTACGCAACCTTTGACGACGCGGTAAGGATTATAAAAAGATTTGGGTTGGGCGCTTTATTAGCAAAAACCGATATTCAATCAGCATTTAGGTTGCTGCCTATCGCGCCTGAAGCTTTTTGCTCCCTTGGTTTTTGTTTTGAGGAAAAATATTTTTATGATATGTGCCTTCCAATGGGTTGCTCACTGTCTTGCCATTATTTTGAGTTATTTGCATCTTTTTTACAATGGGTAATTATTCGTGAATCAGGTAGTGAAGGAATCACCCACTACCTGGATGATTTCCTGTTCATAGGACCTCCGGACTCCCCTATCTGTGGTTTAGTACTAAATCTTTTCTTAGCGATTGCGGAATACTTCGGTATTCCGATCGCAAAGGAAAAAACCGTTTTGCCAGTAACAAGGTTAGTTTTTCTGGGTATAAGCATCGACACTGAGTTATTTCAATTTCAACTTCCTTTGGAAAAAATAGTGCACTTGCAGCAGACGATCTGTTGTCTGTTGCGTAAGAGAAAGGTGATTTTAAAGGAGCTACAGTCTTTTCTCGGTCACTTAGCCTTCGCATCTAGGGTCATGCCTGTGGGCAGAATTTTTTCGAGGAGATTGGCGTTGGCGTCGGCAGGTTTAAAATCACCTTTCTCCCACATACGCCTTACCACTGAATTGAAAGATGACCTACTAGTGTGGTCCCAATTTTTGGAGGATTATAATGGCAGTACAATGTTTCAAGAGGAATTCATTTTTGCAGCGGACATGCATTTGTTCACAGATGCCGCTGGATCAATTGGTTTCGCGGCAATCTGGAAAACGCATTGGTGCTATGGGTCTTGGCCCCCCTTTTGGGTGCAGTGTAGAGCGACAAGGAACATTGTTTTGTTGGAGCTCTTCCCTATAGTTGTGGCATTTGAACTGTGGGGAAGTAGTTTCGCCAACAAAAGAATTTTAATACACTCTGATAATAAAGGAGTTTTATTTGCCATAAATTGTTTATCATCAAAATCTGAGCAAGTAATAAAACTTTTACGGTATTTTGTCCTGTTGTGTTTAAGATATAATATTTGGGTGAAGGTAAAACATGTGCCGGGTAAAGAGAATTTAGTGGCCGATGCGTTATCTCGTTCCCAGATCTCCAGGTTCAGACTGCTTTTTCCAGAAGCGGATGCGGTAGGTTTCGTTTGTCCAAGCCACTTGTGGGAATTGATTTAACGCCAGTCTTAGAATCAATTAAACAGTCGGTGCTTCCTAGGACATGGACGGAGTACTCTATGGCATGGAAGAAATGGCTATTGTTTAATGATAGTTTGGGCTGTTCAGGTTTGTTGCCCTCGGAGAACACAGTGTTAGCTTTCCTGAGCTCTCTGATGGAGGGAGGTTTTTCCTTTAACCATATCAATAAAACGATGGTGGGTATTTCTTTCTTTTTCAAAATGAATGGTTTACCAGTGTGTAACAGCTTTTTCTCAGTACGTCAAGCTTTGAAGGGTTACAGAAGGTTGAATTTTAAGCCGGATTCACGCAGACCAATCTCCGTCGAGATTTTGAAAAAGATTTGCGCTGCCACGGTTTTTATATGTTCTTCGGAATATGAGGCGTTATTATTCCGGACAGCTTTTATTTTAATTTTCTTTGCGGCGTTGCGAATGTCCGAGTTAGTCCCTGCAAATAAGCAGGGCGTAACAGGCCTTAAGCAAGGGGAGGTTTTCATAGACGGAGATAAAGTGCGTATCTTTATCTGCAAATCTAAGACTGACGTGCTGGGAAGAGGTCATTGGCTCTCGCTGAATGCCTGTGGTGATGCTAATATTTGCCCGTTATTAATAGTTGAAAAATACTTGAGTTCAAGGCCTCAGTGTGCGGGTAGTTTCTTGGTTCATCAGAATCACTTACCGCTAACAAAATTTCAGTTTTCAGCAATTTTTAATAAATGCTTGGCATACCTCGGTCTCTCTCACTTGAAATTTTCCTCGCACTCTTTCAGAATTGGCGCCGCAACTGAGGCAGCCAGAATGGGCCTTGACAATGGTGTTATAAAGAGTCTGGGAAGGTGGGAATCCGATAGGTTTAATTTGTATGTTCGCCCTAACCTATCTGTTTAATTTTTAGGTCTCAATAGAATTGTCTGGATATTTGGACATTCGTTTGTGCACTGGGCACATAGAAGGGCATGTTTGAGATGTTATTCTGCCAATTTATCTTTTCCTCCTGAAGTTTGTCAGATTTGGTGGAAAGGTATTCGGGGATTACAGTGGAAAAATTTGTTGGTACAAATTTTCAAGTTGGTGGAAAGTTGGCCCTCCCCAGATGTAATAATTATACATGGGGGTGGCAATGATGTGGGGAAACAGTCCACGTTAGAGTTGCTACTGTTGTTTAAAAATGATTTCCATTTATTGCAAAAACATTTTCCCAAGGCGAGATTGATCTTTTCAGAGATAGTCCCTAGGTTGATTTGGTTGTCTGCCGGGAAACAAAGAAATTTGGAAAAAATAAGGAGAAGGATTAATCACGCCATGGAAAAATTTATGCCGAAGCTGGGAGGTTTTTCTTTTAGGCATACGGAATTGGAAGGCGGTTTTCCAGGCTTATATAGACAAGACGGTATACACTTGTCGGATGTAGGCCTGGATATTTTTAATTTAAATATCCAAACCATGATCGAGAAGGCCGCGGTTTTGGGGTAGCCTTGTTTTGTTCGTTAAACAAAACAGGCTAGGTGGGGACTTTTTGTTTAATATCTTTATTTATGGTACTCGCTCGAGTCCTAAGACTGAGTGAGATTTGAAATATTTGAAAATAATTTAAGTTTTAATTATTTATTTATTTATTGATGGAAGTTAATAAAGATAAGTTTTAATTTTATATATTTGATGTTTGTAGAATATTTACACCAATAAAGGTGCCGCGGCCAATTTTATCACCATCTTTGATGGTCTTGGTTTGGAGTAATTTATTATTATTAGTATTTATTTAGAGTAAGTGTTGGTAAAGCCTACATTCCCATGAGCAAGGGGGCATGTTTAGTGCCCACAGCATGGGATTGTGGCTATCCCAGGTTTACAGTTAAGGACAATAGGGTTAATAGGAATTTGTGGTATGTGAGGTATTTGGGCGGGAAGTTCATGCTCCTGGAGCTGGGGGCACAGGTGTCTTTGGGCGGGAACATCAGAGGGATGCATGACTCATCCTCGCTTACCAGAGGGTATAAAAACCCCCTCCCTCAGAGGCAGTCAGGCACTTTACCTGAGAACTGAAGAGCTCCCCCATCCCTCCCACCCTGTCGCAGCACCTTTTATGTGGTCTGTCACCCTTGGATCAAGGGGGGACTTTTTGTTTAATATCTTTATTTATGGTACTCGCTCGAGTCCTAAGACTGAGTGAGATTTGAAATATTTGAAAATAATTTAAGTTTTAATTATTTATTTATTTATTGATGGAAGTTAATAAAGATAAGTTTTAATTTTATATATTTGATGTTTGTAGAATATTTACACCAATAAAGGTGCCGCGGCCAATTTTATCACCATCTTTGATGGTCTTGGTTTGGAGTAATTTATTATTATTAGTATTTATTTAGAGTAAGTGTTGGTATAGCCTACATTCCCATGCCTGATGTAGTATACTTTCCAGGGACAGCATTGTGCTAAATCCCAATCCCTTGTCCTGGAGCATTCTTCAGAGCAGCCAGGTGATCTGGTAGTCAAAGCAGCCAGGTGGTCTGGTAGTCAAAGCAGCCAGGTGGTCTGGTAGTCAAAGCAGCCAGGTGGGCTGGTAGTCAAAGCAGCCAGGTGGTTTGGTAGTATCTGCCGTCAGAACATTTTTTTTTTTTAACAAAATGTTTTTATTAAGATTAAAGGCAACCTGTTCATAACAATTTAGTTTTTAGGGTGGAACTCCGCTTTAAGTTATTACTAAAACCAGTAATAATTGAATGCAGAGCTAATCCTTTAATATGATAAAGAGTAGATACATGTAGGCACATTGCTGCCTGAAAGCAGTGATTGCTATACTGACTCCACGTTCTGAAACTCCTTCTCTCATCACATATGTAATTCAGAAGGCAGGCTATGTGAAACGTGTGACACAGTAGTGCTTACTCACAGGGCATAGTGAAAATGATCACTGGATTCAAGAAAGTAAATGTGTGCAGATTCTCACAAATATGTTTATACACTTCAAGATCATTTAATTTAATAGAAGTAGGCTAGAAATAGGTGAAATACATGTGTGGAATGTGGAAATTAATATATGATTTTACACCTTGACAATAAATACATGGTAAGCAGTTGAATATTTCATTCTACCACTCCCAAATGGATGGTTTGGTATAAAGTCCCACAGTGTGCATGCCCTATGAACTGTTGTATTGGCAGCATCCCCTAGATATTGCAAAGGAAACCTGGGAGAGTAAAATTACAGGGCCGCTGATAGAAATCATGGGGCCCCGTACAGCCTACCTGACGGGGCCCCCTTCAGCTCCACCCCTGGTCCCGCCTTTAGCTCCACCCCTGGCCCCGCCTTGAAACTGTCTCTGCAGCACGTTACGGGATTGGCGGCATTGGTAGGCACCTGGAGCAGAGAACCGGGGGGGGGGGGGGCTGCCGTCTGAAATTGAAATTGAAAAGCGGGAGGGGGGGGGGGCTGCCGCAAATTGAGGGGGGCCCTTTACAAATTATTAATAAAAATGAAAAAATAAAAATAAAAAAATATATAAAATAAATAAATAAACATTTATAAAAAAAAGGGGGGGGGGGTTGCCATTCAGGGCCCTGGGGACCTCTGGGCCCTTTAATTAAAAAAAAAAAAAAAACATTTATAAAAAAAAAAAAAGGGGGGGGTTTGCCACATGGAGACCTCATGAGCCCTTTAATATTAATATATATATATATATATATATATATATATATATATATATATATATATATATATATATATATATATATATATATATATATATACATATATAAGGAATAAAAAGAAAACAAAATTAAATAAAATAATATGAAAAAAAAAATAATTTATAAAAAAAGGGGGATTGCCATCCGGGGCCCTGGGGACCTTTAATAATATATATATATATATATATATATATATATATATATATATATATATATATATATATATATATATATATATAAAATAAAAAAAATATATAAAAATGTATTTATTTTTTTATAAAAAAAAGGGGTGTTTTCATCCCGGGCCCTGGGGATCTCCGGGCCCCTGGGGACCCCCGTACCCCTAAGAAAAAAAAATTGTCCCTTTAATAAAAAATAAAAAAATATATATATTAGAAAAAATATATATTTTTTTATAAAAAATAAATAAAAAAAGGGGGTTGCCACCCGGGGCCCTGGGGGCCTTTGGACCCCTGGGGACCCCCGGACCTCTAAAAAAAAAATAAAAAAAAATGTCCCTTTAATAAAAATTTAAATACAAATATATTAAAAAATATATATATATTTTTTTTATAAAAAATAAATAAAAAAAAGGGGAGTTGTCATCTGGGACCCTGTGAGGGTTGCCATCCGGGCCCCTGCTGGCCCGGGGCCCCCTACAACAGGGCCAGATGTACTGGCTTATCAGCGGCCCTGGTTGTGAAGCAAGTGTAGACTTTACAAGGTAGAATTTCCTCAGTAATGCCTCTGGTTCCAGAACTTTTGTAGAATGTTCAGGAAACCCAGAGTGGGGTGTACAATAGGTCGGCAAAGGTTCAACATTTTCACCAGGGGACAGTGTCCTCATTTTAGTCCCCACAGTGGAAAATAAAGTCAAGGCTAATTGGCAAAAGACACTATCTATTACTAGAAGAGTTTGCAAGGTATACTCCAAAGAAAGCAGAAGGCATATGGGAGTTTCAGCTAATCCCTTTACTTAGCCCAGCAAGAAGAGGCGAGAAAGTTCACTAACTAAGACCTTTAGCGTTGCCAGGCTGCACAGTTATATAACTAAAAATGCCATTATCTTGGATCCCAATGTTCATGTTTGGCTTAAGGCGGAGCTCCACCCAAAAAGGGAAGTTCCACTTTAAGGACTTGTTTCTCACTCTTCTTGAACAATTGTCACTTTTGATGAGCTAGGGGAGGGGTTGCAGGTACCCGCTTCTCACTTCCATTCCGACTGCCACAGTGCTCGGAAACTGAAGTTTTCCTCCCTTCCTCCCCCCTGCAGTCTTCTGGGACACTGACATGTCCCAGAATACTGCATCAACCATTCACAATGCAGAGCACCTCACATGCGCAGGGGGCACCCGGCAGCTAAGATACCTTCATCAAGCATATGGAGTGGAGGTAAAACTCACTGCAGAACTGAGGTTCACCAAGAAGGTCTTGCAGTGGTCCCACTCTAAGGTAGGCCTGAGGTACTTGATTATTCTCTCAGGTGTGCCGTCCTGGATGATGACTACAGAAAAGTACCGGTTACTTACCGGTAACTTCCAGGACGGCAGGCTAACTTCCTGCCCATTGGAGGAGGGAAAATTGTAGAACACAAGAAGGTGAGTGCCTATGAGGAATGATTTCCCTTGTGAACCAGGTTCAGGAGTTACTTCTCTACAAACTAAGGATCAAGGGGAAGGGTGGAGACTTAAAACAGCTATCGATTGAGTGTGTTTCCTGTAGGAAGGAGCCTCTCATCTCGGATGTACCGTCCTGGAAGATATCCTAGAAAAGCAGTTACCGGTAAGTAACTTGTACTTTTCCCCATAAGAAATAATGAAAACTCAATTGATTTGTTTCCCAACCATTTATTCATAGATCCTTGAGTTTATAGTCCATATAAAAAGATTATAGCAATGTGACCAGGTTGTGTAACCATAAAATGTCCATCCACAATTGGAAGCCTCCACAAGGGGATTAGAAGCAAAATCCAGCAGGAGCTACAGAGTATAAAAGAGAAGAGACGCCTCTAAGTGTAGCAATATGTGGCTAAATGTTGTACCTTCATTAAATGTAACCATATTGCTACACTTAGAGGTGACTCTCTTCTCTTTTATACTAAGTTGTGACATGACACCGCTTGTATATCAAGTCAAAATTTATAAAAAAAATGTTGCTTGTCTTGCAAAACGCTCTCAAACCAAGTTACTCTGAAACCAAGGTTTTACTGTATTATGAGTTTGGCAATTCTAAAGAAATTCCTTAAATAAAGCATTAAACTATAACTAAACCCATTAGATTTTAATCAACTGAAATGTACTGGAGATTTTAGTGGAAGTGGAACCTCCACTTTAAGCACTCCTCACCCTCCTCACTCCTCACCCCCATTTGGAATGTCATTTTCTTTGGGGGGGAGTGGGGGTTTCGGTAGGCGACTCCTTCTCTCGCTTTAGGCAGCCCCTCCCTCTAGGCGATCTCCTGGGACACGTGACAGGTCCCAGGAGATCACCTGTCCACTCCTAGTGTGCAAAGCGACTCGCGCATGCGCAGTGCGTGCCTGGCCGTAAAGCCGAAAGCTGTCACGGCCGGGTGGCCACAGTGTGAATGGAGGCACCGGCGGAAAGGGGGGGAGAGGAGCGACGCTCCGGGCAGCCATATCGCTGGACCGTGGAGCAGGTAAGTGTCTGTTTATTAAAAGTCAGCAGCTACACTTTTTGTAGCTGCTGACTTTTAATAAACATAAAAAGTCTGCTTTAAAGACAACCATGTGAACAAGGCCAGTCTCTTTAGTTTTTTGTTTGTTGATGCAACAGTGACAAATCAATACCAGTGGGAAGTACATAAATCCACGTTGGTGCCTGGATTACCTTTCTACAAGCTCTCCATTTATTGTTTGCAAATGTATGGAAACTGATAGACCTCTGTTTCTAATTAAAACATTAGGTTACTTGGGTTTCTATCACTACCCAACAGGTCTTTGTGCTGGAAAACTTTTGTATTTGGCTTTTATTTATTAGCCTCTCCCAATCTATACCTTCTAAGTAGCAGGGTGTTCTTTTAGACCACCAGCACAATAGATACATTGTAAACATATTAATTGCTTTCCGCTTTATGTCACTCTAATTACTATAATAAATATGTTATTTTCCCATAATATCTTTTGGCAACACCCTTGTAGCTCCTGCGGTGTAATAAGCACCGCGGGTGGCAAAAGGCATCTATATATGAATTTTATCTAGATAAAGCTGAAGGTAGACATAAATCTGCATATATATATTTCCATGACAGGTCTCATGCTCTAGCCTTCCTCTATTATACACACGTTCTGGGAAATGGACACAGAGCTGCCAGGAACACTGTATGATGTATGGCCTAGGCTCATCGAAATACAGTCTGACATTCCCGGGAACTGGGTGTGAAATGCATTAAGAGTGGTGTTAATTTTAATTATGCCTCATTTTTTCATTCCGCTAAACCAAAGTTATATTGTAAAAAATGTACTCACCTTTACTCTCCTTATCAATTTCCGACAACATAAGGTGGCAAAGGTCACTGATCATTTTTGGTTCTTTATTGGGGTATAAGTCAGAAATCAGAATATGTAGAGACTCGTAAGTCAGCGTACTTGAGGTCAAAGTTTGGTAGAACCCTGTTTAAGTAAAAAATAACAAAATACACATAATACGTATGGCTTCTAGTATATAGAAATGTGTTAATTTGTACAGACAATTACAATAAAAACTAGGACTTGTCTGAAATTTGCCAGTAAAGTCCATTTTTTATTTTATTTTTGATAAGAAAGAAAGTGAGAAGTGGGACTTTATATGAAGCACACAGCAGCAAGGGAATGTGATGACTAAAGCCCTGTACACACGATCAGTCCATCCGATGAGAACGGTCCGAAGGACCGTTGTCATCGGTTAAACGATGAAGCTGACTGATGGTCTGATGTGCCTACACCCCATCAGTTAAAAAAACTATCGAGTCCAACGCGGTGACGTAAAACACAACGACGTGCTGAGAAAAATGAAGTTCAATGCTTCCAAACATGCGTCGACTTGATTCTGAGCATGCGCGGGTTTTTAACCGATGCTTTTGCATACTAACCGTCGGTTTTGACCTATCGGTTAAGCGTCCATCGGTTCAATTTTAAAGCAAGTTCTACAATTTTTGACCGAAGTATAACTGACCGATGGGGCCCACACACCATCGGTTTGGACCGATGAAACGGTCCTTCAGTCAGTTTCCATCGGTTTTGACCAACCGTGTGTACGCGGCCTGAGAAGTTGTATTTATTTATATTGTCTCTAAAGCCTCGTACACAGGGTCGGACATCAAACAAACTTTCCCTTGTATTTTTGTCCGAAGGGAGTTGTCCGGTCACACCCATAGCATACACACGCTCGGACTTTTCTGAAAACTTTTCTAAAACTTTCTCAACATCAAGTGGTTTTTCTGCTCTTTTCTGCTCTTTACCGCCACCCTTTGGTTAACTTCTGCTATTGTTGGTTGATTTTAACATTGGTTCTGAGCATGCGTATTTGCACTTTGTACAAAAGTCTTTGTTGCCGAAAAGTTTATCCATTTGCAGACCGAACTTTTTGTCCGATGAAACCTGAAAAAGTTGGTCGGATGGAGCGTACACACGATCGGACAAATCTGAAAACTTGTTGATTTTGAAGTTTGTTGGCCGAAAGTCCGACCGTGTGTACGGGCCTTAAAGCCTCATACACACGATCAGACTTCCATCTGTCTTTTCCGTGGATTTTTGTTCGAAGGGCGTTGGCCGTGAACTTGTTCTGCATACACACGGCAGGACTTTTTCAGCCAACTTTTACCAAGTCACGTGGTTTTTCACATGGTCGGATTGTCCGATCAAACAGATCCATCCGACATTTGTTGTCAAAAAGTCCGATCGTGTGTATGGGCCTTTGTATAAAAATGTTTGGCCATAAAACCTCTATAACAATAAACTTTTATATCACATTCAACATAAATTACATAATAATTCACAGTCCAATAAAAAATAAATATATAGTACAAACACAGGTGGCAGCTGATGCGCATATGTTAAAAGAAAATACTGCACTGTTTTACACACTTCACACAAGCTGCAACGCAAAGTGAAATACACACAAATAAATACAAAAACATAAGGAGCTGTGCTTATACATAAATAGTCAAATGAATGGAATCCAATTGAATTAGAAAAAAGATTATAGTCTCTTGAAAAACATTCAAAGAAAGAAATGTTTGTTGAAACATCAAGTGATAGGATCTTCAATGATTTACCACTTGCTGACCGCTGCCTGTAGATAGACATTGTCAAAATGGCTATTTTTATAGCTTTTTTTTACTATGCCACACCTACAAACATATGCCCCACCCCCTAATTATAATAAGACTCTGCCTACAGCCAAAAAAGTGTCCCTATAATTTTTTTTCCAATGTTGGCAACTATGGGAATGTAAGTTTACTGTTAAGCCTCATGAGTCCTGCTGTGTCCAGACAAACACAGCCGCATACAGCAGGAGGCAGGAGCAGAGTGGGCGGGGCAGAACGCTCAAGCGCGCCTGTGAAGGGACATCATGAAGGGACTCCAGGCTCTGGAGTCTGGACAGGAGGTAGGAAGGGAGTGAAAGACTGTCATCTGCTTTGATATTTTTGTGAGAAAATGTTTGCTATATTTTTGTATTAGGATAATTTCGGCACAAAGAGAGGAGGAGCAATGCCAGGTTCAAGGGTGCAGATGTTCCTAAGACCTTAAGAATAAACTTGATCAAACTACCATTAGGGCCACTGTTCATCATTGCTGTCTTATTTCTCCCCTAGTTGTCTTGTATTTACACATAAATTTAATCAGAACAGAAATTGGTTAGAAGCCATGGAGGTCACCAATGTGTGTCCTTCAGGGGCTGCATACAGTATACTGCATACTTTGTTGTTTTGAAATTAATATAAGCTGTTGCCTGGGTACTGTGCCACATGGGTGTGGTAATCTGTTGTTTAATGGCATTAGTTCATTCTTTTTGTGGGGGGTCCATACAACATTTTGCTATGGGGCCCTGCGATTTCTAGTTAAGCCCCTGATTCAATGGTATATTTAATAGACAAAAAGGGAGTAAATAAGACAAATTTATTGCAAGAGTTTACATAAACCAGTGTAGGCAGGATTGTCTGTTGACATGGAGGTCCAGGGCTGATCGTTTGCATCTGCACAGGAGATTACATGCGAGTGGCCGTAATTAGTTGCAGGAGTTGGAAGCCTTCCATTGCAGGTAATCAAATCGTGGGAACCACTGCTTGGCTTCTCCCATTTAATCACAGTTCAGGACGCATTTGCAGGTGTGAATGCACCCTTAAAATTTGTAGTTGCCTACTATCTTACATGTGCAGTACAAAATGCAAACCATTCACATGACTTGAACTACATCCTAGATGACTAGTATTCAGCCTCACATTTTTACTTCTGCTCAATCCCTCTAGATCAGGCATGTCCAAAGTCCGGCCCGCGGGCCAATCGCGACCGTTTTCCAGTTTTGGACGGCCCGCCTGGTCATTTTGACATGTATATCTTTTGTGGCCCCCAACGAATCCCCGAGCACCGGGGGGTCACAAAAGAAATACATACTGGCTGCCTTGGAGGGGACAGGGAGGGGGCGGGATGAGTGCCGTGCATACAGGAGTATTTCCTGTTTACCCGGCGACCTCTCTAAAAGAAAGTCCCATCTCCTGCGCTACCATTGGATGACTGTTCATCATAGGAGGCGGGACTTTCTATTAAAGAGGCTGCCGATAAAACAGGAGTTTCTCCTGTATGTCTGTCGGCGCTCGTCCCGCCCCCTCCCTGTCTCCTCCAAGGCTGCAGATGGGCATGAATCAGGCTGCACTGATGATAATGGTGAGTCTGCATTCAGGACAACGGGGGTGCTGCGTTCAGGGCACCAGGGGGGGGGGGTGCTGCATTCAGGGCAACAGGGGGCGCTTTGGGTGCTGCATTCAAGGCAATTGGGGTGCTGCATTTATGGCACTTGTGAGGCTGCATTGATGGGCACTGACCCTTATTTTGCTTCACAGTTCTTTATTTAAAATTTAAGATTTTTTCCTGAATCTTCCCTCTTAAAGTGAAGGTGCATGTTATACGCCGATAAATACGGTATATCCAAATAATACGCCCAAGCTCATCTCTTCACCACACACAGCCACAAAGGCAAGAGATTTCTTTTTGGGCAGTGTATTAGTGCCTGACGTGAATGTCAGGCAATATGGTCGGCCCTCGCGCATGTTCACTTCATCAAATCTGGCCCTCTTTTTAAAAAGTTTGGACACTCCTGCTCTAGATGATCCCACACTTACAGTTGTGTTTGTATTACACAGGGCTGAGCAGTTACTCCCATCCCCTTGGGATGGACAGTGCCGTATGCCTGACCACCCAACCTCTAAGTGGCAGCACTTTCAAATGGCAAGAAGTGGAGTGAGTTTGATGCTCTCCCATACCTGCTAGTACCAGGTATTTTTCTTCCCTACTGGCAGCAGAGCAAAGAGGTGGGGGAAAGAAAAAAAGTGAGTTTGAACTGCTCGTGGGACATTAAAGTGTACCTGTTGCTTTGTCCTGAATGAGAAAAGCACTGTGTATTGTAGTGACCTTGGGATTGGAGGAAGGAACCACAACAAACCACAGGACAATGTTGAAGAATCTAATGGAGGCTACAGGGCCAGAGGGGAGGGAAGTTAGTAGACACGGGATGCCGGAGAGGTAAATATGCCACTTCTTATTCAGGAAACCACATTTTTTATTGCAACTTACAAGGTAAATTTAAGATTTCAAGCTGTCCAAGGGCTCACTCTCTTTTACACTAGAACATTAATGAACCCAAGTGGTATTGATGTGCATTGACATGTTTTAAAAAAACAACAAAAAAGAAATTGAATAGTGAAGCACAGGCCAGTGCATCCAAATGTAGCTGGCAGTTTTATCAATGCAACTTACTAAAGTAATGAACCCCAATAAAGTCCATAGATTTCCTCACATCCATTTACCTGCATTGGAAAAATGCTTGATAGGTTCTGTGAGACTGTTAAGCCCTGTAAACACGATCGGATATCTGATGGAATCTAATCCGATGGATTTTTTCGTCGGATATCCGATGAAGCTGACTTTCATCAGTCTTGCCTACACACCATCAGTCAAAAATCCGATCGTGCCAAAACGCGGTGATGTACAACACTACGACGTGCTGAAAAAAATGAAGTTCAATGCTTCCGAGCATGTGTCGACTTGATTCTGAACATGCATGGATTTTTGACCGATGAACTTCCACACAGACGATCGTTTTTTTGTATCGGTTTTTAATCCATAGGAAAAATTTAAAACACGTTCTATTTTTTTTCACCGATGGAAAACAAACCGATGGGGCCCACACACGATCGGTTAGTCTGATGAAAACAGTCCATCGGTCTGTTTTCATCAGACAAACCGATCGTGTGTACAGGGCTTTACAGTTGCTGAAAAGGGATGTGGCAGCTAGCTGATGAACTTGAACATTATCATTTTTTAAAGTAGGACATTTTTTTTATGTAGCAAGACAGACTTACCACTAGGTGGCAGAGACATTTTAGCAACAGCAATAAAACCACATAGCCATAACTAATATAAAGTATAAACTATGCTAAATTCAATTTTTTTTTTTTAAATACATGTTTTGTTTGAAGGCATAAGACTTATTTTTCAAAAAGTATTAGCAGTAACCTAAACAAGGACATATGTTTAGCCTGGGGTCCCATGTATATGTATTGTGGTACACAGCAACTTAGGGAACCCAGTGTACAAAGAAAATCGTTGAATTATTAAAAGTATCAGGGTGTGGCAGAATTCTCAAAATGATTATATACCTTGATAAAATTTGTAGGAGCCTTTTCCTATGATTTTAGTATGAGACCAAATATTGTTACAACTCAAAACATAAACTACTAAACTATTGCTGTTTAGAGATTTTCTACATTCAACTTTTAAATGTGGCTACAAAATGAAACAAAATTGCCCCCGCCTCTCATTGAGAATCAATTGCTTGTTTCTGCACAGAAATGGGCTAGCACTTTGTACTACTCATATAATGCCAGGTTCTGCAATGTTCAAACCTGTCACTTCTGGTTGGGACAACCTGTTAACCAAAGCCACTTATCTTATTGGTCTCCAACCAATTTTAATGCTGTGCCTCTAGCCATGCACTATGGCTGAATCCTCTAACCCAGGGGTGTCAAACTGGCGGCCCTCCAGCTGTTGCAAAACTACAAGTCCCATGAGGCATTGCAAGGCTAACAGTTACAAGCATGACTCTCACAGGCAGAGGCATGATGGGACTTGTAGTTTCGGAACAGCTGGAGGGCCGCCAGTTTGACACCCCTGCTCTAACCCCTCTACTATGTCCTGTAGTGATGTAAGGGTGGGAGCAAGTGATTTTAAGCTGTGAGAAACCAGCTTAAACATCATAATAAAGTCTCTGTATTACTTTGTGAAGATCTGTGCCGTAACGAGGTGGGCCGGAAGTGATAAACAAAAAAAATAAAAATAAAAACATATTAAAAAAGTAATGGCATAGGGATCAGCTACCAGTGGGGCCGTGGTTGCTAAATAGGGTGGAACTTCACTTTAAAGTCTTGGGTTTTTTGGGTTCTGGCAAAATTTAGTCAATGGGCATAAAATAGATAAGATTGTCAGCTCTCATAAAAGAGAGTTCTTGGCTGATGTTCTTCATAAGGAGTGCTCTGAGGGGATGCCAAATTTATTATAGTTTTGCAACTTCCATTCTCTCAGATACATTTTCTTAATGTATTCATATCCAAAGATGCCTGCAAGTTTCATTCTGGTAAACAGTATATTATTGTTTTAGCACCCTTGTATTAAACAGGGGCTACTAGTAAATTTAGCAGTGCAAGGCAGTAACTAGCCTGGCTGATTTATAATTTTTATGATCATTTGGGTTTTCTCCCAAGCCTGGTTTAGCTGTGGTTCCTCCCTTTTGTCAGAAGGTAGCACTGTTACCGTTGGCATTAGTATGATGAGCTACAGTGAAGCTAGGTCATGAATATGTATAGTTTTCTCAGCCAATCAGTAGGAATTCTCTGGCTGCTGTGCATGCTGGGAAATAGAATAAATATTTTGGAGGTCAAGTGATCAGGGTCTTCTCACCCAGACCTTGGTCCGGTGTGGATGTGTGAGGAACAGCAGGTGTGTTGGGTAGTCCTAAGTAGGGATGAGCTCCGCGTTCGATTCGAACGTATGTTCGACTCGATCATCGGTCGTTCGATCGTTCGTCGAAACTCGAACAAAACGGGTCGTTCGCGCCAAATTCGAGTGACGCAAAACGTCCCATAATTCACTGGGGCGTTGAGCGCTGATGATTGGCCAAGCATGCTGTATGTCCCGCATGCTTGGCCAATCACAGCGCTCAAAAAACGAAGAGCCATAATTGGCCAAAGCCAGGGTGGCTTTGGCCAATTATGGCTCAGGGGGATTAGTACACGCCCCCCACTATAAAAGGCAGCCTGCACGGCTGCCTAGTGTAGTGTGTTGGCGGTTCTAGAGAAGATCAGTCAGTCAGACAGAGAGAGATAGAGAGATAGAGACACAGTGTCTTAACCAGATAGATAGATAGATAGATAGATAGATAGATAGATAGATAGAGTAGGAAGTGTAGTCAGTATAGTTAAAAGTACAGTTTGTAGAGAATATATTCACATCCTTAGGCGTTGTCAATATATTTATAAACTGTACAGCTCAGCTAGTTTATCTATCAGGCAGGAGATTGTTCTACATGCAGCGCTCTAACGTGTTGTATTGCCTGCATTAGGGATTTACTTTAAATATAATTATTCTGTGTTATTTAACGTGTGCTAGTTAATTGCACACACAGACGCATTACCTGTTACTGCACGTGTGCAATTTATTTGCACAGAAGCGCAGTCGCTGTTAATGCAACTGGGCTATTGAATTGCACAGAAACGCAGTCGCTATTACTGCGTGCGTGCTGTTTAATAGCAACTAAAGGCAGTTGGTGTCACTGCGTGCGTGCTGTTAAATCGCATTTGACCGCAGTCGCTATTACTGCGTGCGTGCTGTTTAATAGCAACTAAAGGCAGTTGGTGTCACTGCGTGCGTGCTGTTAAATCGCATTTGACCGCAGTCGCTATTACTGCGTGCGTGCTGTTTAATAGCAACTAAAGGCAGTTGGTGTCACTGCGTGCGTGCTGTTAAATCGCATTTGACCGCAGTCGCTATTACTGCGTGCGTGCTGTTTAATAGCAACTAAAGGCAGTTGGTGTCACTGCGTGCGTGCTGTTAAATCGCATTTGACCGCAGTCGCTATTACTGCGTGCGTGCTGTTTAATAGCAACTAAAGGCAGTTGGTGTCACTGCGTGCGTGCTGTTAAATCGCATTTGACCGCAGTCGCTATTACTGCGTGCGTGCTGTTTAATAGCAACTAAAGGCAGTTGGTGTCACTGCGTGCGTGCTGTTAAATCGCATTTGACCGCAGTCGCTATTACTGCGTGCGTGCTGTTTAATAGCAACTAAAGGCAGTTGGTGTCACTGCGTGCGTGCTGTTAAATCGCATTTGACCGCAGTCGCTATTACTGCGTGCGTGCTGTTTAATAGCAACTAAAGGCAGTTGGTGTCACTGCGTGCTGTTAAATCGCATTTGACCGCAGTCGCTATTACTGCGTGCGTGCTGTTTAATAGCAACTAAAGGCAGTTGGTGTCACTGCGTGCGTGCTGTTAAATCGCATTTGACCGCAGTCGCTATTACTGCGTGCGTGCTGTTTAATAGCAACTAAAGGCAGTTGGTGTCACTGCGTGCGTGCTGTTAAATCGCATTTGACCGCAGTCGCTATTACTGCGTGCGTGCTGTTTAATAGCAACTAAAGGCAGTTGGTGTCACTGCGTGCGTGCTGTTAAATCGCATTTGACCGCAGTCGCTATTACTGCGTGCGTGCTGTTTAATAGCAACTAAAGGCAGTTGGTGTCACTGCGTGCGTGCTGTTAAATCGCATTTGACCGCAGTCGCTATTACTGCGTGCGTGCTGTTTAATAGCAACTAAAGGCAGTTGGTGTCACTGCGTGCGTGCTGTTAAATCGCATTTGACCGCAGTCGCTATTACTGCGTGCGTGCTGTTTAATAGAAACTAAAGGCAGTTGGTGTCACTGCGGCTATTTTGTTACTTTACACTTGAGCCAAGTCGCTCTTACTGTGTGGTTGCTGTTTAATACCATCTGAAAGCAGTTGGTGTGACAGCGACTATTTTGTTACTTTACACTTGAACCAAGTCGCTCTTACTGTGTGATTGCTGTTTAATACCATCTGAACGCAGTCGGTGTGACAGCGACTATTTTGTTACTTTACACTTGAGCCAAGTCGCTCTTACTGTGTGGTTGCTGTTTAATACCATCTGAACGCAGTTGGTGTGACAGCGACTATTTTGTTACTTTACACTTGAGCCAAGTCGCTCTTACTGAGTGGTTGCTGTTTAATACCATCTGAACGCAGTTGGTGTGACAGCGACTATTTTGTTACTTTACACTTGAACCAAGTCGCTCTTACTGTGTGATTGCTGTTTAATACCATCTGAACGCAGTCGGTGTGACAGCGACTACTTTGTTACTTTACACTTGAGCCAAGTCGCTCTTACTGTGTGGTTGCTGTTTAATACCATCTGAACGCAGTTGGTGTGACAGCGACTATTTTGTTACTTTACACTTGAGCCAAGTCGCTCTTACTGTGTGGTTGCTGTTTAATACCATCTGAACGCAGTCGGTGTGACAGCGACTATTTTGTTACATAACACCTGAACGCATAACTATGGCTGGAAGGACAAAGAGAGGCAGAGAGTCACGAGGGCAAGCAGGCTCTGCATCTAGAGGTAACGCTGGTGATGGATGTGGTGCATCCTCTTCAGCACGTGGCCGTGGCCGCTCGTCCTTCTTTTCGGGAGCTGGCCGTGTTGAGCCTCAACATGCTGAGAAATTAGTTGAGTGGATGACCAAGCCGTCCTCATCCTCCTCATCCTCTCTCACACAGACTGATTATAGTTTGTCTGGCAAAGCAGCTGCCAAGGCGTCCTCTACCCTCTGCACAATGGGATCACACAATCCTTCCCTAGTCCCACCGTGTCCTCCTGAGGAGTCCCCCGAACTGTTTCAACACAGTGTTGGGTACATGCTAGCTGAAGATGCACAGCGATTTGAAGACTCCGATGACGGAACACTGATAGAGGAAGGCATTGATGTGAGCCCAGGGAGAGGGGGTGGCCGAGAGGGACAACAATCTGGGAGTGATGTTCCCCCAGCTGGAGCATACTGCCAGGTTGTCGCCAGTGATGATGAGGAGGGAGGGGATGATGAGGTCATTGACTCTACCTGGGTGCCTGGTAGGAGAGAGGAGGAGGAGGAAGAGGACGAGGCACAGGCACATCTTCAAAGAGGCAGGAAGCCCTCCAGGGGTCAGCTTAAGGGCAGTACACCAACTGCATTACGTGGCGCTGCTGTGTCTCAACGGTACAGCAAAAGTTCTTAGGTGTGGGCCTTTTTTGAAACCTGTCCATCAGATGCTACCTTTGCTGTTTGCAACATATGTCTCAAGCGTATCTCGTGTGGCCAAAACATCACCCGCTTGGGCACCACATGCTTGTCCAGACATATGTCGACCTGCCATGCAGCTCGTTGGCAGGCATACCAGAAAGACCCACACCAAAGACCAAAGCGGTCCCCCTCTTGCCCTTCTGTGACCTCAAACCCCACTAGACCCCTAGTCCTCTCTGCAGCCTGCACCGAAGGTGTAGAAATAGGTGTGTCACAACGTAGTAGTGGTAGTACATCCGGCCAATCTACTGATATTACCAGACAAATTTCCCTGCCCCAGCTGCTGCAGCGCCGAAAGAAGTACGCTCCCAGCCATCCACATGCCCAGCGGTTGAATGCTAGCTTAGCAAAATTGCTAGCACTTCAACTGCTACCTTTTCAGTTGGTAGATTCTGCCCCCTTCCGTGAGTTTGTGGAATGTGCAGTACCTCAGTGGCAAGTACCCAAATGCCACTTTTTTTCACGGAAGGCGATTCCGGCTCTCTACCGGCATGTGGAAGGCAATGTCCATACCTCGCTGGACAGGGCGGTCAGTGGTAAGGTGCATCTTACCGCTGACTCATGGTCCAGCAGGCATGGACAGGGACGTTACCTGTCTTTTACGGCCCATTGGGTGACTCTGCTGGCAGCTGGGAAGGACGCAGGTCAAGGCACAGTAGTTTTGGAGGTTGTTCCACCACCACGCCTCCAAAACACTACAACTGCTTGTGACACACCTCTCTCCTCCACCCCCTCCTCTTCTTCTTCCTCTGTGGCCTCTTCCTGTGGTGATGTTGGCTCAGAACCAGCCGTGCTCCGTAGGCGTACGACGGGCTACGCAGGAATGCAGGCCAAGAGATGCCATGCGGTCCTAGAGCTGGTGTGCTTGGGAGACAGGAGCCACACTGGGGAAGAGGTTCTTTCAGCTCTGCAGGGGCAGGCTCAGAGGTGGTTGACGCCACGCCAGCTGAAGCCTGGAATGGTGGTCAGCGATAATGGCACCAACCTCCTCTCTGCCCTGCGACGTGGAAAACTCACCCATGTGCCCTGTTTTGCGCATGTTCTCAATTTGGTGGTGCAGCGGTTCTTGGGCAGGTACCCTGGCTTACAGGATGTCCTGAGGCAGGCCAGGAAAGTCTGTGTGCATTTCCGGAGGTCATATAATGCCACTGCTCGGCTGACAGACCTCCAGAGGGAATACAACCTGCCCAAGAACCGCCTAATCTGTGACATGCCCACCAGATGGAACTCTACGTTGGCCATGCTGCAGCGGCTGCACACGCAGCAGAGGGCCATCAATGAGTACCTGTGCCAATATGGCAGCAGAACTGGCTCAGGGGAGCTTGGTTTTTTTTCACCACGCCAGTGGGCCTTGATCAGGGATGCATGCACTGTCCTGTCACCATTTGAGGAGGCCACGAGGATGGTGAGCAGTGACAGTGCATGCATCAGTGAGACTGTCCCGCTTATTCACATGTTGGAGCACACCCTACGTGGAATAATGGACAGGGCCCTTGAGGCAGAACAGAGGGAGGAAGAGGAGGACTTCCTTACCTCTCAAGGCCCCCTTTATCCAGACACTGTTCCTGCTTGCCCACCTGGAACACAGGAAGAGGAGGAGGAGGATGAGGAAGAGGAGGAGGAGGAGGATTGTATCAGCAGCATGGAGGTGGAGCCTAGCACTCAGCATCAACAGCAGCAGTCTTCAAGGGATCATTTACAGTCCCAAGGAACACGTGGACTTTTACGTGGCTGGGATGAGGTGGCTGAGGATCCTGTCGTCCTCAGTGACCCAGAGGACTGTGCCCCGAATGCCTCTGCAAACCTACGCTGCATGGCCTCCCTGATTCTGCAAAGCCTGCGTAAGGATCCTCGTGTACGTGCTATCAAGGAGAGGGATCATTACTGGCTGGCAACTCTCCTTGATCCACGTTACAAGAGTAAGGTAACGGATCTTATGTTGCCATCGCAGAGGGAGCAGAAGATGAAACTACTGCGGGAGGCCTTGCAGAAGGGTCTGTGCAATGCGTTCCCAGAACCGGGGGGATTACCAAAACCTGGCCCTGGACAACGTCTTGCTGAGGCTTCGGTGAGTCAGAGAAGGAGCGGTGGAGAAGGTGGCCGTCTGACCGATGCGTTCAGACAATTTTTTAGTCCGCAGCCCCAAGGTCTGACCGGTTCCAGCAACCATCGCCAGCGTCTGGTTTACATGGTCCGGGAATACCTAGCGGCAAGATCCGACTTGGACACCTTCCCCACGGAAAATCCTCTGGCTTACTGGGTCTTGAGGATGGATCACTGGCCAGAGCTTGCACAGTACGCAATTGAGCTACTGGCTTGCCCTGCATCCAGTGTTCTTTCAGAACGTACATTCAGTGCTGCTGGAGGCTTTGTGACCGATCACAGGGTACGCCTCTCCACTGACTCTGTTGATCGACTGACCTTCATCAAAATGAATCAGGCTTGGATCAACACCGGCTACCAAGCACCTGATGCTGATGTTACTGAATAAGAATTTTGTGTTGAAATATCAGATCCCTTTGAGACTGCTGATGCTGAGTGACTGTCCTGTTGTGCTGCTGATGGAATATCCTTCTCCTCCTCACTTTTCATGCTGTTAGCTAGTAAGAAATTTTGTTTTTCTGTGCTCCGCCACCAGTGCCTAAGGCCTAATTTTTCTGCCCCTGTTTAACAGGGGCGCCTAATAACAATTTTTGATGCAATACTTTGCACGTGGCCTAAGGCCTAATTTTTGTGCCCCTGTGTAACAGGGGCGTCTAATAACAATTTTTGATGCAATACTTTGCACGTGGCCTAAGGCCTAATTTTTGTGCCCCTGTGTAACAGGGGCGTCTAATAACAATTTTTGATGCAATACTTTGCACGTGGCCTAAGGCCTAATTTTTGTGCCCCTGTGTAACAGGGGCGTCTAATAACAATTTTTGATGCAATACTTTGCACGTGGCTCCTTGTTGCGCTCCAATTACAGATATTGGGAGGGGTTGCAGTGTTATGTTGCGCCTACGGACACATTTTTATGCCCCTGTGTAACAGGGGCACCTAATAACAATTTTTGATGCAATACTTTGCACGTGGCTCCTTGTTGCGCTCCAATTACAGATATTGGGAGGGGTTGCAGTGTTATGTTGCGCCTATGGACACATTTTTATGCCCCTGTGTAACAGGGGCACCTAATAACAATTTTTGATGCAATACTTTGCACGTGGCTCCTTGTTGCGCTCCAATTACAGATATTGGGAGGGGTTGCAGTGTTATGTTGCGCCTATGGACACATTTTTATGCCCATGTGTAACAGGGGCACCTAATAACAATTTTTGATGCAATACTTTGCACGTGGCTCCTTGTTGCGCTCCAATTACAGATATTGGGAGGGGTTGCAGTGTTATGTTGCGCCTACGGACACATTTTTATGCCCCTGTGTAACAGGGGCACCTAATAACAATTTTTGATGCAATACTTTGCACGTGGCTCCTTGTTGCGCTCCAATTACAGATATTGGGAGGGGTTGCAGTGTTATGTTGCGCCTACGGACACATTTTTATGCCCCTGTGTAACAGGGGCACCTAATAACAATTTTTGATGCAATACTTTGCACGTGGCCTAAGGCCTAATTTTTGTGCCCCTGTGTAACAGGGGCGTCTAATAACAATTTTTGATGCAATACTTTGCACGTGGCCTAAGGCCTAATTTGTGTGCCCCTGTGTAACAGGGGCGTCTAATAACAATTTTTGATGCAATACTTTGCACGTGGCTCCTTGTTGCGCTCCAATTACAGATATTGGGAGGGGTTGCAGTGTTATGTTGCGCCTATGGACACATTTTTATGCCCCTGTGTAACAGGGGCACCTAATAACAATTTTTGATGCAATACTTTGCACGTGGCTCCTTGTTGCGCTCCAATTACAGATATTGGGAGGGGTTGCAGTGTTATGTTGCGCCTACGGACACATTTTTATGCCCCTGTGTAACAGGGGCACCTAATAACAATTTTTGATGCAATACTTTGCACGTGGCTCCTTGTTGCGCTCCAATTACAGATATTGGGAGGGGTTGCAGTGTTATGTTGCGCCTATGGACACATTTTTATGCCCCTGTGTAACAGGGGCACCTAATAACAATTTTTGATGCAATACTTTGCACGTGGCTCCTTGTTGCGCTCCAATTACAGATATTGGGAGGGGTTGCAGTGTTATGTTGCGCCTACGGACACATTTTTATGCCCCTGTGTAACAAGGGCGCCTAATAACAATTTTTGATGCAATACTTTGCACGTGGCTCCTTGTTGCGCTCCAATTACAGATATTGGGAGGGGTTGCAGTGTTATGTTGCGCCTACGGACACATTTTTATGCCCCTGTGTAACAAGGGCGCCTAATAACAATTTTTGATGCAATACTTTGCACGTGGCTCTTTGTTGCGCTACAATTACAGTATGTTTGAGGGGTGCCCTTTTTTCTACAATTTTGCTTTCCCAAAAAGATAATGCCACCCCCCCACCACCCCTAAAATAATCGAGATATTGTTCCCACACAGCACGTGCGCAACCAGTATTAAATTACTTTGTTCTTATAATAATTTAATGTTGTGCAGGGACATTTCTAAACATGTGCCACTACTAGAGACACACAGCAGGTGTGATATTTGAAGGAATTTTTCATTTTTTTTTTTTTCACTTTAAACATCATTAAAATCGCTGCTCCGCAAAAACGTCCGTTTTTAAAATATTTTTTTCGATTGATACATGTTCCCTGGGGCAAGACCCGGGTTCTGAAAGACGTTTACCAACATTAAATTGAATATTGGTCTTTAAAATGATCGTTTTTGAATTCGAACGTTCGAGTCCCATAGACTTCAATGGGGTTCTAAATGTTCGCGCGAACCCGCGGTCTGTTCGAACGTTCTGATGCGAACCGAACCCGGGTATGTTCGGCTCATCCCTAGTCCTAAGGCCTAGCCATGTGCTCGAGGCTCTGCAAGGGAGAGCTGACCTGTTGCCTGGAGGCATGAAGGAAAGGATGAAGACCTGAGATGAAGTACCAGAATTTACTCTGTCATGGACCCGGGAACCGTGGAGAGCCTGGGAAAGCATCAAGACAGAATCATACAGAGAATTCCTGTCTCATCTTGTGAGTTGCTATAGTAGACAGCTGTCGCTGCAAAAGTACAGATTGCTGGTTACAGCTCAAAGACTCTTTTTCCATACTGCTGTCTACTTTTTGTCTAAGGAGTCTGCTGGTCTGCTAGTCTGCTGTTTTATTTAACTATGGGTCAGGGCCGTCTTTAACGTGGGGTCAAGTCATTATTGTGGGGCCAAAAGCAGCTGCCCCTTAAGCCCTTTGTCATGGAGAGTCTCGGTCTGGTGACGGCGGGGTGCAGGGCAGCGGAGCTAAAAAAAAAGCTATTTATATGCACAAAAATACATAGCTGCCCATCCAAATTCAACTCTTGCCAGACAATATGCATAGAAATCTATCACAGTTTCCAAATTTAGGACTTTTTTGGGCCTAACCATCACTCAACATGGGCATTACAAAAAATAATGAGTTGTGGTCATATTGGTCCACAGACACACTTCATCATATGCCCATATTCTATGCTGCGATGGCCAGGCATAGATATTATTATACATGATTTATATAGCGCCAACAGTTTACGCATCGCTTTACAATGAAGAGGGGGGAAAGCACAAATACGATACAGTTCAATACAGAAGGGACAGGAGGTCCCTGCTCATAGAGGTTACATTCTAGGGGGTGGTGGTAGTACAAAAGGTGATAGCTGTGGGGGATGATTTGATGGGGTGGCTTGGGTACAGTTCTTAAGTGGGTGTGGGATAAGCTTCCCTGAATAAGTAGATATGGGACGACAATGCGTTTCATACATTTTAGTGTCATCCTTGAGGTGACCCTGAATATGATCAGCTCTACAAAATTCGGCCCCTCATTAACCACCTAACTGAGAAATTTGCAGATCGGTATAAGCCCCAACAAAACATCTACATAGATTAGTCCCTCATACATTTCGCTGGCCTCCTTGCATTCAAACAATATCGCTCCAGCAAGTGTGCCAGATCTGGGGTCAAAATGTATAAGCTCTGTGAGAGGTGACAGGCTTTACATGTAATTTTAGAGTTTATGAGGGAAATAACAGTGACCCCCAACTGCTTACACTACATGGGTAGCAGTGGCAAGATAGTATGGGACTTGGTTCTGCAAGGGGTACCACTTGTATGTGTGACAACTTCTATAGAAGCGTGACACTATTTAGACATTTATACAATCTAGGAATTGGCTCTTGTGTAAGGTGACCAGATTTTTAAAATAAAATCCAGGGACATATTTTTTTTTTACAAGTAATGGCGGCAATCAGCGACTCTCTGACCACCGTCACCGCCGCCACCCGCCTCACAGCCTGTCAAGTCTCACTCTCTGTGCCCTGGGGGGAGCGGAGGAAGATCACTCCGCCAGGGAAGGCAAGGAGATAAGCAGCCGGTGGCTGGCTGGGACTTGAGCCAAGGCAGAAGAACATGCGAGCGGAGCTAAATGAGCGTGCACCCGAAACCGAAGAAATATTCCCTCTGCTCCGACCAGCACATGATCATCAGAAAGTGGCACAGATAATGGAAAAAAGTACACCCCCTAAGCTAGTAGGAGCGGCGGAGCGGGGGTGTGTAATTCAGAATTTGTTTTACTTTTTTATTCTGTACTGTCTTTGAAATTGTCCCAGCCCCTGTTCAAATCCAATCTGGGGACAAAACCAGGGACAGACTTGGTCCGGGGACAGTGTCCTCAATCCGGGGACTGTCCCCTAAAACCGGGGATGTCTGGTCACCCTACTCTTGTGGCACCATGCAACCTAATTGCCAGGGCTTCCCCCAACAGCTTGTAAATACCCGACTTAGAAAGGGGAAGAAAGCCTGCTAGAAAAATTATGAATTGCTTGCATCTAAACTGGGTGTTTTTGTCCTGTCTTCCATTCACGCAGACACTATGGTCAAAATATAACCTTAAAGTAAGAGGGTGGACTTCAACGACCAAATGATGAAGCTGTATTTAGTTTCCCGAAAAGTCAGACACTGGTACAAAAATGTGTCTACTTATCTATTTTAATTGATTGTATGTAATGCTTTTTCAATTTACAAAGCAACAGGATGAAGTGGATCCTTCTGAAAATTTCAGGAAGAGATCATCATGTCCCTTTTGTATCCAGGAGGTGCTGTGGCCCAATTCCCAATTCCAGATGTAGTGTGCCGGTTGCATGAAAGGCATTTTCCTGATGTCTTCTCTGGTACCCCAACCCAAAGGTCACCCTAAAGAAGATGTTGTGTCTGTAGCAGACACAGAATAAGACAAGATATATCTTTTCTGTCCCTCCTGTCGTAGCCAACCTGGTCTCTGCAACCAAGGACTGTTTCCATTGCTGCTACAGTGGAGTATTAGTATAGGGTACAGCATGGCACAGTCTAGGGCACACAATTTGTACATAAAGGTCTTGAAAGATGTTAGATAGTCAAGAAACTGACTATCACATTTTGAGAGACCCTAATTCACAGCCTGGAAAGTTTATGGTTACGTTTTTTTTTTTTTATAAGTTACAAAAAAAGTTATAAAAAGCAAATAAAACCATAAAAACACTTAAAGTGGAAAAATAAATAAAAAAGTCACAAAACTAGTTGTCATTGTATTGAGTTAATGTTCTGTTGTTTCTGTGTTTTATTGTTAATAGTTGTTGTTTGCTTTGCAGGAACGCCATTCAGCTGCATTCTGGCACTGATTTCAATTAAAAAAAAGATGGTTATTTTATTGGGTTAATATTCTATTGTTGATGTGTTTTATTATTAACTGTTGTTGTTTGCTTTGCAGGAACACTATTCAGCTGCAGCACCAATTTGTTTATTCTGACAGCAACAGAGTTTTGCTTTCAGAATACTTACATCAGTGATTGCGGTGCTGCAGGAGGAGATTTCTTGGAGTGTCTACTTTCCAGGAAGGGGTCATTTGGAGGGGGGGGAATGTTTGTACCATCCTTACATTTCAGGGCCTCTGAAACTGTAATATGATAGGTAGTGAGGAAGCGACATGCAGAAATACACAGACGACTACTAAACTTCCACTGCAGATGTTGTTGATACAATCAATATATATATATATATATATATATATACACACATATATATAAATTTTAACTAAGAAATGTTCCTATGATGGAGGTACACGGAGCACTGAAGTCACCGCTGCCCTTTCTATTTTGCATCCCTCCTTGCCATGCCTTATTAGTAGTGACTCAGCATTTTATTTGTACAAATGGAGCAGAGGAGGCACAGGGATGCATGGCAAGGAGGGCTGCAGATGTTTTGTGTGCTGCCTTCATGGAAAGCTGGGTTTCTGGAGGCCCTGTGTGTTCTTTGACTCCTTTGTCCTACACTGTTAACCGCTTGCCGACCAGCTGCCGTCATTATACAGCGGCAGGTTGGCATGTTCCCGTAAGCCATGCCCTTTAAGCGGGGATAGCAGGCTCATGTGACCGCTGCACTGCGGGGGAACCAATGTATGTGGCCAGCGGTCATCGCGACCGCGGGCACGAGAGCCAGAACAGGGACGTGTGTAAACTCCTTGATCGCACCCTAGCGAAAAACCCCTTCCCTGCCAGTGACATTTGCACAGTACATTACACAGTACATTTACAAAGCATTTTGATTGTACTGATCGCTGTATAAATGTCAATCGTCCAAAAAATTTGTCAAAAGTGTCTGATCTGTCCACCATAATGTCGTAGTCCTGATAAAATTTGCATATCGCCGCCATTACTAGTAAAAAATAAAAAAGCCATAAATCTACCCATAGTTTGTAGACGCTATAATGTTTGTGCAAACCAATTAATATACGCCTATAGCGATTTTTTTATTACCAAAAATATGTAGAAGAATACATATCAACCTAAACTGAGGAAAAAAAACATTTTTTTAAAAATTGGATATTTATTATAGCAAAAAGTACAAAATATTGGGCTAGATTCAGCAAGCAGATACCCCGCCGTAATTTCAAATCTGCGCCGTCGTATTTTTACGCCGATTCTCAAATGCAGATACGTTCAAAAAATAGGCTTCCTCCGCCGACGTAACTTGAATATGGCGGCATATAATTGTGTGCAATTTTACGCTGGCTGCTAGGGGCGCTTCCGCTGTTTTCGGCGTAGAATATGCAAATGACCTAGATACGCCGATTCACAAACGTACGTACACCCGGCGCAATTTAGTTACGTCGTTTACGTTAGGCTTTTCCGGCGTAAGGTTACTCCTGCTATTAGGAGGCGCAGCCAATGTTAAGTATGGACGTCGTTCCCGCTTCGAATTTTAAATTTTTTACGTCGTTTGCGAATAGGGCTGGACGTAATTTACGTTCACGTCAAAACCAATACGTCGTTGCGGCGTACTTGGGAGCAATGCACACTGGGATATGTACACGGACGGCGCATGCGCCCTTCGTAAAAAACGTCAATCACGCCAGGTCATCATACATTAACATAAAACACGCCCCCTCATCCACATTTGAATTACACGCGCTTACGCTGGCCCCATTTACGCTACGCCGCCGTAATTTAGAAGGCAAGTGCTTTGTGAATACAGCACTTGCCTCTCTAACTTACGGCGGCATAATGTAAATACGATACGCTGCGCCGCCGTAACTATGCGCGCCCCTACCTGAATCTAGCCCATTGTGGGTTTTTTCAAAATTGTTGCTCTTTTTGTTTATAGCGCAGAGATGATCAAATATCACCAAAAGAAAGCTCTATTTGTGGGGAAATAAGGACGTCAATTTTGTTTTGGTACAGCGGTGCTCAACCGTGCAATTATCAGTTAAAACGGTGCAGTGTCGTATCGCAAAAAATGGCCCAATCACTAAGCAGGCAAATCTTCAGTGGCTGAAGTGGTTAAAAAGTGATGGATGGTGGGAGGAGTTTAATAGCTGACCGCGATGCTTAGGAACCTCAGCACTGATTTTAATTGGGACAAGTGCTATGTGCAGATGGTAGCTGGGGGATAACTGGCCTTATTAACTCTTAGTGAGACATCTTCTCTAAGCACTCTATGTCATGATAAAAAAAATATATATAATTGATTCAATGTCTACAAGATGACCAGCCTATGAAGCAGCAAGCCTAAATCATAACATTTTCATGACCATAATGAAACAAAAAAAGCTGCTCCAGGTGAGTGAATCTCTAGTTAACCCCCACCAGGGCTGGACTGGGACAAAAAATTGGCCCTGGACTTCATCCAGACTGGCCCACTTTGACAGGTCTCTCCCATGTCGGCCGGACAACTCCCGCACCCCCGGCCACCCAAGCCCCCTCTCCCCCTTCATTAGCCACTAGCCGTTCTACTTTATTAGAGTAGAACGGCTGGTACTTTTATAGGCGGTACCAGTGGGGAAGCTAGACATTATTTCACCCGGGGAAAATAATCAGTTCGGTGCCCCCCCTTGTGGGACAAGATTAGGCAGAAGTGAGAAACTCCCGGGCCATAGCTGTTGAGTCAGCTGTCTGTCCCCTTCCCTATGCTCCTCTGTCGTCCCCCCTGCTCCTCTGGTCTTCCCCCTGTTTCTCTGTTCCCCCCAGGTGAGTGCTGCGGGGAGGGAGAGACAGAGGAGCGGAGGGGGGCGGCGGTCTGCTGTCACTGAAGCCGGCCCACTGAGCCAACGGCCCACCGGGAAACTCCCTGTAGTCCCAATGGCCAGTCCATCCCTGACCCCCACACACACTAGTCAGGTGCTAGCCCTGCTTGCATGCTGTGCAACATAAGGAAATGACCCTGGATGGCTGCACTTTCAATAATCCCTTTTATTGAAGCTTCATTTGGCATGTAGTTAATAAATGGAGCAGGGAACAAAGCGCTAGACGCGTTTCACGCAAATCATTAGGTAATGACTAAGCGCTGACATTTGCACGACACAGATTATTGGAGGTTCAGCTGTCCAGAATAATTTCTTTATATTTTCATGACCATGTTTTACAGTTGGTATGAGGCTCTTCTTAAATGTTGTCAGATTTGCAAAAACCATGCCTGTTATTGTGGCCAAACAACTCCTATCTTTGATTCATCGGTCTCCAGTACATTGTTCCAGAAGGCAGGGGCCATGTCCTGGGGAAAAAAGTGTGGGAACTCCCACCCAAGATCCACTCCCCCACCAAAAAAAAAATGATACGCTCGTATGCATAATTACTAAACCGCATGTTTTTATAAGCAAGTTCTTTCTAATTCCCCCGCGGCAGACCTCCAGGATGTCTCCTGGGAACAATGACAAAAGCTCCCAGGAGACATTGCGGCATCGAGGAAGTGACAGAATACCCGCACACTACCTGATGAATCCATATACAGGAAGCGGCCAGTAACAAAGGATTACTAAGGTTCGCCTGCCCCTGACAGTGACTCGAGCTGGGCATCGCCGCTTAGTGAAGGATTGGCTCGGGCGGCTCGGCTGCTCTCGGCTGCTCTAGTCCTGCAAAGGGAACTGCGTTCCTGCTGTGAAAAAAGTGCAGGAACTCCGTTCCCACGCGTTCCCGCAGGACTAGAGCCCTGGTTCCAGAAGGCCTTGTCTTTGCAAAGTGTTGGTTTAGCTTTGTAAAAAGAAAGCAGTCCATGGAGTCAAGAAGCCCCAGTGAGTAACCATAAATGAATCAGCTTTTAAAGATCGTCATTATTCTATGTGCCGTATCTGTAGTCCATTTGCTCCCCCTAAATCCTGCCTAAAAACTCCCAAAATTCTGCATAGCTCCATTCTGTCCCGTTGCCAGGATGAGCCAGCCATTGGATACTCACCCCCAACATCACAGCAGTTAGTATTGTCCTTGTTCAGGGCCCTATGCATGCAAAGTGTGCTCTCTCCCCTGTCGCAGCCACTGAGCTCAGCCATGGTGACAGGAGAGAGATTGCACTGCACATGCATTGGGCTCTGAGCAAGAATGGTGCTTGCTCTTGTGATGCCCCTGGGAGCATTCTGGCAACTAAACACGACAAAGGGGATTTTTTTGGCAGAAGTGCCTGGTTTATTGTTACCTAGAGGGGCTCTTGTCTGCATAGGCTATGAACTAATCCTTACGGGAGTTTTCCTCTAATGTTCTAATGATCATGGATGTTAGTTTTGGCCTGTGTAAAAAGGACCAAACTGTTTGTGTTCAGGAAGGAAATAGGAAAAACATTAGCGTAATTTGTTGATTCACACTTATTAATGTTGCTAAGAAAAAAAGGAGATTTTAAAGAAATTGAAAAGCCTAAAGGAAAGCTGAGCCAAAATGAAAGCCGTGATGCTTGTTATTATCAGACACAAGTTACTCTGTGGCAGTAGGACTATAGAAAGCGTTCAAATGAAACTGTAAAGCTGTTTAGCCTTAAGGTTTGGAAAGAGCCTGGGATGTAAAACTATTCTCATGTATGTCCTCTAAAACTCAACAATTCTTTCCAAAATCTACAAAAATGTGCCATAATTTGCATGAAGAGTCACAAAGTTCCTGGTGGGCTTTTAAAATGTAAACAAAGCTTCACATATTGCTTATAGCAGGGAGATTCCCTGCACACCATGGGCCAGATTCACAGAAGAGATACCACGGCGTATCTCCTGATACGCCGTCGTATCTCTGAGAGTATCTATGTGGCTGATTCATAGAATCAGTTCCGCATAGATAGTCCTAAGATCCGACAGGTGTAATTGACTTACACCGTCGGATCTTAGGATGCAATACTTCGGCCGCCGCTGGGTGGAGTTTGCGTCGTTTTCCAGCGTCGGGTATGCAAATGAGCTTTTACGGCGATCCACAAAGGTTTTCGCGTTTGTTACGTCGTCGCTAGTCGTTTTTTCCCGTCGCAAAGTTAAGCCTGCTTTAACATGGCTTAACTTTAGACGAGCCATGTTAAAGTATGGCCGTCGTTCCCGGGTCGAATTTCAATTTTTTTTGCGTAAGACGTCCGGGAATACGAAAGTACGTTACGCACGTTGCCGTTCAAAAAAATTACGTCATTTCGCGCAAAGCACGGCAGGAATTTCAAAACGGAGCATGTGCAGTACGTCCGGCGCGGGAGCGCGCCTAATTTAAATGGTACACGCCCTATTTGAATTAGGCGGGCTTGCGCCGGACGCCTTTACGTCACACCACTGTAAGTTTACACGCAAGTGCTTGGTGAATCAGGCACTTGCACTGAAAACTTGCGGCGGTGTAACGTATAGACGATACGTTACGCCGCCGTAATTATATGTGAATCTGGCCCCATATATCTGAGATTACCGCATATTCATCCTAAACTGAGCGTATTTATAGTTCTATTGTGACAGCAAAGTATGCCAAGAAACAGGTGCCTTGAGTGAAAAATATTATATAAGTACAGCGATTTTATGCCCCTAATCTCTGTGATACAATCAGTGGGCTCTGGCAGAAAATTAAGATTTTGAGAAATATGTAAATAATATGCAAAATATACACATATACACACACCTTGCATATGCACATATATGGCATATATGTGAAATAGCAAGCATGGATGCTTCTCAGATCAATTTAAAGGGGTTGTAATGCCGTGTAATGCTGCATGAAAAAAAACAACGTTTTTAAAAACGTCATTTAAAATCATCGTGTGTGGGCTTCACATCATTTTTCGGCTTCTGAAAAACGACAAATTTTTTTTTTTAACATGCTGCATTTTTTAACCACTTGCCTACTGTGCACATACACCCCCTTCCTGACCAGACACAATTTTAGCTTCCGGCACTGCGTCGCTTTAACTGACAATTGCGACGTGCGATGTGGCTCCCAAACAAAATTTACGCCCTTTTTTTCTCACAAATAGAGCTTTCTTTTGGCGGTATTTGATCGCCTGTGCGGTTTTTATTGTTTGGGCTATAAACAAAAAAGAGCGTAAATTTAGAAAAAAAACACAATATTTTTAACTTTTTGCTATAATAAATATCCCATTTTTTTATCTCCGTTTAGGCCGATACGTATTCTTCTACATATTTTTGGTAAAAAAAAAAAAAAAAAACGCAATAACCGTAAAGTGACTGGTTTGCGCAAAGGTTATATTGCCTACAAAATAGGGGACATATTTTTTATTTATTTTCTACTTTGAATGGCGGAGATCTGCGATTTTTTTTTTCGTGACTGCGACATTATAGCGGACACATCAGACACTTTTGACACATTTTTGGGACCATTCACATTTATACAGTGAACAGTGCTATAAATATGCATTGATTACTGTATAAATGTGACTGGCAGGGAAGGGGTTAACCACTAGGGGGCGGGGAAGGGGTTAAATGTGTAGCCTAGTCAGTGTTCTAACTGTAGGGGGAGGGGGGTGACCTGGGGGAGGTGACCGATCTGTGTCCCTATGTAGGGACACAGCATCGGTCTCCTCTCCCTGACAGGACGTGGAGCTCTGTGTTTACACACAGGGCTCCACGTCCCTGGTCAGTAACTGGGCAATTGCGGGTGCCCAGCAGCGAGGGCCCAGCAGCCATCGCGGCTGCCGTGCACGCGCACAGTGTTCTTAGTAACGCGACGCCGCCGGCGGGGTGCGCGCGCCCCCTAGCGGCTTCTAATGACAGGACTTTAGAACAATAGAGTATTCCGCCCGCCGTTATTTGACGGCGTGCGGTAGTAAGACGGTTAATATAGTTTTTTAAAATGTTGTTTTTCGGGTTGTAAAAAATGATCCTGTGTGGGCTAAAACGACGTTTTAAACCCGTGCATGCCCAGAAGCGAGTTATGAGACGGGAGCGCTCGTTCAGGTAAAACTACCATTCATAATGGAGTAAGCACATTCATCACGCTGTTAGAGACAAAAAAAGCGCAAATCGTCTTTTACTAACAAGGAATCAGCTAAAAGCAGCCCAAAGGCGAATAGAACTTCCCCTTTAGAGTGCCGTCGTACGTGTTGTACGTCACTGCGCTTTGTTCATCATTTTTTTAAAACGATGGTGTGTGGGCAACATCGTTTTTAATGATGAAGTTGGAAAAACGTCGTTTTTTGGACATGCTTTTTTTTATGCCGATAAACGACCGTGTGTACGCGGCATAAAGGTAAAAAAAATTCCCCCTAAATAGCTTCCTTTACCTTAGTGCAGTCCTCCTACACTTACCTCATCCTTCGATTTTGCTTTTAAATGCCCTTATTTCTTCTGAGAAATCCTCACTTCCTGTTCTTCTGTCTGTAACTCCACACAGTAATGCAAGGCTTTCTCCCTGGTGTGGAGAAAGCCTCTTTAGGGGGGAGGGGGCGAGCAGGACACTCTCTACTTTGCAGATAGAGAAAGGAGCTGTGTGTTAGTGGGCAGAGGCGGCTCTCTAATTAGGCAAAAAAGGCGGTCGCCTAAGGCCTCGCATTCCCGAGGGCCTCGCGGCCTTCTAATTTGCCTGGAGTGTGCGTGGGAGAATGGGAGGCTATGTCCCCAAGCTGGCAGGGTGAGCGGAGCGGACTGGTAAATGATAGCCGACGCCGTCTTTAGTATACAGCGCTGCAGCGATTGGAGCGAAGGTGGAGGCGGAGTTTCTGGCCTGCTGAACCCACCAGGAAGTAGGGGTGGACTTGGTCGGTGGGCAGGGAAGGCCTTGTAAAAATTACGCTTCTCCGCCCCACTGCAGACAGCCGTGACACCCGCCGGCCGCCGCTACACTGTCTGTGTTATTATATCTGCAGCAGAGAGGTGCGACTGTGCGAGTATGCTTAGTTCGTCCAACTGATGCATTCACATCCTTGTCAGGCGAAGTGTTCTCCGCCCGACAGGAGCTTCCTAGTCCCGCCTGGCGTGATGTAATTTACATGCCGGGAGGCGGGATGAAAGAGCCGAGGAGAGGCTGCTGCAAAGACCTGCGAGGAGCTAGTGAAGCCCTGTGCAAAAGTGCAAGTAAGTTTGCAGAGGCTAAAAACCTTACATAAGGCAGTGTTGTCACAGTGGCTTTGCTGTGTTAACTGCCTGCCCTGAAGTGATTAACTCTTTGGGGGGTATTTTTAATATGCAGCATAGAGGGGGTTAATGTACTGCCACTGATGCATTGGTGACCAGTGGCAGTTAAATTAACCCCTTTGTGCTGCATTAGAGACACCAGTGTCAGTGTTTATTTCCCCTATGTGATGCAGCATGAAAGGGTTCATAAACACTGACACTGGTCTCACTAATGCAGCACAAAGGGGTTAATTTAACTGCCACTGGTCACCAATGCATCGGTGACCAGTGGTGTATTTGATACTGCCCACCTCCCATACACTCCGCACCCCTCTCATGTACATACAACCCACCTCCATACACTCCTCACCCCTTTCATGTTCATACTACCCCCCACCATACACTCCGCACCCCTCTCATGCACATACCACCCACCCCATGCACTCCGCACCCCTTTCATGTACATATTACCCCCCACCATATACTCCGCACCCCTCTCATGTACATACCACCCCCACCATACACTCCGCACCCCTTTCATGTACATACTACCCCCCACCATACACTCCGCACCCCTCTCATGTACATACCACCCCCACCATACACTCTGCACCCCTCCCACCTGAGACCACTGACACTGGTCTCACTAATGCAGCACAAAGGGGTTAATTTAACTGCCACTGGTCACCAATGCATCGGTGACCAGTGGTGTATTTGATACTGCCCACCTCCCATACACTCCGCACCCCTCTCATGTACATACAACCCACCTCCATACACTCCTCACCCCTTTCATGTTCATACTACCCCCCACCATATACTCCGCACCCCTCTCATGTACATACCACCCCCACCATACACTCCGCACCCCTTTCATGTACATACTACCCCCCACCATACACTCCGCACCCCTCTCATGTACATACCACCCCCACCATACACTCTGCACCCCTCCCATATACAAACCACCCCACCATACACTCTACACCCCTTTCATGTATATGCCACCCACCTCCATACTCCGCACCCCTCTCATGTACATACCACCCTCCCCCATACACTCCGCACCCCTCTCATGTACATACAACCCACCTCCATACACTCCACACCCCTCTCATGTACATACCACCCACCCCCATACACTCCGCACCCCTCTCATGCACATACCGCCCACCCTTATACACTCCGCACCCCTCTCATGTACATAACACCCACCCCCATACATTCCGCACCCCACTCATGTACATACAGCCCACCCTGATACACTCCGCACCCCTCTCATGTACATAACACCCACCCCCATACATTCCGCACCCCACTCATGTACATACAGCCCACCCTGATACACTCCGCACCCCTCTCATGTACATGCCACCCACTTCCATACTCCGCACCCCTCTCATGTACATACCACCCAACCCAATACACTCCACACCCCTCTCATGTACATACCAACCACCCCCATACACTCTAAACCCCTCTCATGTACATACCACCCACCTCCATACACTCTGCACCCGTCTCATGTACATACCACCCACGCCCATACACTTCGCACCCGTCTCATGTACATACCACCCACCTCCATACACTCAGCACCCCTCTCATGTACATACCACCCACCCCCATACACTCCGCATCCCTCTCATGTACATACCACCCACCCCCATACACTCCGCACCTGTCTCATGTACATACCACCCACGCCCATACACTTCGCACCCGTCTCATGTACATACCACCCACCTCCATACACTCAGCACCCGTCTCATGTACATACCACCCACCTCCATACTCCGCACCCCTCTCATGTACATACCACCCACCCCCATATACTCTGCATCCGTCTCATGTACATACCACCCACCTCTATACACTCCGCATCCCTTTCATGTACATACCTCCCCCTCAAGAGGCTTTCTCCACACCAGGGACATAGAGAGACATGAAGATTCGACATAGAGAGACATGAAGATTCGACATAGAGAGACATGAAGATTCGACATAGAGAGACATGAAGATTCGACATAGAGAGACACGAAGATTCGACATAGAGAGACACGAAGATTCGACATAGAGAGACATGAAGATTCGACATAGAGAGACATGAAGATTCGACATAGAGAGACATGAAGATTCGACATAGAGAGACACGAAGATTCGACATAGAGAGACATGAAGATTCGACATAGAGAGACATGAAGATTCGACATAGAGAGACACGAAGATTCGACATAGAGAGACATGAAGATTCGACATAGAGAGACATGAAGATTCGACATAGAGAGACATGAAGATTCGACATAGAGAGACACGAAGAGTCAATTTTTTTTTTTTTTAAAGATTCTGTTGAATCTTCTTTTTTTTTCTTAGAACATTCGACAGACACCATAAGGCCCCGTACACACGATAGAATCCATCCGCTGAAAAATCCCAGCAAATGGGTTTCAGCGGATAGATCCTATGGTGTGTACACTCCAGCGGATCTGTTTCCGCGGATATTTCTCCCCTGGGATGGATTCCAGCAGATCGAATATTTGCTGACATGCCAAACAAATCCATCTGCTGGAATCCATCCCAACGGATGGATCCGCTGGTCTGTATAGACTCACCGGATCCATCCGTCCGAAGGGATCCCCCGCATGCGTCGTAATGATTCGACGCATGCGTGGAATTCCTTATCTGACAGCGATTGCATAGAAATCCGCGGAAATCCTCGAGAGGATTTATCCGTGGAAACGGTCCGCTGGACCGTATCCGTGGATAAATCCTCCCGTGTGTATGGGGCCTAAGCCTTCAATGACAGATTTGACCTTAATTTGGATTTTCGGACGAATGCATTTTTTTTTACGAAAAATTAAATAAATTAAAACGAATTTCGGGAGTAACTAAATAAATTTATTTTTCAGACAAAAACTAAATTACGAAACAAAATATTTCAGTGTGCACATGTCTATATGACTGAAGTTCACAGATATTTGTGTTAAATAAGCTAACACCATTCAAGTAGGATCCTGGTTCTTGTCAATCAGTTTTTCATCTCCACACCCATGTACACATAAATGTATTGTGTTTTCCTGTTATGAAAATGACTTAATTTGCATGCAGATATGTTCTCCAGTACTATGTGATTGGATATAAATGCTATATTCTCTGCCATTTAAGAGTGAGATATGATTTATCCATGAGAACTGACGACTTATATTACAATTAGGGGACAAGTCTCATTAAATTATAAGCCAATAATATTTACAATATTCATGCATACTTAATGTAACCATCTGGGAGATTGCTATATATAATATAAACCTGTTCTTGTTGTTCCATTACACTATGCTTTAGTGTTCTTTGGAGAACTAAAAAACTGAAATGGATAGCTATGATATTCAAATTAATAATCCCAGCCGATTGACATGAAAGAAAGCGGGATACTACAGGCAAATTGCTTTATTAGATATTGCAAAAGAACGATCAACCGTAGTCTAAAAGCTGAGGATCACCCATAGTTAAATGAATTAAAGCAAAATAGAAAATCACATTTAAACATTATGGGCCAGATTCACGTAGAAGTGCGGCGGCGTAACGTATCGTAGATACGTTACACCGCCGCAGGTTTTCATCGCAAGTGCCTGATTCACAAAGCACTTGCAATGAAAACCTACGCCGGCGGCCTCCGGCGTAAGCCCGCGTAATTCAAAGGGGCGTGTGCCATTTAAATTAGGCGCGCTCCCGCGCCGGACCTACTGCGCATGCTCCCTTTTGAATTTCCCGCCGTGCTTTGCGCGAAGTGACGTCATTTTTTCGAACGGCGGCGTGCGTAGCGTACTTCCGTATTCCCGGACGTCTTACGCAAGAAGCAAAAATTTTTAAATTTCGACACGGGAACGACGGGCATACTTTATACAGCACATACGTGTGCTGTGTAAAGTTAGGGCACCTAAAACGACGACTAACTTTGCGACGGGAAGCTAGACTAGCAGCGACGTAGCGAACGCGAAAAACCGTTGTGGATCGCCGTAACTCCTAATTTGCATACCCGACGCTGGTTTATGACGCAAACTCCCCCCAGCGGCGGCCGCGGTATTGCATCCTAATATCCGACAGTGTAAAACAATTACACCTGTTGGATCTTAGGGCTAACTATGCGTAACTGATTCTATAAATCAGTCGCATAGTTAGGAAGACACTAAAACATAGATACGACGGCGTATCAGGAGATACGCCGTCGTATCTCTTTTGTGAATCTGGGCCTATGTCCAGTTATGGCAAACAGTTTATGACAAAATATCAAACATGTTTTGTATCTTTCAATAAAAACCATTGAAACAAACAAAAAAAAAAACATTATTATAGAAAAAAAATAAAAAATAAACATTATGTCCAAACTGGCAGTTCAAAAAGGGCTAACCAGTGACCTTTTTGACACGATAAACATTTCTTGAACGAAATCAGCATTTTAAACCTTGAAGGGGTCCTTTTATATAATTTCCTATCTAGAGCACAAGGGGCCATATTCTCATAGAAGTTACGATGGAGTATCTCAGGATACTCCATCGTATCTCCCTTTTTTGGCCCATGTATCTATGCGACTGATTCTTAGAATCATTTTCGCATAGATACACTTAAGATCCGCCATCTGTAAGTCACTTACACTGGCGGATCTTAAATGTAATGACACCGGCCGCCGCTAGATGGCATTTACGCGAAGGACTCCTTTGCGTATGCAAATGATCCTTCTACGCCGATTCCCGAATGAGTTCGCGTCGCGTAACCGTCGCTAACGTCGTTTGCGTAAGCGGAAATTTAGTCCTGCTATTATGAGGAGTAAATTTCCGCAAGTCCCACGTAGGCCATGTTATGGATGGCGTCGGGTCCGCGTCGTGTTTTTTCGTCGGGTACGTCGTTTCCGTAAGTCGTTCTTGAATACGACTTTACGTCAATGACGCACACGTCGGCGTCATTGACGTTTTCCGCCGAGAACTGGAGCATGCGCACTGGGCTTTTTGAAGCCCGGTGCATGCTCAGTTCATTAGAATCGGGGGCGCGCTTAATTTGAATACAAGCCGCCCCCTTGGAGATCCGCCAGGCTACGCCGGGGCATTTACACTCCGCCGTCCCAACTTATGGAGCAAGTGTTTGGGGAATACAACACTTGCTCCTGTAAGTTGGGACAGCGGAGTGTAAGTGCCTTAAGCGCAGCCCGCGGATTTTTAGAGAGAATATGGGCCAAGGTACGTTAGCACAATTATTATGATATTGCTATAACAAATAAAAATAATATTATGCATATTTATTGACACCTGAGTGGATACATTCTTTCTTAATATATATACAAAAACAATATATACATATACAAACCCAAACTATGCTGGAAACATCACATACAAACCATCAGAAAGCTGTTATTGGAGATTTCACATAAACCTATAAGGCAACAAAAGTCATCCTCCGGCTCCCTGTGTGTCTGAGGTACAGGAAGTGTCGGCTTCCACCAGCGCGACACCAGCCTGCAGCGACAGGAGTGACAGACTTCTGGATTCCTTATATCACTTTAGGCTCAACTTTATTCTGTCTTTTGACAAGATCCCAGGTGGTCGATTTGGATCTCATGGTGGAAGGTGCACGCTGTCCTATCCAATAAGATCACCTATGGACATTTCCTATATTGCTCTGCACTGTATCAACTTTCTTTATTACTTTGTGGATATATATATATATATATATATATATATATATATATATATACAGGTGGTTCTCAAAAAATTAGCATATTGTGATAAAGTTCATTATTTTCTGTAATGTACTGATAAACATTAGACGTTCATATATTTTAGATTCATTACACACAACTGAAGTAGTTCAAGCCTTTTTATTGTTTTAATATTGATGATTTTGGCATACAGCTCATGAAAACCCAAAATTCCTATCTCAAAAAATTAACATATTTCATCTGACCAATAAAAGAAAAGTGTTTTTAATAAAAAAAAAGTCAACCTTCAAATAATTATGTTCAGTTATGCACTCAATACTTGGTCGGGAATCCTTTTGCAGAAATGACTGCTTCAATGCAGCGTGGCATGGAGGCAATCAGCCTGTGGCACTGCTGAGGTGTTATGGAGGCCCAGGATGCTTCGTAGCGGCCTTAAGCTCATCCAGAGTGTTGGGTCTTGCATCTCTCAACTTTCTCTTCCCAATATCCCACAGATTCTCTATGGGGTTCAGGTCAGGAGAGTTGGCAGGCCAATTGAGCACAGTAATACCATGGTCAGTAAACCATTTACCAGTGGTTTTGGCACTGTGAGCAGGTGCCAGGTCGTGCTGAAAAATTAAATCCTTATCTCCATAAAGCTTTTCAGCAGATGGAAGCATGAAGTGCTCCAAAATCTCCTGATAGCTAGCTGCATTCACCCTGCCCTTGATAAAACACAGTGGACCAACACCAGCAGCTGACATGGCACCCCAGACCATCACTGACTGTGGGTACTTGACACTGGACTTCAGGCATTTTGGCATTTCCCTGGCACGTTGATTACCGAATGACATGCAAAATTAGCTTTCATCCAAAAAAAGTACTTTGGACCACTGAGCAACAGTCCAGTGTTGCTTCTCTGTAGCCCAGGTCAGGCGCTTCTTCCGCTGTTTCTGGTTCAAAAGTGGCTTGACCTGGGGAATGCGGCACCTGTAGCCCATTTCCTGCACACGCCTGTACACGGTGGCTCTGGATGTTTCTACTCCAGACTCAGTCCACTGCTTCCGCAGGTCCCCCAAGGTCTGGAATCGGTCCTTCTCCACAATCTTCCTCAGGGTCCGGTCACCTCTTCTCGTTGTGCAGCGTTTTCTGCCACACTTTTCCCTTCCTACAGACTTTCCACTGAGGTGCCTTGATACAGCACTCTGGGAACAGCCTATTCGTTCAGAAATTTCTTTCTGTGTCTTACCCTCTTGCTTGAGGGTGTCAATGATGGCCTTCTGGACAGCAGTCAGGTCGGCAGTCTTACCCATGATTGCGGTTTGGATTAATGAACCAGGCTGTTTTTTAAAAGCCTCAGGAATCTTTTGCAGGTGTTTAGAGTTAATTAGTTGATTCAGATGATTAGGTTGAGAGCTCGTTTAGAGAACCTTTTCATGATATGCTAATTTTTTGAGATAGGAATTTTGGGTTTTCATGAGCTGTATGCCAAAATCATCAATATTAAAACAATAAAAAGGCTTGAACTACTTCAGTTGTGTGTAATGAATCTAAAATATATGAAAGTCTAATGTTTATCAGTACATTACAGAAAATAATGAACTTTATCACAAATTGCTATTTTTTTGAGAACCATATATATATATATAATAATTATATATATATAATAATAATAATATATATAATAAAAAAAATGCAGACAATACAAAGGGTACTGTCCCTTTATATTGGTAATCACTGGTAAAATTCCCTCCTTCAACTTTAGTAGTCAGGGAAAAAGTCCCCCCTAAGGCCTCGTACACACGATAGGTTAGGACCGTTTTCATCGGTCAAAACCGATCATAGGTTATTTAACCATCGGTTAAAAAAAAGCCAACTTGCTTTAAATTTAACCTATGGATTCCTAACCGATAGGTCAAAACCGATCGTTAGTAGGCACAACCATCGGTTAAAAATCCACGCATGCTCAGAATCAAGTCGACGCATGCTTGGAAGCCTTGAACTTCATTTTTTTCAGCACGTTGTTGTGTTTTATGTCACCGGGTTCTGACACGATGGTGTGTAGGCACGACGGACCATCAGTCAGCTTCATCAGTTAACCTTCACACCATTCTCATCGGATGGACTGATCGTGTGTACGAGGCTTTAATTGATGATTAGTGCACAGGTGCCCCTTCATTAATGTGGTCAGTAGAGAAATACCCCCTTACAGTGCTGGTAATATCTACCAGATATTTAACAGGGACAACCATCCTGCATCAAACCTGAAATTGCCCTCAGATCTGTGATCTCTGGCTCCAAAAAATCTGCCAAAAAATATATCCTTCGCCATTTTTAACCACAGCCGGGGCTGTGGTTAAAAATCCCTGCCATAACAGAATGAGTTTTGGAAATAGACTTTATCATGGACCTAGAACATCTTTTGGTAGCAGAATCTGACAGACTAAACACACAACTGCCTTGGCCTCTTGGAATATATTCAGCTACTCTGTGGAAATCCAAAATATCACATTTTATTAAATAAAATTCACAATCGTCATAATGGGGATAGGTGGGATATTTCCCTAACCGCTCATCCCATCTTTTCTTCTATGATCCCTATCCCTACCTATTTTCTTGTCTCTTTAAAAAGTTTTCCATACCCCCCCCTTTTTTTATTTTTCTGCTGAGCATGCTATTGTGTCACTGGGTAATCTCATATTAAGATAAGTAGATACACTACCAATGATGCTAGGGTAGGCAAAAGATAGGAGAATCCATAGCTTTCTAATACTAAATAAATGCAGTAATGTTACTTAGATACGATTTGTATACATGTACCTCTGTACATTAAAGTGGAGTTTCCATCCCAAATTTTTTTTTCATTATTGTGCTCATTAGACCTAAAAAAGAAAAAAAGAAAAAATTTTTTTTTTTACTCATCTGGAAATGCCTGTTGCTATGCGGTCCCACGAAATCTGCCTTTGGAATCACCTAGGATTCTGACATCATCTCCCTCTAATGCTCCTGGGAAATGTGTGTCATCATTTCCCAGGATGCAGTGCGCTACCCAATTATCACTCCCCATCCATGACTTCCAGGAAGTAAGTGCTTGTGGGCTTCACAATGCCCACAAGCAAAATGACAACGGTGTGGACATAGTTTTATAAACTATCTTTTTTGAATAACTATGCGGAGCGGCGGTGGATTGTAAAATAGTAAGTGACCGGATTTATATTATAAAAACACATGATGAAAGGACATACATTTAAAAAATGCTAATTGTGGTTGGAACACCGCTTGCTTACTGGGCACATATACCCCCCTCCTGCCCAGGTGAAATTTTAGCTTCCGGCACTGCGTCGCTTTAACTGACAATTTAAAGCGAGCGACGTGGCTCCCAAACAAAATTGACGTCCCTTTTTCCCCACAAATAGAGCTTTCTTTTGGTGGTATTTGATCACCTCTGCGGTTTTTATTTTTTTGCGCTATAAACAAAAAAAGAGCGAAAATTTTAAAAATACATTTAATATTTCTTTTACTTGTTGCTATAATAAATAGCCCAATTTTTAAAAAAATAAATAAAAATGTTCTCAGTCTAGGCCAATACATATTCTTCTACATATTTTTTGAAAAACAAAAATCGTAATAAGTGACAGGTTTGCGCAAAAGTTATAGCGCCTACAAAATAGGAGACAGAATTATTATTATTTTTTTTATTATTATTTTTTTACTAGTAATGGCGGCGATCTGCGAAGTTTATTGGGACTGCGACATTATGATGGACACATCGGACACTTTTGACACATTTTTGGCACCATTCACAGGAAGGGGTTAAATGTGTACGCTGCATAGTGTTTCTAACTGTGGGGGAAGGGGACTGACTGGGGGAGGTGACCAATCTGTTTCCCTATGTACAAGGGACACAGCATCGGTCTCCTCTCTCCCTGAAAGGACGTGGATCTGTGTGTTTACACACACAGATCCACGTCCTTGTTTGTGCCGCCAGGCATGCGCATTGGCACCTCAGTGATGCGACGGGCACGCTCGCGCGCCCCCCAGTGGCTGGAGGCCGCATATAGACGGCCTCCCGGCAATTGGGATCCACGCTGCGGCCGTACAAAGTCGTACGGCCGGCAGCAAGTGGTTAAATACAGTATACGTTCGCATCTATATGCCTTTTGAGCAATACTCTATAGCACAGGTGTCAAACAAAAGGCCTTTGGGCCGAATCTGGCCCTCCAGGCAATTTCATGTGGTCCTCGCACCTCTCCGGCAGCTGCAGGAGAGCTCCAGCCCTCCTCTGGTCCTCCTCAAGTAGCAGCATAAGGAAAGGGGGTGCACTGTGATGTAAGGGAGAGTGGGGGACTCAACTTCTGATGGTGGGGTGGCTCTTAATATCTAATGTAAGGGGAGGGGATGCACTGGACATCTAATCTTACGGATACAACTGGCCCTTTTGGGGGAAATCATAATGCTGATGCGGCCCACGATGAAATTGAGTTTGACACCCCTGCTCTATAGTATATGCCACTATGTGAATTTGAAAACTATTGTAATTGTTCTTTGGTATTGTCTCTGAAACATTCGAATACACTAGGATTGAACTAAAAACTACAGTGAAGGCTGTGGGGACTTTTATACCATGCTGTCAAGTTACTTTGTGACTAGGAATTTTTAAGTGCCATACAGCTGGCAGTACGACTAGTCTGTGGACAGCTCTGAAACCTTAGGGCCAAATCCACAAAGATCCGGCGTAACTTTTTTTCCATTTAAGTTACACTGCCTTAAAATTTCTACCTAAGTGCCCGATCCACAAAGCACTTACCTAGAAATTTTAAGCTGTGTAACTTAAATTCCGCCGGCGCAAGGCGTTCCTATTCAAATGGGGGCGATTCCCATTTAAATTAGGCGCGCTCCCGCGCCGGCCATACTGCGCATGCTCGTGATGTCATTTTCCCGACGTGCATAGCGCAAAATTACGTTACGCCGAGCTTTGTGGATTGCGACGGGTCAATAAAGTTGCGTCGGGAAAAAAAAAAAGATACGGCAGGAAAAAAAAAATTCAAAATTTTAAAAAAGATTGCGTCGCTGGACAGAAAGGTCTGCTTTTACATGGTGTACTAACTTTACACCTTGTAAAAGCAGCCCTAATTTTGCGTATGCAAACTAAAACTTACGGAGAAAAAACGAAGCTGAAAAGCTTTGTGGATCTCCGTAAGTGCTAATTTGCATACCCGAGGCGGCATTTCGACACGAAATGCCCCCAGTGGCGGATGCGGTACTGCATCCTAAGATCCGGCAGTGTAAGTCCCTTACACATGCCGGATCTTCTGCCTAACTATGGAAAACTGATTCTGTGGATCAGTTCCATAGTTAGGAACAGGGATACGACGGCGTAACAGCAGTTACGCCGTCGTATACCTTTTGTGGATTTGGCCCTTAGTGTCTGAGACTTTAGTGTAGGACCTGAATTTTAAGAACACATTAAAGACAATCCAGAAGCCATAAGAACAAACTTCTTTATCCCCTTCAGTACAGATTTCTCCCTTAACACTCCACGAAAACTGCTCTCCTGAAATTCACAAATGACCTGCTAACGGCTAAAACCAACGGTCACTATTCTGCACTACTTCTCCTGGACCTCTCTGCTGCCTTTAACACAGTGGACCACCCCCTCTTCCTCAAAAAACTCCACTCCTTTAGTCTCCATAACTGTACTCTTCGCTGGTTCTCATCCTATCTATCCCACCACTCCTTCAGTGTCACTTACAACTCTACTTCCTCACTTCCTCCTCTCCTTTTTTTTCTCTGTTGGGGTCCTCCTTTTCTCAATCTACACCACCTCCCTGGGTCAGTTGATTGCCTCCCATGGCTTTCAATATCATCTCTAAGCTGATGACACCCAAATCTATGTCTCCTCACGCATCACCAACTTACTACCAGACATATTACACTGGATGTCAAATCACTTCCTCAAACTCAACCTATCCAAAACTGAGCTCATGGTATTTCCTCCCCCGGGTGCCACTTCCCCTGATTTCTCTGTCAATATCAATGGCTCAACTATCAATTTGTGCGAGCATGTGCAGAGCTGCCACTTCAGCTGAAAAATCCCTAGCTGAATTGGGGACATGAACAGAAGGTGGGAGGTAGAGAAAACAGGATCAACTAGGTTTTTTGTAGAATACAGTGTGAGTATGAACAGCATGTAATACACCATTTATTAATAGTTGTTTATGGTGTGGGTTTAGTGAAATTTTAAAAGGTTATATACTATATCTTGAACATATATTAAGAAGTTTATATTGCTATACCTGGATAGAGATATTTCTATTTTTGGATGTCTTTGTGTTGGATATATTTTTTTTTAAAGTCATGTCAGAATTCGAAATCATGATGTTTCATTATCACGCTAAAAACAGTCTAAATTACACAGTTTTTACATGACTGAAACATTCTTATATAAGTTAAGCATTCACAATTTTTATACTGTACATAGAAGCAGATGGTATCTTTGAAAAACCAAATATATCTACTCCAAGAACAATGTCTGTTTGTTTCCAGCAGACAAACATACGACAGCTTACGGGTTGATTTAAGAACAGTCTCATTTTAGAAAGACGTTCCATTATTCTGGAATGATTCCCAAGAACTTAGACTCATGCCTCATACACACAATCAGTTTTCCTGACAAGTGCGATGTGAGGTTTTTGTCAGGAATTCTGACCGTGTGTATGCTCCATCAGGCCTCGTACACACGTCCGAGAAACTCGACGGGCAAAACACATAGTTTTGCTCGTCGAGTTCCTTGTGAAGCCGCCGAGGATCTCGGCGAGCCAACTTTTCCCATTGACTAACGAGGAAATAGAGAACATGTTCTCTTTTTGGCCCGACGAGATCCTCGTCGGTTTCCTCGGCGAAAAGTGTACACACCACCGGTTTTCTCGGCAGAATACGTCTCCCATCGAGTTTCTGGCTGAATTCTGCCGAGAAACTCGGTCGTGTGTACGGGGCCTCACACTTTTTCTGTCAGTTTTCCTGCAAAGAAAACATTGAGAGCAGGATCTCAATTTTCGTGAAAGGAAAAATTCCCATTGTGAATCACGGTGGTCTGTATGCAATTACGACATGAAAAAAATGTGCATGCTCAGAATCAAGCAGAAGAACCGAATTGCCTATTGAACTTCATTGATCTCGGCTAGTCGTACGTGTTGTATGTCAACGCATTCTTGACATTCGGAATTTTAGACAAGATTAGTGTGACCGTGTGTATGCAAGACAAATTTCAACCGTTTCCTGCTGAAAAAAAAAACGTGGTTTTCCTGACGGAAAAACTGATCGTGTGTATGAGGCATTATGGATTAAATACATCATTGACATAGATATTATGATAAATACTGTAGACAGATGATATGCTGTTCTCAGGTAATTTTAAAACTTGGTTAATGAGCTCAGCAAAGCAAAGGTTTGATGATTCCACAGAGCAGCTGAAGCCTCGTACACACGGCCGAGGAACTCGACGTGCCAAACACATCGAGTTCCTCGGCCAGTTCAGCACTGAAGCCGCCGAGGAGCTCGGCGGGACGAGAGCTCCCATAGAACAACGAGGAAATAGAGAACATGTTCTCTATTTCCTCGCCGAGCTCCTCGTCGGCTTCCTCGGCCGAAAGTGTACACACGACCAGTTTCCTCGGCAGAATTCAGCCAGAAACTCGGTCGGAAGCTGAATTCTGCCGAGGAAACTGGTCGTGTGTACGAGGCCTAAGAATAGATAGATAACCAATTTAAAAATGAGCCTAAAGCACCACCAATTGACTGCAAATGACAATACAAAATATAAATTTGTGATATTTCTGCCTGAAAAAAACTAGTCAAACATATTTGAAATGTATTTCTTAACATATTAAACTCCCGAAAGCTCGTCCATGAAAAATTCTATGTTAGTGCAAATAAAAAAAGTATCACGGACAGTACTCAATTTTCTCTTTAACATAATAAAGAAATAAAATATATATTTTTTTTGTCAAACCAAAAGCAGAATATACTAGGTAAGGGGACATGAAAATTAGTTTGAAGCAATAACTCTTGGCCCTGTTTTTCTGAATAGCATTGCAAACAAAATTACTTGGACTAGCTTTCAACAAGAAGAAGCTGATTGGGTGCTAAGGCTAAAACAATTTTCTCTCTGAAATATCTAAAGTTATTCCCCTTGGACATCATTCAGCTCAGAAGAGGACCAGCACTGGATCACAGATGTGTCTGTAAGCACAGCACTGGAGAAAAGGTAAGTAGTACAGTAAACACAACTTTTTTCTTTTTTTTTTTACATTTTTACCATGTTGCAGAATAAAAAATAAAAATAAAACAATCATCAAAATCAAAAATGATATGTATATGGTGGGGTGTGGGACTAGAATTTGAGTGGAACTATGACCTCCCTTTAAAACTTCTATAATCAATATACACTGTTAAAAAAATTAAAGGAACATTTTTGAATCAGAACTCCTGGAATATTGATTTGGTCATTTAAGTAGCAGATGGAGAGGGGTGTATACAGAGGAGGTTGTTAATCAGTTTCAGCTGCTTTGCTGTTAATTGAAATTAACAACAGGTGCAGGAATGTTTTTTCAGGTGGAGGTGTCTGATTTTTTTTTCCCTACTCATCTTTTCTGACTGTTTTTCACTAGTTTTGCATTTGGCTAGGGTCAGTGTCACTACTGGTAGCACGAGGCGATACTTGAACCCTATAAAGGTTGCACAGGCAGTCCAAATCCTCCAGGATGGCACATCAATACGTGTCATTGCCAGAAGGTTTGCCGTGTCTCCCAGCACAGTCTCAAGAGCATGGAGGAGATTCCAGGAGACAGGCAGTTATTCTAGGAGAGCTGAGCAGAGCCGTAGAAGGTCCTTAACCCATCAGCAGGACCGGTATCTGCTTCTTTGTGCAAGGAGGAACAGGATGAGCACTGCCAGAGCCTTACAAAATGACCTCCAGCAGGCCACTGGTGTGAATGTCTCTGACCAAACAATCAGAAACAGACTTCATGGAGGTGGCCTGAGGGTCTAATGTGCTCTGTGCTCACTGATGGACACTGTGGAGCTCGATTGGCATTTTCCATTGAACACCAGAATTGGCAGGTCCGCCACTGGTGCCCCATGCTTTTCAGGTACATTTTTTAATGGCTAAATAGCTTGCTATTTTACTTACCTGTTCCTTCGATTTCCCCTGAAAATGTCATTAATCCTTCTTTAAAAAAGTAATTTCCTGTTTCTCTTCCTTGAGCTTTCCACCAGCATCCGAGCCGTTATGCCTGGTGGAAAGTGATTGTGCTCGCCCCTCCCTTGGAATACAGCCCTGCGTGAACATGCTGTGTAAGTTTCACAGGCACGGAGGCGGGGGATAAGTGGGTGTGTCTACGACACTGTAGCTCCGCCTCCCGTGCATTGGTTTTCTTTTGCACTAAGTGTTACTGCCGCGCCTTAACTCCACCCCCTTGCTGCCTTCAGAGTCAAAGTAGAAAAACAATATAAATTTGTTCACATTACCATTTGAATTTTAAGTTGGTGCTGCGTAGGCTGGGGAGGCAGGAATGGGCGTTTACTAGGGTGCGGCGTGTGGACGAGAATGTTGCTCTTTCTCGTTAGGCGAGATTAAGAAAAAACGTCAATGCACATGCGCGATGCCGCTAAGCATAATGGGAAATGTAGTTCTGTGGTTGCCGTGACGTCGATGTAATGCACGCGCGCCGCAAACCCGGAAATACAGCATAGAAATGATAGAGGAAAGCAGGAAGACGATAAACACCTACTATTTTCACAGGTAATTAAAACATTTTAATGGAAGCGATAACATTTTTCGATATCTGTGTATAACAGAGATCAATTATAGGTTAAAACATTTTTACCTTTACAACCCCTTTAAATAAATTGGGATGCCGCTGCTGCATGTAATCCAAGTTAATTGTAAAAGTAAAAAATCTATTCCACAGCCAAATATGTGCTGCCAGACAGTGTATGCTTTCGCTAAGACTATACATGAAAATTGTACCGTTCCACAACACCAGTTTACAGCACTAAGGTATCCCCATGTATATACCATGATTTGTAGAGGTTATAACTTTAGCGCAAATCAATCAATATACGCTTATTGTTTTTTTTTTTTACTAAAAAAATGTAGTAGAATACATATTGACCTAAATTTATGAAGAGATTTGATTTTTACATTTTTTTTATTGGATATGTTTTATAGCAGAACGTAAACAATATTGGGGCAGATCCACGTAGATCGGCGCTTCTCTCCGCCGGGCGTAGCGTATCTAAGATACACTACACCGCCGTAACTTATTTTTTTGAATCCCCGAAGAATTTGCGCCGTAAGTTACGGCGGCATAGTGTATCTTTGGTGGCGTAAGGGCGCGGAATTAAAATGGCTGTGATGGGGCGTGTTTTATGTAAATAAGTTTTTTGAATGGCGCATGCGCCGTCCGTGGGGGTATCCCAGTGCGCATGCTCGAAATTAAACCGGAACAAGCCAATGCTTCCGACGGTGACGTCATTTTACGCAAATCCCTATTCGCGAACGACTTACGCAAACAACGTAAAAAATTCAAAATCCGACGCGGGAACGACGGCCATACTTAACATTAAGTACGCCTCATAATAGCAGGGGTAACTATATGCCGGAAAAAGCCGAACACAAACGACGTAAAAAAATGCGCCGGCCGGACGTACGTTCGTGGATCGCCGTAACTAGCTAATTTGCATACTCGACGCGGAATTAGACGGAAACGCCACCTAGCGGCCGGCGGAAAAAATGCACCTAAGATCCGACGGCGTACTAAGACGTACACCTGTCGGATCGATCCCAGATGCCGTCGTATCTTGTTTTGTGGATACAAAACAAAGATACGACGCGGGAACTTTAAAATTACGTATGAATAGATACGCCGGCGTTATTCTTTTGTGGATCTGCCCCACTGAGTTTTTTTTCAAAATCATGTTTTTTTTTCAAAAACAAAAATGTTTTTCAAATTGATCTGACTTTTTTTGTTTATAAAAAAAACTCAGTGGTGAGGTGAAATATCACCGAAAGAAAGCTCTATTTGTGGGGAAAAGGGACATACATTTTATTTGGGTACAGCGCTACATGACCGCGCAATTTTCAGTTAAACTAACGTAGTGCCACAAATCAAAAAATTGCCTAGTCATGAGGGGGGTAAATGTTCTGGAGCTGAAGTGGTTTAAGGATTTTTGCATATTCATTGTTGCCTTTAAAACTGCATGAAATGAATCTCTCCCCACTATATTGTATTTTTTATTTTAAATTGGGCTTTGTAAATGTCCCTCATAACAGTGCCCAGCTTCCTATGTCTTTTAGGCCCCGTACACACGACCAAACATGTATGCTGAAACTGGTCCGCGGGCCAGTTTCAGCATACATGTTTGGTCGTGTGTAGGCACGAGCGGGCCGAATTCCAGCAAACATTTGCCCGCCGGGCCTTTTCCCAGCGGGCAAATATTCCTGGACGTGTTTTAAAACCGTCAGCTGGAATCCTGCCCGCTCGGACATGTACGGTCGTCAGTACAGACCTACCGTACATGTCCGAGAGCCCGCCGTCCCTCGCATGCGTCGAATGACTTCGACGCATGCGTGGAAGCCTTTAAATGGCAGGCCCGCCCACGTCTCCGCGTCATCGCCGCGTCATCGTCGCGGCGACGACGCGGACACGCCCCGTGTATTGTTTACGCGCGGACTTCTGTACGATGGTTAGTACAACCATCGTACAGAAGCCCTCTGGCAGGCATGTACGGTGAAAACGGTCCGACGGACCGCTTTCACCGTACATGTTTGCTCGTGTGTACCGGGCCTCAGAAGTAGTTTTCCTATTAGGCCTCAAACTGGCCAGATATTAATAACAAGGGGCCAGATTCACAGCTGAGATACGATGGAGTATCTCAGATACTCCGTCGTATCTCTAAGGCCCCATACACACGACCAAACATGTCTGCTTAAAATTGGTCCGCAGGCCAGTTGCAGCAGACATGTTCGGTCGTGTGTAGGCCCGAGCGTGCAGGATTCCAGCAAACATTTGCCCACCGGGCAAATATTCCTGGACTTGTTTTAAAACAGTCCGCTGGAATCCTGCCCGCTCGGACATGTTCGGTCGTCTGTACAGACCTACCGTACATGTCCGAGCGCCCGCCATCCCTCGCATGCGTCGAATGACTTTGACGCATGCGTGGAAGCATTTAACTGGCAGGCCCGCCCACGTCACGGCGACACCGCGGCCCCCCCCCCACGTATTGTTTACGCGCGGATTTCTGTACGATGGTTAGTACAGCCATCGTACAGAAAGCCCCGGGCAGACATGTACGGTGAAAATGGTCCGGCTGACCGGTTTCATCGTACATGTTTGCCCGTGTGTACACGGCCTCAGAGTATCTATGCGACTGATTCATAGAACCAGTTACGCATAGATATCCCTAAGATCCAACAGGTGTAATTGTTTTACACTGTCGGATCTTAGGATGCAGTACCGCGGCCGCCGCTGGGGGGAGTTTGCGTCGTAAACCAGCGTCGGGTATGCAAATTAGGAGTTACGGCGATCCACGACGGATTTTCACGTTTGCTACGTCGCCGCTAGTCTAGTTTCCCGTCGCAAAGTTAGTCGTCGTTTTTGGTGCCTTAACTTTACACAGCACACGTATGTGCTGTATAAAGTATGGCCGTCGTTCCCGCGTCAAATTAAAAAATTTCACGTCGTTTGCGTAAGACGTCCGGGAATACGGAAGTACGCTACGCACGTCGCCGATCGAAAAAATGACGTCAGTTCGCGCAAAGCAAGGCGGGAATTTCGAAACGGAGCATGCGCAGTAGGTCCGGCGTGGGAGCGCGCCTCATTTAAATGGCACACGCCCCTTTAAATTACGCGGGCTTATGCCGGAGGCCGCCGGTGTAATTTTTCACGCAAGTGCTTGGTGAATCAGGCATTTGCGATGAAAAATTGCTGCGGTGTAACGTATCTACGATACGTTACGCCGCCGCGATTCTACCTGAATCTGGCCCTTGTTTTCCCCTATTTTGGACTTCAATGGGGATGCGGAATTTCAAACAAGATTTGTAGAACCCCTGGCGAATGAAACCTGGTTAGATTCCCCATAACTAATTGCTATAAATGATCTTATTTTTTTTTAAGTCTATGGTCCATCATTATCTATAAGTAAGCTAGCTGGAAGGTACAGATCCAAGCCACAAGATATCAGCATGTGCTTACCTCGGAGTTTGCTTTCTTGAGGGGCCTTTGCCAGCCATGACACAGCACTGCAGTATGCCTGAAATGTTATCATCTCATCTCCGTCTGTTGGAATTTGCTGCAGCAGCTGAAATAAGGGCACTTGTGTCAGACATTCTGTATTTCCATCTAGTTTCTCTAATCACAGCTTTTTATTTAGCCAATTTCATAAATAAGACATTTCTATTCATGTCCTGCTGCACACAGTCGTCTCAGGGTAATATATGTTGTCTTGAATGCATCTTGGTAAATAAAAAAAATCATCATAAATGTAATTGACGTCTTTAGTTTGCTTGCAACACAGTACATGTTTGAAAGCATAAGAAGCTTTTAAAAGGAAGAAAAACTCCTATTTTATTACACACTATGGATGCAGCCAATGCCTTTTTACTGAGCTTATACTACATTCTATAAATGCTTAGGTTGTTCAACTGTTTGCTAATGTGCCTCTTTCAGAACAGGCAAGGTTGGGGCTCTGAGAGCATGGGAGAGAGGGGAGTTCAGAGCAGAAAAGATGGGTGATGGTGAGGGGCCGGGCACTGGATGTCAAGGGGACCATGCTTTCTCCAGGCGTGGGGTCACAGCAGGGGTGTGAGGTATTGAGTGAAAGTGGTTATAAGAGTGCAGTAAATGGGTGGCAGAGGGGGTGCAAGAATGGTTGTGTAAGGGAGGGTACAGGTGTGATAAGAGCAGAGAGGTGCGGGCTTGGTGGGTGAAGGGGGTTCTGCTAGTGCAGTGCTGACAATGCAGAGGTAGAGTGTAGGATTGGGGTAAGTTGGAGAGTGAAGGACCTGCAGGTTTGTTGGTGTTGGGGGTACAGTATGCGATGATGCGCAGGGGGACAGAGTACAGCCATGATGGTAGGGGATAAGGGGGCTGCAGGCGTTGGATGTGAGTATGGGGGCTGTTATGGTGCACTGGTGAGAGCTGGCGAGGCTAAATGCAGGAATGGAAGCACTGGGGGGAAATGCACAGGTGAAGTGTTGAGAGTACAAATTAAGTGGTAGAGGGAGGAGGGCAGACAAAGTGGATGGTGAGGGAAGGTGGAGTGCAGGTGTGGTGGATGGTGAGAATGGTAGCACTGCAGGTACAATGGGTGCTGAGAGAAATGGAGCTTTAGGCACGATGGGTGCTAAAAGAATGAGGGCTGCCTGCACAATGGGTGCTGAGAGAAGAAGGGCTGCAGACGCAATGGGTGGTGAAAAAAGGAGGATGGTAGGTGCAACAGGGGAAGGGAGCTGCAGGTGCAGTTGGTGTTGAGAGAAGGGGGGGGGGTTGCAGGTGTGGTATATGCTGAGTGAAAGAAGAGGTTGCAAGCATGGGAGGTTCTGATTGACGGGGAAAGGGGTGCAGGTGCATTCAGTGATTAGAGAAGGGGAGTGCAGGCGCATAGGTGGTGAGAGAAAGGGAGGTGCAGGCATAGGCATAGGCATGCACACAGGGTGTGCCCAGGCACACCCTAATAACCCATTACAGCACAGATTCCCCCTACTTCCCTGGCTCCCTCCTTCCCCCCTGCAGTGCTACCAGCTTCCCTCCTCTCCCACCTGCAAGGATGTTTTAAGGGGCCGGTAAATATGTAATTGACCATCCCCTTCCCTTTCTGAATAAACATCGTGAGTGATCAGTAGTGTGTGTTTGAACTTTGGGGTGCACACCCTAATGCAATAGACTGCGCACACCTATGGGTGCAGGTGTTAAAGTAAGGGAAGTTTCAGGTACACTGGGTGGTGAGAGAGGTGGAGTTCATATGCGCTAGGTGGTGAGAGGAGATGCAGGGGCAGTATTTGGTAAAAGAAGGGGGTGCCGGTGCAGTAGCTGGTGGGAGAAGAAATGATGCAAAGAAAAGAAAAGTGGTAAGAAAAGGTTTTTGCAGGTGTGATGGGTACCAAAATAAGAGGAGTGCAGGTGCATTGGGTGCTGAGAGAGAGCGAGAGAGGAAGAGATTGTTTCACCTTATCCAGTAACACAACATATATTGCATCCATTGAGAAAAATGCTAACCGTTCCCTAAATGACAGCCATGCCAAGTGAGAGACCCATCACTGTGATCACTATAGTGGCGGCGACTACTTCAGTTATTCTCTGGTACCACTATGGACCAATATAACTATATGCAATACAAACCATACCTGGAATTCAGCTTGAAAATTTTCTGTGCGTCTCCAACTTATTGAGCCCTGACAGGTTGCTCAGTGTTGTCAGGGTTTGGAGGGCAATGAGAAGATGGGTTTAAGGCCCCGTACACACGACAGAGTTTCTCGGCAGAATTCACAGAGAAACTCGGTCAAAACCCGGATTCTGCCGAGAAACTCTGTCGTCTGTACAGTTTTGGCTCGATGGAGCCGCCGAGGAGCTCGACGAGAAAATAGAGAACATGTTCTCTATTTTCTCGTTGTTCTATGAGAGAAGGCGGCCCGCCGAGCTCCTCGGCGGCTTCATCCCAGAACTCGACGAGGAACTCGACGTGCTTGGCACGTCGAGTTCCTCGGCCGTGTGTACGGGGCCTCACAGTCTATCATCCTCTCTGGTAACAATGGCTGCAGGAAAGTATGGCTCTACAATCAGCATGCAGCTTAGGATAGTGGGGAACCAAGGACAGACAGAGGTAAAGCTGGGGGTTCTGATCTCACATCCCCAAGCTGAATGTTGAGGCAAGCTGCTGTGTTGGGAAGTGCCCGTGTTAGGGTGGGAGGTGGTGTAATTTAGGGGTTACAGTTCTGGGACGCTGCTTAAATTAAGAAAAATATTATTGGTGTCCCATTAAAGAGGACAGGGCTGATCCTAGTGTCACAGGCGCGTTGGTGCAGAAATATTTCTGGCGCCCCCACATGGGCGTGGTAATTTTGCTAACTCCTCCCTTTTACACATGTTTCTATGGCAATGACTCAACTACAGAGATGCTCCCCCACAGTCTTCATTAACCTGGGATCTTTACATGATCTCTTAACAATAAACAAAATACAGGAAGAGAAGCAAAGTACTTTATTGGGACCTGGAGGGGGGCCTCTCTGATGGACACAGAGAGGGCTTCTGTTAGAGAGTCTGTTAGAAAGAGCCCCCAGACATACTACAGACATGATACAAGAGATGGTCAGAGACCGCAGACATGATACAAAAGATGGTCAGAGACAGCAGACATAGGAAAGGAGATGGTCAGACACTGCGGACATAATACAGGAGACGGTCAGAGACTGCAGACGTAGTACAGGAGATGGTCAGAGACTGCAGATATTATATAGGAGATGGCCAGAGACCGCAGACATAGTACAGGAGACGATCAGACACTGCAGACATAGTACAGGAGATGGTCCATTAGACACCTTTCACACTGGCATTTTCGGGCGCTTTAGCGTTAAAAATAGCGCCTGAAAAAAGCCTCATCTGCAATCCCAGTGTGAGAGCCCGAGTGCTTTCACACTGTGGCGGTACGCTGGCAGGACGTAAAAAAAAAAGTAGATTCTTTGAGGCGCTTTAGAAGCGGTGTGTATACACCGCTCCTAATGCACCCCTGCCCATTGAAATTAATGGGCAGTGCCTGCAAAGCACTTCGGCACTGGCGCCCTTGAACCCTTTATTTGGCCGATAGTGGGGGGTTAAATGTGCCTCTAAAATTACGGTAAAGCCCGCTAAAACTAGCGGCGCTTTACCGCCGACGCCCCCGCACTGTCAGCGTGAAAGGGTTCTTGGTACATCTCATTATACATCACATCTGTAGATGGACTACTGAGGCGCAGGAATGGGCAGGGGCTGTGTATCCTATGCAATCCATCATACCATAAAACATCTAGAGCAGGGGTATCCCAGAGGACACGTAAAGGGATGCTGGGGATGCAATCCCCCAGCACACTGAATACTGTGACTCACCTCAGTTCTCTCTCTGTGCAGCCTGAGATAGAAGTTCATGGAGACAGTGTGGGAGCCAAGACTCCCAGTGTGAGGAACTCATTCCTGCACATCAGCACTCAGCAGCCACTGAAAACTAGAACCCTCATGTCCCTCAGGAAGAGGAGGGGCCCCTCCTCCGAGCACTGCCAGGCTGGACGGGCTGCCCAATGCTCACACACCAGTTCTGGACAGACAGACACCTATGCTCAGAACACTAGTTCTGGACAGACACAAACAAGGAGAGAAGGAGGGAGGGGAGAACACCCCACCTCTGCAGGCGCCTGGTTGCAAAGCACCCTGTGCACCCTGCCTAGGATCGGTCCTGAAAGAGGATATTGGGCAATGATTTTACCTTACCATGGTAACTGTTTTAATATTACGCTTATATAAAGCAGTTTTTTCCATTGAGGTGAAGCACGAAAGTTTTTTTTTGATTTATACATTTTTGGATTGTTGGATAGTATTGTACACATTCAGCCTGTAGAGGTCCTAATGCAGGTTGTGTTACTTTTTACAAAAACCCTATGCAATTCCTCATCCCATAAATAGTCCTCATTTTAAAATGCTGCTCCTGCTATTCCCCTTCTCTAGTCGCAGCAGTTGAGCTATTTATAGAATGGGGAATTGCACAGGGGGACTTTTATAAAAGGTTACTAAATGTTAACTTACAATTAAGGCCCCTTTCAGACGGACGGATAGAATGGTGCTTTTAGCTGCGGATTTTCTATTTTTCTACCGCAGCTAAAAGCACACAATGTTTTCCTATGGCCCCATTCACACACAGCGTTTACGCACGATTAGGTTACATGCGGTTTGGTGAGAATAGAAAAAATAGAATTGAATGCGTCCAGGTGCGATGTAGCGCAGCAATATGCACTTAACCGCAGGTAATCGCAGTCTTTTTTGTCAACTGCGGATAGCAGCATTTTAGAATTCAAGGGACCCAAACAAAAACAAAAAAAATAAAAATGGTTGCTATGGAAATGAATACCGCAGCTAAACGCAGCCGCAGTTAAACGCACGTAAACGCATGTAATCGCAATGTGCAAATGCAGCTAATCGCAGTGCCTGGAGCCTTGAATTTCACAAAACATTTGTAGTGCTTTTAACTGCGGCAAAACAGCCGTCCGTCTGAAAGGGGCCTTACAGTATCACACAGTGTTCGATACTGTGTGTTTTGTGTAAAGACAGCCCATTCATTTGAACAGGCTGCCTAATGTACCAGAATGTACAAAAAGGTGCATACAGAAATGAAATCGGTTCTCCACCCTAAAGTGAAGTCCCGCTGATCGGAACCCTCCCCCCCTCCGGTGTCACATTTGACACCTTTCAGGGGGGAGGGGGGTGCAGATACCTGTCTAAAGACAGGTATTTGCACCGACTTCCGGCCCGGCATTCACGGGCAAAAGACGGGCATTCCGTCATATCCCTTCGCCCCCCCCCGTTGTGTGCTGGGAACACTCGGCTCCCAGCACACAGCGGGAGCCAATCGGCGGCCGCGGCGCGACTCGCGCATGCGCCGTAGGGAACCGGGCAGTGAAGCCGCAGCGCTTCACTTCCTGGTTCCCTCAGCGTGGATGGCGGGGGGAGCAGCAGGGTGACGAGCGATCGCTTGTGCTCTGCTGCGGACGGCGCTGGACTCCAGGACAGGTAAGTGTCCTTATATTAAAAGTCAGCAGCTGCAGTATTTGTAGCTGCTGGCTTTTAATATTTTTTTGGGGTGGAACATCCGCTTTAAGTTCATATTACATGGTCAATACTTAATGTTGTGGTGCTTGAAATGCAGGGGCATTAGAAGGGTGTATTGAGGTGCTATGAGTGAGATTATTTTACCTGCCAAAGGATTAGTATTTTTGTCCATCAGTTCTTGAGATTTTTACAGTTCCCCTAAACAGCACAAACAGGTAGATGACACCACTGACAGGAACTACTTAAAGCGGGAGTTCACCCGAAATTTTTTTTTTAAGAATAGATTGATGCTCATTTTGTCAAGGGGAATCGGGTAGTTTTTTTAAAATCCGAGCAGTACTTACCGTTTTAGAGAGCGATCTTCTCAGCCGCTTCCGGGTATGGTCTTCGGGACTAGGCGTTCCTATTTGATTGACAGGCTTCCGACAGGCTTCCGACGGTCGCATACATCGCGTCACGAGTAGCTGAAAGAAGTCGAATGTCGGTGCGGCTCTATACGGCGCCTGCGCACCGACGTTCGGCTACTTTCGGAAAATCGTGACGCGATGTATGTGACCGTCAGAAGCCTGTCGGAAGCCTGTCAATCAAATAGGAACGCCCAGTCCCGCAGCCCATACCCGGAAGCGGCGGAGAAGATCGCTCTCTAAAACGGTAAGTACTGCTTCGATTTAAAAAAAACTACCCGATTCCCCTTGACAAAATGAGCATCAATCTAATCTTAAAAATTTACTTTTCGGGTGAACCTCCACTTTAAAATACATTTTAAGCTGTTAAAACAATTTTTGTTGGGGAATCGGGATAAAGGTTTCACATAAATAAGAGCATCACTGTAAGCACCCCTGACAGTTTTAAATAGTTTGTCTCATCCCTGTAACTGCAAGAGAGCTTGTTCTTTTGAAAAACAACAGACTTACTGACAGGATCACCAAATTAAAATAGAAGAAAGAAAGCCTAAAAAAGAAAAAATACAGCCATCACTTCCTAAAAATGTGAAGGATGCTAAATAATTGCTTTATAATGGTTTATTACCACTTTAACTGACAAATCCTGCTGTTCATTCAATAAAATAAAAATTAGCATAGCTTCACAGATTTTACATTCAGCTGGGAAAATATGTATTTGATCCGCTGCAGATTTTGTAAGTTGTAAGTTTGCCCACTTACAAAGAATATGAGGTCTACAATTTTCATCATAGGTGTATTTAACCACTTAAGCCCCGGACCAATATGCTGGCTAAAGACCCAAGGGGTTTTTACAGTTCGGGACTGCGTCGCTTTAACAGACAATTGCGCGGTCGTGCGACGTGGCTCCCAAACAAAATTGGCGTCCTTTTTTCCCCACAAATAGAGCTTTCTTTTGGTGGTATTTGATCACCTCTGCGGTTTTTATTTTTTGCGCTATAAACAAAAATAGAGAGACAATTTAAAAAAAAAATCAATATTTTTTACTTTTTGCTGTAATAAATATCCCCCAAAAACATATATAAAATTTTTTTTTTCCTCAGTTTAGGCTGATACGTATTCTTCTACCTATTTTTGGTAAAAAAAAATCGCAATAATCGTTTATCGGTTGGTTTGTGCAAAATTTATAGCGTTTACAAAATAGGGAATAGTTTTTTTGCATTTTAATTTTTTTAATTTTTTTTACTAGTAATGGCGGCGATCAGCGATTTTTTTTCGTGACTGCGACATTATGGCGGACACTTCGGACAATTTTGACACATTTTTGGGACAATTGTCATTTTCACAGCAAAAAATGCATTTAAATTGCATTGTTTATTGTGAAAATGACAGTTGCAGTTTGGAAGTTAACCACAGGGGGCGCTGTAGGAGTTAGGGTTTACTTTGTGTGTGTTTACTAGTGTAGGGGGGTGTGGCTGTAGGAATGACGTCATCGATCGTGTCTTCCCTATAAAGGGAATGACGCGATCGATGCGCTGACACAGTGAAGCACGGGGAAGCCGTGTTTACACACGGCTCTCCCCGTTCATCAGGTCCGGGGAGCGATCGCGACGGAGCGGCTATAAACAAATAGCCGCGCCGTCGTCCCGGATCGCTCCCCGAGCGGACCCGACCTCCGCATGTACCGGGGGGGGGGTCCCGATCGGACCCCCCACCCACGTCTAGCAGAGGACGTACAGGTACGTACATGTGCCTGTCTGTGCCATTCTGCTGACGTATATGTACATGAGGAGGTCGGGAAGTGGTTAAATGATAGAGACAGAGTATCAAAACAAAATCCAGAGAAAAAACACATAAAACAAATGCTATAAATTAAGTTGCAGTTCAGTGAGTAAAATACATGGGACTAATTCAAAGTACCCCTCTCTACCAATTTCAGTTTGAACAACACCCTTTTGCTGCTAGTCACACAAGCAGGTGCCTCTTGTGAATGCATTGCAGTGTCTGGCCCTGGGTCTCTGCACGCCCATCTTTGTGGACCCCTTAGCCAATTTGCATCACCAATGCTGTTTGTTTTTATCTTGCCTCAATTTAAACTCAATCATATCATGTAAGTACCCTTAGAGCCCATTCACACAGGGGCAACACGACTTCCAGCATGACTTTGGGAGGCAACTTGGACACGACTTGAGTATGAATCATCAGGCAACTTCAAGTTGCCTCCAGGACAGTACAAGGCAACTTCAAGTCGCCTCCAGGACAGGAGGCTTTCCAGTGGCCAATCAAACAACAATCAGCTCTGTGGGAGGGAGGGGGAGGGAGGGGTTTGCCTGAGAAATGTATGTTATCTTCCTGTATTGTTGCTTCAGTTAAAGGGGTTTTCCACCCATTTTGTAAGTTTATTAAAAGTCAGCAGCTACAAAAAGTGTAGCTGCTGGCTTTTAATAAACCGACACTTACCTGCTCCACGGCTCCAGCGACACGCCGGACGGGGCTCCGCTCCTCGCCCCCCCTCGCCGACCGGCGTCTTCATGCTCAGTGTGGGCACCCGGTCGTGACAGCTTTCGGCTTCACGGCCTGGCACCCACTGCGCATGCGCGAGCGGCTCGGCCCGGCGAGGCGCCAACTGATTGGACAGGCGATCGCCGAGGACCTGTGACGTGTCCTGGGCGATCGCCTACAGCAGCCCCTTCCTGTAGGTAATTAAGCTTAATCGCCTAGGCGATTAGGCTTAATCGTCTACCCGGAAGGAGGAAGTGGGACAGGAAGTCCCACTCCTCCTGAAGCCCCCACTCCCCCCCAAAAAAATGACATGCCAAATGTGGCATGTAAGGGGGAGAGGAGTGGGTTAAGAGGAAGTTCCAAATTTGGGTGGAACTCCTCTTTAAGACAGTGATCCGACTTCTGAGGCGACTTCCATTGAATTCAATGGGTACAAGTTGCCTACAAGTTGCCTAGAAGTCGGATTAGTAGTACAGGAACCTTTTCTGAAGTCGGAGCGACATTAACCATTTCCCGCCGGCCAGACGACTATATGCGGCCGCAATGTGGAGCATAATTGCCAGGAGGCCGTCTATATACGGCCTCCGGCCACTGGGGGCGCGCACACGGCCACCGCGTCACTCAGGTGCCGATACGGCAGTCACAGAGACAGGGACATGGATCTCTGTGTGTAAACACAGAGATCCATGTCCTGTCAGGGAGAGGAGACCGATGGTGTGTCCTCTTGTATATAGGGATAACCATCGATCACCTCCCCCAGTCACTCCCCTCCCCCACAGTTAGAAACACTATGCAGGGTACCCATTAACCCCTTCCTTGCCCCCTAGTGTTAACCCCTTCCCTGCCAGTCACATTTATACAGTAATCAGTGCATATTTATAGCACTGGTCGCTATATAAATGTGAATGGTCCAAAAATTGGTCAAAAGTGTCCGATGTGTCCGCCGTAATATCACAGTCTTGACAAAAATCGCAGATCGCCGCCATTACTAGTAAAAAAAAAATAATAATAATAAAAAAAACAAATGTCATAATTCTATCCCCTATTTTGTAGGCGCTATAAATTTTGCGCAAACCAATCACTATACGCTTATTGCGATATGTAGAAGAATACGTATCGGCCTAAACTGTGTTTTTTTTATTGGATATTTATTATAGCAAAAAGTAAAAAAATTATTATTTTTTTCCACAATTGTCACTCTATTTTTGTTTATAGCGCAAAAAATAAAAACTGCAGAGTTGATAAAATACCACCAAAAGAAAGCTCTATTTGTGGGAAAAAAAGGACGTCAATTTTGTTTGGGAGCCACGTCGCACGACCGCGCAATTGTCATTCAAAGAGTGACAGTGCTAAAAACTAAAAAAAAAAAGCCTGAGAAGCCTGGGCCTACCCTTGGAGAGGACGGATCGCCTAGCCTGAGAGGGATCCTTGCGGACAATTTCGCTAACAGAACCGAAAATAGATCGTTGAGGCACTTGCCCATCAACATAGTTAACTGACTCGCAGGAGTGTGACTTTCATAGATTTCACTTGTGCTTGCTGGCATCTGCAGCGCCGCAAGCAGGGACACACTGCCTCCTGAGAGCGATACAACGCCTTGGGAAAATTAGCGTTCAGCTTCACTGCTACATTGTGTGCATCAAGTGTTTGCCTTTTCTTCCACCCTGTTATTGGAATACAAATAAATACGTGCACCAACGAGGCTAGTAGAAGATTAACTGACGTCACTGCATTGAGAGATTTGTCCCCCATACTCTCACTCAGATCAAGTCATTTGGGTCTGATTGCAGGGATATTCTGAACCAGCTGTATTCCAGTGACAATTGCAGAGAGCTGTATGTAATTAATGTTCTTTGCATAACTAACTACTAACTATAATCTATTCTTTTCCCAAGTAAACACCTTATCACTGGTTAAGCCATATCTTGTGTGGGACTCTGTAGCAGCTGTGTGGCAGGTGAACAACACCAAGGTAACGATATTTGACTGCATTCATTGTTGTGTGGTATCATTGTGGACCCCTATAACCATTCGGTGTCCACAATCACATTATTGTCCATTTGTGCCAAGGGGGGATTTGCATTTTCGGATCGTGTGTACCTGGCATTACTCTAGCCAGTGGAAGTGCCGGATTGCGGATCGGGTCTTCCGGTGGGACAGGAGGCCTGGAGAGAGCGGCGGAAGGCGGTGGGAGGGGGGGACGTCCCCTCCCATTAATTTGAGATAGTAACTGAGCGGCTGTTATCCCTAAAGAGCCAACCGCCGGCTCTAAACAACGAAAGCCATGAACGCAAATGTGTGTACGGTCGTGGCTAAGGGGATAAGGTTTCTTGGCTGTAACTTGGCAACTCAATATTTCAGTTGACTTGGCAGTATGTTTTGTGTTCAATGTCATGCTGCAGACTCATCCATGACCCATCTTCAGTGTTCTGGCTGAGGGAAGAAGGTTCTCAGCCAAGAGTTTACAATACATGGCCCCATCAATTTTCCCCTTTATACGGCAAAGTCGGTCAGTTTCTTTAGCAGAGAAACAGCCCCACAGCATAATGTTTCCACCTCCGTGCTTTACTGTAGGGATTGTGCTCTTAGGGTCATAGTCAGCCTTTTTCTTCCTCCATACACGACGAGTCCCCCTTAAGGCCCCATACTCACGACCAAACATGTCTGCTGAAACTGGTCCGCGGACCAGTTTCAGCAGACATGTTTGGCCGTGTGTAGGCCCGAGCGGACCTTTTTCGGGCGGATCGGACAGGTTTCCAGCGGACAACTGTTTGCTGGACTTGCTTTAAAACAGTCCGCTGGAAACCTGTCCGCCCGGACATGTACGGTCGTCTGTACAGACCTACCGTACATGTCCTGCCGCCCGCCATCCCTCGCATGCGTCGAATGACTTCGACGCATGCGTGGAAGCCTTTTAAAGGCAGGCCGCCCACGTCGCCGCGACACCGCGTCATCGACGCGGCGACACCGCGGACACGCCCCGCGTATTGTTTACGCGCGGACCTCTGTTCGATGGTGTGTACGGCCATCGAACAGAAGTCCCCGGGCAGTCCCCGGGCAGACATGTCCGATGGAAACGGTCTGCAGACCGTTTTCATCGGACATGTCTGGCCGTGAGTACAAGGCCTAAGAAGGCACAGTACAGTGTACAGTCATGCCAATGAACATCTAAATGATTTAGAGAAGGATTGGGAGAAAGTGCTGTGGTCAGATGAGACTAAAATTCAGCTCTTTGGCATTTACTTAACTCACCGTGTTTGGAGGAAGAAAACTGCTGACTATGACCCTAAGAACACCATCCCTACAGTCAATCTTGGAGGTGGAAACATGATGCTTTGGGACGGTTTCTCTGCTAAAGGTACAGGCTGACTGTCGCATTAAGGGGCCAAAGAACGGGGCCATGTTCTTGGATGAGAACTTTCGTCCCTCAGCCAGAACACAATGGGTCGTGGATGGGTCTTCCAGCATGACAATGACCCTAAACATTCTGCCAAGACAACAAAGTAGTGGCTCAAGAAGAAGCAAATTAAGGTCGTGGAGTGGCCTAGCCAGTCTCCAGACCTTAATCCTATAGAAATTTTATGGAGGGAGCTGAAACTTCAATTTGCCAAGAGAGCCAAGAAACCTTAAAGATTTTGAAAAGATCTGTAAAGAAGAGTGGATCAAAATCCCTCCTGATCTGTGTGTAAACCTTATCACCAACTACAAGAAACGTCTTACCTCTGTGATGGCCAGTCAGGGTTTTTCCACCAAGTACTAAGTCATGTTTTGGGATTAAATACTTATTTTACTCACTGAACTGCAACTTAATTTATTGCTTTTGTTTTATGTGTTTTTTTTTCATGGATTTTTGTTTAACCACTTCCCTACCGCCTCATTGTGAAATGACGGCGGCAGGGACCCCTTCTCGATCCGGGTTGACGTCATATGACGTCCTGCGTTCCCGGCGATCTAGGGCGCGTGCATGCGCGCCTGCGGCGAAGCTCGTGACCCGGCGCGGGTGCCCGGCGGCCGCGATTGCCGCCGGGTGCCCGCGATTGTCGGTAATCACGGCAGGAGTGTGGATCTGTGTGTGTAAACACACAGATCCACCTCCTGTCAGCGGTGAGGAGACCAATGTGTGTTCCCAGTACAGAGGAACACACATCGGTCTCCTCCCCTTGAGAGTCCCCTCCCCCCTACAGTTATAACACATCTTAGAACACATATCCAATGTGTTCGCCGCAATGTCACGGTGACAGTAAAAAAATCGCAAATCGCTGCCAATACTAGTAAAAAAATTAATAAAATAAAAATGCCATAAATCTATCACCTATTTTGTAGACGCTATAACTTTTGCGCAAACCAATCAATATATGATTATTGCGATTTTTTTTTTACCAAAAATATGTAGAAGAATATGTATCGGCCTAAACTGAGGAAAAATTTTTTTTTTTTAAAAAAAATTGTGATATTTATTAAATAAAAAAGTAAAAAATATTGTGTTTTTTTTTTAATTGTCGCTCTTCTTTTGTTTATAGCGCAAAAAATAAAAACTGCAGAGATGATCAAATACCACCAAAAGAAAGCTCTATTTGTGGGAACAAAATGATAAAAAAATTGTTTGGGTACAGTGTAGCACGACCGCGCAATTGTCATTCAAAGTGCGACAGTGCTGAAAGCTGAAAATTGGCTTGGGCAGGAAGGTGCGTAAGTGCCCGGTATGGAAGCGGTTAATATTCTATCTCTATCATTTAAAATACACCTGTAATAAAAATTATAGACCCCTCGTCTCTTTGTAAGTGGGCAAGTGGGCAGGGGATCAAATAATTATTTTCCCCACACCACTGTATATTTACACTTGTTTAGTGAACTGTAACATCAACAAAAATATGGGTGATAGAAAATAAAAAAAATTATTAATTAGCAGTGGAATCCTATACATTTTCCTTAAACAATTTGAAGTTAGCTAAGATACAATAAAAAACCCATACAGTACACATTTCTAGATGATGGGATACGTCTCCAAGGCCGTATAATATGGGAAAGGAATTTCTTGCTACTGGATTATGTTGCTGTCAATGCTGCAATTAACAGATGCTTTGTTCCCGTACCTGTCTATAGACACCTCTTTTTCTTCATTTGTTTAGTGACGCTGAAGCCGCAGATCTCTCTGCCATTGAAGAAGTCATGCTCTTGTTGCTGAGGGAAATGCACTGATTAAATCTGACTTCATTAATCTAGACACATATAACATTTATTTGTCCTTGGAGAATTGTTTTGCCAGGAGGTGAAAAATTATTGCTTTTTGCTCAGTTCACAGCTACCCAGGATTAATAAAATAGGATTTTACACTTGGCAGCGATTGGTTGCAGGGCAAATGTCTGCTGTTAAAGGATAAATGCTGTGATATAAAAAGTTCACTTACTGGTCTTCTGTTTCAGAAAGTTATAAAATACTAATTAAAAGCACATCCTTAATAATATATATAAAAAACAAAAAAACAAAAAAAAACACACTTCTGTTTTGTCACAAATTACAAATTATTTACTCTTCCCCTCTATGTCCTTCTCTAACTCACTGAAATCTGGTTGCATCCCACCCTCTGTCCTCCACTTACCATCCAAAATACATGTGCCCTCCTTCTCGCAATCCCTCCCCTCTTACACCACTCCATTCTCTCACCATAAACCCCCTCTTCTTTTAGTATAAACTGCTCAATCCACTGGGCCTGCACCCCCTTCTCTCATCACTGAATGCACCTGCACCCCTTCTCCTGTCTTTCAGTACCCACCATGCTGACAATCTCCCCTTTCTCGCAGCACCCACTACACCTGCATCCCTACTTCTGTACCTAATCTGCCTGTAACCCCTCTTCTTTCAGCAACGACCACACTTGCAACCCTTCTTCTTTCATCAGTAGAGATGAACTTTATCTGCACCACGAGTAAAGCCCTGTACACACGGGCCAGAATGCGCTCATCACATTCGATGCCGTCGTCGCCATCTTGCTGCACCCTACCTATGCCTAGGAAGCTACTGCACATGCGTCATTTCCACGGCGACAGGTAAGTATACACACTCTCGGGTTTCTCGGCAGGAAAACACTGCCGAGAATCACAACGAGAAAATAGAGAGCAGGTTCTCTATTTTTCTTGTCGAGATTTTAGGCAGTTTTCTTGACGAGAAACCTGAAAGCCTCATGCACACGCACAGTATACTTGGCAAGAAAGCTCTGCCAGGAGTTTTCTTGCTGGTTCTTGCAGAGTAAACCGAGCGTGTGTACGAGGCTTAAGACCTGAAACTAGCTTCTTCGCATTTTGAAACCTTGCCCACTTCAAGTAAATCAAATTTAATCAGCTCTCACAAAAGGGCATAACAAAAGTCTTGTGCTTCTCCAGGTAAACCAACAAATGGTTTCTGCGGCAGATTAATCACAAGGGTGCTCGCGCAGCTCATCTGCCGATACATGTAAAGAGAAAAAGCCAGAATTTGCTGCACCCCTTGATATCTTTAGTTCCTATTGTACCTACTGCCCTCACCACCCATTGTGCCCCACTTTTCTCAGCATCTAACAGGTCAAAATCACTCTTTGCCTTAGTACCCACCACAATTATAGCCCCCCTTCTCTTACCATCCACCAGTGTTGCCAACTGTCTGTATTTTTACGGGCACTTTTTTCCCCCGTTCGTAAATGTCCATGGTTGCGGGAATGTGCCAGTAAAAATAGCCGAGATCGGTTCGGCTTGGAACTGCGCATGGAGATTGGAGGCAGGGGGTGATTGGAGGCAGGGGGTGATGGTGGCTGCGGTGGCACCGCAGAGGGGGATGGAGGCAAGGGGAGATTGGAGGCAGGGGGTGTTAGTGGCAGGGGGTGATTGGAGGCAGGGCGTGTTGGTGGCACCGCAGAGGGTGGGGGATGGAGACAGGGGTTGTTGGTGGCACCACAGAGGGGATAGGGGCAGGGGACGATGGAGGCAGGGGGTGATTGGAGGCAGGGGGCCTGGGGGAGATTGTGGCACCGCAGAGGGGGTTGAAGGCAGGGGGTGTTGGCAGGGCTGGACTGGGACAAAAATTTGGCCCTGGACTTAATCCAGTCTGGCCCACTTTGACAGGTCTCTCCCATGGCTGCCGGACAACTCCCGCACCCCCCGCCCGGCCACCCAAGCCCCCTCTCCCCCTTCACTAGCCGTTCTACTTTATTAGAGTAGAACGGCTGGTACTGGTACTCTTATAGGCAGTACCAGTGGGGAAGTTAGACATTATTTCACCCGTGGCAAAGAATCAGTTCGGTGCCCCCCCTTATGGGACAGGGAGAAGTGAGAAACTCCCAGGCCATAGCTGTTGAGTCAACTGTCTGTTCCCTCCCCCCTGCTCCTCTGGTCCTCCCCCTGCTTCTTTGTTCCCCCCAGGTGAGCGCTGCGGGGAGGGAGAGGAGGCGAGTGCTGCGGGAAGGGAGAGACAGAGGAGCGTAGGGGGGTGGCGGGCCGCTGTCACTGAAGCCGGCCCACTGAGCCATCGGCCCACCAAGAAACTCCCTGTAGTCCCAATGGCCAGTCCATCCCTGGGTGTTGGTGGCAGAGGGGGATGGAGGCAGGGGGTGATGTGACTAAATAATTTGCCCTTATTATATCGAAAATAACAAAAATATGTTGTTTTACCTTAATGTCTACCTTAAATAACATTGCTATTTGCCTAGTGTACTTGTTTGTAGCCTAAATACTGAAATTTGCACCTAAAAATGTAATTTAGTAACTTTTTTAAAATGCCAGTAAACGTGGCTGCGCCAGTAAATTTCGGGTGTCGTGCCAGGAAATTTCAATCTGGTAGGTTGGCAACACTGCCATCCACCATGCTTGCACTCCTCCTTCCAATGCTGCAATTGTACCCTGCCCACTTCACCTATGCATATTTCCCCAAATCTTAGCTACACACCTTAACCACACTCCTTTCTGCACCTGTTCTTGCTCCCATACCTGCATTCTGCCCCCCCCCTCCCAGCATCCCCCTATTACATCCAATTCCTGCAGCACTCCCCCCGCTCCCAGCATTATGCCCGCACACTGCCCCCCTACTCCCGTGCCTGTGCACACTTCATCCCACTCTTCATCCCACTCTTCCCTCCCTCCTGCAGTAAATGCATTTCTCCTTGACACCCAATGCACCTCAGTTCATTGTTTATGAATACCGTAATTGCTGTAATGAATTTAATTAGTTTACTTCCTTTGATCATCAGTTCTATCGAGTGGCCATAATGTGGCATTTTCCTCAAATTCGTAAATCAGCAAAATACTGAAATACGACCACTAGTTGGAGCGGATAATCACAGGAAACAAACATGTTACACACAATACTGTGGTTAGTCTTGATGGCTGTGTGAATACCTGAGGCCTTTCACAGTGATTACATTTTTTTTATTATTTTCTTGTTAAAAAAAAAATATATTAATTCTAAGTATTTTTAGTTATGGGTGAGTTACTATTTTCATGTTTTACTTATTTATGTTTTTTTTTTCTTGTTTTTTTTAACTACATTTATAAATACTTATTAGGAGCAAGTAAATTTAGGCACACTTGCCTGCCTACATTCACCTACAATTTCCAGTGATAAAAAAAAGCATTTTAAGGTTTTTAAATCCTAATTTGCAGTATATCTGAAGTATGGCAGTGGAGGGCAGAGGAGTGGTCAGGTACAAACATGAGAGGTACTTCATAGGCAGCAATAGATGTATTATTAATACAATTATTGATTTTTTTCTCTCTGCGCAGTGATCATTAAACAGAGGAACTGTCCCTGAGGCTATAACATTTGTCTATTATAAATAGAGAATTGAAGATCCAGATGTGAGGTATGGCAGTCCAATGCAGTAAGCATACTGATACACTACAGGTGTAACCTTACTACAAGGAAAGCATACATGCATTGAATACATTGACTAGAACAGAGAACAAATAAATACTTTATCAATTTATTGTTTAATCTTTTGCTTCCATAGCTATTTTTACCAATACATATTTTTCAGCACATTACCAACTTGGTATTATTGCTGCACTTAGTAATATTTATTATCTGATCGTCTTTCTTCCACACTGCACTTCTATGACTAACCACAGGATGGTGAACTAGATCACACATTATTCTGTCCTACAAGTAAATCAGCATATTTTCTTCTACACTGATTTTTTTTTTTATACAGATGGATGTACTTGTCCATATTTATCATTGCTGACCAATCATTTTTTACTTTTTATTTGTGTATATCTTTTTTAGTCTATCATTATATTATTGGAGATGATTATGTAATCAACCTTGTCTACTGGGGCAATTTTTGTATTTTTTTGCACACATTTTAAAATCAAACATTATATATTTGTTTAAAAGCAGAGGCCCTGTAGAATAAAATAGTGTCAGTTGAAATATTTTATAGTGAATGATCTTTACACAAATGTTTATATTTTATATTTTTAGGAAAAAAATACACTAAAATTAATATTACATAAACACAATTTAAAGTGGTTGTTAAGTCACTACATTAAATGTAAGAAAGTATTTAGGAATATAATTAAAAAAAAAATTGACACACAGGCCCAGATTCTTGTCCAGCGGCGTAATTTTGTGCGGGTGTAATGTATCCGCTTTACGTTACGCCTCCGCAACTTAGACGTGCAAGTGCTGTATTCTCAAAGCACTTGCTCCGTAAGTTGCGGCAGCGCAGCGTAAATCGGCCGGCGTAAGCCCGCCTAATTCAAATTTGGATCAGGGGGGTGTGTTTTATGTAAAACTACTGTGACCCGACGTGATTGACATTTTTGCGGAACGGCGCATGCGCCGTCCGTGGAATTTCCCAATACGCTCCAAAGTACGCCGCAAGGACGTCATTGGTTTCGTAAATGACGTCCAGCCCCATTCACAGACGACTTACGCAAACGACGTAACTTTTTCAAATTTCGACGCGGGAACGACGGCCATACTTAACATTGGTACGCCGCACTTATGCCTCATATAGCAGGGGCAACTATACGCCGGGAAAAGCCTAACGTAAACGTCGTAACTTTACTGCATCGGCCGCGCGTACGTTCGGGAATTCGCGTATCTAGCTAATTTGCATACTCAACGCGGAATTCGACGGAAGCGCCACCTAGCGGTCAAAAAAAAATGCAGTTAAGATCCGACGGCGTAATAGACTTACGCCTGTCGGATCTAATGGATATCTATGCGTAACTGATTCTAAGAATCAGGCGCATAGATACGACGGCTCGGATTAGGATTTACGACGGCGTACATGGCGCTGCGCCATCGTTAGTCCTTTCAGAATCTGGGCCACAGTACTTTAGATCTGCCTAAATCAGAGGGGATGCCAGAGGAGAAGGTAACTTTAACACATTACTATTTGATTACAGTAATAGCCCCAGGAGGGGAGGGGTGGGGAGGAGATCTCTCTCACACACAGGCTTCAGAACTGACATGCAGGGAGGAAGGGGGAGAGTGGAGAACAGAGAGCAGAGAGCGGGATGACGGAGGCACTTAAACTGACCATGGTATCATGAATCAGCAGCCATGATTACCGTGGTTAGCACACACAGAAGGTAACATGAACATTTTATATCACATAATGGGATAAATTACAGGGCACAATAATGCTATAATGCTATACGTCATATTTTAAAGGAACAGGAACATTTTTTTTTTTTTTTTAGGGTACAACCACTTTTATATCATTTTTTTTAAAATAAAAAAGATGGGACTGCATCAAGTAAATGTATACCCAGCAAGCCTTAAAGAAGTATGACTAAAGCTTTTTTGGCCACACCTCCAATGGATCACAAGAGTGCAGTTCGTTCTGCACTTGTATGACCCATCACTCAGACAGTCCAGGCTTGGGAAAGATCCCGATCATATGGTCAGTATCCACCCAGATGCCCAGACTGGCACCTGGCTCAGCCTCTCAGCAATCCACTGAGAGCCTGAGACAGCCCCTCCTGCCCCCTCCACAGCCCAGCGCTTCAGTGAGTGCTCAAGGGGAGAGCAGGGAGCCACTGACTGACAGTCACAGCTCTCTGCTCAGAGGAAATGGGGGAAACTGAGTAATCAGCGGTTTTCATTGGTGTTTGATCACTTAGTTCTCACTACAGAGCCATAGGGGGACAGATACAGCATTGGCTTGATTCTGCATTCATATAGATACAGTATATAATTGTTTATTTTTTTAAATCCCAAACTTCTCTTTTAAAACTTCATGCACCCATGAAATGGCAAACAACTACAGTACCCAACATTGTCCATAAGCTACACTTTAAAAGCCTTATTCGTTTTTTATTTTTATCTTTATTTACCTTTATTGCTAACATAAAGAGGGGTAATCTGCCCCTCCAAAATGATACGTTTATGAGGAGGCATAACCTCATTTGACTTAACCAACGAGGTTAGTTACACAATAACAGCATGAAATGCGCACTTACAATAGCAGTGCATTAACAGACTTGAGACATACACAGCACCGTTGGCCCCTATCCAAGAAAGCTGGTAAAAGTGACATCATGGCTTAAGCCCCTTCCAATGCGGTTTGTCTACTTGATGTCCTCAGTCATGAGTCTCCGGTCTACTAAGTGTAAGTTCACATTTTGGGCTGTTATTGTTTTAATTTCAATAAAAACAGTATCACACACTGGGGTTGATTTACTAAAGGAAAATAGACATGTGCATTTTTCTAAGTTCAATTACACTTTGCAGGAGGATTTGCTCCAGGTCTTAGTGAATGAGCAGAATCTCTGCAGACTTCCATTGTCCAATCATGCGCATTTAGAAATGCTGTTTTCTTTATTTTTCTTGTAAGTGATTGGGTACTCTTTGCAAAATGAAGCTTTACTTAATTTACTAAGCTCTGGAGCAACTGCACTTGCAGAGAGCAACTCTACTTTGCAAAGTCTATTTGGCTTTAGTAAATCAACCCCTATGTTAAGATCTTCTTCATAATCCACAGTGACATGGAGGTTGCAGAAAGCTGGCATTAAATTGTATAACCGGAGGAGAGAGAGTGAGAGGAGGATGCCTGGTGGAGCTGGATTATACATACAAACAAGCAGACCTTATTATTTTAAGGGGTCATTTTGATTTGGTGAGTGTCTTTCACTTGGGGTGGGGCGGATTGGCACACAGAGCCTCACGATCATTGGAAGTGTTTTATGCTACATCATACAACTAGATTGATTTACTAAAACTGGAGAGTGCAAAATCTGGTGCGGCTTTGCCAAGAAACCAATCCGCTTCCAGGTTTTTCTGCCAAAGCTTAATTGATCAAGCTGAAAGTAGAAACTGATTGGCTACCATGCACATCTGTACCAGATGTCGCACTCTACAGTTTTAGGCTGGATTCACAACTATGCATTTTTAGTGCTTTTTGCATTTTGCAGATTTGCACTATAGAATGAGTTCCATAGGAAATGTTAAATGGACTGTAGTGTAAAATCTGCAAAATGCAAAAAGCACTAAAAATGCATAGGTGTGAATTAGGCCTTAGTAAATCAACCTCATGTGATGATTAACCCCCCTGGCGGTATTCCCGAGTCTGACTCGGGGTGAGATTTTCATACCAAAAGCAGTAACCCCAAGTCAGACTCAGGCTTGCCTCGCTGCAGCAGCAGACAAAGTTACTTACCTTGTCCCTGGATCCAGCGATGCCACCGCGCTGTGTGAGCGAGCGGGACCTCGCTCGATTCACACAGTGCCTCTGTGTGCCGCCGATCTCCGTTCCCTGCGACGTTACAACGCACGGGAGCGGAGAACGGCGCCAAATTCAAAAACGTAAACAAACACATTACATACAGTATACTGTAATCTTATAGATTACAGTACTGTATGTAAAAAATACACACCCCCCTTGTCCCTAGTGGTCTGCCCAGTGCCCTATGTGTTCTTTTATATAATAAAAACTGTTCTTTCTCCCTGCAAACTGTAGATTGTCCATAGCAACCAAAAGTGTCCCTTTATGTCAAAAAATGGTTTTAGAGCAGCTAGAAAACAGCGATAATAAATTTTTTTTTTTCAATTTCTTTATTTTCAAAATAAAATTTCCTCTTCATTTATACAAAACATAGGAAATAACAATCATCTAACAAATATAAGTAAATAAATCCAAAACAGCGATAATAAATTATAATCACTTGCAGAATTGTGCGATAACGATTTGTGGGGAAATTTGTCATAAAAAAAAAAAAATAATGACAGCAACAATTCTGCAACTGAGCAAATTTCAGTGATTTTGAGTTGATTACATTATTGAATAATTTTTATTAGAATTATATTATTATTTGTTATAATTATTTATAATTATTTATTATATTATAATTTATAATTTTGTTTTTTTTAAAATGTCATACCCGGGATGCCTACTAGTCTCTTCTTTGGTCAGATTTAAGTGAGTTATTCCTAAAAATTACAGACCTACAGTATAAAACACCAAATTTCCTTGCAAATAATGGTACCGCTTTCAGCATCTTTTTTCTGAAAGAATCATACCGCCAGGGAGGTTAAAGAGAACTTTCAATATATTTTCACTGAGGATAGTGATGCTTTATATGGACTGAGGACTGATACACTTTGATGACACTTTGGTTTGGGAGCACTTTTTTTTTTTAAACGAATAGTTTACATACATGTACAAAGGGTAACAATAGTGTAAAACTCAGAGTACTTCACCTCTCTCTTCAATAGTTGTATTTTTGCTTAATTTAGTATTGGAATAGTACTATTACCAATGCTCCGGTTAGGCTTCGTACACACGACCGAGAATCTCGTCGTAAATGAAACGTTGTTTTCCTCGACGAGATTGTCGAGAATCTTGTAAAGCTTTCTTTGCATACACACTGTCAAGACAAAATCTCGTTGTTCTCAAACGCGGTGACGTACATCACATACGATGGCACTACAAAGGGGAAGTTTGATTCCACTGGCGCCACCCTTGGGGCTGCTTTTACTAATCTCATGTTGCTGCGTGTTAAGTAAACGTTTGGTGAGAGACGATTCACGCTTTTCAGTCTATTACAGCGTGGCGAATGTGCTATCTCCATTACGAACGCTACTTTTACCAAAAGTGCGCTCCCGTCTCATACTTTAATCTGAGCATGCGCGCGTTTCTAAGCATACACACAAACGCGTTTCTCGTTGTAAACCAGCCCGACGAGAAACACGACGAGGAAATTGAGACTCCCGACGAGAAAAAAGAGAACATGTTCTCTTTTTTTCTCATCGAGATCCACGACAGTTTTCTCGACGAAAAACATACACACATCCGTTTTCCTCGGGCAAAAAAGCTCTGCCAGCATTTTTCTTGATGGATTTTGTTGAGGAAAACGGTCGTGTGTACGAGGCCTCATAGTTAGGTGTTAAGCAACTCATTTAAATTTAGGTACATCCAATATAAAAAGAGAGTATCCTGTATTCTCCATAATTGAGTACTGCCACGTACACACGCTCGGGATTTCCGACAACAAATGTTCCATTCCGACCGTGTGTAAGCCCCAATGGACATTTTCTGTCAGAATTTCCGCCAACAAAAATTTGAGAGCTGATTCTCAAATTTTCTGACAACAAAATCCGTTCTCATAAACTCAGATCGTGTGTAGACAATTCCGACTCACAAAATTCCACGCATGCTCTGAATCAAGTACGAGACGGAAGCGCTCGGTCTGGTAAAACTAGCATTCATAATGGAGATAGCAAATTTGTCACGCTGTAACGGACTGAAAAGCACAAGGCTGAAAAGTCTCTCACCAAACTTCTACTAACACCACTGGTATTGAACTTCCCTTTAACAGTGCCATCGTACGTGTTGTACGTGACCGCAATCGGAATTTCCGACAACATTTGCGTGACCGTGTGTATGCAAGACAAGTTTGAGCCAACATCCGTCTGAAAAAAATCCACAGTTTTGTTGTCGGAATGTCCGATCGTCTGTACACGGCATTAGAGTTAGGTGCCTAAGAGCTAGTTTTATTTTAGGTATTTCTTTCACCTCTCTAGTATTTAGTACTCCCTAATTTTATATATTTTTTACAATGCCCTCATTAGCATCTTGGACTGAACAGGAAGGGAGTTAATGACAGCAATATTAAAAAAATTAGAGACTTATGTCATAAACACACATACATTAAATCAGTGGTCTCCAAACTGCGGCCCGAGGGCCGGATATGGCCCTTTGCTTGCCTTTATCCGGCCCTTGGGGCACAATTCTTCCCACTGAGTCAAGACACTATTCTGCCAACTAAAACCAACAATGGGGCATCGTTTCTCCTACTGACTCCAACAATGGGACACTATTTCTCCTAATGATACCAATGATGGGGTACTATTCCTTCTCCTAATGCCAAATGTGGCAATGTTAAATCACTGATGCCAGGAAAATCTCCACTCTGTCTGGCCACAATCCAGCCCCCCCTAAAGTCTTCTTACAAAAATATGGCCCTTTGTTTACAAAGTTTGGAGACCCCTGCATTAAACTATAGGGTAGAAAATAAAATAGTAAGCAAGCATGGTCAGCGTGAGTGAGTCATTTAGAGTAGATTCAATGTGACAAGACCACCCTTGGTTCTGTCTAGTACTGTATGAGGCCTCGTACACACGACCGAGGAACTCGGCGGGCGAAACACATCGTTTTCCTCATCGAGTTATTGTTAGGCCCCTTTCACATTGAGGAGTTTTTCAGGCGGTAAAGCGCTAAAAATAGCGCTGCTATCCCGCCTGAAAAACTCCTGCACTGCAGACTCAATGTGAAAGCCCGAGGGCTTTCACACTGAGGCGATGCGCTGGCGGGAGACAAAAAAATCTCCTGCCAGCAGCATCTTTGGAGCGGTGAGAGGAGCGGCATGTATACCGCTCCTTCACCGCTCCTTCCCATTGAAAACAATGGGAACCGCGGCAATACCGCCCGCAATGCGCCTCTATAGAGGCGCATTGCGGGCGATATTAACTCTTTATCGGCCGCTAGCGGGGGTTAATACCGCACCGCTAGCGGCTGATACCCGCGGCAATTCCGGCGGTATAGCGCCGCTATTTTTAGCGGCGTTATACCGCCACCGCAGCTCCCGCCCCAGTCTGAAAGGGGCCTTAGGCTTGTCAAGGAACTCGACTAGCCAATTTTCTCCATTCCCGTCGAGGAAAAAGAGAACATGCTCCTCGACCGTTTCCTCAATGAAAAATGTACACACGACCGGTTTCCTCAGCAAAAAATCTCTCCCACCAAGTTTCTTGATGGATTCTGCCGAGGAAAACGGTTGTGTGAACGAGGCCTAAGTTAAAAGGATTTTTGGAGCATCAAGGAAATAAAGGATAGCTGAAAAGGAGAGAATGAATTCCTATGACAAAAAAGAGAAAAAATGGTGAGTCTGGAGTACATTTGAGGACAACTGAACAAGTGTGGCAACCGGTCAGCAGATGAATTATGAAAAGCATTAAAAAAAAATATTGGGTTTAGGTATGGCAGCTCAACAACATCAGAGAATAATTTTAGCCATGGGGGACACTGTATTGAAAAAAAAAAAAAGCAGAGACAGTCTTAATATTGAAAGCAGATGCTGCAAATAGTTCTATCCTGATAATGCTTCATAATGCTGTTTGTGTTAGTATGTTCACTAGCAATCTCTATGGCTTTCCAAAAACATGTATTTTTAATTTGAGATCAGGTGAAGCTTTAATTACACCCAGGTGGACACCATTTAAATAATTATGTGATTTCGAAAGACAACTGGTTGCACCTAGAGTATTTAGGAATCTCACAGCAAAGTAAATGCAATCAAGATTCTGGTGTTTAACAGCAAATACCTTGGAAAATTATGTTGATTTTTTTCCCCACAAACCACAGGAGTATTGCCCTGAATCTGCAAAGGTAAAAGGTGGTGGATAGTCCCATATTTATGTACAGACTTTCCTTGCCTCATTATAATATTTTTAAATATAACTAATACACAGAGAACCTCTAATGCATTGTTGATAACTTACCCTTTTGTAAAGTTCTTAGAGCCGGTTCACACAGGGGCAACACGACTTCCAGCACGACTTTGGGAGGCAACTTGGACACGACTTGAGTATGAATCATCAGGCAACTTACAAGGCAACTTCAAGTTGCCTCCAGGACAGTACAAGGCAACTTCAAGTCGCCTCCAGGACAGGAGGTATTCCAGTGGCCAATCAAACAACAATCAGCTCTGTGGGAGGGAGGGGTTTGCCTGAGAAATGTATGTTATCTTCCTGTATTGTTGCTTCAGTTAAGACAGTGATCAGACTTCTGAGGCAACTTCCATTGAAATCAATGGGTACAAGTTGCCTACAAGTCGGATTGAAGTAGTACAGGAACCTTTTCTGAAGTCGGAGCGACTTCAGTAGTGTGTATTAAGACGGCTCCATTCACTTCCATTGATTTTCTCAACCACACGACTTGGGACGACTTGGGGCAACTTCAAATCGTATCCCAGGTCGCCCCTGTGTGAACCGGCTCTTACTATGTTATTGTACTTATTTTATAAAAATTTATTTTAAACAGTAGGAGAATAAATGAAAAAAATAGATTGCTGCACATAAACTGTTAGCCATACACCAGTCGAAAAATGTCTTGAATTTGTTTTTGGGAAAACAAACACATGGCCATGAGAGCAAACGATATTACCATCATGTAATGACCACATTTTTAATGATTAATCGTTTAATAGACATAAATTAATAATTTTTAAAAAATTTTTTGCTCCTGGGTCACATTTGCGTGGTGCCAACAGTTACATTTTTAACAGGCAAGAAAAACATTAATCTTTCAATTTTTTGTCCGTTCGGCAAAAGTTTTCCAAACGGTTCCTTCGATTTTTGAACAAACTGTCCAAATGATAGATTTTTGAACGATGTTTGAATGATCTAGTATATGGACACCATAAGTGTAACACTTTGCAGTCATTTTGATTTATGTATCAATTATCCAGTATTCACTAACATACTGTAGATAAAAATGATGCATACATTGTATAACATTTGCATTATTGAAGGAAAATAAACAAGGTTTACACTAGCAACACTTGAAAAAGCCCTGGAAATAATGCATGTTAAAGCAGAGTTCCACCCATATAGAAGTCAGCAGCTACAAAAAGTGTAGCTGCTGACTTTTATTAATCGGACACTTACCTATCCCACGGTCCAGCGATGAAGGCAAGCGAAAGCCCCGCTCCTCCCCCCTCCTCTCTGCGGTGCTGGCATCACTACTGTGGGCGCTTGGCTGTGGCTTCAAAGCCGGGTACGCACTGCGCATGTGGGACCTGTGACATGTCCCAGAAGATTGAAGGGAGGGAAGGGGAGAGGTGAACTTCCTTCCAGCACCACGGAGCCCTGGGAGGAAGTGGGAGCTGGATGCTTCTAAAAAGAGATCTGCCCCCCCCAAAAAATATCTGCTCCCCCTCTGGCCAATTAGCGAGCGCCCCCTGCTGGCTATTGCATGAAATGACGTACAGGTACGTCATTTTGCGCAATAGAGTCGACCTGCCGCAGTATATGCAGCCGGTCGGCAAGTGGTTAAATATATTAATAGTAAACTAGACTAGTAGACTAGATGTGAGCACATACTCCCTTTACAAGATAACTCTGGTCACTGGTGACAAAGAGAAGGCAAAAACAAAACCTTCAGTTGTATGCATGGGCGTCCGCTCCATAGGGCAAGGGGGGGGCAATTGCCCCCCCCTCTTGACTCGAGAAGGTGTTGAAGAGTGAAAACACCCCTCCGCAACTCAAGCAGTGACAGCGCAGCGGTGACAGGCAGGTTAGAACAGGGAGAGAGAGGCGAGCTGCTGGCCGTGGCGTTGCAAGGGGGGGGAGGGAGGTGGTCTGGTGCGGAGTGACCAACTCCTTCTCTCGTGGCCGCGGGCTGTCTGAGCAGTCCCGGGCCGGATGTCACACAGGCACAGAGAGCAGAGTGAAGCCGCCTCCCCCTCCAGTGTTTGTTTACACAGGGGGAGGGAACCTGCTGTGCTGATCTGAGGTACTGAATTGGATGAGGGAGGGGGGTCCATCTGTACTGAAGGGTGGGTTTGTGCTTAAAGGGGGTCCATCTGTGCTGAAGGGGGTCTGTGCTGAATGGAGGTCTCTGTGCGGAATAGGGGGGTCCATTTGTGCTGAATGGAGGGGTCTGTGCTGAAGGGGGATCCATCTGTGCTAAATAGAGGGGTCTGTGCAGAATGGGGAGGTCCATCTGTGCTGAAGTAGGGCCCACATCTGCTGAAGGGGGGTCTGTACATTCTCTAGGCTATATTTATATGGGCATGGAGTGAAGCTGAATTATCTCAAGAGCTATTTCACACTGCCAGCTGGGCACGGTATCGGTAAAGTACCGCTAAAAAACGGCGCTTTACCATTGTTTTAGGTGCGCTATTTGGCCGCTAGCAGGGCGCTTTTAACCCCAGCTAGCGTTTGAAGAAAGTGTTAAATGCGACTGTGTATAGCAGCTGCCAAAGCGCCCGCCCCTGAAAACATTTCAGCGGACGCCCATGGTTGTATGCATTATAAAATGGTAGAGCTGAAGTCCCAAAGGGGATGTTATTAACGCATCCTTAAGTGAACCATAGTTACTCAAAACCAATATGGTCCAGAATCAGACAATAAAGGTGTATAATGCACATTGAACAGGTGGCTTAAGGTTATTTTGAAACCATTATTGAAATTTTTAGAGACTCTTTAACCACTTCAAGACTGTACTTTTTCACCTGCTTCCTGCCCAGCAAAATTTTCAGTTTTCAGCACTGTCATGCTTTGAATTACAATTTTGTATAATTTTTTGAGACTGGGTTTTTTATTTGTTTGCTATATAAAGAAGACTGAAGATTTTGAAAAAATAACAGTTTTTCTTAGTTTCTGTAAAAATGTTCAAATACATATTTTTTCATACATTTGGGCAAAAAAATGTATTCTGCTACATATCTTTGATGAAAAATCAAAACCAATATGTTTATATTATTTAGTCGGTTTAAAAGTTATAGAGTTTACAAACTAAGGTGTTTATACTGTATATTTAAAAATTGATCAGTCCTAATGACTGCCTCATTTCTTGGGGCCCTAAAATGTCAGGACAGTACACATACCCCCAAATGACCACTTTCTGGAAAATAGACAGCTCAATGTATTTACAAAGGGGCATTTGGAGTTTTTTTTTTTGTCACAATTTTTGGGGAAAATTAAGAAATTACATTTTATTTTTTTCACAAAATTTTCATTTTAGTTATTTCTCACACTTGCAATTACACCCCCAAACACATTTTGCTACTCCATTGAAATACAGGAATACCACAGCCTAGACGCATAGAGGGGAAACTTTGGGCTTTCAAGGAGCAGAAATTATGCATCTAATTTCCTGACTACCTATAGTAATTTTTGGGTCCTTGAAGTACCAGGGCAGGAGAAATACCCACAAATTACTGTATTTTGGAAAGCAAATACTTCTCCTGAGTATGGCTATACCATATGTGAGACTTTTTTACATTAGGGCCAAAAATCCAAGAAGTACCTTTAGGCATTTTAGGGGCATACATTACACATGTAATTTCCTGACTAGCTATTACATTTTTGGAGCACGGAGTAGTGATGGAAACACCCACATAATTACTACTTTTTGGAAAGCAAGCACCCAAATGCATTTTATAAGAGGTGGAGTCAGTCTTTTGAAAACCTTATTATTTTTTCACAGGTTTTTGGAAAATGCAGAATGAAAAAGAGTTTTATTACACAAAGCTGTCAAATAATAGGATATTTCTAAAAAACAGATATTCCTGCACTGGGTGCAGGGCCGGCCCTATGATGGGACCGGGTGGTACCATGGGTACCAGGCAGCACTTTTAGGGGGGCAGCATATTTTTTAACTTTTTGCTATAATAAATATCCCCAAAATTTAGAAAAATAAACTATTTTCTTCAGTTTAGGCCAATATGTATTCTTCTACATATTTTTGATACCAAAAAAAAAAAACAACACAATTAGCATACATTGATTAGTTTGCGCAAAAGACATTGTGGCCGCCGGCAATTCACAGGTCCCTTTATACTCCTGGATACATGTATAGAGCCATGGCAGGTCCTTTTATACGCCTATATGCATGTATAGAGCCATGACAGGCCCTCTTTATACATCTATAGAGCCATGACAGGCCCTCGTTATACTCCTTTATACATGTATAGAGCCATGACAGGTCCTCTTTATACTCCTATATACATTTATAGAGCCATGGCAGGTCCTCTTTATATTCCTTTACATGTAAAGAGTCTCGACAGGTCCTCTATATACATGTATAGAGCCATGACAGGTCCTCTTTATACATCTATAGAGCCATGACAGGCCCTCGTTATACTCCTTTAAACATGTATAGAGCCATGTCAAGTACTCTTTATAGTCCTATATACATTTATAGAGCCATGGCAGGTCCTCTTGATATTCCTTTACATGTAAAGAGTAATGACAGGTCCTTTTTATACTCCTTTATACATGTATAGAGCCATGACGGGTCCCCTTTAGTTATCATGATATAAAATAATGAATGCAGGGGCCTTTTGGTTGGCGTGATTTTTTTTCTGGGGGGGGGGGGGGGGGGCAGCATTTCATTCTTGGTCCCAGGCAGCACAATGTCTTGGGCCGGCACTGACTGGGTGTGTTTTAAGCCATATACAAAAAAACAGCACTCTAAATACCTGAATGCAGGATAAAAAATATGTACACAAAATAGCTTTTTTTTTTTCCTTAAATAGTGACAAATTATTAAAATTCAATATAAAGTAACAAAAACACTCCAGCTAAGTTTAAATACTAGTGTAACAAGAAAAGGTAGATATCCCTTTAAATATTAGTGAAAAGGTTCATAGGTGAACAAATCTTGATATCTTAAATGTGATGTGCCACAAGTCCACTTCAAACAAGTGCCAACTTCAGTTTGCGAGACCACCAAACACTGGGTGGAGCCTGGCCAGTGACATCATTACACCTGGCAGCTGGTGTGCAGGGGTGCTATACGATCTGCTCTCTCATATGCTTGTGAGTGCCGTGGTAATCCAATAAAAACATCCTTTATTCTTTAAACATGGGACAATAGCGCAGGACCTTTTATTGGATTACTTCATGTGTTATGTGACCAGTTTTCTTCTCATTTGCATGCTTCAGGGAATGCAATATTCACTGGGCAGAAAGTACAGGTAGCTGAAAAAATACATAGGCATATGCAGATGGGTCAGTTCAGGGGGCAGGCAGTGACATCAGCAAACAGGCAAAGGATCAGTCCAGGCAGCAGGCAGAAATTTAGTCATTAAACAGGCCAGGGTAAGTACAGGTGGCAGGTAAATGCTGCCTTTATGCTGGTATTAAAGTGCTTGTAAAGGTAAATTAAAAAAATAAATAACAAATATGTCTATACTTAACTGCTATGCGCAATGGAGCAGCCGCAAACTTCCTCTTTTCAGGTCCCCCACTGGTGCTCCTGGCCCCTCCCCTCTGTCCAGTGCCCTAATGGAAAGCCGATTTGCATGAGTGCACTTGTGCGTGCTCGAACCTGAGCCCCGCTGCTGCGTCCATTGGCGCAGACAGAGGGACTCAGCCCACCCCCCACCCCCTTGTCACTGCAGCTTTGATTGACAGCACTGGGAGCCAATGGCTTGCATTAAGGTAAAATATGTTTAGGCTTTACAACCACTTCAACTCTATGATCTTCCAGAACACTCAGATTCTTCTTCCCAGAGATCACATGGTATAGCGCTGCTATTTCCCCACTAATGGGAATGCATGTCTATTAGCTGTGTACATTACAAACTTTGGAAAACACTGTCGCTTAAAATAGTACTGTGGAAGATTATGTCTTGTATAGTTTTTGTTTTGTTTTTTTAATTGGGGCTTTCCCACAAAACTAAGCAAAAAATAGTTAAATGTCTTGTTAAGCTATATTTTGACATAAGCAAAACCATGTAACTGGTTTAATTAAAGAACAGCTTCACCTTTAGTAAAGTTGTCCATTAATAAATCTCGCTTCCCCAGTGAATGCAGCCCACCTAGGATACCTTCCACCTCAATCTAGTGATATTTCCTCTGACGAGGTCCTGGGCAGCTGTTTTTCATACTGAGCATGCCAAAGCCCCATGCATTCATATAGGTAGCCATACTGCAGGTGGCCTCCAGTGGTCTTCCTGAGTTCGACCAATAGGAATGAATGGAGCTGCACTGAGCAATATAAGGAGCAGCCAATGGGGACCTTGTCAGAGGAAAGATCGCTGGATAAGGGTGGAAGATATCATCCCAGATAGGCTGTACTCAGAGGTTGGGGAGGTTTATTAAAGGACACATGTAAGTTGTCCTTAAAGTGATATTAAAGGTTTGCATAGAATGCATGAAGGTGAAAACCTTGAGCCTTTACAAACATTTTGAAGTAAACGTTTCCATTCCCCAAGCATGTAACGCAGTGGTTCCTTCCTTTATAATATGCTCCATACTGGTGCCCGCCAGGGTAATAAGTAGGTCTTGGAGGACAGACTGGAGCAGAATTTTTGTTTGCTGATTAGGTGTCAATGAGTTCTTTAAAAGCTGAAGAGTTCACATTTGGCAATGGTTTCTGTAAACATTGGCAAACAAAAGGGTGCTTTAAATATTACAGTAAAATCTATAACTCTTCAATTTATTCTGGAATTCTTGCATAAACAATTTTCACTTTCACATGTGTTCTAGGTTTATTTTGCACCACGCTAACAAAAGACATAGTGAAAAATCATAAACCATGTTTAACTTTGCCTGGACACACTAGGTTATTAGGCAAACATAAACTTGCAACACTGTTGCCCAGTAAACTGGTTTGTGTTTGTAGAGATTGTTTTTCAGCTATAAAGACAGAGCTTTTTGATTTTTTTTTAACACATAAGTATTTTTTTTTGTGATGCCTTCTATAATGTAAAATATGAAGTGGGTTTAGGTGTCCTCTTTGCATCATTTTAAAGGTGTTTATGGTACATTTGGAGCCTTTTTTCTGCTTTAATAAATTTAATGATGTCACTGGTAAACCATCACTTTCAAGTGTTCATATCCAAATGAACCAAAACATTTTCTTACCAGAATGCTGCGATAATGTAAAAGCCAGATGTGTGCAGACACCACAGAGACAGACCCACACTTAGTATCTAGGAGTGTGAACTGATAAGCATATTGGCAGGAACCTCTAACGTAACACATTTACAATGTACACATGTACACTGCAGTGTGGATGGGATTAGACAAAAAGTAGAAAATAAAATTCCAAATACATAGTATATTACATATATGATATATACTAGCTATTGATCTGTCAGTATTCATTAAAAGTAAAGCAGGACTGGCCATGAATACAAAAGTGTAACCAGGGTCAAATGTATAAATTGGCATGCCAGGACTGTTTCTATGGGCACCACATTCATTATAATGCTAGGTCATAGAACCCTAAACCCTCAACTGCAACTTTCAATCTCTGATTTCCAGTGTAGCACCCCATATAGCTACTATTATATATAATCTGGAATACCAGGGAGAGCACTTTTTGATTAGTTAGGTCTGCTCTGAGGGCATCCCTGTGAAATTCAGCTGGAACTGCAAGCACTGTGGGGTCCCAGCTACAGTTTGGCTGGGGTATCTATTTTCTATCCTCCACATGTCTCTCAAAGGTCCAGGGTACAGGCTGCTGGAGTACCGAAGTTGACTGACCCTGCACATGGCTGCCTGGAAATCAGGAAACAGTTAGTACCAGCCTTCTTGATCTAAAGACTTTCTTTAGCTTTCCTGGAAGATCATTAGCTACTACTCTCTACATACAGGACTGGATTCCTGTTTGATGCTATTCAGTTTTACATTTCAAAGGGGGTACCTTTACCCTGAAGTCTTAGTGCAGAATTAGAGTTCTCATTGTCAAGTTACAGTTACTGGAGTATCCCTAGGCTCACCCTCACCTTATCCAAGTTCTATCCAAAATAAAATCCCCCAAAAAAAGACATGCGCAGTCTGTTCTCTGACTCGAGTGAATGTGAAATGTTTTGTGCCTTGCTGCAGGGTGCCTTTTAGAGAATAGAAGCTGGAATCAAATAGCCAGAACAATCTGGTCTGTGGACTACACAAGTTATCGTTTTTTTGGAGGCCATGTGCTTTGTTAAACTTCCTTCCGCAAAAAAATGTAATCCCTATTGTGGGGTCACCAGTACAGTATTTGTAAATTGAAATCATATCCCCTCTCAAGCGTCTCTTCTCCAGAAAGAATAAGTTTAGTGCTCGTAACCTTTCCTCATAACTAATATCTTCCAGACCCTTTATTAGCTTTCTTGCCCTTCTTTGTACTTGCTTCATTTCCAGAAAGCTGGTGCCAAGAACTGGACAACATACTCTAGGACCAGAGTCTTGTAGAGCAGGATAATTATCGTTTTATCTCTGGAGTTGATCGCCTTTTTAATGCATGACAATATTCCCTTTCTTTGTTAGCAGCAGCTTGGCATTGCATATCATTACTGAGCCTATAATCTACTAGGACCCCCAGGTCCTTTTACATCCTAGATTCCCCCAGAGGTTCTACCCCCAGTGTATAGATTTCATTAAAATAACCCAAATGCATTATTTACAATTTTTCTACATTAAACCTCATTTGCCATGTAGTTGCCCACCCCATTAATGTGTTCAGATCTTTTTGCAAGGTTTCCACATCCTGCTGAAAAGTTATTGCCCTGCTTAGCTTAGTATTGTCTGCAAATACAGAGATTTAACCCCATCCTCCAGGTCGTTTATGAACAAATTAAATAGGATTGGTCCCAGGACAGAACCCTGGGGGAGCCCACTTTACACCCCTGACCATTTTGAGTACTCCCCATTTATTACCACCCTCTGAACTCACCCTTGTAGCCAGATTTCAATCCATGTACTCACCCTATGGTCCATGCCAATGGACCTAATTTTGTACACTAAACATTTATGGGGAACTGTGTCAAATGCTTTTGCGCCGGCTTACAATAGAGGTGACCAGGGACAGGATCATCTACAATCACCTGTATGGTCTAGGAGACAGGAAGCGATGAGCATTTGGTCACTTATGGTTAGAGCAGATGTAAAGGAAAAATGAAGGGACAGTTAAAAGAAAAAAAATCATATATAAAAAAATTAAATTAAAACATTTTAAACCCCCCCGCCTTGCCCCCGTGCTTGCACGCAGAGGTGGACGCATTTGTAGATCCCGGATTCATATGCACGGTGTTCCCACCACATATGTATCACCAGGAACGTTATAGCAAGAGCAATAATTCTTGTGCTACAGTACCTGCCGCCGATATTGTGTCAATCTCGCCTCTCTTAGCGGCGAGATTGACACCTGCGAGCCCCGTCGTGGGAGCCAGCGCCGAGCTCTGTCGTTCCTCGCGCTCGCCGCCCCAATGGATTCCTATGGATGCGTGGCATCTTGTGGGGGTGGCGAGCACTAGAATCACAGTCTTGAGCGATCCCATCACGCTGGAAACACAATATCGGCGGCCGGTACTATAGACCTTCTTTGTAACTGGTAACCTGTAAAATGTTTAAAGCATCGCCTATGGAAATTTTTAAGTATCGTAGTTTGTCACCATTCCACATGCGTGCATAATTTTAAAGCGTGAAATGTTAGTTATCTTAATATCATTTATTTTTATTTGCTTTTCTTGATTCAGTGATTGACAGGTTCAGTGAACATTGTTACAAAGTAAAAATGGTATAACAAACAACGACCTTGTGCCATGAGGGGAGAGTATACAATTGCAATTAACCCACAGAAAAAAAGAGAAAAAAAAATAAAATAAAGGAGAGCTAACTGCCTTCTACTCTTCCCCCCTGTGTCTATTCCCTTGTGTCTCCCTCCCCCAATCCTAGGGAGCGTGCCACCCTCGTCGTTTCCTTGCTTAGGAAATGGGCGGGTCAGTCTGCTAACCTCACTACCTCCATGAGTCATTGGCAAGAAAAATCTGGCTGACGAGCCTTCTATCTAGGCCCCTCCACCCCTATGGAGACGGTTGGGCAGTTAAACTGTAGATATCCCTTGTTGCCAGAGGAGGTGACATCCCAATGGGTCAGGGCATATTCGCCGCTAGGTCCCTCCATGAGGGATCTCCCACATCCCTCATCCAGGGTCCCCAGAGTCTCACAAATTTCCCATAGTTCCCTTGTCTGGTAAGGGTCACTCTCTTGCTGGAAATGGTTAGATTAATGGTCGCTACCCAATTTTCTACGGACGGGGGGACATGTGCTTGCTATTTTTGAGCTATTATCTTGCGTGCCTGGAATAGGCATCTTAATATTGCTTCCAGGTGGAACTTGATTGTCCTCCATGCATCCTAGCAGGCAGGTCAACGCCACTGGGTCGAGGGAATACCCAAAAACCCTATTAATCCTCTCAGTTATCTCCACCCAATAACTGTAGAGCTTTGGGCACCTCCAAACCATATGTAGGAAATCTCCTTTAGCTCCACATCTTGGGCATTCATTGTTTTGCCTCCACCCTAATTTGAACAATTTTTGGGGAGTATAATACACCCTGTGCAATAAGAACAGGTGGAACAGTCTCTGCGCTGGAGCTATTGAGACCAAAACTCCTCGATGCAGGATCTTGTCCCACTGTTCAGGGGTTACTGTCCCGACGTCCCTTTCCCATCCTTCTCTGCTCTTATTGGGGCCCGCTCGGCTTATTGCTTTAGTCCCCAGAGTGATGTACATCGCTGAAATTAGGCCTTTCGCTGTTCTTACCTTAATTAATCTAAGGAGGGAGGGAATCTGGGTCCATATCAGTGTCTGTGAGGCAAATTGTGATTGAATGGCGTGGCGCACCTGAAGATATTTATAAAATGTCTTATTTGGAATGTTATATTCCCTTGTCAATACAGAAAATATTTTTATGGTGTCTCCCTCGAATAAGTGTATTAACCGGGTTATACCTTGTCTCTCCCATTCCCCTGGTTTCTCTATATTCATCACCTCCTGTAAATTTTTATTGTTCCATAAAGGGGAAAATTGTGTTACCCCGGCATACCCCAATAAAACATTTGCTGTCTGCCATATTTTACTCACTAATTTTGTAGTCGGGCATTTATAGAAAAAAAAATCTGCCTCTAAAGCTTCCACGAGTAACCTATGGGGATTCCCTGCTAGCAGCAATCGGGTATTGGGATTATCTGGCTCCGTGGTTCCACAACCCGCCAGATGTTGCAGCTGGGCTGCCACAAAGTATAGTCTAGGGTATGGAACCGCCATGCCCCCCTCTTTTACCGGCAGTTGTAATGTTTGCAAGCTAATCCGGGCTTGACCCCCCATCCATATTAGTTCTCTGAATAGCGTCTCCATTTTTTTGAACCACGATTGCCCTAGCCAGATCGGAGAGTTATGGAGCAGATATAGTATCTGTGGCTGCCATATCATGTTATGTTAGTTATCTAGTTACTCAGCATAATATCATCTTTTACATTTTACCAAACAATTTGGTTATATATTGTGTTTTTTTGCATTAAAATTCATTAAAGTGTATTTTTTTTCAATCAGACTACATGTAAGGTCCAAGCCAAATTCCAGCAATCTGGGTAGCTCCAGTGGAAGTCCCTCCCTGGAGCTCCTTCCCAGGATTGGCCCCACTCCTGGGAAAACTGCCTCTAGTAGGCCATGAGAGCCTAGGCCCCAGACTATGGCCTTTTCTCACAAACACATGGGTGCTTTCACTAGGTAAGAGGATTTCCAGCATGCACCCTCGTCCGGGCAGAAGCCTGTGAAACGTAATCTGCACAAGGTCACACCCAAAAATGTATACCCTCTCCTAGTCTACACTCTTCACCAATGGCAATAAACCTCAAAGTGGTTGACTAGGGAGACATCAATTTTCATAACTAATTATTATTTTTTCTTAATCAGAATCAGACAGAAACAAACAATAACACAAGGCTTAGGACAGACCAAATGATCAGCTTAGGTTGATTACAGCCTACCAGCACTAAATTAGAGTCATTCCTGTTGAGGGTAAGCTATAAATGAAGGTGACCATATAATTTATTTTTTTACTAGAAATGGCGGAATTCAGCGACTCTCTGCCCGTCGCCGCCCGCCTCACAGCCTGTCAAGTTTTACTCTCCGGGCCCCCGGCTACTACTGGGCGTGGAGCGGAGGAAGATCACTCCACCAAGGAAGGCAAGGAGATAAACAGGCTTGGCCCGGGACTTGTTGAGTCAAGGCAGAAGAACATGCGAGCGGAGCTGAATGGGCATGCACCTGAAACTGGAAAAAATATTCCCTCCACTCCGACCAGCACATGATCATCAGAAAGGGGCACAGATAATGGAAAAAAATACCTCCCAAGCTAGTAGGAGCAGGGGGTGTAATTAATATTATTTTTTCAATTCTGCACTGACTGTCCTTTAAATTACCCCAGCCCCTGTTCAAATTCAATCCGGGGACACAACCGGGGACAGACTTGGTCCAGGGACAGTATCGTCAATCCGGGGTCTGGTCACCCTACTATAAATTAGGTACTGGCTTAATTTAATAGGATAGCAAAAAGGGAAATAACTTTGAAACATGTAAAAAACTATAACAACCAATCAGCACAGTAAATAAATATGTGTTAGGAGTTACTTTACGTTGCAGGCATTGTACTTTGCGTTTGTTTTTTAAATAAAACTGGTGGTAATCTACCTGCTGAAAGTACATTTCTGAATGAATGTAACAAGATACTGAACTTCACTTATGTTTGGAAATTGGTATTAATAAAATCCACAATGACATTCTTGACAGATGATGACGTTCAGTAATTCTTGGCAAGACAGAGCTGTCCGCTAGGATTTTGTGAGTTCGAAAGTCCACTTCCATAAACCGCATTACACATAATTGTCTTGCCTTTTAAGCTTTTATTGCTTTATTAACATTACAATGCAGTCAATATATGGGCTATAATAATTGCTTTTATCAGGAAATTAAGGGTAAGGGTAAGAGAGGGTGAATATTACAGCAAAAATTGTACTTTTTTTCATTTTAAAGTGGAGTTCCACCCTGCAAATTTTTTTTTTTAAGTCAACAGCTACAAACACTTACCTATCCAGGGAGCCTGCGATTTCGCCCCCCCCCCCCCCCCCGAGGCCAATCCGTCCATCGGATCGGGTGCAAGTGCCGTCATAGTAGCTAAGGGAAACTGGCAGGCTTCACAGCTGGTTTCCTACTGTGCATGCGCGATTCACGTGGCACTTTCTGAATGGCCCCGTCGCCTTCTGGGACACACACAGGTCCTTGAAGGCAGCAGGGAGAAGGAGGAGGGGCAGAGCCAGAAGATGACATGACGTACCTCGCTACGGCGAGGCTGGGATAGAAGTTCACCGTTAAACTACTAAGGTAAGTGAAGAAAAAAAATAACTATCCAAAAACGAGGGGTGGAGGGGTAGTCTTTCCTTTAAGAACAAGTTCTAAAGTTGGATGGAACTTCGCTTTAAGCTGCATATTGTTTAATGTAAACATAGGCTTTAAGATGAGCCGTGGAGGATCGGAAAGTGGTAGGGGTCCAAATAAATGTAAGGGGTCCAGACAAATCTGATGTTGGGGGAGATATCCCATAAATCATGGTTGTTTTTAAAACATCATTATTATAATTTATCTTCACTAAGAATAGAGGGTGCCAGACACTAGGGGGCAGATCCACAAAGGTATTACGCCGGCGTATCTCTTGATACGCCGCGTAATTTAAAATTTTGCGCGTCGTATCTTTGTTTTGTATCCTCAAAACAAGATACGACGGCATCTCGGCTAGATCCGACAGGCGTACGTCTTAGTACGCTGTCGGATCTAAGCTGCAATTTTTCAGCGGCCGCTAGGTGGCGTTTCCGTCGTATTCCGCGTTGAGTATGCAAATTAGCTAGTTACGGCGATCCACAAATGTACGTCCGGCCGGCGCATTGTTTTTACATCGTTTACGTTCGGCTTTTTCTGGCGTATAGTTAAAGCTGCTATTATGAGGCGTACTCAATGTTAAGTTTGGCCGTCGTTCCCGCGTCCAATTTAAAAAAAAATGTCGTCGTTTGCGTAAGTCGTTCGCGAATAGGAATTTGCGTAGAATGACGTCACCGTCATAAGCATTGGCTGGTTCTGGTTTAATTTCGAGCATGCGCACTGGAAAACCCCCACGGACGGCGCATGCGCCGTTAAAAAAAAAACATTGTTTACGTCGGATCACGACGTATTTACATAAAACACGTCCCCATTACATCCATTTGAATTCCGCGCCCTTACGCCGCCAGATATACACTACGCCGCCGTAACTTACGGCGCAAATTCTTTGAGGATTCGAAATAAAATAAATAAGTTACGGCGGCGTAGTGTATCTTAGATACGCTGCGCCCGGCGCAGAGGTACGTGGATCTGCCCCTAGGTATTCAAAAGTAGAATTACCATATATTTAATGAAGATCTTTAACTATAGTTAACACTTATGTTTTAAGCTAATTAAAAGCACCAAGCAATGCTTTGGCATGTTTTCAGTGATAAATATGGTATAAATAAACTTAAAGTGGAGGTTCACCCTACAAAAAAATTCTAACACTGCATCCAGCCCAGTTGTGCATATAAAATGACACTGTGTCAGTGTCATTTTATATGCACAACTGGCCTGGATGCAGTGTTAGAAATTTTTTATAGGGTGAACCTCCACTTTAACTAATCAAACTTTCTTGTTCTTTTTATAGATAACCCCCTTTGAAAAGATTTTTTCTTTCTCAATAGTTAAAGTATATCTTATTCTAAATATAATTTTATGTGTGTGTTTACACATGCAAATTTTATGAATCATAATCTCTATCATTTTCATGTACTTCTTCCATTAGAAGTACCTGGTTGATCCTGCCAGTCACCTTTCTGTTTTGTTCTAAACTGACCACAAAACTCGCAGAAGTTGATCTGTGCTTGTTTTGTTCGTTTTCATCCTTTGGCTGACCATTCAGAAGTACGGGACACTGTACAGACAAACATGCCTGTATTGGGTAGATTGTTCAGTCACCACACCCCCTCCATGTCACAGCCTGCCTCTTGAACACACCCCCTGCTCAAGTACAGCCCACATATTTCTTTAGGCTGAACAGACAATGTGTATCTATCTGCACAGTGTCCTGTAACCCTGCCCCCTCCCCCCCACTATCAGGAAGAAGAGGTACATGATCACATGATAGAACATTTCTGAAACTAAACAAAAGCAGTTATGATACCTGCATAGTTATAACGGTATTAGAAAGTGTCTATACCATTGTGCGTTATATTGTCAAAAGTATTGGGACACCTGCTTTTACATGAACTTTAATGGCACCCAGTCTTAGGCCACGTACACACGGTCGGACAAAACCGATGAGAATGGACCGAGGTTCAGTTTCATCAGTCCAAACCGACTGTGTGTATAGCCCATCGGTCTATTGTCCTTCGGTCCAAAATTTTAAAACATGCATTAAAATCGAACCGATGGACCGCTGCTTTTTTTTTAAATTTGGGGTGGAGTTCCCCTTAAAATACACACCAGACCTGAAGGGTCTGGAATGGATATTTGGGGGGAACCCCACGTAATTTTTTTTTAAATCGATGGCGGGGTTCCCCTTAATATCCATACCAGACCTGAAGGGCCTAGTAATTGAATTTGGGGGGACCGCCACGCTTTTTTTTTTTTTTTTTTTAATGAATCCTCTCTGAATTGCCAGACCGACAATTCATTATAGCCGCAAGTCCAGTTTTAAATGTCTTTTTTCTTTCAGAAATTACACTTTGTGCAGGGACAGTTCTAAGTACAGGAAACATGCGCTATTTCACATGCTAACTTTACACCCCCCCAGGTATGAAATTTAAAGGAATATTTCACTTTTATTGTTTCACTTTTAGCATTATTAAATTCACTGCTCCCGAAAAAACTTTAGTTTTTAAAACTTTTTTTTGCATTGATACATGTCCCCTGGGACAGGACCCAGGTCCCCAAACACTTTTTAGGACAATAACTTGCATATTAGCCTTTAAAATTAGCACTTTAGATTTCAAACGTTCGAGTCCCATAGACTTTAATAGGGTTCTAATGTTCACACGAACGTTTGGTGTGTTCGCAAGTTCTGGTGCGAACCAAACAGGGGGGTATTCGGCTCATCCCTACTGATAACCCATAACTTTGCATTGTATAATTGAGTACAACTTGATCCTTACATTTCCCTGAAGGGGATTGTGAGGAATCAATATTATATTACATTTAAGGCATTTATGCTGGATGTATTTTAAAACACATTTAATTTCATGCAAATGCAATTGGACTAGAGAGTTTTTTTTATCAAGTTATCTACAGTTCTGCTTGAAGGGACATTACACCTCAGGTATCCCACTATGAGAATGTAGGGAATGTTCAAAATAAATATACTGTATGGACAACCTTAGGTATTTTGGTATTTTGAGTGTGAAAAGCAGTTCTTGTAACGGATGTTCAAGGGAGGACAAGAGACCTTTGGTCTGGGGGACAAATACCACCAAGTGGCCCTTCGACAACTTTTTGTTTGCTAACGTGCCCTTTTATTGCAATGATGCAGAGGCATGCTAAAGAATGGATTGATGTACTCCGTCGTATCTCTCAGAGTATCTATGCGACTGATTCATAGAATTAGTTACGCATAGATAGCCCTTAGATCCGACAGGTGTAATTGTTTTACACTGTCGGATCCCCCCGCCCGCCGCTGGGGGGAGTTTGCGTCGTAAACCAGCGTCGGGTATGCAAATTAGGAGTTACGGCGATCCACAACGGTTTTTCGCGTTCGCTACGTCGCTGCTAGTCTAGTTTACCGTCGCAAAGTTAGTCGTCGTTTTTGGTGCCCTAACTTTACACAGCACACGTATGTGCTGTATAAAGTATGGCAGTCGTTCCCGCGTCAAAATTTAAAAATTTTTCCTTATTGCGTAAGACGTCCGGGAATACGGAAGTATGCTACGCACGTCGCCGTTCGAAAAAATGACGTCACTTCGTGCAAAGCACGGCAGGAAATTCAAAAGGGAGCATGCGCGGTAGGTCCGGCGCGGGAGCGCGCCTAATTTAAATGGCACACGCCCCTTTGAATTACGCGGGCTTACGCCGGAGGCCGCCGGCGTAGGTTTTCATTGCAAGTGCTTTGTGAATCAGGCACTTGCGATGAAAACTTGCAGCGGTGTAATGTATCTACGATACGTTACGCCGCCGCACTTCTACGTGAATCTGGCCCCTAGTTTATTGGGAGACACCTTATTACATCTTTCAGCATCCACTTTTTGTTGCTCTTGGCATTTAGTTACATGCAATCTCAGACCCGCAAAGGAAGTCAATGCTGGAAGACTTCACTCTTGACAGATGCTATGATCATAGGTTTGATGGATATATAACACCCACCATGTGTCCCTGACTGTATCCGATGCTAATAGAGTGACCAAATAGTACTGTATCTCCATTCAGTGCCACCTGCTTAAATGGGTTGTAACGGTTCATTTTTTATTTTCTAAATAGGTTCCTTTAACCACTTGACCACCAGGCACGTAAACCCACTTAATAACCAGACCAATTTTCAGCTTTCGGTGCTCTCACAATTTGAATGACAATTACTTAGTCATACAACATTGTACCCAAATGAAATTTTCGTCCTTTTTTTCACACAAATAGAGCTTTCTTTTGGTGGTATTTAATCACCGTTGGGTTTTTTATTTTTTGCGCTATAAGAGAAAAAAGACTGAAAATTCTGTAAAAAAAATGAATTTTTATTTGTTTCTGTTATAAAATTTAGCAAATTTTGTATTTTTTTTTCATTCTTTTGCATAATGTGAACGATGAAGTTACGCCGAGTAAATAGATATCCAACATGTCACCCTTCAAAATTGCACACGCTAGTGGAATGGCGCCAAACTTCGCTACTTAAAAATCCCCATAGGCGATGTTGCAGGGTATTGTGGGGTATTGCAGAGTATTGTGGGGTATTGCAGAGTATTGTGGGGTATTGCAGAGTATTGCACAGTTTGGTTATGTTGCAGAGTATTGTTATGGGGCAGGGATGGCTGAGCAGGATGGATGGCTGGATCTGTGACTGCATTTGTCACAGATCCAGCCCACAGCACTCCTGCTGCATCTGCTCTCTCCCCTCTCCTCTCACACTGTACCGTTCGGTACAGAGAGGGGAGGGAGGAACCGGCGTCATCACATGACGCCGGTTTGTTTACAAGTGATCGCTCCGTCATTGGAGGGAGCGATCACGTGGTAAACCGCCACTATCAGCTGCGTTTTACTGTGATCCGTGATGTGCCGGGTCCGGCATCTGGCATCTGGCTGACTAACCCCCAGCCAGATGATGGGGGCAAGCTTACTGAGGATAAACAGAAAGTGAGAAATTCAGACAAAGAAAAAAAGCATTTAGAAGGGAAATCAAAGGAAAAGGTAAGTGAACCAACAATGCACTAGCTAAAAGAAACCTATTTAGAAAAAAAAAAAAAAAAAAAACTTTACAACCCCTTTAACACAGGTCTACTTTAAGGCCCCATTAAACATTAGATGATCATCACTTAAAGGGGTTGTAAAGGTTTGTTTTTTATTTTCTAAATAGGTTCCTTTAAGCTAGTGCATTGTTGGTTCACTTACCCTTTCCTTCGGGCTAATTTTTTCTTCAATTTCCCTTATAAATGTTTTTTTTTCTTTGTTTTCTTTGGCTGAATTTCTCACTTCCAGTTCCTCCTCAGTAAGCTGTTCTGGCTGACTAACCCCCAGCCAGATGAAAGGGGCAAGCTTACTGAGGAAAAACAGTAAGTGAGAAATTCAGACAAAGAAAAAAAACATTTAGAAGGGAAATCGAAGGAAAAGGTAAGTGAACCAACAATGCACTAGCTTAAAGGAACCTATTTAGAAAATAAAAAACAAACCTTTACAACCCCCTGTAATATACCCTATGCTCATTACAGACTTTGCCTTAGAAACTATAAAAACTATTCTTAGGTCAAACAAAGAAAGTGGATGGCACTCACTTTTGTTGCTAGCGGTTTGGACATTAATGGCTGTGTGTGGAGTTATTTTGAGGGGGCAGCAAATGTACACTGTTATACAAGCTGTACGCTCACTACTTTACATTGTAGCAAAGTGTCATTTCTTCAGTGTTGTCACATGAAAAGATATAATAAAATATTTACAAAAATATGAGGGGTGTACTCACTTTTGTGAGATACTATAGATCCATGTATGGCTGGCTTAGCTGTTGGCATGCTACACAAAGGACAGATTAAAATCAGTAATGCAGAGGACAACAAAGTAACGAGTTCTAGCATATAATATCTATTGCTAATATTATATTGAGAATTGTAGAAGGGTAAATATAGTCTGTAGCTTCATAAGGCATAATAGGTTATTATTACTGCAAATATGTTTAAATGCCTTCAAATCTATTTAATAGGGCATGCAACATAAATACAAAGAAATTTTGCAATGATCGAGTTGGAAAGTACAGTAATTAAGACGTCCTAGGACAATATGCTTCTTGTTTTGGTACCTAAAGAAAAAAAGCGACTTTGTAATCATGCTGACAACACATCCGCACTTCCTTTGCATTGGTAAGTCAGGTACTGGAGTCATAAACTGTGCACGTGGTTATAAAAATGGAATAAGGCATGGTTTTGGTTCATATAGTAATGTAACAGGTGGAAATGATTACCTGTCTAAATAAAAGAGAGGGCAAATAGAGGGTCCTTGAAAGCTCTGAAGCGAAGGGGCTTGGCTGGATGACATTTCTGGCCCTATTATAATCTATTTATGTTATTCAGATTAGGGTGTAGTTGCTGTTTTACAGAGCATTAGCTCGGCAGGACTATATACTGGACTGTGTTAGGGCCAAATCTTTAATATACCTCACACTTTCCCATCTGTTGAGACATTTTAGTGGACTAACTGATAGACCCAAAGAGAAAAGAATACCTTAAAATTATTTAAGCAAAGCAATTCTAGGGAACAAGTGAAGCCAATCAGGGAGCTGTTAAAGATAGCCAGCAAACACTGCAGCTGTGCTAACAATAGAAAATCCATTAAATTCTATCTTAATCTTGATTTTACTGCAGCTAAAATCAGGCTGCTTTTCACAAGAGACAAGCATGAGTCTGCTTCCCAAGATAAGTCAGATTTTAACTTACTATGGTGATGATTTACTAAAATTGTTGCTGAGCCTCGGTTAACACTTAGGCCTCGTACACACGGACGAACTGTCCGCTGAAAACGGTCCGCCGGACCGTTTTCAGAGGACAGTCCGCTGCCGGATTTCTGTCTGATGGTTGTACACACCATCAAACAGAAATCCGTGCGGACACGATACGCGGTGACGTGGCCGCGCCGTCGCCGCAACGATTAAGCGGCGACGTGCGCGGCCCTGGAAGGTCAATGCTTCCACGCATGCGTCGAATCACTTCGACGCATGCGAGGGCTTTCGGCCGAGCGGACATGTACGATGAGTCTGTACAGACGACCGAACATGTCCGACGGACAGGCTTCCAGCGGACATGTTTCTTAGCATGCTAAGAAACATTTGTCCGCTGGAAACCTGTCCAATCCGCCGGACAATTGTCCGATCGGCCGTACACACGACCGAACATGTCCGCTGAAACTGGTTTCAGCGGACATGTTCGGTTTCAGCGGACATGTTCGGTCGTGTGTACGGGGCCTTACCGAATATAAATACTATGTGGATCAGATGCAAACTGAAAAGCATAGATTTGCATGTCATGTAAAAAAGCATTATTTCCAATGAAGGCTGTGCAAATTTGATACGGTTCACAAAAGGATCCTGTGCAAGTTTATTGTGATGCGGTGCGAAATTTCAGCTCCATAGACTTCTATGCACTTTTTTTGCTTCGTTTTTATAGGAAATAAAATCGCATTTGTGACCACTGCCCTTTACAAATTCAAACTAAATTTGCATTGAAACCGTACATGGCAAGCAGAAATCGCAATGCAAATTCGCACTGTGTACCACTTTATATTTTACCCACTTAAGCCCCGGACCATTACACTGGTCAAAGGCCAGGGCACTTTTTGCGATTCGGCACTGTGTCGCTATAAAGCGGGGGTTCACCCTTAGAGGGCACTTTTCCCCCTTAGATTCCTGCTCGTTATTACTAGGGGAATCGGCTATTTATTTTAAAATATGTGCAGTACTTACCCGTTTACGAGACGCATCCTCTCCGTCGCTTCCGGGTATGGGCTTCGGGAATGGGCGTTCCTTCTTGATTGACAGGTTTCCGAGAGGCTTCCGACGGTCGCATCCATCGCGTCACGATTTTCCGAAAGAAGCCGAACGTCGGTGCGCAGGCGCAGTATAGAGCCGCGCCGACGTTCGGCTTCTTTCGGCTACGAGTGACGCGATGGATGCGACCGTCGGAAGCCTCTCGGAAGGCTGTCACTCAAGAAGGAACGCCGGCTCCCGAAGACCCATACCCGGAAGCGACGGAAGAAGATGCAGCTCGAAAACGGGTAAGTACTGCACATATTTTAATATAAATAGCCGATTCCCCTAGACCGAACGAGCAGGAAGCTAAGGGGAGATTTTTTTTTTTTTTTTAAATGGGTGAACTCCCGCTTTAACTGACAATTGCGCGGTCGTGCGATGTGGCTCCCAAACAAAATTTACGTCCTTTATTTCCCACAAATAGAGCTTACTTTTGGTGGTATTTGATCAAGACAATTTTGAAAATAAATAAATATTTTTTACTTTTTGCTATAATAAATATCCCCCAAAAATATATAAAAAAATGTTTTCCTCAGTTTAGGTTGATACGTATTCTTCTACATATTTTTGGTAAAAAAATTGCAATAAGCGTTTATTGATCGGTTTGCACAAAAGTTATAACGGCAGGCAATCTGTCGACGTACATCTGTGTACGGCGGTCGGCAAGCGGTTAAATTATGCTTCGACTTCTCAGCACCTAAATGTGAACTGGGGCTGAATCTGGTGCGTAGTAAACAAGCAGCTTCTGTCTTCAACTTGTTAAATTAAACTTTGACAATAAAAGCCATCAGATGAATATTTAAGATGCACAGTTGCGCCAGAGTCTGTGTGCTCCAGTCTTAGTAAATCCCCCCTAGGTATTTTTGAACATTATTGGGGTTGTCAGACCAGTGTTGCCAACCGTCCGTAGATTTACGGACAGCACGCCAGCCTATAAAAAGGCATGAGCCTTGCGGTGGAGAGTGGACAGAGCAGGAGCACGTAGCTGGAATACAGAGAGACGCGCAGCGCAGACTTTTTTCACGGGACCAGAATGGATGGACCCCTGCCTGGCTGAGCTTGCAGCCCGCTGAGCCCAGCCCGCCCTGGTGGGTGTAGTAGTAGTCTGTCTGCAGTTCGGGCCACAGTGACTGACACACACTAGTAGAGCGAGAAATTGAGACAGACATGCCGTGCCTGCAGGACTCATCGTCTCCCCTGTCCCCCCACTCCAGTCACAGTGCAGTCCAGTGATCCAGTCAGGACCACTTGAGTGAGGGGGGGTGCACTGCACTGCAGAGAAAATGTATTATAGTGACTCGAGTGAGTCGGATGACTCCAGTCACCAACTTGAACTTAGAGTCCCACACTGGACCCCTGGCCTGGCTGCAACATCTATCCATACATCCATCTCTTGGCTGGATGCTATCTATGTGATGTCTACAGGCAGGCACAGGCCGCAGTTATCAGACAGGAATGACAGTGGTGAGATTGTACAGAATTACAGATGTTCACAATCTCTGTCTTGCTATCTCCTGTATCCTGTCCACCATCCTCTGACCACCTCCCGTATTCTGTCCGCCATCCTCTGACCACCTCCTGTATCCTGACCAGCTCCCGTGTCCTGGAAAATTGGGAAAAAAACTGCGCTAAATACTAAACAAACAAGAAAGAAAGAAATAAAAACTGCAATGAAATCACAGTCTATTCAATCCAAGAGCTGCGATTACCATGTAAACAATAGATACAAAAAACAAACAGTGAGAAAAATATAAATCGTGCTACCTCTAAACCATGTGAAACAAATGTTTGAATCACAAAACACACAAAACAATGTGATATATGTTTATATAAATCATAAACTATGTGATATATGATGGTATATATAAATCACTAATATACTAAAAAACACGAGAGGTAGATAGCCACTAGAGGGCACTATGTAGCACTCTCAAGTCCCTCAATAACAGTGAAACAGTGATAAATGAACATATTTTTTTTTTTTTAGATCATATCATTAGATCAATAAATATTAGCTAGGGCTGTTACTGATTAAAATTTTTGTGTTCGATTAATCGATTTTTTTCTTTAATCGATTAATCGACTAATTTCGATTAATTATAACGCACATACAGATCCAACTACTTTTAGCTGATCTCCTTGCAGACTGATTCCCAGTGCAGCTACCAACCACTGGAAAAATGGATAGCAGGATACAAAAAACACACAGGCAGTGCTCAATGGGAATAGCATTAAAACTTTTATAGTCTTCAAGTAGGTAACAAAATAAATATTGCACTGGAGATAAAATCGATGTAGCTACATAAACTGTAAAAATGGTGCGAGTAATACCAAACGGCAGCAAAAGCAGTCATAAAAACATGTAGCTAAGTATGATACTGGTATAAAAATGGGTACAATGATGCCACTGCTGAATCCAGATGAGGAGAGGTTAACATCAGTCCATCAGCATGTAGATGTCCCATGAAGGGAACTATCACAACTCCCAGTGGATGGTTGTAGAATCCCAGGTTGATAGAGGGAAGTGATAGAGGGAAGTGTAACAGCCCTTGCGTGTGGCAGATAGTAAGGTCCCGCCGGCATGCAGATATGAAGGCACAGCAAAGGAGCCCTTGAGATGGACACGACAAGCCCTGCCGGTGTCCGTGACGTCACCGGATCTCCTATGGAACTCTCTGAAGGCCCGGAAGCAGGCGGAGAGGTGAGTACCAATCAAAATAATTTAGATTGATCAAACAAATTTTGATCGATCAAAAAAATTTAAGATTAATCGATGAATTAATAGTTAATTTTCACAGCCCTAATATTAACCAAATAAAAATATATATAGACATATAAATAAAACAAATATTGTAGCAATAAAGTCCATAAATGTCTAACACATTAAATAAAAAACACCCGTGCTCTGTGCCAAGTTCCAAAATCAGTTGAAAACGTAGCCAAAGAAAAGTGATGTATCCTCCACCAAACTATAGATTGGCTCCTTACCAAATCGCCATGATCCCTTATGACAGGGGATCATGAACAGCATATAATAGGTAGGCACTCCCAGTCTTGCAGTTCAGACAGATACAATCCTTAACATTGGGTCTCATCCACAAGTGATTAAACTTCACCAACATCAATGCCCATCATGTAAAAAACAATAACAGCTCCACATAGCCCATTAAATTAGTAAAAAAGATTTATTAAAAGTTGTATTGCACTTACAAACATGCAGTAAAAAATGCCAGGGGCCCCTGGAAGAAGTAATATTTTACGAAACGGAAGTAGGGCGGAGCGGCGCGCTATCGTCACCCAATAGCTCCAAACGTTCCCCCAGTGGACGGGTGTCTGGGAATTTGTGTACCGGCCGCCACATCAGATTCGAGGCATTTTTAACTGCATGTTTGTAAGTGCAATACAACTTTTAATAAATCTTTTTTACTCATTTAATGCGCTATGTGGAGCTGTTATTGTTTTTTACATGGTGGGCATTGATGTTCTGTCTGCCATCCTCTGACCACCTCTTGTCTTTTATCATGTCTCTGAGTCTCTGAGTCTAGAGTGGAGTCAAGGGTGAGAATGATGCCAGGATGGGGATTATTGGAGAAGTCAGACGTGTGTGTGGACTGTGGAGAGGAGACTATGGAAAAAAACAGAGCCACCAACCTGGAGCTATCTGACTGAGCCCTGCATGGTGCACATGAGGAGGTCAGTGACAGCGCTGCTAGGTCAGTCTGAAGAGGGGGTCACTGATGTAAGGGGGAGTGAATACAGAAATGTAAGGGAGCACTGATATAAATATCATGTTTGTAGTTTAAATATTGATATTTGCAAGGTTTAGCACTGAAAACATACATTTTAGGGACTTTGCAGTGTCAGTAAAAAAGGTGGGTATGTCAGTAAATTTCAAGATTATTTGCCAGTAAAAAATTGGTGCCGTTCGTAAATTTTGGCTTCCTGCCAGTAAATTTCATTTCGGGGGGTTGGCAACACTGTGTCAGACTCTTCTGAAGTATCAGTGAGATTGATTTACTAAAAGTGCAAAATCTTGTGCAGCTCTGCATAGAAACCAATCAGCTTTCATTTTTTTTTTTTGCCAAAGCTTAATTGAACAAGCTGATTGGCTACCATGCACAGCTGTACCGGATTCTGAGTGCTTCAATTTTATTAAATTACCCCCTTTGTCACCAATAAGGATATCTGTATGGGAAAGATAGAACTAAGCCTACAGCAGCTGTGTCTAAAACAGCTGAGTAAAAGGGGTTTCAAAATCGCTAGATTACAGACACACTACAGGGACCACGATAGACTAGTGCATACAGCAATGCCTGGATGAAAAACTGAAACACGGATCAGGTATGCAGTGCTAACTGTATGCATGTCAAGGTTTAATATTCTGTCTTGTTCCTTGAAGTAGAATCTATAATGAATTGGGGACACATATTTATTTATTTAAGTTGTATGTCAATACAAATTGTGGGACATCAAATGTAATGCCAAAGTAATCATTGAATAAAGTAACATTTCATGTCAGTAGACAAAAGTACAAAGCAACATCCAGTCAGTAGACATATGGTAGTATGAGGCCTTGTACACGACCGTTTTCATCGGACATGTCTGCTGGGAGGTTTTGGTCTGATGTGTGTACACACCATCAGACCAAAATCCCAGCGGACAGAGAACGCGGTGACGTATACAACACCGACGTTCTCTGACACGGAAGTACAATGCTTCCACGCATGCGTCAAATCAATTCGACGCATGCGCGGAATTTTGGGCTGCTGGTTATACGTCATATATGTCCGATGAGTCATACTAACCATCGGACATGTCCAACGGACAGCTTTCCAGCGGACAAGTTTCTTACATGCTAAGAAACTTTTGTCCGCTGGAAACCTGTCCGCTCGGCCGGAAAACTGTCCGCTAGGCCCTACACACGGTCGGACATGTTTCAGCGGACATGTTCGGTTGTGTGTACGAGGCCTAATAGGTATGAGGGGACGGAAAAGGGAGACAAAGGGAATGCTCAGAGACAAAAGGAACAAAGAAAAGGAGGGGGGTCACCCCCCAAAGGCACAGGAGGAAAGATGGGGAAGAATATGGTGGAGAAAAAGGGGGAAGAATATGGTGGAGGAAAAGGGGGAAGAATATGGTGGAGGAAAAGGGGGAAGAATATGGAGGAAGAAAAGGAGGAAAGGGTATCAGATACTCCTGCTCTCAGAGCTAGCAATGTCAACTATTCAGTAGTGCAAAAGTAATTTTCAGTTGTCCTTAGACATAAGATCAGCATAATTAGCGGAGAACCTACAGTAAAGGCAAACCAGCAGGCCCATATTTTATTTGTTACCGACGTAAAATCTCTGTCTTCATACTTCCATGTGGTATATGTGATGAACCACACGTAACCACTGTTGTATTATGAGGACGGGACAATTTTTGTTTTAATGGGAAAAAAAATGAAATGATATATTTATATTACACATAAATAGTTACTAGATGATGCACAAATTACACTGCAGAAGCTGTTTCCTTTGAGGCTCTCTGTCTCTGACAGAAACTTTATACATAGCTGTCTGAAAGGAAGGAATGGGTCAATGGTCTGATTCATTCTCTTGAACAGGTACATTTCAACCTAAACTACTGAGCTCTGTAAACCCTTTCCACAGAGGAAAAATCATCTCTAAGGCCTCGTACAGACGACCGAACATGTCTGCTGAAACTGGTCTGCGGACCAGTTTCAGCTGACATGTTCGGTCGTCTGTAAGGCCGAGCGGACAGGTTTCCAGCGGACATTTGTCCACCCGACCGTTTTCGAGCGGACAAATGTTTCTTAGCATGCTAAGAAACATGTCCGCTGGAATCCTGTCCGTCGGACATGTTCGGTCATCTGTACAGACTCACCGTACATGTCCGAGCGGCCGCCATCCCTCGCATGCGTCGAATCACTTCAACGCATGCGTGGAAGCATTGACCTTCCAGCGTCGCGCACGTCGCCGCGTCATCATCGCGGCGACGGCGCGGACACGTCACCACGCTGTCTGTCCGCGCAAATTTCTGTCTGATGGTGTGTACAACTATCAGACAGAAATCTCCGAGGAGACATGTGCGCTGAAAACGGTCCGGCGGACCGTTTTCAGCGGACTGTCCCCTCGTCTGTACGAGGCCTAAAACATATAAAAAGAAAAAAAACGACATTTGATGCAAACATTCTTAAGCAAGCTTCCCTATTCATGTTAATAATTAAAAAAATATATTTTTTTGTCCTGGCCATAATCAAAACATTAATGCATAAAAATATACAAAACCAAAATCTATTCCTATTATGTCTGTAAATCTTTCCACACCTGCGGAAGATCTTATTTCTAAATGATTTACCCAACCCCTACATATCCCTTGTCTACGTACAATCTTCCAATACAGCAACTGCAATAAAATTTGTGCTACAGGAATGAAAAAGATGATTTTGGAAAAGTCTTACATGTTGTACACATGGGGAAAAAAATTTCAGTTTATCAATGATAGTCTAAAATGTGTTTCTCCGTTGGACCCCAGTGAGGTAACCTGACCTTACTGGAGCAATGTGCGTCACACCAAAGCTGTACACAGTATCTGAGATTTAGCGCACTTTCAAATGTGCCATATATCAGGAATATATGAATCAGCACTAATGAGCAATGCACAACATTATGAGACACTGCATGTTCCAGAACATCTGGCTGCCCCCTGTCCCAGTTATAGCTACAACCCAATCGACTGAACATCTGCAAATTCACTTACATTCTAAAATTGGAGCACTTCATTTAAGTAATGGTATTGAAGGATGTGAAAACACAGGAGTGCAATACTGCTGATTATTTTATAGCATTGTGTTCACAGAGCTACTGATAAATCACCAGCAGCTATTGACAAACCTTCAAATTTGTTTCTATTTTCTGCAACATGACAAAACATATCGAAAAACAGTTTAATCCCATGGTCTGTGCCACAGATGTAAAGAACTTCTAACTGATTACTTTTTTAAGGCTTGCTCAGCTGCTCTCTGGGGAGGCTGTCAATTAGCATTATTATACCCATGCTGTATGTGAGGACATTCACTAAACTGAACCTAATGTGATACACATGTTGACTATCGCAAGAAGGTAGAAGAAAAGACTAGAGGCTTGGTTATGTTTTAGATATTTAATCCAAAGCTCCAATAAAATGTACAGGTATCCCAAAACTCAACAAGATAAATACTCTGGTTCTAACATGTATCACCATGTAGCCCAACTCCAACTAAAGCCTTTTATTCTATTTTTGAATTGTGGGAATGCAAGGTATTGTTACTTGTTACAAGTGCCAACTATCTCTCTGATCTCCAGCAGTAAATTAGTGTGGCTAAGAACAAATAAATATTGTGCTGGTAGATCAAAAGAAGAGGGCAGCTGGCAAAGAAACAACTGGATTGGATTGTAAAAAGTATGTATAAGATTTTTTGCCATGCTAGTAATTAATTTGATTAAAACATAGCATTTCCACAAAAATCTAGTGGGTATAGTCCAAAAAGTGAGTTCCATGTGATAAAACAATCTATTATATCCCAGTATGGAGATTCCAAGTGTAAAGGTTCCAAGTTTGTTCAAGCCCAGTAGTTGTGTCCAATATATAAAGGAACATAGCAATTTGCAATGTGAATCACCCAAGTTCACCTCCACCTTAGCGTAAAAAGTATCTTCTTACCAGAAATCTTTGACTCTTTATTTGAAAAGGGTCAAAAACACTGTATTAATAGAATATCATCTGAGATGGAACACTTTTGCTTCTCTCCATCATATGTGGTTAATGCAGTCTCCCAAGTAATGGTAAAGAGTGCTCCATCATAACATATAGGGGAAATAAAATCGGAAAAAAACACATAGTGTGAAACTGTATAATAGGCATTTGGCATCATCCAACTTTATTTCCCCTATATGTTATGATGGAGCACTCTTTAACATTACTTGGGAGACTGCATTAACCACAGATGATGGAGAGGAGCGAAAGTGTTCCATCTCAGATGATATTCTATTAATACAGTGTTTTTGACCCCTTTCAAATAAAGAGTCAACGATTTCTGGTAAGAAGACACTTTTTACCCTAAGGTGTACTTGGGTGATTCATATTTCGGATTGCTATTTTCGTTTTATATATTGGACACAACTACTGGGCTTGAACAAACTTGGAACCTTTACACTTGGAATCTCCATACTGGCATATAATAGACTGTTTTATCACATGGAACTCACTTTTTGGATTTTATCCCCTAGATTTTTCTGGAATTTGCTATGTTTAAATTGACTTTATTACTAGCTTGATATAAAATCTTATACATACATTGGATTAGTGTGGAATTGAAATAAGTGGAAATTGAATAGATCCTCACAAAGATCTCCGCAATAAAGTGAACCTGATACAATGCCCAATATTGGCAAATTATGAATTTGCTTTAAAGCAAGCTCAATACAGTTCTAAATAGGAGTGTTTTAGAAAGCTCCTCACAGGTAAGAGCAGGTGCAGCGCCAAAGCTTGTTGGAAGCAACCAACAGCTTTTTTAGGAATAGGTCTACACCAGGGGTGTCAAACTCAATTTCATTGTGGGCCGCATCAGCATCATGATTGCCTTCAAAAGGACTGGTTGTGTCTGTAAGATTAGATGTCCAGCACATCCCCTCCCCTTACATTAGATGTCAAGAGCCGCCCCACCATCAGAAGTTGAGTCCCCCACTCTCCCTTACATCACAGTGCACCCCCCTTTCCTTATGCTGCTGCTGGGAAGAAGCTGGATGCATTGCTTGAAAGCAGAAAGTAAGGGTCTGGAGGAGAACCAAAGGAGGGCTGGAGCAGTTGCAGGAGAGGTGCATGGGCCACATGAAATGGCCTGGAGGGCCAGATTCTGCCTGCGGGCCTTGTGTTTGACACCTGTGGTCTACACTGATGATTTTAATTTTTGCAAGTGAGAGAGTTAACCACTTGTTGACAGTCATCACATTATTTGCCTCGGCAGTGAAAGTCCTGTATTCTACCCTGAGAAGTTCCTTTTAAAGATTTAAAAAAATCTGCTTGAAATTTGTAAAATGCTTTTCAAGATCTTGCTAACATCTTGAAAATAATTGCTGCTTAATACACTACAGAACACACACAAATGCCCAATATTAATAAAAAAAAACAAAGTCTTCAAAATGACATACAGAAGTTTGGCAGTTTTAGATCATTTTAGATAATGATACATTAATTAAAAAAAATGCTGCATTTAACTGGGCCACAACACACACAACTAGAGCCTGTATAAGCAGACCTTAAGTAGACGTGATGTAATTATTAGGTAGTGATTTTCAAATCAGTAGACTTATTAATTTTCAAAATGCTAAAACAAATTGATTATCTTGATTTTTACATCCGTGTATATTGACTATGCAGTGTGTATTTAATATATTACTCAATAACAGTTCATATTCCATATTCTGTCAAGTAAAACAAATTGTTTAGCTAATTAAACTCTTAAAAGAACAGAGTTCACACATGGTGCTACATTTTGGACTGCAAGCATATATGGAAAGGCTTGAAGTATTTGAAAGTAGGATGATGAATAAAATATACAGTATAGAGGTGTACTTGAAAATAGTGTGAGGAGATCAAGATACAATAGTAAGCAATAAAAAAAATCTAAATAGTGGTCCTATAGCACTTTTCTGGGCAAGTTCTGGGCAAATTGATGTTGGGATCTTTTAAGAGAAACATTTGTAAGGTTTTGCTATAAGTCTGGGTGAATAGATGTGCCGAGCTCCGTTCAATGTGATGTTACGACGCACAGGGGTGGAGATCGGCGCCAAATTCAAAAAAGTAAAGACACAATAAACATACAGTATACTGTATAAAATAATTACACACCCCCTTTGTCCCTAGTGGTCTGCCTATTGACTTGCATGCGTCCAAGAAGATCACCCTGGTTGAGTGATGAGCTCTAACCACCACCGACTACTACTGGCTAGGCTAGCTGAAGTAGCCGGAGGCGCTGAAGGTGTTTTACCCTGGTTCTCCTCCTTCTTGGAAAACCGATCACAAATAGTGAGACTGGGGTCTTTCACTTCTGAAAAACGTACGGTGTCATGCGGAGTCCCTCAGGGATCTCCCTTATCGCCCGTATTGTTTAATATCTATCTTCGCCCTCTCTTTGAAATCATGAATAACCAGAAGTTACTTTACCACTCCTATGCAGACGACACACAACTGTATTTCCGTATCTGCAACAAAAAGGATCATTCTCTTGGACTAGAGAAATGCCTTACTCTAATAGATAACTGGATGACAAACAGTTATCTTAAACTCAATGGTTCGAAAACAGAACTTCTCCTGTTTCAAGCTAACCGGAAAAGTCACCCCCCCATCAACATGGACTCCCCCGCCCATTCTGGGCAAAACTATCACCCCTAGCACCAAAGTCAAAAGTCTCTGAGTCATTTTCGATACCTACATGACAATGGATGCACAAATAGGGTCAGTAGTCAGCGGATCCCACCATCTGCTGCGCCTACTACGCAGACTCACGCCCTTTATCCCGAAAGAGGACATTGCAGTCGTGGTGGGAACAATCATCAATTCCAGACTCGACTACGCAAATGCCTTCTATCTAGGACTCCCCAAATACCAAATCACTTGTCTGCAAGTCGTTCAAAATACGGCCGCTCGACTAGTGACTGGAAAAAAAACCATGGGAATCAATCTCACCTTCACTGAGATCCCTTCATTGGTTGCCAGTAAAAGACAGAATCACTTTCAAGGCACTCTGCCTAATACATAAGTGTATTCAAGGCAACACCCCCCAATATCTATGCGAAAAAATAAAAGCCCATAACCCCAATCGCATTCTGCGATCCACCAATCAAAACCTCCTCCAGATACCCAAAGCCAGATACAAGTCCAAAGGAGATCGAAGATTTGCAGTCCAGGGACCTCGCCTGTGGGTTGCACTACCAACCACCATCTGACTGGAGTCGGACCACTTGGCCTTCAGGAGAAAGATTAAAACCCATCTCTTCTGAGGTCAAGGGGTTCCTTACCCATGAAATGGATAAGGCGCCCAGAGGCGATTCAGTTCGCATGTGTTGCGCTTTACAAGTCTCTCACTCACTCACTCTGGAGGATCCTTCCCGGCTCTACAAGCCCCGTGAATATTTTCACTATTCAGGCCAAGATGGTTCTGGCCAAAGCCCCTTACTCTTTAAATCTTCATGATTCTGAATGTAGAAGTAGCCCAAGATAGGCTTTGAGGATGTTTGGAATGTCCAACTTGTGCAGATCAGCATCTGATTCCGCTGGGAAGGCTGGAAGCACCCATTCACTGGAAAGATGAAATATGGATGCCACTCTTTGGAACAAAATGATCCAATGGTCTCAGCACAACCCTGTCTGGGAAGAACATGGAATAAGGTTCTGCCGCCCCAAACTTTTGGAGTCGACACACTTTCCCCTGAAATTATGGCTAATAGAAAAGCCGATTTTAGGAAGATCTTCCATAAAGAACAGTCTTCTGTCATAATACTATGAGGGTTTGCTAGAAAACTGAGGACTACTGCCAGGTCCCATTGAGGGAACCTATTTCTCTTGGGAGGGCGTAGTCCAAGTACCTCTCTCATGAAGAAGTGATCCATCAGCAGCTTTGCTACCCATTTCTTTTGGGTAAAAGCCAAGATGGCTTAAATTTGCACCTTAAGCAAACTGAGCCCCAAATCCAATTCAGATTGTAGAAAAGACAGGATTTGAGAATGGGGAGGTTGCTCTCAGTCAGACTTTTATAAGTTTATAAGTTTCTGCCTGGAAACTGAGATTTTCCATAGCAACCAAAAAGTGTCCCTTTATGTCAAAAGTGGTTTTAGACCAGCTAGAAAATGGCGATAATAAATTAGAATCACTTGTAGAATTGAGCGATAGTGATTTGTGGGGAAATTCATCAAACACTGAAAGTAATGACAGCGACAATTCTGCAACTGAGAACATTTCAGTGTTTTTCATTTGATTACATTAATGATTAATTTTTATTATTATTATTATTATTATTATTATTATTATTATTATTATTATTATATTATTATTTGTTATTATTTATTGTTATTTATTATATTATAATTTATGATTTTGTGTTTCAAACTTTATCATACCCGGGATGTCTACTTGACTCTTGTTTTGACAGATTTAAGTGACTTATTCCTAAGAATTACAGGCCTACAATATAAAATGCCAATTTTCCATGCAAAATAATTGTACCGCTTTCAGCACCTAAAATCTGACATGATCGTACCATCAGGGAGGTTAAATTACTTTTTTTCCTTCAGAAATTACACTTTTTGCAGGGACAGTTCTAAGCACGGGAAACAAGCGCTACTTTACAGGCATACTATACACACCCACCAGGTACGGAATTTAAAGGAATATTTCACTTTTATTGTTTCACTTTAAGCATTATTAAAATCACTGCTCCTGAAAAAACTGCAGTTTTTAAAACTTTTTTTGCATTGAAACATGTCCCCTGGGGCAGGACCCGGGTCCCCAAACACTTTTTATGACAATAACTTGCATATAAGCCTTTAAAATTAGCACCTTTTCATGTTCGTGTCCCATAGACTTTAATGGTGTTCGGATGTTCGAACAAATTTATTGCCTGTTTGCATGTTCTGATGCAAACCGAACTGGCGGGTGACTGGCTTATCCCTACTGTTTGCATAGTCAGGAATAACTGTGGCTATTGACAGCCTATCTTTGCTCTGTACAGCTTGGATTCACAGCGTTCCTAAACACCTGTGCGAATGGTAACTGGTTCCTTTCAAAGTTAGAAAAAAATAAAAAAGATCTTGATGGATTGAGGGATTTGGGGGGGTTTGGGGAACAAAAAAAACAAAACCAATAATTCACATTACCACAATACCATCCAAAGGATCACTTGTAAATTATTCAGATGTCCTGTTCTCAGGATACCCAAAGAGCACTAGTCCCTTTCTTTACCTCTTAGGCCCCTCCAGGAGAAAATCTATTACTGCAATGGACTTTGCTGCAAACACATCTCAGTGGGATGGTGGGATGGTGCTGATTAAACATCCTCTTTAGAAAGTACATCAAAATGGCGAAAAGCCTACAACGTAAGCGGTCTTTTAAATGCCCAAACAAGGCATTTATTATGTTTACTCGTAAATTTTTATTGAACTCACTGAGAAATTGGCTGCATTAGTTTGGTACTCACTGGATGCAAAAGGATACATTAACTATTACCACTAGGAAGAAAACTGTAATGTAGTGACAGAAGTGGTTTGTTTTCTTTCTTGGATACAAAATTTATGTTATTAAACCACTAGTCAGATCTCACAGGAGTCTTCATTGTTCATCATGCTGGAAACACTGGTGTGTAGAAGAAAGTAAGTACAAATATGTAATCCAAAGGGGAAGTAGAAATGTACAAATGAAGCTTCATGGCTTCCCACAGCTGCTCATAGAGTGCAGATAAAAAAATAAAATAACTAAGGTGGTTTGGATACATACTTTGAGTACATTGACCCACAGGTGGTTAAATCAGAATGATGTCCTGCTTATTTTTAATAAACAGAATTATATACCATAGCTTACTATTTAAATGTCATTTTCTTCTTATTAGATTTTATATAGATTTCTCCCAGTTATTATCTATAGGCCTCGTACACACGACCGTTTACCTGTGTTTGTGTGTATGTTTTTCATCGAGAAAACAGTTGTGGATCTTGACGAGAAAAAAAGAGAACCTGCTCTCTTTTTTCTTGTCGGGAGTCTCAATTTCCTCGTCGTGTTGGTTTACGACGAGAAACACGTTTGTGTATATGCTTAGAAACCCGCGCATGCTCAGTATAAAGTATGAGACGGGAGGGCACCTTTGGTAAAAGTAGCGTTCGTAATGGATATAGCACATCCGTCACGCAGTAAAAATAATTGCATTGTTTAAATGCTGCGCATTTAAATCATCTTTAGAATGGTACAATAATGAACAATAATCAACTTCTTTTGCTGCTGATATTCACACAGAGTTCTGACTAACTTTTTATAAAAATGTTCAGGCTGATCTCATGAATATTTTTTATTAATTTATATAGCAAGATATATATATATATATATATATATATATATATATATATATATATATATATATATATATATATATATATACACATATATATATATATATATATATATATATATATTAGGGCTGGGGAAATTAAAGATTAATTCCTTGATTAATCTTTAATTTAAAATAAATAGAAGGCAGCACTGGAGAACAGCAAGTCCTATGAAGAACGACCTGAAAATCACGAGCGGACAGGAACACACTGTAAAACAAATACGACCTGACTACACGCCCCTCAAAGTCAAGATACGAACCCACAAGCACAAACTGAACCACAGAAAACGATCTGAAAGCACGAAGACTGAAAAGCGCGAATCGTCTCTCACCAAACCTTTACTAACACGCGGTAACACAAGATTAGCAAAAACAGCCCCAAGGGTGGCGCCAGTTGAATCTAACTTCCCCTTTATAGTGCCGTCGTACGTGTTGTACGTCACCGCGTTTGAGAACGACGAGATTTTGTCTTGACAGTGTGTATGGAAGGAAAGCTTGATAAGAATCCCGTCAAGCTTGACAAGAACCTCGTCGAGGAAAACAACGTTTCTTTTACGACGAGATTCTCGGTCGTGTGTACAAGGCCATAGGTGAGATGTTTTGTTGACATAAGCATCTTGCAAAGTAAAGTCTTAATGATTAATGACAAGAGCTGGGAATGCTGAAACTATTGTCTTTGCTACTTTGTATCTCGCTCTCTCTTTCTCTCTCACTATCTCAGCATATATGTACTATGTATGAAGGAAACTACATATGCTTTGCTATTGTCTATGGTAGGGGTAGGCAACCTTTTGAGCAAACATATTTTCAAAGAAATTAATAGTTACGATTTTATAACAAAAAAATGTCAACTTCACACTCTCAATCACGAAAATTATTTTTTATAAAGTAAATGCTGCAAACTACTTGAGTAGTAGTGAGAAATTAACATCCTGCACTCACACCTCAGATCAGCCCCAATTCCTGCAACTCCACACTCCAAAACAGCCCCAGTTAATGCACCTTCACACCTCAGATCACTGTCCCCCCCTGTAAATCTATTTCATCACTGTACCCCCCCCTGCTCATCTGTCCCACCACTGTAAACCCCTGCACATCTGCCTCTCCACTGTAACCCCCTGCTCATCTGTACCATCCTGCTCTTCTGTCCCACCACTGTAACCCCCTGCTCATCTGCCCCACTAATGTTCACCCTTTCTCATCTGCCCCACCACCATACCCCCATGCTCTTCCGTCTCACCACTGAACCATTTTCTCATCTGTCCTAGCACTGAACTTATCTGCTCATCTGCCCCACCACTGTAACCCCCATTCTCATTTGCCCCACCACTGTACCTCCTGCACATCTGTCCCACCTCTGTTCCCCCTGCTAATTTGTCCCACCAATGCACCCCATACACCTGCCCCACCTCTGTACCCCCTGCTCTTCTGCTCAATCACTGTAAACCCCTGCTCATCTGTCCCACCAATGCACCTCCTTTCACATCTGCCCCACCACTGTACCCTCCTGCTCTTCTGTCCCACCTCTGAAACCCTTCTGCTCATTTTCCCCATCGCTGTACCCTCGTGTTCATCTGCTCCATCACTGCACTCTCTTCTCATCAATGAAATGCATGATATGCAGAGTAGTGAAAGGAAGCAGAGATGAGACACATCTACCTGTTCTGGCACACTCATCCTGCTGATCCACCTCTTGCATCTAGCCCACATGCTTGTATGGGATGTCACATACAAACATCTGGATTGGAATGCGCAATGATAAGCTTAGGTCAGGGGTATTTTCTGAATGCAGTGGGTCTGTGTTCAGGATCACAAGTTGGGCCCCCGCAGCTGAGAAAAAGTTGTGTGTGATTTTCATTGTGCTGAATACTAGCTGTGGCTTAAAGGGACAGAAAGAGTGCAGGGGTTCAGTAGTAAGTGACGCAAATGTTCAGAAATAATTTCAACAAAGTTCCCAGAAGCTTAACAGTAATTCTACAAACTGTCCCCTGATTGTGGTATTCTCAATCACAGCGAAATCCCTTCTTTCTGAGATTGGTAGTGGCAACCAAGCGAGTCATATTCCCCCAGATGGAAACAGGGACCCCCCCCTCCCGTAGCATAACTGCACCCAATCTCTTCCCCATCACAAAGTCTGATGATCACAGCTACAGCAAAGTTAGAGAACCAAACAATGTTTCCCATCTTTTACAATGTGTGGGGGCACGATGCCTGCCCTCAGTGCAGGTGCAGCTTTGGGAATTCTGAAATTAGAATGCATTAGTGTTTCACTGACACTACCCTGCGCTGCTGTGCTGATGGGGAGGTAGTCGAGTGCCGACAAAAGAGGTTTCGAGTGCTGCTTGTGGCACTAGTGCCAGGGGTTGTCTACCCCTGGTCTATGGTAACCAGTTTTTAACAACTTCTCCAACATGTGTTAACAGGGTATTGTTGAAACTACATCTGTGCCTATATTTTGTGTGGAAAGGTTTTCCTATCAACCATGTGTCTTTTAATACCTCTAATTAATTAACTGAAACCCCCCAGGGCAGCATATTGGGGGCAGATATAGGCAGATTTCTGAACACACACAACATCATAACATGCAACATGCTGGGGCATCTTGCTCCCATCTTACCAAGCTCACCCTCCTTATTCTCCTAACTTCTGGGGTTATTGTCCATAACCCTGGCACTCCATCATCTAGCTTTCAAGCCCACAACTGGCAGCAGCCACAACCCTTACTCTAATTTCAATTTCCCTGCCCAGCTCCCCCTTCTCATGTGCCCTGTGGAAAGCGCTCTCAGTCTGTAACAATTTAATAACAACTAAACACAAATTACTGCTTATTTTGCTATTCCTAACATATAAATAAAAGTACACAATTTTTTTTTAAGTTTTGGATAGAGACAAGAAGGATTAGAACACCTATTAGGCTGTATTGAATCCTCCATTGGGGACACTGGTTCTGTTTTTTGGAGGGATTTCCTCTACCTTTCTGTTTTTGGCTATGGGACAGGAAGTGAAGATAAATATCCCCAATGGGACATAAGGAAAACCCCTCCTTTACTCCTTCCAAAATGAAAGAAAAAAAAAGGTTTTGCCTTTAGTCACGCTTTAACTTTACCATAGTCCTGAAGAAACATGAGAACTATTTTGCCTATGGTTTTTGCCTTTAGTTCTACTTTAACGCTTGCAGTGAAGAGGGGGGCCCACTGCAAGAGGTTTTCTTTTTCCTGGGAGTTCTTGCATTTCCAACTCCTTACACATAAAACTTAATTTAAAGTACAAATTAGTTTTGTCACGTGTAGCCTGCATGTGGTCTGTCCACTCTCGGAAACTGCAAGACCTGTTATTAGGAAAATATGAACGCTACCATTTTTGAACTTCTAAACACTCTAGTTTCCTTGCTGTCTTGCTTCTGTGTCCCAAGTTACTTCACTTTCACTAACTTGGAGTAATTTTGTAGAAGATATCAGAACTCTCTAGTATGCATAATTTTAGTGAATCAGTGACTAAATACTGAAACTAGAAAATCGGTAATATAGCTAGGCAACTAGCATTTTCAGAAGAATACTTCAGCAGTGGAAGATTTCTCATGAGAATTGTCTATTTAATTTTTGATGTACCTGATCGGAAGTTTATACATGTTATATCTCTTGTGTATATAGTTGTTTATCTGTTAAAGTGTAGGCTTCCTTTTGGGAACACGTTACATGTTCTACTTGTTTTTTAGGGTGGAACTTGTAACATGTTCCCACTCCTGCAGCTCTCCCCCAATTCCCGATCCCTGTGACAGCAGGCCGTGGACCTTCACAACGGTCACAGCTTGAGAAGAGTTTGGCCTTGTGGGTGAGAGCTCTGTGAATGAATGCCTACAAGTACCATCAGTATTTGTAGATGACGGCTTGTAGTTCTCAATGAGCTGTGAGGGCGCTGTTTTTTTTGCCATTCCACGAACTTGCACAATTTTAACCACTTGCCGATCATCCCAGGCAGATGTACTGCGGCAGGTCAGCTCTCCTTCGCGAACCGACGTACCTGTACGTCAATCAGTGCAAGAAGGATAGCGGCCATTTGGGGTTAGATTTGTCCGCCGCAATGTCAGAGTCCAGCTAAAAATTGCAGATCACCATTACCAGTAAAAACAATAAAAAAAAAAATAAAAGTCCCTAAATCTATCCCGCAGTTTGTAGATGCGATAACTTTTTCCCAAACCAATCAATATGCACCGATTGCGTTTTTTTTTATACCAAAAATATGTAAAAGAATACATATTGGCCTAAACTGATGACTAAATTAGTTTTTTTAATTTATCTTTTTGGATATGTATTATAGCAGAAAGTAAAAATATATACAGTTGGCTGTCTTTTCTTGTTTATAGCACAAACAATAAAAACTGCATAGGTGATTAAATACCACCAAAAGAAAGCTCTATTTGTGGGTAAAAAAAAGGACGTGTTTGGGTACAGTGCCGCACGACTGCACAATTGTCAGTTAAAGTCTAAATATGGACGTAACATCATCTTTTACATTTTACAAAAAATTTAAGTAATAATTGTGTTTTTTTTTTTATTCATGAAAGTATATTTTTTTCCAAAACCTTTGTGCTAATACCATAAAAAAATGACATAAAAATTGCAATGATTGCCCATTTTATTACCTAGGGTAAAAAAGATTGTAAGTAATTTTATGGAAAAAAATATTGATTCAAACAATGTTTGATTATTTTTTTTATTTACATTTATGCCAAGTGTTCAGAAAATGTGACTTTGGTTTTTATGATTTTGAAAACAAAAATTAGTTTTAGCTGTTTTAGAAACGCTAGCAGTGGTATAGTTGTTTTGCATGTCAATGTGAACAAACAAATAAATAAATAAATAAATAAAGATACGTGAAATAAAATAAAGAATTCATATAAGGCGGGGGTCAGCAACCTGTAGATTGCAATCTACCAGTAGATCGCGGACAGGTGACTGGTAGATTAGGGTCTGGGATTGCTGACCTGCCATTTAAGAGCATTGGGCCAAATCCTCAGCCAGGCGGCGTAACTTAACTTTCAGCAGTTAAGTTACACTGACTTAAAGTTTCTACCTAAGTGCCTGATCCACAAAGCACTTACGTAAAAATTTCAAGCCGTGTAACTTAAGTGCCGCCGTCGTAAGGCGGTCCTCCTCTCCGGGGGGCGTTTACAATTTAAATGAGGCGCGCTCCCGCGCCGGCCGTACTGCGCATGCGTGTGACGTCATTTTCCCGACGTGCAGCGCGCGAACGTAATTGACGCCGGGCGGCTTTGTGGATTGCGACGGGACACTAAAGTTGCGACGGGTGAAAAAAAAGACGCGCCGGGAAAACAAATAATTTAAAAAAAAAATGACAGCGTCGCTCAGCATGCATTCCTGAGAGGGAGAACTCCATGCCAATTTTCAAAGAAAAAACCGGCATGGGTTCCCCCCCCCAGGAGCATACCAGGCCCTTAGGTCTGTTATGGGTTGTAAGGAGACCCCCCCTCCGCCGAAAAATCGATGTAGGGGGTCCCCCTACAATCCATACCAGACCCGTATCCAAAGCACGCTACCCGGCCGGTCAGGAATGGGAGTGGGGACGAGCGAGCGTCCCCCCCCCTCCTGAGCCATGCCAGGCCGCATGCCCTCAACATGGGGGGGTTGGGTGCTCTGGGGCAGGGGGGCGCACTGCGGGCCCCCCCACCCCAGAGCACCCTGTCCCCATGTTGATGAGGACAGGACCTCTTCCCGACAACCCTTGCCGTTGGTTGTCGGGGTATGCGGGCGGGGGCTTATCGGAATATGGGAGTCCCCTTTAATAAGGGGGTCCCCAGATACCGGCCCCCCACCCTAAGTGAATGGATATGGTGTACATCGTACCCCTACCCATTCACCTGAAGGCAAAAAGTAAAAGTTAGTAAACACACAACACAAGGGTTTTTAAAATAATTTATTATTCTGCTCCGGAGGCCCCCCTGTCTTCGTTATTAGCTCAATTACCAGGGGGGGCTTCTTCTTCCACTCTCCGGGGGTCTTCTTCCACTCTCCGGGGGTCTTCTTCCACTCTCCGGGGGGGGGGTTTCTTCTTCCGATCTCCGGGGGTCTTCTGCGCTCTCCGGGGGGGGTTTCTTCTTCCGCTCTCCGGGGGGGGGCTTCTCCGGACTCCGGGGGGCTTCTTCCATCTTCTCCCCTCTTCCGCTGTTGACTCGGCGAACCCCGGTTCTTCTGCAGATGTCCGGTGCCTTCTTCTTCAGCGCTGGCTGCCTGCTATCTTTGTGTGTTAGCTCAATTTCTAACAGGCAGCCGGCGCGGTCTTCTGTGACGTCAGGGACTTCTCTTCTGTTCTTCTCCCCTCTTCCGATGTTGCCTCGTCGCCTCTTGTCGCTGCAATGATGGAAGCGCGCCTTGCATCCCATTTATATAGGCATCACCGTCCCATCATGCTCCGGTAGGTACCCACGTGGTGGGTGCACGTGGGTACCTGCCGGAGCATGATGGGACGGTGATGCCTATATAAATGGGATGCAAGGCGCGCTTCCATCATTGCAGCGACAAGAGGCGACGAGGCAACATCGGAAGAGGGGAGAAGAACAGAAGAGAAGACCCTGACGTCACAGAAGACCGCGCCGGCTGCCTGTTAGAAATTGAGCTAACACACAAAGATAGCAGGCAGCCAGCGCTGAAGAAGAAGGCACCGGACATCTGCAGAAGAACCGGGGTTCGCCGAGTCAACAGCGGAAGAGGGGAGAAGATGGAAGAAGCCCCCCGGAGTCCGGAGAAGCCCCCCCCGGAGAGCGGAAGAAGAAACCCCCCCCGAGAGCGGAGAAGACCCCCGGAGAGTGGAAGAAGAAGCCCCCCTGCTAATAGAGCTAATAAAGAAGACAGGGGGGGCATCCGGAGCAGAATAATAAATTATTTTAAAAACCCTTGTGTTGTGTGTTTAATAACTTTTACTTTTTGCCTACAGGTGAATGGATAGGGGTACGATGTACCCCATATCCATTCACTTAGGGTGGGGGGCCGGTATCTGGGGACCCCCTTATTAAAGGGGACTCCCAGATTCCGATAAGCCCCCGCCCGCATACCCCGACAACCAACGGCAAGGGTTGTCGGGAAGAGGTCCTGTCCTCATCAACATGGGGACAGGGTGCTCTGGGGTGGGGGGGCCCGCAGTGCGCCCCCCTGCCCCAGAGCAACCAACACCCCCATGTTGAGGGCATGCGGCCTGGCACGGCTCAGGAGGGGGCGCTCGCTCGTCCCCACTCCCTTCCTGACCGGCCGGGTAGCGTGCTTTGGATACGGGTCTGGTATGGATTGTAGGGGGACCCCCTACGTCGATTTTTCGGCGGAGGGGGGGTCTCCTTACAACCCATAACAGACCTAAGGGCCTGGTATGCTCCTGGGGGGGAACCCATGCCGGTTTGGATTTTACAAATTGCCGTGGAGTTCTCCCTCGGGAATGCATACCAAATGCCGTCGCTTGAATGGGCCTTTACAAGGTGTGACTAACTTTACACTTTGTAAAAGCAGCCCTAGTTTTACACCAGGCAAACTAACACTTACGGCGAAAAAACTAGGCACAAAAGCTTTGAGGATCGCCCTAAGTGCTAATTTGCATACTAGAAGAGGCATTTCGACTCAAAATGCCCCCAGTGGCGGATGTGGTACTGCATCCTAAGATCCGGCAGTGTAAGTCCCTTACAGATGTCGGATCTTCTGCCTAACTTAGGAAAACTGCTTCTGAGGATCAGTTCCAAAGTTAGAACCAGAGATACGACGGCTTACGCCGGAGTATCTCTTTTGTGGATATGGCCCATTGAACAGAGTGCAATGCAATGGGACTACTTGTAAAGTTGGAGCTGTAGTAGGAAGCAAGAGCCACATAAGCCGATGCCTCCTCTGTAGTGCTGGCTCCTGTCCCATGTGGAGTGATACAAACTGCACTCCACCTTTTATCATGGGCAGTGGTCTCCAGAGTGGTCTCCAGCAGCAGGAAAGAAGAGATCTTCAGGTCCGTGTGACGCATTACACTGGGCATAATAATATAGGGCTGAATTCACACTGATGTGCCTTCTCACCACCTGATTTAAACTCAAGATTGCCATGCAATGCATGCGATTGCAACATGGTAGTGCGGCAATTAGAGGTTTGAATCAGGTGTGAGGAGGTGACACTGTACCCAGTGATCTTTGATTTCTCCCATTTTGTTCAGGTAGATCGCCACTTTTTTAAAATTGCCTACCCCTGATATAAGGTATGCTGTCATTACATGAATCAACTGTTAGGCCCCGTACACACGACCAAACATGTATGCTGAAACTGGTCCGCGGGCCAGTTTCAGCATACATGTTCGGTCGTGTGTGGGCGCGAGCGGGCCGAATTCCAGCAAACATTTGCCCGCCGGGCCTTTTCCCAGCGGGCAAATATTCCTGGACGTGTTTTAAAACCGTCCGCTGGAATCCTGCCCGCTCGGACATGTACGGTCGTCAGTACAGACCTACCGACCTATGTCCAGGTGCCCGCCGTCCCTCGCATGCGTCGAATGACTTCGACGCATGCGTGGAAGCCTTTAAATGGCAGGCCCGCCCACGTCTCCGCGTCATCGCCACGTCATCGTCGCGGCGACGACGCGGACACGCCCCGCGTATTGTTTACGCGCGGACTTCTGTACGATGGTGTGTACACCCATCGTACAGAAGCCCTCTGGCAGACATGTATGGTGAAAACGGTCCGACGGACCGCTTTCACCATACATGTTTGTTCGTGTGTACCCGGCCTAACTAGAAACTTCTGGGCCCTGGTGCAAGAAATCAGGAAGGCCCCCCCCCCCCGAAAAAAGCATGATTTTGATCCTTTTTTTGAGGGGGTGACAACGGCTGTAGTTGAGGGGGGGGGGGTTGTTAGCAGTGGTACTTGAGGGGGTGGCAATGGTTATGTTGAGGGGGGTGGCAATGGTGATGTTGAGGGGGTGGCAGCGGTGATACTTGAGGGGGAGGGGTAGCAGCGGAGGTAATTGAGGGGGGTTGCAACAGTGATGTTGAGGGGGTGGCAGAGGGGGTACTTGAGGGGGGTGGCTGTGGTGGTACTTGAGGGGAGGTGGCTGCAGTGACAGTGGTGGTGCCATCCTCTCCCACCACCACCTATGCCTTTTACTTATCCCCTCCCCCCACCACTGATCTCATCCATATCCCTTCCCATCACCTCTGTTGTAGAAGTAATTGGGGGATAGGGATGAGATCAGTGGTGGGGGGATAGGATTAGTAAGGAGGCACAGGTGGTGGTGGGAGAGGATGGCACCACCACTGCCACCTCAAGTACCACCGCTGCCACCCCCTCAAGTACCACCGCTACAACCCCCCCTCAAATACCACCGCTGCCACCTCCCCTCAAGTACCACCACTGCCACCTCCCCTCAAGTACCACCACTACCACCCCCTGGGGACAGGTTATCAGAATTGGGTGCCTGGTGTCACTGGGATGTGGGATCTGAATTGGGGGTGTCCAGTGTCACTGGGATGTGGGATCTGAATTGTGTCCCCGGTGTCACTGGGGACACAAGATCAGAATTGGGTGCCCCATCTTTAGATGAACGGCCCCATGTTCCATAAAAACAACCCTAGAGACATCTTTCTCTGAGCCCCCCACACTGCCCCGCCTCCAGTCTCACAGGGGGGGTATGGGTTTTATGATCAGCTTTGATGGAATAGAGCTACAAGTCCCAGCATGCCCAGCTGTGAGAGTGTGCCATGGCAGACTGGGTATTGCAGTGATCTGATTGGCTGGGCGCTCTTACCTTTATATAACGTGAGCTCCAGCTCGGCCAGGCTATCCCGGATCTCCACCGGCAGTGTCTCCAGAATGGCACATCCCCCTCTCTCTCATGATCAATCAGTGGCTGCATTGGTTTTCCTTTCTGAGGTTTTTTCCCCCCACTATTTTCACCTGGTAATTCTATGAAGAACATACTTCCGGTACCCTTATGTCTACACTAGTGTTTCCATTATATGAAGATATTCACACAGGCAGGAGTCTAAACATGTCTACTTTTGTTCATCTGCATTACATAATGGATTGCTGTGACTAGTAATTTACACAAAAAGACAAGGTTATGTGTGCTTTCTATTCAGATCACAGGGAGATACAGGGACCCTGCATTTCTAGAAATATCAACAAAATATACTACAGTAGGTGCACGCGATATTGTGTCAATCTCGCTCCCTTTCTCGGCGAGATTGAGCACCTACGAGCCCCATCGCGGGAGCCAGCGCCGAGCTGGCCAGCCGCAATGGAGACAAAGCCGTCATAGAAGCGACGGGAGATCCGACTTGGATTCCCGCCAATTCTACACGTGTGCGGCGTTTGTTATGAATCCTGAGGGGGAAGTCCCCGCCGGATTTTAAATAAAAATTCGGCATGGGTTCCCCCCTCAGGAGCATACCGGGCCCTTAGGTCTGTTATGGGTTGTAAGGAGAGCACCCCCTACGCCGAAAAAACGGCATAGGGGGGTCCCCCTACAATCCATACCAGACCCTTATCCAAAGCACGCTACCCGGCCGGTCAGGAAGGGAGTGGGGACGAGCGAGCGGCCCCCCCTCCTGAGCCGTACCGGGCTGCATGCCCTCAACATGGGGGGGTTGGGTGCTCTGGGGCAGGGGGGCACACTGCGGCCCCCCCACCCCAGAGCACCCTTTCCCCATGTTGATGAGGACAGGGCCCCTTCCCGACAACCCTGGCCGTTGGTTGTCGGGGTATGCGGGCGGGAGGCTTATCGGAATCTGGGAGCCCCTTTAATAAGGGGGTCCCCAGATACCGGCCCCCCACCCTAAGTGAATGAGTATGGGGTGCATCGTACCCCTACCCATTCACCTGCAAGAAAAGTGGTAAAAACACAAATAAACCACACAGGGTATTAAAATATTTTATTAGTCTGCTCCGGAGGCCTCCCCTGTCTTCTTTAGCTCTTTTACCAGGGGAGGCTTCTTCTTCCGATTTCCGGGGGTCTTCTCCTGCTCTCCGGGGTCTTCTCAGCTCTTCTGTGACGTCTTCTCCGCTCCGGGGGTCTTCTCAGCTCTTCTGTGACGTCTTCTCCGCTCCGGGGGTCTTCTTAGCTCTGGGGGGGTCTTCTTCTATATTCGCCGCTCTCCGCTCTTGACTCGGCGCACCCCGGTTCTTCCTCCCGCTGTCCGGTTCCTTCTCCTTCAGGGCTGGCCGCCGCTATACTGGCGGCGGTCAGTCCGCTCTTCTGTAACGTCATCTTCTTCTCTTCTCGTCTTCCGTCTTCTCCAGATGTTGACACGCCGGTCGGCTCTTCTCGCTGCAATGAAGTGTGCCCGACTTGCGTCGGATTTATATAGCACTTAGAGCTTTGGAAAGTGATAAATAAACACTACAGATATACTGTATGTGCCCAGGTCTGATTTCATGAATGGGGTTTACAACCACTTTAAAGCAGTATTAAAACCAAAAGCAAACATTTATCATATTGCAGCTTATCCGTTTTTAGATGTGATGGCTGAATTCATTTTCTTTTTTTAGGCTTTATTTCTTCTATTTTTACCTGGTAATCCAGCCAGCATTATAAAGTGTGAGCTGGAGTTTGGTTTCAATTTTTTAGAGTGAGAAACTTGTATAGCGCAACACATGCGAACTGAATCGCCTCTGGGCGCTTAGTATCCTTTCCCTACTGTACTTTTTCCCTCAGAAAAGATGGGTTTTGAGTTTTTTTCTGAAGGCCAAGTGATTCACCTCCAACCGAATGCTGGTTGGTAGAGCGTTCCATAGTCTAGGTCTTTGGATCCCAAATCTTCTTTCTCATTTGGACTTGTATCTGGCTTTGGGTATCTGGAGTAGATTTTGGTTGGTGGATCGCAGAACGCGATTGGGGTTGTGACATTTTAATCTTTCACATAGATATTGGGGGGCATTTCCTGGAACACACTTATGTGTCAGACAGAGTGCCTTGAAAGTGATTCTGTATTTTACTGGCAACCAATGAAGGGATCTCAGTGAAGGATTCCCATGGTTTTTTCCCAGTCACGAGTCGAGCGGCCGTATTTTGAACGACTTGCAGACGAGTGATTTGGTATTTTGGGAGTCCGAGGTAGAGGGCATTTGCATAGTCGAGTCTGGAGTTGATAATTGTACCCACCACGACTGCTATGTCTTCTTTTGGGATAAAGGGAGTGAGTCTGCGTAGCAGGCGCAGCAGATGGGTATCTATATCTGCTAACACATTTAACACTCCCTTCCTCCCAGACTGACAATGCTGCTGTTTGCTGTGCTTCCTTTTCTCGTTCCTCCAGAGTAGTGGCTCACTAAAACAGGAGGTGTGTTACTGGCCAGATCACCAGGTAAAAAACAGAAGGAAAAAAATAAAATAAATGACATTTTTAATTTTGGGTGTTATACCGCTTTAAATAATCACACAGCAATGGGCGCACATGTATTTGATGCTTTTTATTCATTTTGATTTGTGGGTCTACTTTGTAGAGTGTTTTTGTTTTGTTGGGCTGTTTTTGGAAATTCTACCTTGCTGATGTAAGTAACGTTTGACATTTCCTCCATGAAACCAGTCTCCTGATTTGCATTTAATTGCTCCATCAAAGCAACATCTTTATTTAGCCAGGTAGAAAGGGAATATAGTTCCAGGGTCAAGACAAACACCTTAAAGGACTCTTATATAAATATTGATTTAAACTGCTCCCAATTTCCTTCTTTTTAGTTGGATCAATAGAACGTGTATACAACGCTTCTTACGTGCATATTTGCTTATGTAGAATGAATTAGAAATATAATTTGGGAGGTATAATTAATTCTTGACTGGCTATGCAAACATAATACCTTTATGCCGTAATTGAATTCATGTGCAGCCAAAAAGAATCAGAATTATTAGCCAGGCATAACTTTGCTCACTGCTTACAGAGATATTAAATATGATGTTAGATAAATATTTCTTTTTTTTGATGAATAATTCTTACTTTGGAATTGTCATTCATATATTCATACTTTGAGTAAAAAGGGATAAAAAACAAATGCATTTCTAAAACAATAGGATTGAGTTACTTTGCTTTGCAAAGGAAATAAAAAAGCTTCACCTCAGTCACTAAGCTCTGGAGAAAATTTCCTTCCAAAGTGCAACTTCCCCTGCAAAGTAAACAGTCTATTTGCCTTTCAATTGTAAAAAAAACAAAGGGCCAGATTCACAAAGAGATACGACGGTGTATCTACAGATACACCATCGTATCTCTGACTTACACTGGTCCTATCTATGCGCCTGATTCATAGAATCAGTTACGCATAGATAGGGCTAAGATCTGACAGTGTTACACTGTGTTACACTGTCGGATCTTATTTTCAATTTCAATTTAAAAATGGCGATAAATAATATGTAAATCAACGAGATACGCAAATTCACGAACGTACGCGGACCCGTCGCAGTGTTCTTACGTTGTTTCCGTATCAGTTTTCCCGTCATATGCTTACCCCTGTTTTTAGCAGGCGCAGCCAATGTTAAGTATAGCTGGCGTTCCCGCTTCGAATTTGAATTTTCCAACGTCGTTTGCGTACGCCGATTCACGAAAACGCGCGTCGCAAGTCCCGCTCACGTCGAAACCACTGACGTCCCAGTGACGTCAGTGGGAGCAATGCACGCCGGGAAATTCCCCGGACGGCCCATGCGCATTTAAATCGGCGCGGGAACGCGCCTGATTTCAATAGTACACTCCCCTAGCCGCGGAATTTGAATTCCGCCGGGGGATTTAGGATCCGCCGTCGCAAGTTTGGAGGTAAGTGGTTTGTGAATTAGCCACTTGCCTCCTAAACTTGCGGGAGCCGATCTTAATTCACGTAGATCGAGCGGATCTATAGATCCGCTGAGCTACGTGAATCTGGCCCAAACAGTTTGCCTTCTATTTGCCTTTAGTAAGTCAACCCCACAATTTCAGGTAGCTTATTCTCCCGGATTTCAAACTTGGTTAGATCAAAAAGTACATGTACCTTTTCGCTATATGGATCCTTGATGAAAAATTGAGTTCTTTTAACATTCCCATTGGAATCCGGGTCAAGCATAAGGAATCTACTCCAACATCTCATAACCTCTGGAACAGACACTGTATCAAAATAAAAAAGTATGGTAAAACTAAAGCTTACATTAACACCAGCATCACATTATAATTGTGGATAAGGTACATGTTAGATATTACCACGCATTTGTAGTAAATTACTTGGATTTGCAAAGTTTGTGAATTGGAAACTTTTGGCCAAAAAGTTTTCAGGTTTGCAGCAGAAATAAGGAAGAACCTATAATGTAGTTTACTGTATAGCCTTTGGCCACGATCAGCTGAGCCACAAGGGCCAGTAATTTCATGGAATTAATAATCCAGCCCCCTTTCTATAAATGAATGGGTTCACAGCATCCTTTATTAACTAAGTGTGCTCCCCATAGACTTCATTGAGGTTCACCTGAAAGTTTGCCAACTTTGGGCAAAATTTGAGAAAATGTTCACGAACCAAACCCAGGGAGATTTACACTTTCCTAATTTAATGTGTTTATATGAGTTCTTAGACTAGAATGCATTATGGGTAAATTTTTGGGCTTGATTCAATAAAGCATAGTTCCACCTAAAAGCTCTCATCGGATTCCTCCCCCCCTCCAGTGCCACAATTGCCACCTTTTGGGGGGGGGGGGGGGTGGGTCTTTGACAGGTTTCCTGTTCCCACTTCCGGGAGTCCGGACCGAGGCCCGTGATGTCACTGTGGGGCTCCCTCCTCCTCCCCCAGCTGCCGGGCAAATAGGAGAGAGGAGTGGGGCCTCGTGCATGCGCAGTAGAGTTCCTCTTTAAATACCCAAACATTTGCAAAGGAAAAAAAAAAAAAACAGCTTTTTTGCAAGCACATGATTAGTTAATTATAATGCACACAGCTTCATTGTATTTACTAAGCCCAGTAAACATGTACTTTGCAAAATGAACATTCAGTTTGCTAAGTGAACAGTCTTTATCCCTTTTGGTAAATTAACATTACAGTATAATCTATTCTGGACAATACCTGTGCAGAAATCTCCCTAGCAGGTCAGCAATTACAATGAAACAGAAATTCTATGTAATCACCACTCTGTCTCTATATAAAACTAGGAAAACGTGGGCCTGGCATTGGGCTTTGAGGCTCGAACCACTTGTCTTCCTCATTGAAGTGCTCAAAGTTCCTTTTTAATGGCTTACTTATAGTATTAGTGTGTATAAGAACTTTTATAGCCCTGCAATTGTCCAGAATCCCAGGAAACACCATCCATATTGTCAATATGCAATTCATTACAGAATACCTGATTGTTTAAGTATACTTGGTGGAAATAATTTTCCTAAAAAAAAAAACAACTGAACATTTTAAATATGTTCAATAGGGACAGTGCAATAAAGAAAACGGTTTTCCAATGAGAAAGTTCTATCATGTTTTCTCAGGCCAATACATTTTGGGCCTGATCCATTAGCAGCTGTAGTTACTGTTACAATGGAAGTTTTTAGCTGATATTTAATGACTCCCATGAGTACATGCAGATACGACATCCAAGAAACTAAACATGCTTTTTTCTCTTCAAAAAATATATGTAACACTGCACAGTTATGGAGTGTTCTGGACACTGGCCCAGAAACCACAATGATGTCATGTGGCGTGTTAACCTTTTAAAGGTAGTGATTATGTTTTAAAAAAAATAAAAACAATTGTATTCCAAAGCAATGTAAATGAAGTCATCTTTCAGGTCTATTGACTAACTACACATTTTTCCTAGACATTGTTGAGTATTTTAATGCAAGGTACATATTCAGATTCAGATATTCATGCTATCACTAGCTTTAAATGGGGTTACCTTCCTTTGTTTCCTGAGAGCCTGGACAGCCCATGAAGAGCACAAACCTGTCAATCTTTATTCAAAGAAAGTCAAAGTTCACCAGACTTGAAGTGCATTTTAACCTACTCTCATCCTTTCTAAACTACTGCCAAAGTGGTTATCTATAAGGATATACATGTATCCTGCATGTATCATTACCTGTCAAATGTCTCCCCTCTGTCTGTTATGAGACCTGAAAAACTGCATATTCTGTGGGTGGGTCTGTTGTCCGGAGCTCGTGGGTGGAGTTGTGATCCCAGTAGACTCTCCGCCCACCTCTACACTCCCCTTGTCAACATGCATTTTCTTCTGTGTATTTCTTACACTGAACTTCTGCTATGATCACTAATATCCAGTCAAAACCCAGAAAAGTCACCACATGACTTCAGCATGCCCAATCATGCTGAGGTGTGGAGCAGCCAATCCTGGGAGAGCTGGAGAAGAAAGGAGGGGGGATCTTAAGTACACAGAATGCTTCTCTCAGGCTTGTGCATGAGATATGTAAATCACTTGTCACTCACAGCAATGGGGGAGAAACAGACTCCTATTTCTCTGTCTGTCCATTTTTACCTCACTGAAAAAAGATAAGAGGACCACTCAGAGCTGGTTTACATCCACTTTAAGTAAGGGCTACAGATATAAATAATGAATGGGTCTATAGTTTGTATGTTGCTTAATTTATTTAATTATCAATATGCAATATTGTTTTCATACAATACTATTATATTGAATGACAGTTGCTTTACAAGTTAAAGTGCCCTTTTCATGGTTAAAAAATTACTTGGATCTCTGCATAGCACATGTTAACAATGATGTTCACCCCATGCAGACAGTTGGTTTATTTGGGGTATGAAAATCGAAGTGCATTTTGAACCGCATCTGATTCGCATGACATGTGAACCAAACCAGCTTTCTATGAAGGTCACAGATCACATATCTGCAGTGCAGCGGCAGTGCCATTTCAGTGTGAATCTGAAAATAGTCCTGTGCATTTTTTGAGCACTGCGGTGTGGTTCAGATGTGAATTCCAGGCTCATTGCTTTTTATGGAAATGCATCTGAATCGCACAGGTCATCAGTTTTGAACATGAATTGAGAAAAAACAGCGTGGGTTTCCCCCAAATCCATACCAACATGCTTTAGGGGTTCTTTGGGGCATGTACACAGGAACAAGGACCTGTGTAAACAATAAAAACTTACTTATAAATTTTCCAACTTCAACTATGTGGTTGATCTACTGAAGGAGTAAAGTCTGCTCATCTAGAAAACTGAATGTTGCTTTACAAAACAAATACTAGTCAATGAGAAAAAGCTATATTAGCTTTAAATACCCAAACGTGATGGAAATTATAAAAATACATTTTTTTATCTTTATCTTTTATCTTGCATATGAACCTATTCACTAAGCTAAGCGAGTATGCTCTTTGTTATTTGAACAGACACCAATCCTTTTGTAAATCCACACTAATAGAGTAATTTTAGCACAATAAAAACACAGGTCAAATCAAGTCATAAAATGATTATAATAATTTTAGCCTCTCTGATTTTTGCCTTTGATTAAATCACAAGGCTCCTCTACTTCCCTTAACAACATTGCTTTAGTTTCCTGTACTGTTGACAAAAAAAAAAAAGAAAACATGACAAAATAGCATAGGCATGAAAAGCCAATATCTGTGAATAATGACTTTTGTTGAGACTTATTTATTGAAGGAACGACAACTGATTTTATCCTCAGTGTTACAATAAGATACCTAATAAAAAAAGGAACTTATTTGAAACTGAAGACAGAAAGTAAACTAATAAATTCTGCATTATTTTAATAAAATGTGGGAGCAATTTTTATTACTAGCTACAAACTACAAAGAAAACCTAGTATTTATTATTTCTCTGATATAAATGGTCAATTCATCCGAAACTGACATTTCAGTCTTGGCTAGATGTCCACAAATTAAATCACCAACTAGCTTTTCATATGTCTTCCAGTGTTGAGACCTGAATTACTATTTCCAGGGGTCGCTCATCGAGTTTTTCATTTATTGTATATCATGGGGAATGTGGCATAAAGGGAGAGACATTTAATACTTTAGTGAGTAGAGCGAAAATCCATGGCAGGATAAAAAACAAAACAAAAGGCTGGGTTAAACATTCAACCTGATAGCACCCGATAGTAGTGAACTATTTTATTTAAAATTAATATACTTTATTGTATTAAATATCGTGAAAGCGACTCTGCCGCTTCCAAAAAACTTTGAACAAAAAAGCTGCCTCGAAAAACAAAATTCTAGCCTCAAATATTGTACTCCTTTTTCCTTCCTTTATTCATGAAAATATTCTAGAAGCAAATTTCACTGTTACACTTAGGCCTTGTACACACGACCGTTTTCCTCGACAGAATCCATCAAGAAACTTGGTGGCAGAGCTTTTTTGCCGAGGAAAATGGTTGTGTGTATGTTTTTAGTCGAGAAAACTGTCGTGGAACTCGACGAGAAAAAAAGAGAACAAGTTCTCTTTTTCCTCGTCGGGAGTTTCAATTTCCTCGTCGTGTTTCTCGTCAGGCTGGTTTACGACGAGAAACACGTTCGTGTGTATGCTTAGAAACCCGCGCATGCTCAGAATAAAGTATGAGATGGGAGCGTGCCTTCGGTAAAAGTAGGGTTTGTAATGGAGATAGCACATTCGTCACGCTGTAACAGACTGAAAAGCGTGAATCGTCTCTCACCAAACTTTTACTTAACAGGCAGTAACATGAGATTAGCAAAAGCAGCCCCAAGGGTGGCGCCAGTGGAATCAAACTTCCCCTTTATAGTGCCGTCGTACGTGATGTACGTCACCGCGTTTGAGAACAACGAGATTTTGTCTTGACAGTGTGTACGCAAAGAAAGCTTGTCAAGATTCTCGACAAGCCTAACAAGGAACTCGTCGAGGAAAATAATGTTTAATTTCCGACGAGTTCCTTGGTCGTGTGTACGAGGCCTTACTCTTCTATACATGCTGTGATGTAACAGCGATTCCAGTGTACTGTCTAATGCTCACCCATGTTATAGTTTGAGGAAGCACATTAACATCTGTCTTTTTCTCTTTCCCCTTGGTGTTATAGCTGCACATCTTGTATTCCTCTGGACTACACAATTTTCATCAGCATGTCTCCTAAATTGATCGTAGGCACACACCAATCTCAGCAGATATAATGCAATACTTTACTTTTACTTATTTTGCTAAGATGGCTGAAACCCTCTGTTGCCTGATGCTATCTGCTCTAAGGTTGAAATGTGTTCCTTTTTTCAGAGGGCAATCAAAATTTGAAGGGGAAAACAAACATCCCTGGCTTGGTCCCCAGTGGCTGTGGTGTACCTAGGTGGCTGTCCCAGAGTCCTCCATCCCCAAGACCCCCACCTCCCATACTCATCTCTCTCTCTGACTGCAACTCCCAGAACCCCTGTTTCTGGCAGAGAAGGGGCATATCTGGGTGGAGCTCACAGTGTGCAAGTTTGGAAGATCAACTGTGAACAGGGTGCCATGAGAATTGGCATTAGGTGGGGGCCTCTGATGGCTTTGAGTTACAGCAGCAGCAGTCTCATGCCCAGCTCAGAGATAAGCAGCCTCTCCAAAGGCAACTATGCAAACCTGACAGAGGTGAAAGTCTAGATGTTTGGTTGTTGCTACTACAAAATGGGGGAGCATCGGGGACAGCAAGTAGCAGCACAAGCCCAGCTAAGTCCAACAGCCACAGGAGGTGCAGAATGTGGGGGTTGCAGGGGCTGCAGAGTTTTGGGGTATTAGGGATACATGGGCTGCAGAGTAATGAGGTAATAGGGATACATGGAGTGCAGAATTCTGGGGCTCTTTTTACCTCCACATCGCATGCTATACAGCGGAAAGTGACACTCGCATTAATGGCCATCAAGGTGTTTGGTGGACAGCACTGAATTGTTTAGCAGGTGGGGAACTAAGCATGCCCCATTTTTATTCTTGATACCTTCAAGATTTCCCTCCACCTCATCTTATTTGAAATTCTTTTTTTTTTGGTCTATTATACTCCATATTCTGCCATCTAGTTCTAAAGTAAGCTACAACCCAGGAAAGTTTTGTGTTTTTCTGAAGAGCAAAGATAGACAACAGACAGGATCCTGCTGGCTGAGGTATCTCACAAAGTTGAACACATTTACATGCATATACACAGCTTTTCACTTTACCCTTATATCTACATTATATGAATGTGGAAGGAGTGTTTTCCAGCCTAATTGCATAGAAAACAGAAAATTGCATACTTTCCTTAGGCCTCGTACACACGACTGAGGAACTCGTCGTAAATGAAACATCGTTTTCCTCGACGAGTTCCTTGTCAGGCTTGTGGAGAAACTTGACAAGATTTCTTTGCGTACACACTGTCAAGACCAAATCTCCTTGTTCTCAAATGCGGTGACGTACAACACATACGGCAGGGGAAGTTCGATTCCACTGGCACAACCCTTGGGGCTGCTTTTTCTAATCTCAAGTTACTGCGTGTTAAGTAAAAGTTTGGTAAGAGACAATTTGCACTTTTCAGACTGTTACAGCGTGACAAATGTGCTATCTCCATTACAAACGCTACTTTTACCGAAGGTGCGCTCCTGTCTCATACTTTATTCTGAGCATGCGCGGGTTTCTTAGCATACACACGAACGTGTTTCTAGTCGAAAACCAGCCCGACGAGGAACACGACGAGGAAATTGAGACTCCCGTCGAGGAAAAAGACCATTCGGGTACTCGGGCCCTGACGGGGGGGGGGGGTTTGTGCTGATCCATTATCAGCGCTGCTCCCCCCGAGGATGCCCACACTGGACCACCAGGGATGCCACCAAACCACCAGGGATGCCCACCACCAGGTATATGCCACCCTTGACCACCAGTGATGCCAATCAGTGCCCCTAATGGTTGCCAATCAGTGCCCACAATGGATGCCAATCAGTGCCCACAATGGGCATCACTGATTGGCAGGCATTATTGTTTGGCACTGATTGGCATCCATCAGTACAATACATTACAGTACATCAGTGCCACATATCAGTGCCCATCCTTGCCCATCCGTGCCACCTATCAGTGCCCATCCATTCCCATCTGTGCCACCTATCAGTGCCCATCCATGTCACCTATCAGTGCCCATCCATGCCGCCTATCTGCGCCCATCCATGCCGCCTATTCGTGCCCCTTCAATGCAGCCTATCTGTGCCCATCTGTACCGCCTATCAGTGCCCATCTGTGCTGCATATCAGTGCCACCTATCAGTGCCCATCAGTGCTGCATATTAGTGCCCATCATCAGTGCCGCATATTAGTTCACATCATCAGTGCCCATCAATGCCACCTCATCAGTGCCACCTCATTGGTGCCACCTCATCAGTGCCGCCTTATTGGCTGTTGACCCACTGATTTGCTTGTTGGGAGGCCTAGATGAGAAACTATATTACATTCCTATATATGCAGCCCTTACTCGGCTGCTTTATTTAGTTAGAAAATTCATAGCAATGTATTGGTTGTCACATCAGTCTCCGACATGCGTGCATTGGATTTTTAACTTTATCATAACATTGGAATAACCAATGTGCTTTTAGAATATTGTTCTTATACTTAGATCAGATGTATTCCAGCATGTCTTTGTTTTTTAGTTTTTCTTTTTCCGTGTTCATTTTCTTCTAATTTTGTTTTATATTATGTGAGACATATTATGTACAGGGGATTGATGTATCAAGTCATGCTATACAGTCTTTACTCTGTATTATGGAAATGTTAGCTGGGCTACTTGTCTGTGTACAACTATGTGGCATTGCATGTTATTTTTCCTTTTTTTGTCACAATAAATCTTTATTTGATAAAAAGAAAAAGAAAAAAAGAAACAAGGGTGGGTAATGCTGAAGTGTTTAATTTGATGAATAGATCTTTCCAACACAGAACGACCAAAATGTACTGTAGTCAAGGCTGCTGGATCCACTTTATAGTAGTTCAAGGATGTAAGGTAGACCAGGTAGAGGCTCTACAGATTACTTCTGGGGAGACTCCTCTGAATTCTGCCCACAAGGCAATGAGCCCTCAGATATTTAGAAGACTCCAACTTCTTGGCCAGATAAGCTCTCCAGATGACCTTGACCAGCCACAAAGCCAACTCCTCCCAATTGAGTGCTTCTCTGACCACTCTCACCAGTGGTTGTACTAGGGCAAAATCAAATCCGAGCAACAAATCATCTTTCACCTGAGTTTTTTTCTAAAAGGGATTCAGGAGATGGCTCCCCTGTGGAAGTCTTTTGCGCCAAAGGTGGACTTGAGATGTAAGTCACTGCCTGGCTGGGTTTAGTAGAGTCTCTGCAAGAGCCCTCTCTGCCTCCTTGTCTGTTGCTGCTTCCAGCAGGCATGCCCGATACATCATCTTCCCTGGAAGTGCAGTCTGACCGCATCATAGAAATAAGTAATCTCTATGGGAATCTTCCTGCGGTGCTGGCTCCGCTCTGTGCCGGCCTTCCTGGTGGGCTTTAGAGTGAGCAGCTGACCTATCAGGGCTTAAGTCTGGGCCAGGTTGGTGAGGGAAATCCTTGCTTTTGCAGGAGCATTGCTGCTGATAAGGGCTGAAAGATTGCACTCTCTTTCTGAAAAAATATTAGATACATATACCTTTAAGTTACGTGGCTGGTCTTTGGGAGAGCTCATTACTGAATCTAAGGGAAGCTATAAACAACACCACTAAGGCACAGCAAGGAGCAAGGAAATGACTGCAAATTAAATCAGACTTTTTCTATCTGTACATAGTAGAATCCTCTGTGGCACTGGCAGGCTTTACACTACAGAAGGGAAGGATAATTAATACCATTGTAAGGAAATAAATTGCTGGACACAAAGTGCAGCAGGGACAGCAACTCGCCTGGCACCCTGTGGCTCCACACTTCCTATCTGCCCATCTGGCAGCTGCAGATAAAGGCCGGAGGAGCTAAGAACCCTCCCCCAACACTGACATGCCCATGGTAATTGTCTGAGCTGCTGCCATCTTGCTCCACCCGCTCGCAGGAAGTCCTCCGGATGCCAACTTAGAGAGGGCAGCCTGGTCTGGCCACCGGAAGTGGCCAAGATCATACAGAAGTTTAACAGGACAGGTTCAATTCAGAAGAAGCCTCGTTATGGTCGACCAAAGAAGTTCATTGTACGTGCGCAGCGTCATTTCCAGAGGTTGTCTTTGGGAAATAGACATATGAGTGCTGCCAGCATTGCTGCAGAGGTTGAAGGGGTGGGAGGTCAGCCTGTCAGTGCTCAGACCATATGCTGCACACTGCATCAAATTGATCTGCATGGCTGTCATCCCAGAAGGAAGCCTCTTCTAAAGATGATGCACAAGAAAGACCGCAAATAGTTTGCTGAAGACAAGCAGACTAAGGACATGGATTACTGGAACCATGTCCTGTGATCGGATGAGACCAAGATAAACTTATTTGGTTCAGATGTTGTCAAGCATGTGTGGTGGCAACCAGGTGAGAAGTACAAAGACAAGTGTGGCTTGCCTACAGTCAAGCATGGTGGCGGGAGTGTCATGGGGCTGTATAAGTGCTGCCGGCACTGGGGACTTACAGTTCATTGAGGGAACCATGAATACCAACATGCACTGTGACATCTTGAAGCAGGGCATGATTCCCTACCTTCAGAGACTGGGCCGCAGGGCAGTATTCCAACATGATTACAAGCCCAAACACACCTCCAGGACGACCACTGCCTTGCTAAAGAAGCTGAGGGTAAAGGTGATGGACTGGCTAAGCATGTCTCCAGACCTAAACCCTATGGGGCATCCTCAAATGGAAGGTGGAGGAGCGCAAGGTCTCTAATATCCACCAGCTCTGTGATGTCATCATGGAGGAGTGGGAGTGGAAGAGAACTCCAGTGGCAACCTGTGAAGCTCTTGTGAACTCCATGCCCAAGAGGTTTAAGGCAGTGCTGGAAAACAATGGTGACCGCACAAAATATTGACACTTTGGGCTCAATTTGGACATTTGGACAATTTGGACATTTTCACTAATGGGAAAATTCTAATCGTTTTGTAGGTCGAAAAAAAAAAATCCTATCAAATGGGAATGAGTAGTAGGGGTTTCCTGGAAAATTTCTGATACAATGATTGGGCCATCAAATGTTAGATTGAAAGAACGCTTTGTTTTTTTTCTTTTCCTTTCTACTCATCTATGGCCAGTTTTAGTCTGCTGAACTCTAATGGCGTTCAGGTTGTTGAAGTCCCAGAGTGGCTGCACGAGTCACAAGTCTGTGCTGCTCCACTCCTCCCACAGACAGTACAGCAAGGCTCATTGGAATAAATCAGGAGGTCAAGTGCCTGATACTTTACACTGGTTTTTATGTGTGGGAAAGGGGAAAAATGTAAGGTCCTCATTCTCAGAGTGCCAATGAGAGCTTATGATGGATGCTCATTACAGCAAATAACACATGTACGATAGCTTAGTGAATTAGGCCATGCCCCAAAACATTATGCTGTTAACCTGCACCACATAAATGATAATAACTGCCCCAACAGTCAGACCCAGGTCTAAATCTACCCTAAAATAGAGCAAACTGAGATAACTTTACATCTTAATTTAAACATCTGTTTTGAGAACAACCTTCAGTAATTGCATTGTTCTCTGAGCTATGACTATATATTATTGTTAAGTAAGTTAAAAACATATGTCCATCAGGTTCAGCTTTTCCCTCGTTGCTGTAGATAAAGGTAAAACAAATCACCACGTCACTGATGCTGTTTGCTTCACATTGAGATAAGTAAATCACTCCTGATCTCCTATATAGCAATTAAATTAGTTCCTTGGATCAAGCCATTCCCTATACTATTCTACAGTAATTGTGCTATTATCTTAATTGTAAGAATAGCATGCAGTCCATTTTGAAAGTATTAGGTTTGTTATTAATATCACATGTTATACCTCCATGTTCCTAACCAGTGGCCCGTGTACCCCACCAGGTATGTTTTTAAAGGCTCACAAGTTACTCCTGCTTGTTAAACTGAATTTATCATAATAATTTAGAGTTTTAACAGACAATAAATCACATATCAATTGGATATGAATAAGTCTTTTAGCTTCACTATTTGGCCAAAAATATGTGGACAGCCCTCTACCTGATTAAATTCAGATGTTTGCAGTGAACAGTACTGTTAATGCTGCAGCATACAAATACATTTTAGGCAATTATATGCATCCAACTTTGTGGCAACAGTTTGGAGAAGGCCCTTTTTCTCCTTCAGCATCACTGTGCCCCTGTGGACAGGGGAGGGCTGGGCCAGGGGGCAGGGTGGCAATTGCCTCCCAGGCCACTCTTACTTATGTTCAAACTGGCCGGCAGCCACTACCCGCTACCATTTTTGTTTTTTATTCTGAACCAGGAAGTCGGGCTGGGGCACGGCCACAGCGGCGGACCATTAGCTGTTGCATTCCGAGTTGTAGTCCACGCTCAAGCTCCTGTGGGTGGAAAACAGAGCAGCGCAGAGGAAACTACAACTCCCTGGGACCGGATTCTTGGAAGCAGGCAGTGAGGGAGTCGGGACGCAGGGCTGCGGGGCTGGGCGCTGGCTGCAACTTGACTCCAGGACCAGGAGCATTACTCCCCCAGGAGGCTGCGGCATGCAAGGATCTGCTGAGCTGAGAGACCCTGACACGCCTAGCTGACCCCCATCTCCCCCCATACACGCCATGTAATCTACCCCAGTGATCAGGGTGCATTGATGGGCGCTGGAGTTGGCTGCACTATGCAATATGGATGAAAATCATTGAGAAAAATGGCATGGGTCCCCCCCCCCAGGTCATTACCAGCCCCTTTGGGTCTTGTATGCATATTATGGGGAACCCCGCACCCAAATTAAAAAAAGGAAAGGCGTGGGGCCCCCAGGCCCTATATACTCTGAACAGCAGTATACAGGCGGTGCAAACAAGACAGGAACTGTAGATTTTTTGTTAAGTAGAATCTGTTTGTAATTTTGAACGGGTACATTTTTAAAGTGTAGCTCCAGCCAAAAAATCTATTTTTAAGCTTTTTGGAAAACATAGGGAAGGGTTATCACCTGTGTAACATTTGTTTTGCTGTCTGTGCACCTGTTCGGGAGATTTCACCTCACTTTCTGTCCCAATGACAATTTTTTTTTTTAAATATGGGGTTTTTAGTGAAACATGGATTGGTGATAAAGCATCAGTGGAGAGGAGACAGCTTTTCCCCATATTAACCCTTACAGGAGAGAATTTCCCTTCCTAGGGGTAGATTTCCTCTCACTTCCTGCTGTCTCTTTCCGTTTGCAAGAAGGAGTCATTTGTAAGTTGGATGTTTGAAAGTAGGGGCCTGCCGTATATACTCTGCAGAAATTAGGCCTTAGGTGTTGGTGTTGCCACAACACTGTAAGCCCTCACAGTTAGTCTTGGTGGGTGCTGGAACGCCCTGCTGTGAAATATTATATCTAGAATTGTAATTACATTGTTGAACAGTGGTAGAAAAATTGGGCCTTTGGTGGTGGTGGTGGTGGTGCTGGTGCCACAACACTGTAAGCCCTCACAGTTACTCTTGGTGGGCGCAGGAATGGGCCCTGCTGGAAAATATTAGATCAAGAATTGTAATTACCTACCCCTTTTAAACAGGGGCAGAAAAATTGGGCCTTAGCCACTGGTGGCGGTGCCCAGAACCAAAAATGTTCTTACAAGCTATCAGCATGATCATTGAGGAAGAAGAGGATAGTCAGTCAGCATAACAGAATAGTCACTCAGCATCAGCAGTCTTGAAGGGATCTGACATTTCAAAAAAAAAAATTTGGTTGCATCAGCATCAGGTGCTTGGTGGTGATCCAAGACTGATTCATTTTTATGAAGGTCAGTCGATCGACCGAGTCGGTGGACAGGCGCACCCTGTGATTGGTTACAAAGCCTATAGCAGCACTGAATGTGTGTTCCAAAAGAACACTGGATGCAGGACAGGCCAGTGTCAGAACCTGTACTCACCGAGACCGAGATGCTGAGGGCGGCTCACCTTTGCGACCCTGTGCAGACCACTCCCTGGAGTTGGGACAGAGGAGGGACGGCACAAGGAGGCACCGGCGCCGGGAGCTGGCAGGAAGACTTGGTGCAGCTGACAGAAGCAGGGCAGGTTCAGAAGACTGGAGACAAGCGTTGGTCAGGCAGGAACTGGTAGGTGAGTCTGGTAGGGTCCACAGGAGATGAGGGCAAATCCGAGTCACAAGCTGAGGGTCAAGGGCAGGAGAGTTCAGAGGGAGTCCATGAGAGCAAGCCAAGGTCAAGGGGCAGGAGACAACAGCAATCCAGGTAACGTTAGCCAAAGGGTCAGAGGTTCCAGGTGAGAGGAGAGTCGTCAGGAATTCCGGGTCAAAACAGGCAGGTACGGCAACAGGTAAACACATAGGAGCTGAAGACAAACCAGCAACCTGTTCAGGGAAGGCTGCTGGTTTAAATAGGAATGTCCGGCCTCTGATTGGCCCCAGGGTTGCCGCATACGTGCACGTGCGCGCTTCCACGCACACGGCGTGCTGCCGTACCGCGCGTGCGTGCGCGCAAACCACGCACAGGCATGCGCCGAAATGTCATTCTACTGGGCATGTGCGGGAATCTGTCAGAGATGGAGCTAGTACCCTGACAGTGCCCCCCCCCCAAGGGGCGGACTCCGGACGCCCAAACTGGTCATTAACTCCGGGTGTTCCAGGTGAAAGGCCCGAATCAGGCGAGGGGCATGGAGATTCCGGGAAGGCTCCCAAGAGTTATCTTCAGGGGGATATCCCTTCCACTTTATAAGGTATTGCAACTGCCTTCCTCTTTTCCTGCAGCTCAAGATAGACTCCACCTCAAATTCTTTTTCACCCTCAATCTCCACTGGTGGAGGTGGCAGTTCTTCTCTACCGTTGAAGGGGTCAGACACAACGGGCTTCAGCAGAGAGGCGTGAAACACAGGGTGGATCTTGTAGGACCTGGGTAAAGCCAACTCAAAAGCTACTGGGTTGATTTCTCGCCTGATCTCAAATGGCCCGATGAACCTTGGACCCAGCTTCCGAGAGGGAATAGGTAACTTGAGGTTGATGGCGGATAGACCTTCTCACCCACTTTGAAGACAGGGCAATCCTTCCTCCCCTTGTCATGGAACCTCTTATAGTCCTGCTGAGCTTGCTGCATGCTTTCCTGTAACTTCTGAAAGTTTTGCTGGATGCAGGTCACACGTTCCTGGACCGCTGGCACAGATGTTTCCGGGATGGAGTCCGGCAAAAAGGAAGGGTGGAAACCGAAGTTAGCCCAGAACGGGGTTTGGTTTGTGGAAGAATGTATGGAATTATTGTAAGCGAACTCGGCTGTAGATAACAAGGAGGACCAATCGTCTTGGGAGACTGAGCAAAAGCATCGTAGATACTGTTCTAGCGTTTGATTAGTGCGCTCTGTCTGGCCATTACTTTGAGGGTGATAGGCCGAGGACAGACAGATCTTCACTTCCAAAGCTCTGCAAAGTTCCTTCCAAAATTTGGATGTGAATTGAGTACCTCTGTCAGATACTATGCTTTTGGGCACTCCATGGAGCTTGATAATCTCTTTAAAAAAGATTTTGGCTGTGTCTGCCGCGGAGGGCGTACCCACCATGGGCAAAAAATGCGCCATCTTGGACAGACGGTCCACCACGACTAGGATCGTGGTAAACCCGGCTGAAGGAGGCAAATCGACAATAAAGTCCATGGAGATGTCAATCCAGGGCCGTTCTGGGATAGGAAGGGGTTTCAGCAGCCCCCAGGTCTTCGTGTTTGGCCCCTTACTCCGCTGGCAGCGAACGCAGGAAGAGACATAATCCTTGCAGTCGGACCTCCATTTAGGCCACCAGAAGGAGCGAGAGATCAGTTCGGAAGTTTTACGGGTACCAAAATGGCCAGCCAATTTACGATCATGGAAGGTGCTGAGGATTAACTGTCTTGCCTCTGTTGGAACAAAAATCTTCCCACGAGACCACAGCAGGTCGTCCTTTTTCTCCAAGGAGGAAACCTCATGATCAGGGCACCGTTGGCATGCGGTCTTTAGAGCAGTCAACAAATCTGTTTGAGGGAGAAGCAAAAAATTTTGAGGTGACAGGATCGTGCTGGGCTCGGAAGTATCGGGCGTCTCTGGAAACATCCTGGAGAGGGCATCAGCTTTTCCATTTTTTGCGCCAGGACGATAGGTAATATGGAAATTGAAGCGAGCAAAAAAAAGAGCCCAACGAGCTTGTCTGGGCCTAAGGCGTTTTGCAGACCGTAAGTATTCCAGGTTCCTGTGGTCAGTGAAAATGATAATGGGATGCGCTGCCCCCTCCAGCAGGTACCTCCACTCCTCCAGTGCAAATTTTATGGCCAGTAGTTCTCTATCGCCTACGTCGTAATTGCGCTCAGGAGGACTTAGTTTCCGAGAGGCGTAGGCTACTGGGTGAAGAAGCGACTTCGGTCCCTGTCTCTGGGAAAGAATAGCGCCTGTAGCAGATTCCGAGGCGTCCACTTCTAGAACAAAAGGTAACGTAGAATCCGGATGACAAAGTACAGGTGCCGAGGTAAAGGCCGTTTTGAGTTTGATAAAGGCCTCCTGAGCCTCTTGTGGCCACTGGAAGCGGTGCCCCTGGCGGGTCAACTTGGTGATGGGAGAAACAATTGATGAAAAACCGATGATGAATCGTCTATAAAAATTGGCGAAGCCAATGAAGCGCTGAACGCCCTTTTTGTCTGTTGGAGGTGCCCACTCCTGAATAGCACTGATTTTCTGGGGATCCATGGCTACCCCATGCACAGAAATGATAAATCCTAAAAATTGCACTGATGTCTTTTCGAACTCGCATTTTTCTGATTTGAGATAAAGCCGCTGTTGTCTCAAGATGGTGAGAACCTGCCTGACATGTTGCCGATGTAATTCTTTTGTGGCTGAAAAGATGAGAATATCGTCCAAGTAGACTACGAGGAAGTCATCTAAAAATTGTCGAAAAATGTCATTGACTAGATGCTGGAAGGTGGCGGGCGCATTACAGAGCCCAAAGGGCATGACCAGATACTCGAAGTGCCCGAATCTGGACCTGAACGCAGTCTTCCACTCATCTCCTGCCCTTATTCGGACCAAATTGTAGGCGCCCCGGAGGTCCAATTTAGAAAAAACCTGAGCTGATCGGAACCTTTGAAAGAGCTCGGGGATTAGAGGCAGCGGGTACCGGTTCTTGATGGTAATTTTGTTTAACTCCCTATAATCAATGCAGGGTCTAAGCGATCCATCTTTTTTCTCGACAAAGAAGATCCCCGCCCCCGCTGGCGAGGAGGAGGGACGGATGAACTTCTTACTTAAATTTTCTTCAATATAGACCTTGAGGGTCTTCAACTCAGTCTCTGACAAGGGGAATATGCGCCCAAAGGGAATTTCAGATCCGGGCAAGAGGTCAATGGGGCAGTCATATGACCGATGTGGTGGGAGACAATCGGCTTGTTTTTTGTCAAAGACATCCTTGAAGTCTAGGTAGGCTGGAGGAACATGCTGTAGGTCTTCAGGTGGAGTAGCTAGCGTGGAGCAGGCGACTGGAGCGGGTGCGAGACAGTGCTGGGAACAGTAGGTGGAAGAGAAGCTGACTTCTTTCTTGAGCCAATCAATGCAGGGCAGATGAACTTGTAGCCAAGGGAGACCCAGAATGATAGGGAACATGGGGGACGGGATCAAGTCCAAACAGAGGAACTCCCGGTGCCCAGAATCTGAGATGGCACAAAGAGGAAGGGTTTCCTGGGTAATCAATCCGGAACGGGGAAGAGAGCCATCAGCCAGATGAACTTGCAGCTGAAAATCCTTGGTACGGCAGGGGATACGCAGCTTTTGGGCCAAGGATGAGTCCAAGAAGCAGCTGCAGGCCCCGGAATCAATTATCGCCGGCAGACGTGTTGCCCCTTCCGGGAGCTGTAGGGAAAGAAAGAGGATAACATAAGTCTGAGGCAAACTGGTAACAGGGAAATTGATAGCAGATGGAGGTTTCGACTTACAAGGCCTTACTGGGCAAGTGCGCAAAAAGTGTCCGGCGGCTCCGCAGTACAGACAGAGGTTAGATTGACGCCTCCGGAGTCTTTCTTCTGGAGTCAGAGGGGCCCGTACTATACCAAGCTGCATCGGCTCTGGGTCGGGTAATGAGGTGTTTGGTGGAGCTGGGTGAGGCGGCAGTGAAAATGATAATGGGATAATGGGATGCGCTGCCCCCTCCAGCAGGTACCTCCACTCCTCCAGTGCAAATTTTATGGCCAGTAGTTCTCTATCGCCTACGTCGTAATTGCGCTCAGGAGGACTTAGTTTCCGAGAGGCGTAGGCTACTGGGTGAAGAAGCGACTTCGGTCCCTGTCTCTGGGAAAGAATAGCGCCTGTAGCAGATTCCGAGGCGTCCACTTCTAGAACAAAAGGTAACGTAGAATCCGGATGACAAAGTACAGGTGCCGAGGTAAAGGCCGTTTTGAGTTTGATAAAGGCCTCCTGAGCCTCTTGTGGCCACTGGAAGCGGTGCCCCTGGCGGGTCAACTTGGTGATGGGAGAAACAATTGATGAAAAACCGATGATGAATCGTCTATAAAAATTGGCGAAGCCAATGAAGCGCTGAACGCCCTTTTTGTCTGTTGGAGGTGCCCACTCCTGAATAGCACTGATTTTCTGGGGATCCATGGCTACCCCATGCACAGAAATTATAAATCCTAAAAATTGCACTGATGTCTTTTCGAACTCGCATTTTTCTGATTTGAGATAAAGCCGCTGTTGTCTCAAGATGGTGAGAACCTGCCTGACATGTTGCCGATGTAATTCTTTTGTGGCTGAAAAGATGAGAATATCGTCCAAGTAGACTACGAGGAAGTCATCTAAAAATTGTCGAAAAATGTCATTGACTAGATGCTGGAAGGTGGCGGGCGCATTACAGAGCCCAAAGGGCATGACCAGATACTCGAAGTGCCCGAATCTGGACCTGAACGCAGTCTTCCACTCATCTCCTGCCCTTATTCGGACCAAATTGTAGGCGCCCCGGAGGTCCAATTTAGAAAAAACCTGAGCTGATCGGAACCTTTGAAAGAGCTCGGGGATTAGAGGCAGCGGGTACCGGTTCTTGATGGTAATTTTGTTTAACTCCCTATAATCAATGCAGGGTCTAAGCGATCCATCTTTTTTCTCGACAAAGAAGATCCCCGCCCCCGCTGGCGAGGAGGAGGGACGGATGAACTTCTTACTTAAATTTTCTTCAATATAGACCTTGAGGGTCTTCAACTCAGTCTCTGACAAGGGGAATATGCGCCCAAAGGGAATTTCAGATCCGGGCAAGAGGTCAATGGGGCAGTCATATGACCGATGTGGTGGGAGACAATCGGCTTGTTTTTTGTCAAAGACATCCTTGAAGTCTAGGTAGGCTGGAGGAACATGCTGTAGGTCTTCAGGTGGAGTAGCTAGCGTGGAGCAGGCGACTGGAGCGGGTGCGAGACAGTGCTGGGAACAGTAGGTGGAAGAGAAGCTGACTTCTTTCTTGAGCCAATCAATGCAGGGCAGATGAACTTGTAGCCAAGGGAGACCCAGAATGATAGGGAACATGGGGGACGGGATCAAGTCCAAACAGAGGAACTCCCGGTGCCCAGAATCTGAGATGGCACAAAGAGGAAGGGTTTCCTGGGTAATCAATCCGGAACGGGGAAGAGAGCCATCAGCCAGATGAACTTGCAGCTGAAAATCCTTGGTACGGCAGGGGATACGCAGCTTTTGGGCCAAGGATGAGTCCAAGAAGCAGCTGCAGGCCCCGGAATCAATTATCGCCGGCAGACGTGTTGCCCCTTCCGGGAGCTGTAGGGAAAGAAAGAGGATAACATAAGTCTGAGGCAAACTGGTAACAGGGAAATTGATAGCAGATGGAGGTTTCGACTTACAAGGCCTTACTGGGCAAGTGCGCAAAAAGTGTCCGGCGGCTCCGCAGTACAGACAGAGGTTAGATTGACGCCTCCGGAGTCTTTCTTCTGGAGTCAGAGGGGCCCGTACTATACCAAGCTGCATCGGCTCTGGGTCGGGTAATGAGGTGTTTGGTGGAGCTGGGTGAGGCGGAGGTACTGGAGCATATCTTGGTGGAACCCAGTTAGGCCGGTTGGACTGGAACCTCTCCGAACGACGTTCTCGAAGGCGCCTATCCAGCTGAGTGGCGGTTTGGATTAAATCCTCCAGAGAGGCAGGGGGTGCCGACCTTGCAAGCTCATCCTTTAGGTTCTCAGAGAGGCCCTGGCGGTATTGGTACCTGAGGGCCAACTCATTCCAGCCTGTGTCAGCAGACCACTTTCTAAATTCGGCGGTGTAGTCTTCCACCGGCCGTCTCCCTTGATTTAAGCTGTGCAGAGTACCCTCTGCGGTGGCTGCACGTAGGGGGTCGTCGTATAATTTCCCCATGTGGGTGAAGAAGGTGTCCATAGTGTCAAGTATTGGACTGCGTTGTTCCATTAAGGAGTGTGCCCATGCTTGAGGCTCCTCAGAAAGGAGAGAGATTACGAATCCAACCTTAACAGCTTCGGTCGCAAAAGTTCTAGGTTGCAAGGCCAGGTAAAGGGAACAGGCATTCTTGAAAGCCCGATATTTCCGGCGGTCGCCTGAGAATCGCTCGGGCATGGAGACCCGGGGTTCGGGATTACTCCCCATCATGGCAGGGCTTGCAGGAGCTTGGGCAGCAGAAGGTCCGGGTGAAGAGGCTAGGGCCGCAGTGGATGGACCTGGGGAACCGGCCAGTTGTTGGAGGCGGCCATCAATCTGGAGGTAGCCTTCCTGAAGCTTCTGGACTGCCTCTGTTAAGGCGGAGACCTGTTGGCACAGCGTCTCAAAGGGTGAGCGCGCCCTGTCGGTCTCAGACATCTGGCTGGTTTGTACTGTCAGAACCTGTACTCACCGAGACCGAGATGCTGAGGGCGGCTCACCTTTGCGACCCTGTGCAGACCACTCCCTGGAGTTGGGACAGAGGAGGGACGGCACAAGGAGGCACCGGCGCCGGGAGCTGGCAGGAAGACTTGGTGCAGCTGACAGAAGCAGGGCAGGTTCAGAAGACTGGAGACAAGCGTTGGTCAGGCAGGAACTGGTAGGTGAGTCTGGTAGGGTCCACAGGAGATGAGGGCAAATCCGAGTCACAAGCTGAGGGTCAAGGGCAGGAGAGTTCAGAGGGAGTCCATGAGAGCAAGCCAAGGTCAAGGGGCAGGAGACAACAGCAATCCAGGTAACGTTAGCCAAAGGGTCAGAGGTTCCAGGTGAGAGGAGAGTCGTCAGGAATTCCGGGTCAAAACAGGCAGGTACGGCAACAGGTAAACACATAGGAGCTGAAGACAAACCAGCAACCTGTTCAGGGAAGGCTGCTGGTTTAAATAGGAATGTCCGGCCTCTGATTGGCCCCAGGGTTGCCGCATACGTGCACGTGCGCGCTTCCACGCACACGGCGTGCTGCCGTACCGCGCGTGCGTGCGCGCAAACCATGCACAGGCATGCGCCGAAATGTCATTCTACTGGGCATGTGCGGGAATCTGTCAGAGATGGAGCTAGTACCCTGACAGCCAGTAGCTCAATTGCATACTGTGCAAGCTCTCACCAGTGATCCATCCTCAAGACTCAGTAACCCAGAGGATTTTCAGTGGGAAAGGTGTCCAAGTCCGATCTTGCCCCTAGGTATTCCCGCACCATGTAAAACAGGCGCTGGCTATGGTTGCTGGAACCGATCATACCTTGGGGCTGCGGACAAAAATATTGTCTAAACGCATCGTTCAGAAGGCCACCTTCTCCACCGCTCCTTCTTTGACTGACTGAAGCCTCAGCAACACTTGTCCAGGATCAGGATTTTGTAACCTCCCAGTCTCTGGGAACGCGTTGCACAGTCCTTTCTGCAAGGCCTCTCGAAGATGTTTCATCCTCTGCTCCCTCTGTGACAGCAAGTTAATTTCCGCAACCTTACCCTTGTAACGTGGATCAAGGAGGGTTGCCAGCCAGTAATGATCCCTCTCCTTGATACCATGAATACAAGGATCCTTCCGCAGGCTTTGCAGGATCAGGGAGGCCATGCAGCATAGGTTTGCTGTGGCATTCGGTCTGGAGTCCTCTGGGTCACTCAGGAGAACATGATCCACAGCCACCTCCTCCCAGCCACGTACAAGTCCATGGGTTTCTTGGGACTGTAATTGATCCCTTGAAGACTGCTGCTGATGCTGAGTGCTAGGCTCCACCTCCATGCTGACACAATCCTCCTCGTCCTCTTCCTGTGTGATAGGCGGGCAAACAGGAACACTGTCTGGATAAAGGGGGCCCTGAGAGGTAAGGAAGTCCTCCTCTTCCTCCCTCTGTTCTGCCTCAAGTGCCTTGTCCATAAAAGGGACCTTTGCCGCAACACACTACACAAGGCCGCTATGCAGCCGGCCTTATATAGTGTGTGGCGTGTACTAAACACCCAGGCTTTGGCCAATTATGGCTCTCTTTGCTTACGGCGCTGTGATTGACCAAGTATGCGGGTCATAGTGCATGCTTGGCCAATCATCAGCCAGCGATGCCGCAGTGAATTATGTGCCATGACGCGCCACTCGAATTTGGTGCGACAGACGATGTTCGAGTCGAAAATGGGTTCGACTCGAACTCGTAGCTCATCCCTTTTGCTCACACATGACATGGGTGTATGTGGAATTACACCCCAAAATACATTCTGATGCTTCTCCTGAGCACAGGGATACCACATGTGTGGGACTTTTTGGAAGCCTAGCCACGTACAGGACCCCGAAACCAATCACCGCCTTCAGGATTTCTAAGTGTGTAAAATGTTGATTTTACTCCTCACTACCTATCACAGTGTCGAACATCAATATAGCACAAACCTCCCCCAAATGACCCCATTTTGGAAAGTAGACACCTCAAGCTATTTGCTGAGAGGTATGTTGAGTCCATGGAATATTTTATATTTTGCCACAAGTTTCGAGAAAAGTACAATTATTTGAATTTTTTCACAAAGTTATCAAATGATATATTGTTCACACATGACATGGGTGTATGTGGAATTACACCCCAAAATACATTCTGCTGCTTTTCTTGAGTATGGGGATACCCCATGTGTGGGACTTTTTGGGAGCCTAGCCACGTACAGGACCAGAAAACCAATTACCGCCTTCAGGATTTCTAAGGGCGTAAAATTGTGATTTTACTCCTCCCTACCTATCACAGTTTCGGAGGCCCTGAAATGTCCAGATAGCACAAAACCCCCCCAAATGACCCCATTTTGAAAAGTGGACACCCCAATGTATTTGCTAAGAGGCATGGTGAGTATTTTGCAGCTCTCATTTGCTTTTGAAAATGAAGAAAGAAAAGGATTTTTTTTTTTCCTTTTTTCAATTTTCAAAACTTTGTGACAAAAAGCGAGATCTGCAAAATACTCAACATGCCTCTGAGCAAATGACAATTTTTTTTGTCATTTTCCCAAAACTTGTGGCAAAATATAAAATATTCCATGGACTCAACATGCCTCTGAGCACATAGCTTGGGGTGTCTACTTTCCAAAATGGGGTAATTTGGGGGAGGTTTGTGCTATCTTGGCATATCATGGCCTCCAAAACTGTGATATGTAGTGAGGAATGAAATCGCCATTTTACGCCCTTAGAAATCCTGAAGGCGGTGATTGGTTTTCGGGGTCCTGCACACTGTTAGGCTCCCAAAAAGTCTCACACGTGTGGTATCCCTGTACTCAGGAGAAGCAGCAGAATGCATTTTGGGGTGTAATTTCACATATGCCCATGGCATATTTTAGCAATATATCATTTAGGGACAACTTTGTGTAAATTGATTTATTTTTTGTAATTTTTCAATCACTTCTGACAGAAAAAACTAATATTGAACATGCCTCTCAGCAAATTCCTTGGGGTGTCTACAAAGTAAACAAGGCAGATCTTCGTTCTGTCAGGGGATGACACTGAGATCTGTCTTCCTTCTAAGCAGGAAGATGGATCTGTGTGTTTCCCCAGTGACACAGTCCCCCATACAGTTAAAAAACACAAACAAGAAACACATTTAATCCCTTATTTGCCCCTGATGTTAACTCCTTCCCTGCCAGTGTCATTAACCACTTCCCGACCCCCGCATGTACATATACGTCCACAATATGGCACGTACAGGCACATGGGCGTACACGTACGTCCTCGCCTATTAGCGGGTGGGGGGTCCGATCGGGACCCCCCCCGCTACATGCGGAGGTCGGGTCCGCTCGGGGAGCGATCCGGGACCACGGCGCGGCTATTTGTTTATAGCCGCTCCGTCGTGATCGCTCCCCGGAGCTGAAGAACGAGGAGAGCCGTGTGTAAACACGGCTTCCCCGTCCTTCACTATGGCGGCGCATCGATCGCGTCATTCCCTTTATAGGGAAGACACGATCGATGACGTCATTCCTACAGCCACACCCCCAAACAGTTGTAAACACATACTAGGTGCACCCTAACTCCTACAGCGCCACCTGTGGTTAACTCCCAAACTGCAACTGTCATTTTCACAATAAAGAATGCAATTTAAATGCATTTTTTGCTGTGAAAATGACAATGGTCCCAAAAATGTGTCAAAATTGTCCGAAGTGTCCGCCATAATGTCGCAGTCACGAAAAAAATTGCTGATCGCCGCCATTAGTAGTAAAAAAAAAATAAAAAATAAAAATGCAATAAAACTATCCCCTATTTTGTAAACACTATAAATTTTGCGCAAACCAATCGATAAACGCTTATTGCGATTTTTTTTACTAAAAATAGGTAGAAGAATACGTATCGGCCTAAACTGAGGAAAAAAAATGTTTTTATATATGTTTTTGGGGGATATTTATTACAGCAAAAAGTAAAAAATATTGCTTTTTTTTCAAAATTGTCGCTCTATTTTTGTTTATAGCGCAAAAACTAAAAACCGCAGATGTGATCAAATACCACCAAAAGAAAGCTCTATTTGTGGGGAAAAAAGGACGCCAATTTTGTTTGGGAGCCACGTCGCACGACCGCGCAATTGTCTGTTAAAGCGACGCAGTCCCGAACTGTAAAAACACCTTGGGTCTTTAGGCTGCATATTGGTCCGGGGCTTAAGTGGTTAAGACAATGTCAGTGAAATTTTTTAGCACTGGTCACATGTAATAATTGTCACTGGTTCCCCAAAAAGTGTCAACAATTTCAGTTAGGTGTCTCATCTGTCTGTCACAATGTCACAGTCCTGCCAAAAATTACTGATCACCACCATTACTAGTAAAAAAACTGAAATAAATAAAAATGCCATAAATCCATCCCCTATTTTGTAGATGCTATAACTTTGCGCAAACCAATCAATATACGCTTATTGCGATTTTTGATATAAAAAATATGTAGAAAAATACATATTTGCCTAAACTGATCAATAAATGATTTGTTTTATATATTTTTTGGAAAGGTATTATAGCAGAAAGTAAGAAATATATATTTTTTTCAAAATTGGTGGTCATTTTTTGTTTATAGCACAAATAAAAACCGCTTGCTTGGGTACAACAATGCATGACCACACAATTGTCAGTTAAAGAAATGCAGTGCTGTATCGTAAAAAATGGTCATTAATTATTATTATTTTTTTTCACTTTCAATGATAATGGTAAACAGGATAAATAAATCACAGACAGCAGTAAAAACCTAATAGGTGTTCTAATACCTCTCCACCCTATCCAAAACAAAAAAAAGTTTTTCCTTTAGTTATACTGTCAGTAAATACAAAATATATTTTTCCTGACTGACTCCATGGCAGCCTACGTGTGGGTTAATCCCGCCTCCTCTCCAATGCAATAGGACCCCATACCCATAAAAGTCAGCTCACCTATCAGTACTGTGTTCCTTTTTTGTCCTCCTCATGGACCTACATCACGTTTGTTCCTGCTGGCGGCCGTTTGGAATATTTCCCGAATTTTTGGCATATCATCCATGCGGTACAGCTCAGGGCTGAGCTACGAGTTGGGCTGTGCATTTCTTTGGCAGTATACACTCCATAGAGAAGAAGGGATCTGCCGCTCCAGCTGAGTGCACTAAGCAATCAGTGTCCTCTCAGAAGCCTGGGTGCAGGCAATGCATGGAAACAAAGCTTGAAAGGAAAAAGGTGAACAACCGCACTTCCAAAAATATATACCCCAGTGATGGAATGGAGGTTGCCACGGTATGCCTGAAGGTGGACGCATCAACGGCTGGCAAGGTCTGAACCTTTTTCACTTCCTCCATGGCAGTCGCCTCTGTGTCTATTTGTTTGTTTGTTTCCCTTTATTTTCTGGTACTCTCCGGTACCTCTGTGTCCCCTCACGGCGCATGGAATGCATTTGCGTTCCAGGGTGCCACGGTACTTCCGGGTCACGGGCGCTGCCGCCGCTCTGCGCATGTGCGGGGCCTCTGTGATAGTGAGGCCTGGCTCTCGTGTTCACGCAGTGGCAGGTGGTCCGGCGACCGTGCAGGCGCCGTTAGGCTGTCTTCACGGCGCAGGCGCGAGGTGGAGGGGCGGTGACGTCACCAGGCCGGGGATTCGAAGGTCTGCCTCCTGTCAGTGCGGGAATTTTCCTCAGACAGTGAGCGGTGGCTTCCCCCAAGCTGAGTCTGCACCAGGATGCACTATATGTTAAAAAAAAAAAAAAAAGTATATGTATATTTTTGATAATATAAAAACAAAAAATAATAATAGATGTTTTTTCTTCTGGTTGGCTTCCCTGGTCTGGGTAGCATTTATGGGTCATCCGCAGACTGTATGTATTTTTTGCTGACGTCCTGTCCAGAGGTTATGGACAGGTCACTGCCTTTTTGCAGCCAGCCCTTGCGCACTGGGTAGGTGCAGGCAAGGGGAGGGGGCTGAGGTTGCATTCTCAAGGGTTTGAGATTGCGTTTGGTGTCCCCACCCCCCAATCTTTCTTTCGCAGCTCTTTCAAAAGTTCGGACCAGCAATTTGTGGTCCAGGATGTCCGAGACCTTGCCAGACCACAACTTTCTCCATTTATTGTCTAGATCTAGACGAGATTCGCCATCTAGACAGAAGAGGTGAAGTCGCATTCCTCCTGCAACTGGAGGTGAAGTCGCATTCCTCCTGCAACTGGAGGTGAAGTCGCATTCCTCCTGCAACTGGAGGTGAAGTCGCATTCCTCCTGCAACTGGAGGTGAAGTCGCATTCCTCCTGCAACTGGAGGTGAAGTCGCATTCCTCCTGCAGCTGGAGAAGTCGCATTCCTCCTGCAGCTGGAGAAGTCGCATTCCTCCTGCAACTGGAGAAGTCGCATTCCTCCTGCAACTGGAGAAGTCGCATTCCTCCTCCGACGAGAGGAGACGTTTCATTCCTTTCTTCCGACGAGAGGAGACGTTTCATTCCTCCTCCGACTAGAGGAGACGTTTCATTCCTCCTCCGACGAGAGGAGACGTTTCATTCCTCCTCCGACGAGAGGAGAAGTCGCATTCCTCCTCTGACGAGAGGAGAAGTTGCATTCCTCCTGCATCTAGGAGACGCAGCATTCCTCCTACATCTAGGAGACGCAGCATTCCTCCTGCAACTGGAAGGAGACGTGGCATTCCTCCTGCAACTAGAGGAGACGTGGCATTCCTCCTGCAACTAGAGGAGACGTGGCATTCCTCCTGCAACTAGAGGAGACGTGGCATTCCTCCTGCAACTAGAGGAGACGTGGCATTCCTCCTGCAGCTAGAGGAGACGTGGCATTCCTCCTGCAGCTAGAGGAGACGTGGCATTCCTCCTGCAGCTAGAGGAGACGTTGCATTCCTCCTCCAACTAGAGGAGACGTTGCATTCCTCCTCCAACTAGAGGAGACGTTGCATTCCTCCTCCAACTAGAGGAGACGTTGCATTCCTCCTCCAACTAGAGGAGACGTTGCATTCCTCCTCCAACTAGAGGAGACGTTGCATTCCTCCTCCAACTAGAGGAGACGTTGCATTCCTCCTCCAACTAGAGGAGACGTTGCATTCCTCCTCCAAATAGAGGAGACGCTCCATTCCTCCTCCATTCACCTTACCCACTGCCGTGACAGCCGCTCTGAACGCAGAGCCTGCTGGGGATATGGGACACGAGTCCCGGAGGGCAAGTCCTTATGTGACCAATGTGATGCCCAGGCGGTTGAGGGAAATAGAGACTGGAAACTATGAAGTATGAAAAGTCTCTGGTGAAATATGTGGTAGATCAATCCCTAAAGAAATGGGATACATCCCACACATGGAGCCAGTCCACCATTCTACATGGCTCCTTGGCTGATGCGGCCCAAAGGATTTGGATCCTTACAGCCCTACGCTGCTTCTCTGGATTCTTCGGTCAGCGAGCTGGAAGGTGATGTAAAGTGTCAGCGGCCTTGATGGCTCTTTGGCTCCCCCACTAGTCAGGATGGTTAAGGAGACCCTTATGTGGGTGGACCCTTCCACCCCCGGCTAAGCGAAGAGGTTCTTTAAGATTCTTACGGAGTTAAAGGATATCATCGGAGTGGACTATGGTGGACATGAAAACTGCTTCATCAAAAAAAAAAAAAAAAATTCCAGAGTATACCCCTTCATGACAGAAGAAGTGAAGTCTCAGGGAAGACACCCCCCATAGTTGCAGCATTAATACGGTTGGCTAAATGGGTTACCATTCTTTTAGAAGATCCTGCGTCCTTCAGAACGGGCTGGAGAGAAGAATAAGCCAAGACCCAAGAAAATCTATGGGATGGCTGTTGACCTGACCTGGCGCTAACAGCTATGGCTAAGGCTTTGGAAACCTGGACAGAGAACATATGTCTCCATACTCAAGCCTCGGTCACGGCTAGTGGGCTTTATACTTACGTCTTCACCCAGGGTTAGGCGTCTGTTTGATCGGAAGAGTTTCTAGTATGGAAGGTTCTGATCGCTCGGGAGAAGCTCACCCTTAAAGGCCTGGCTGGAACTTCTGGCACATCTGTGTGGACTTAAATCGTTGAAGTCGCAGGGAGCAGCGGTACATGTCCCAAGGGATGGAAATTCCCAGGGGGTATACCCCCCCCTCTCTCTTGGCACAAGAGAAAAGGTTTATGGCGACCAGTCAATGGCGGAACTACCGCCATAGCAACCCATGCGGGCGCTATGGGGCCCGCAGACGAGTGAGGATCAGGGGGGCCCGGTGAAGGGAAGAGAGAGGAGAAGAAGAGGCGAGCTGAGGGCCCCATGGCCACTAGGGGGCCCCATCAGGGTTGCCAGCCTTGGTAAAAGCAGGGACAGTTTGTTGGTATCAGTGTTTTTATGACATATATCACTGAATTGGCCACTACCGACATCATTTTGATGTACAAATCTCGAGATTGTAGCTGCCCCGCCTCTTCACTGCCTTCTCAGCCAATGGGAGCACAGTGTACACTCCCCCTTCTCCAGCGCGGCTTTTTTGACATACGAGCAGGAGATGCCGACTGCTGGAGAGATGAGAGGGAGGAGGGGACAGCCTGCAGTGTGGGGTGGATTGCTGCCTGAAAAAGGTAAGCTGGCTGAGCTGGAAGAATTGTATTATCAGTGCTTACCTATCCTGGTGAGGAGGGGGAGGGGGGAGGCTGTGTAGCAGCAGGGCTCCACTTGCTGTTAGATCGTTTTTCTGTGTGTGAGAAGTGCCATGCTTCTGGGAGAAGGATGTGCTGAACTTCTCCAATATCTGCTACATCTCCCTACTCATCACCTGCCCACCAATACACAGGCACAGCCTCCTCTCCTGTATTACCACATGTGAGCTGCTGGGGCAATACAAGTACCAGCATGGCAGAAGGGGCAGGAGCAGTGTGTTCTATCAGGATGATTTGTGGAAAAAAAGTGCTGGTGTGTGTATATATCGATAAATATATATCTATATATACACACAGAGGTATATAGAGAGCTCCTTATTTTCCCTCCTGAGCTAGCTCAGCTTTTGGGATCAGGTGCCTCATCCTCTCAGGCTGGATTCTTTTTTCCTCGAGGGTCAGTTCTGCACCCCTGTCCGGTTTGGGTGCGCTTTAAGTCTGTTTTTTCATTCTCATGAGCTCTAAGGAAATGGGCATGAATTAGGTATTTAGGGAGGCTGAGCCTCTGTCAAGAATGATTGCGGCCTGAATCGTTCAGTCCATCCAACAAGCTTGTAGAGTCGAGGGCTTGGCTCCTCCGGAGCCAGCGAAGGCACTTTCCACCAGGAGTATGGTGGTTTAATGGGCAGCTGTCCAGCACATTGCTCCAGATGTTATCTGTGAAACGGCCCTATGGCCTCCATTAAGACCTTATGTCACTTTTGTAGTGAGCCTGCTTCGCTATCTTCTGTGATTTTGTATTTGTAAATCCTGTTGGTTGACGGGTGAAATTGAATCCCTTATACATGTCAAATACTGAAAGAAAATCATATAAAAATGCACGTGCATGTATAAATACCCTTCTTCCAAAAATATATGTGGGAGAAGGTTATTTATATATGTGGGTGATTTTTGATACTATTTTTATTCAATATTTGACATTTATAGAGATATTTTGCATTTACTTAATTTAACTTGTTTTTGATACACCAAATATGTCTAGTGAAAGCAGCTTCCTTTTGACTGGTATTCTAGTCACCTTTTTTTGTTTGTATTAATACATATGCTGCAGGGACTGTACTGACTTAGTGCGTTGGCATATTTCTTCAGTTTAAACCATTTTACCTCTTTATTAGCAATCCATCCCACTGGATATTGCATGAGATAAAATACTGTATGGTTTCATGAGATAAATACCACATATTTTGGAAAAATATTGCATGCAGTATTTTAGAAGTGTTTTTTAGTGAAAGCCAAAAAAAGTTTTGAAAAATGCTATGCCGTGTTTTACCGAATTTCTTAAAGGGGTAGATACCGCTTTGTGAATAATGCCTATTATACCTTATTTTATTTGCTTTTCCAGTCTTTACAGAATATTGAATAGTAATGCTGCTTACCTTATTCTTTGCCAGTATTCTAAAGTCTGTCTCTAGCCAGACATCTTCAGCCGAGCTGTGTCTGATTCAATGGGGTTGATTTATTAAAAGAGTAAAAAAAGATTCTTGTAGTAAAATAAATGTTCACTTAGCTTAGTGATTGGGCATTTGATTACCCAATTATGGCCAGGAGAAGTTTAAAAATATGTGTTTTGCCTTGCATAATTCTTTAGTTTATTTACAGTGAATATACTTTAAAATATCAACCCTGGTGTCTATCATCTATCTTTTACATTTTATATAAAGTTCTTATATTTAACTGCTTATGTTGCTTTTATGTCAAGATCCTTCTGTTATATGCCAATAAAATGCTGAGTTTTAAAAGAATTCCAGATCATTTTGTGTCATCAGCAAAAATTACAACATTACTGTTTCCAGGCATTAGCTATTAAGAAAAAAGAATGACAAGAACTAGCATTAATGCCAAATCTACACTGCTATTTTTAGTACAGTTCAACTATGTCCCAATTGAAAATACACTTTAGTTTCTGTTCTTTAATTACATTTATTTTGGACAAAATTTGTCCCCATCTCTTGCCCAGTTCCTGGAGCAACATGTTTTTTTTTTTAAGAAGCAACTTGCTTTTATGAAGGACTTTTTCAAATATATTTGCACAAGCCAGAAGTATCACATCAGTGGAATTTCCATTATTCAGATTTGAAGGTAAAGCCTTGTGAAACCTGACCGTGTTAGACAGGACCTGTCTTTTATGAACCTCTAGTGAAACTATACTATTAAATTATTTCTTACTGTATATTTTTACAAACCAATCATTCCCGACCTTTGAAATAACTTTTTTATAACAAATCCCAAGCTTACTAGTCTATGGTTTCCTAAGTACAACCTTTTCATTCTTAAAACAATGCAAACAATTCGTATTTACCTTGCCAACATACTTTGCTGTGTTTAGTTGAAAAGCTTGCTGAAGAATGGTTAGCATCTAGCACATTTCTGGTTATGTTTATCACCCGGTCTCCCACTGTGCGCTAAGGCCGCGCACACACGGTCGGTCCAAACCGATGAAAACGGACTGAAGTTCAGTTTCATCGGTCCAAACCGACCGTGTGTACGGCCCATCGGTCTTTTGTCCTTCGGACAAAAGTTAGAGAACTTGCTTTAAAACCGAACCGATGGACCGCTGACCGATAGGTCCAAACCGATGGTTAGTACACAAAAGCATTGGTTCAAAACCCGCGCATGCTCAGAATCAAGTCGACGCAGTGACAGAGAGGATGGTGAATTAAACCATATAGTGCAGTGGGGGGCACTGGCAACAGACACTGTTGCAGGGGGGAAATTACTAAAACTGGAGCGTGCAAAATCTGGTGCAGCTCTGCATGGAAACCAATCAGCTTACAGGTTTTATTATCGAAGCTTAATTGAACAAGCCAAAGTTAGAACCTGATTGGTTACCACACACAGCTGCACCAAATTCTGAGTCCTCCCACCCCCCTCCCAGGGGTCTCGTGGTCGGTCATCTAGCACTTACCCCATCAAGTGCTCTTACGGGCGGCAGTCAGCCATCTCCTCCTCCTCTGCATCACGCCGGCTTCCGCCGTGCATCTCCTCCCTACTCCTCCTAGGTGACCAATAGGATTGCCTGTCCTTTCACCCAACCCAATGCCGGATCTCACGACCCACTTCCTGATTGGCCAGGAGGAGGATCAGTGTGAGAATAGCGAATATTTATTTGTTATTCTCACACAACTGAGTGAGCTTGGAGCGCAGACGGGGAACTTAAACAAAAAAAAAAATCTTATTTATTATACTTATTTTTTTTTATTTTGACACTGTTTTTAAAAAAAAATCATTTTGGGTCACTTTTATTCCTATTACAAGGAATGTAAACATCCCATGTAATAGAAAAAAGCACGTCAGGTACTCTTAAATATGAGATCTGGGGTCAAAAAGACCTCAGATCTCATATTTAGATTAAAATGAAATAAAGTTTTTTTTATGTCATTTAAAAAAAAAATGCCCCTTTAAGAGCATTGGGTGGAAGTGACATCTCCGGTAAGCGGCTTAGGGCACCAGAGAGTGGCGGGAGGGGGGGCCCTCTCCCGCCTCCGATAAATGTGATATTGCGGTGTATCCGCTGCACAGACCACTTTTATCTAAAAGCGCACCTCCCACGCTGGAAGAGGATGCCAGAGTTATGGTAGCTAGCTGCTACCATAACAACTGTATTCCTCTTCAAAGTAGCGATGTATTTAGGCGGTCCGGAAGTGGTTAAAGCCCTCTGAATGCCAATGAAACACCTATCACTAAATTAAATGGATACCTTACAGTCCTGTTTACATGTTGTGTTTGCTTCGCTTCAAAATTATACCCCATATCGCTTTCTTGGTGCTTCAAAACCTCCAAAAAAGCCTTTGAAAAAGCTTGCTTACAGTACCTAAAGCCTCTGAAAGGCTTTTATTCAACTTTAGCTTCTCTTTGATTTGGAGGTATTGCAAGCATGAGATATCCCAGGATGCTCTGGGAAACCAACAATTGAACCAGAAAGACATCAGCAGCAGTCACTTCCGGTTCATGTGAATATATTCTGGAAGTGTCTGGTGCAGATGTCACATCTGGTGTGCAGCAGAAATGTGAGCAGGGTACAGACTGGAGTGGAACAACTAGCAGACAGCACATGTGGTAAACTATAACAGAAGGTGAATGGGACTGGAGAGTGAGGACTGAGCACAGAGGATCAGCAGAGCTGGGAGACCAGAGCAGGAGAAACTACCAGATGTCACACGTGGTGTGCAGAATGAGAGCAACATAAGTGGGGACCAGAGAAGAGGATTATAAGACCAGATGATCAGCAGAGCTGGTGGTTACCACTGAGCAGAGGATCAGCAGAGCTGGGGTTACTACTGATCGGGGGATTAGCAAAGCTGGGGGTTACTACTGAGCAGGGGATCTGCTGAATGAGGGTACTAATAAACTGCAGATTTACCTAACCAGGATGCTAATGTGCAGGAGATCTGTTGAACAGGGGTACTAATGAGCCGGGGGTTCTACTGGACCCCTTTAAAACATATAGAAAATCAACACACACAGGGCATCTGCCAAGCTTCTTTATTTAAAGCTTTAGCAAAGCATTACCAAAGAATCACAGAAGTATCACAGAATCTTTACTGAAGCATCAAAAACACATCAAGAAAGCACGTTGAAGCAGTATGTACTTTAATGTGTGTTAACCACTTCCGGACCACCGCATGTACATTTACGTCGGCAGAATGGCACGGACAGGCACATTGGCATACCTGTACGTCCCTGCCTAGACGTGGGTCGGGGGTCCGATCAGGACCCCCCCGGTACATGCAGCGGTTCCCTTGGCTTCAGGAGCGATCCGGGACGACGGCGCGGCTATTCGTTTATAGCCGCCCCGTCGCGATCGCTCCCCGGAGCTGAAGAACGGGGAGAGCCGTATGTAAACACGGCTTCCCCGTGCTTCACTGTGGCGGCTGCATCGATCGAGTGATCCCTTTTATAGGGAGACTCGATCGATGACGTCAGACCTACAGCCACACCCCCCTACAGTTGTAAACACACACTAGGTGAACCCTAACTCCTACAGCGCCCCCTGTGGTTAACTCCCAAACTGCAACTGTCATTTTCACAATAAACAATGCAATTTAAATGCATTTTTTGCTGTGAAAATGACAATGGTCCCAAAAATGTGTCAAAATTGTCCGAAGTGTCCGCCATAATGTCGCAGTCATGAAAAAAATCGCTGATCGCCCGGCATTAGTAGTAATTTTTTTAACAAAAATAGGTAGAAGAATACGTATCGGCCTAAACTGAGGAAAAAATAATTTTTATATATGTTTTTGGGAGATATTTATTATAGCAAAAAGTAAAAAATATTGCATTTTTTTCAAAATTGTCGCTCTATTTTTGTTTATAGCGCAAAAAATAAAAACCGCAGAGGTGATCAAATACCACCAAAAGAAAGCTCTATTTGTGGGGAAAAAAGGACGCCAATTTTGTTTGGGAGCCACGTCGCACGACAATTGTCTGTTAAAGCGACGCAGTGCCGAATTGTAAAAAACCCTTGGGTCATTTAGCAGCATATTGGTCCGGTCCTTAAGTGGTTAAAGTCGAAGCAAGTGTATACAAACAATTATAGTTACTTTAATATAAATATATAAATATGACTTCAATATTTCTGTCATGTGCCTATTGTAGAACATTTAAGCTTCAATATACTTTCCCTACAAGTAAACACAGTACATTAAAAAACTCCAACTATTAGGCTCCATGCACACTGAAGCTGATAAACTGCAGTTTATTGGCGTTTTGGCTTTTTTTTTTTAAAGCCCATAAACTGAACTCTATGTTAGCCTATGTGCCCATGCACACCTGGGTGTTTTTTAGTGTTAATGAGCTATAGAGTTTATTGGCTTTTTTCTGAACGCCCGAAATTTGCGTTCAAAGTGCAGTTTTTCGGTAGAAAAAAACGCTTAAAAACACCAAAAAAAAAGTAAAAAAAGAAAAAAGTAAAAAAAAAAGAAAAAAGCTACACTCAAAAACGCTGATTAAAGCTATTGCAAAAATGCTAAAAAACGTTGAAAGGCTCCCTGCAAAGCTACTGGCGTTTTTTTTTTATAGCTTTTATCAGCTTCAGTGTGCATGGAGCCTTATTGCTAGTGTTATGCCGCATACACACCATCACTTTATGTGATGAAAAAAAACGACATTTTCTGTGAAGTAAAAAACGACGTTTTTGAAACTTCAATTTTCAAAGACGAAGTTGCCTACACACCATCGTTTTTCTCACAATGTTCTAGCAAAGCGAGGTTACGTTCCACCACGTTTTTCTATTGAAGCTCGCTTCATAAGTAGCTTCTGGGCATGCGCGGATGAAAAAACGTTGTTTTAAACGACGTTTTTGCTACACACGGTCAATTTCTGTGAAGTAAAAGTTGACGTTTTGAAAAACGACACATAAAATTGAAGCATGCTTCAATTTTTTTTGGTCGTTTTGTAGAAGACATAAAACGACGTTTTCCCCCACACACGGTCAATTAAAGTGACGTTTTTAAAAACGTCATTTTTTTTCATCACATAAAACGACCGTGTGTATGCGGCATTAGTTTCATGCTTTTTATTTTATAGGTCTTAACTTCTGGTGAAACACGAGTTAAGACCCTTTGTTCTTCTGTTCTACTCTGCAATTGTTGGACTATAAACCAGAGCAGGTGGCATTTCATGAGGGTGACTGCACAAGGAAATTGATGTTCATTTATCTGTTTTGAACTTGTAGACATGCAAATTTCTTTGTCTGCAGCCTTTTCTGTTTTATAACAAATATGTTGCAGTTATATTTTCTTACTAGTTTATAAGCTTCTTTCTCTGGTGTCGGCTTTTAAGACAAACATTTCCGTTCTTTAGAAGTTATAGGCAAGTTGAGAAGTTGCAAAGCAATATTTTTTATTGTAATAAATCCCATTTATTATTAATAAAGACCGTGGCCCCAATTTACTGTCAGATTTGAGTCATTTGGCCTGCATTGGTATTTAGTATCTCAGTATGAAAGCTTCCAAAATGATTTGGGAATTGCCAGCTATGAAATGAGATCAAGGCAGTGGGCCAAATATTTGAATGACCTTGATTCTCCTAGTAAAGTATCATTCTATGGAGAAACAATGTGGATGTCATAGTTGGCATTGTGAATCTGGAAACAAAGTATGAGCTCAGTTTTGTGTAAGTGGCCATGTTAGCTGATGCTATTTCTATCACACATTAATATTTATTATGACCCTGTGCTGTGAAAAGGCCATTTCATTTCCAGAATTGTTAAGGTGGCTAAATTATATCTATCCATGTGTTTTCCAAACCACTTACCGCCGTACAGCAGTTGTGGGTCACAGTTTATCACTCGCCTTCCCTCTTCTGCTGGACCTGCACGCTGGTTCCAACCGACAGGCTTTAAAGTGAGGTCAATTAATATAGTGTGCACTTGATTAACAGTGTTTGTTTACCACCACGCACAGATTCTGCTGCTACCTGCTCTGACCATGTTTTTGAATCACATCTGTCACCTGCTTGATTTCCAGTCTGTATCTGATTTTGTCTCTTTCTGCTACACTTGGTTCCATCTGCAAGTTGGCTGTCTTGGCTTTCTGACAGTTGTGATGTGTCACCATCAGTGAAGACCTGACACGCTGGAGCTTCACTGAGGTTAGAGTCATGGCAACACAGACAGCCCACAATCACAATAAGCCTATGGTCCGCAATTGAAAACATGTGAAATGAATGCCGCATACACGCGGTCAGAATTTCCGTTGGAAAAAGTCTGATGGAATTTTTTCATCGGATATTCCGTCGTGTGTATTCCCCATCGGACTTTTTCCTTCAGAAATTCTGACAGAGTAAGAAAGAGAACATGTTCTCTTTTTTTCAGACGGAAATTCCGTTCGTCTGTATGGAATTCCGACGGAGAAAAACCCACGCATGCTCGGAAACAATACGTTGCATGCTCGGAAGCATTGAACTTCCTTTTTCTAAGCTTGTTGTAGTGTTGTACGTCACCATGTTTTTGACGGTCGGAATTTGGTGTGACCGCGTGTATGCAAGACAGCTTGAGCGGAATTCCATCGGAAAAACCCGTCAGAGTTTATTCCGACGGAAAAAACGATCATGTGTACTTGGCATAAAGGTACAAATGTTCAGATGAGTGGTGACATGAACTTGCAAGTTCACTTATATAGTGAAGAACACATAGTTATTAAAAAAAAGTAAGTTCACAATGGATAGCAAAGATTGTAAAGATAAAGAAATTGCCCCAACTAAGATTTCTCTTGATGTCTGGCCACCACAATGGCTTGACCTACATGGCCATACTTTCATTATATGAAACAAGATTTTCATACTTTGCCCTCTGTGACTGCAATAGTCCAGATTTTCGGTAAAACCTGTACAACCTTCAATATAAGCTTCTACTGACGTGCTTAGACGTAGCCTATTTGAACACTATTCCTGTACTGGTGATGCAGAAGAGGGCAAAAGAAACAGCATGGGGAAAGTTACTTTTATACTCTGTGAGTAGCATTCAGAATTATTTTGTTAGTTTATCACCCACCAATACATTCTACCAATTATAGCTGAAGATGCCTGTTTAGTAATCGAGGCATTATTTCCCTATTTAAATGAATTTATTCTACCTCTCATCACCTTATGGTTTGGCAGGATATTCCAGCGTTTTACTACCCTTACAATTTAGAACTGATTAAGTGTCCCGCCCTATTTGACTGGTTTCAGGAGACAATGGGTGTGAAATAGGTCATTGGCATTCAATGGTTACTTGTTAGAGACAAGAGACACGCTATATCCCACACTACTGACTTTACTAATGATGAATTAGGTTGGTTATCAGAACTATGCAGACACTTCACTGGACAGTGTTTGCATAGAGGCAGCAGACCCCGGGCTGCTTGCAGGTGGACTAAGGCAAATAGAGACCTTTGGCAACCTAAGTCTAAAACACATAACAGTAACTCATCTGCACTTTGGACATCTTTTTAAAGTAAACCTGTCATGATGATTGTTAATGAGTGTGTATCTGTGGCCTTTATCAGTTCTCTGTCTTCTAATTTGCAAAACCCAATACAAGAGAATAAAAAAAAGAAAAGAAAAAGTAAACCTGTCATGGGGAAATTATGGAGGATGGGATTGCTGATCTTCTTCTACAAATGCTAGTTGTATTTGCATTATGTTGACTTCCTGTCTTTAATATTTTCTGTGTCACTAACCTAGAACATTATGCAGTTATGGAAGGTTAAAGAAAAGTCATTGATCCCTACATACGTTCCGGGCAGTGTCGGTGCGTGTACAGAGGGCGCTGGAGCGCCACCCCCTCTGGCTCCCGCATACGCATCTGATCACAATATACATAGATTCATGCATTGCATTGCATGAATCTATGTATTGCCGCCGAATATTCAGATGGCTGGCCCCTTGGTGAGCGCCGGCCATCTGAATAACGGCGGCTGTGGAAGTGCCTATCAGAGCCTCAGGCTGCAGTCGGCTTCCAGATGCTTATCCTCGGGACGCATGGGGGGTGCGTTCCTTGGATAAGAGTGAAAGGCGTCTCAGCCAATCAGGTTCACCGGTTCTGGTTACCGGTAACCTGATTGGCTGAAGCATCACCGAGGGCGGGAGAAGACATCGAGGAACGGTAGAAGCACGGCTGACCCCAGAAAGGTAAGTGCCAGGAGGGGAGGGTCACAGGTCACAGTGGCAGCCAGCATTACTGGGCACAGTGGCAACAATTGCGGGGCACAGTGGCAACAATTGCTGGGCACAGTGGTGACAATTGCTGGGCACAGTGGTAACAATTGATGGGCACAGTGGTAACAATTGATGGCACAGTGGTAACAATTGATGGCACAGTGGTAACAATTGATGGGCACAGTGGTAACAATTGATGGCACAGTGGCTGCGTTTGGCATGGCACAGTGGTGACAATTGATGGCACAGTGGTGACAATTGATGGCACAGTGGCAGTGTTTGATGGCATGGCATAGTGGTGACAATTGCTGGGCACAGTGGTGACAATTGATGGCACAGTGGTAACAATTGATGGCACAGTGGTGACGATTGATGGCACAGTGGTGACGATTGATGGCACAGTGGTGACAATTGATGGCACAGTGGTAACAATTGATGGCACAGTGGTGACGATTGATGGCACAGTGGTGACGATTGATGGCACAGTGGTGACGATTGATGGCACAGTGGTGACAATTGATGGCACAGTGGCTGCGTTTGATGGCATGGCACAGTGGTGACAATTGATGGCACAGTGGCTGCCTTTGGCATAGCACAGTGGTGACAATTAATGGCACAGTGGTAACAATTGATGGCACAGTGGTGACAATTGATGGCACAGTGGCGACAATTGATGGCACAGTGGTTGCGTTTGATGGCATGGCACAGTGGTGACAATTGATGGGCACAGTGGCGATAAATGATGGCACAGTGGCTGCGTTTGATGGGCACAGTGGCTGCATTTGATGGGCACAATGGCTGCATTTTTTTTTTTTAATTCTTTATTTTATACATTTTTCTTTCTCTTATCAAAAGTTCAAACAAAAATAGTTACAGTAATACAATTAACATTTCAATTATCTCTTACTTTAGTATGTTGGCTACTGTTATTCCTCTCATTCTCAAAATTCTACTTTCTTAACTTCCTGACAGTTATTAAACAAAAACCATGTCGTTATGAAGTCCCTACCCCCCTCCCCCTTACCCCTCCCCTAAACAAACCCCCCTCCAAAAAAAAAAAGAAGAAAAAAATTCCTCTCGGATATCCACCCCTCCTCCTCCCATCCCCACCTTAGGGGTTTTGCTCTCTATATGTAATATATGGGGCCCACATCTGTCTGTATTTCTCCTCCTGTTCCCTCATTCCCATGGTCAAGTTTTCCATTTGCTGAATTTCCGTTACTCTGGCCAACCACTGTCTTCTTGTCGGAACAACCGTACTCTTCCAAAGAATTGGAATGCATGCCTTTGCCGCGGTCAGCAAATGTCTAATCAAAGATTTTTTAAACTTTACCATGGAAATCGGGAAATCATTCAGCAGATATGCCGCTGGGCTATCTCCCAGATTCACCTCCCTGATTTCCCTTATTGTATCCGCAACCATTTCCCAAAATTCTTTCCGTTTCGGGCATTCCCAGAATATGTGCACCATGGTGCCCTCCGCCTCTCCGCATCGCCAACATTGATCTGATACTTCTGGGAATATCTTTTTAAGTACTACTGGAGTCCTATACCATCTAGTTAAAATTTTATATCCCCCTTCCTGGTATTTGGTGGCTAGCGAGGCCTTATGTGTAAACCTGAAAATTTTATTTTTCTGGGTCTCTGAAAATGTCAGCCCTAACTCTCTTTCCCAGGCTTGGATAAATAGGAAAGTCTGTGGGGCTTCTGATTCTACTAGCAAACTATACATACAGGACAAACCATGTCTCGTTGGTTTTCCCTTTAACCTCTTGGGACCCGCGCTATAGTCAAATGACGGCTACAGCGCGGATCCCAAAATCCAAGTGGACGTCAGCCAATCACAGATCGGCCAATCAGAGTGGCCGTTTGCGATGCGATCTGTGCGGCCAATGAGAGATGATCTCATATGTAAACATATGAGATCATCTCTCATTGCCGTTTTACACAGAGACAGCGGTGCTGTCTCTGGAGAGGAGACCGATCTGTGTCCCTTGTCCATAGGGACATAGATCGGTCACCCCCCCCAGTCACCCCCCTTCCCCCACAGTTAGAACACTAATTAGGGTACACATTTAACCCCTTCCTCACCCCCTAGTGTTAACCCCTCCAATGCAAAGTCACATTTATACTGTAATTAGTGCATATTTATAGCACTGATCGCAGTATAAATGTAAATGGCGCCAAAAATGTGTCAAAAGTGTTCGATGTGTCCGCCATAACGTCGCAGTCCCAATAAAAATCGCAGATCGCCGCCATTTCTAGTAAAAAAAAAAAATAATAAAAAATAATAATTCTGTCCCTTATTTTGTAGGCGCTATAACTTTTGCTCAAACCAGTCGCTTATTGCGATTTTTTTTTTTTACCAAAAATATGTAGAAGAATACGTATCGGCCTAAACTGAGATAAAAAAATTGTTTTTGTTTTTTTAAATTGGGATATTTATTATAGCAACAAGTAAAAAATATTGTATTTTTTTCAAAATTGTCGCTCTTTTTTGTTTACAGCGCAAAAAATAAAAACCACACAGGCGATCAAATACCACCAAAAGAAAGCTCTATTTGTGGGGAAAAAAGGACGTCAATTTTGTTTGGGAGCCACGTCGCACGACCGCGCAATTGTTAGTTAAAGCGACGCAGTGCCGAAAGCTGAAATTTCACCTGGGCAGGAGGGGGGTATATGTGCCCAGTAAGCAAGTGGTTAAGCAGACTTCCTCAAACTCCGATAGTCTTCTAGGCGTCCCCCTTGTGATTTTATTGCTCGGATTGCCGCTTTCAATTGCAATTATCTTAATGGATCCAGTTCCCTCCTGACTATCCCTTCAATTTCTCCACTAGTCCTCCTCTGGTTATTGCTCTCATAATGTATTAGTCTGCCCATACCCATTCGTCTTAGGTTATTAAAATGTAAGTCTGTTAGGCCTATCTCAAACCTCGGATTCCCAAGAACCAGCATCATTGGGCTTAGATATTCTGAAATTTTAGTTTTCCTGAAAATCCTTTTTATCGCTCTTATCGTCGCTCCCACTGTAGGGTGTTTCTTCACTTTAGGTGGAATATCTACTTCTGCAATCCATGCCATTCCCTCCAAGGGGATATTTGTAATTTTTTGTTCCATATGGATCCACGGTTTCTCCTTCTGGTGGGCACACCACTCTACTACCCTTGCCATATGAGAGGCATCATGGTACCTGATAGGGTCTGGGAATCCCACCCAATGGCTGCATTTGATGGGCACAGTGGTTGCAATTGATGGGCACAGTGGCTGCGTTTGATGGGCACAGTGGCTGCATTTGATGGGCACAGTGGCTGCATTTGATGGGCACAGTGGCTGCATTTGATGGGCACAGTGGCTGCATTTGATGGGCACAGTAGCTGCGTTTGATGGGCACAGTGAGGCTGCAATTGTTTTTTTGTTTTGTTTGTTTGTGTGTTGTCATCACAGGTTTCCATAAGTTTACCTAATACGTTTTTTTTAATATGTTGTACTGGTGCATGTAGCCAAAATTAAGACCTGAATAACATTTTCTTCACAAGTTATACTGCATTCAAAGAGCTGACATTGAGTGTGCTCTCTACCAGCAGTCCTTTCTTAATATGCATTCTGTTGTTTTATGCTTTAAATCATAACTAGATAGATTTTATGCCTAGTATAGGCACTTTGGGCCAGATTCACGTAGAACTGCGGCGGCGTAACGTATCGTAGATACGTTACACCGCCGCAAGTTTTCATCGCAAGTGCCTGATTCACAAAGCACTTGCAATGAAAACCTACGCTGGTGGCCTCCGGCGTAAGCCCGTGTAATTTAAAGGGGCGTGTGCCATTTAAATTAGGCGCGCTCCCGCGCTGGACCTACTGCGCATGCTCCGTTTTGAAATTCCCGCCGTGCTTTGCGCGAACTGACGTCATTTTTTCGATCGGCTACTTGCGTAGCGTACTTCCGTATTCCCGGACGTCTTACGCAAACGACGTGAAATTTTAAAATTCGACGCGGAAACGACGGCCATACTTTATTCCTTATATCACCGCATCGCGTACGTCGCCGCGTCATCATCGCGGTGACGGCGCGACGCTTCACAGCGGACGGAATTCCGCGGGGATTTTGATCTCCTGGTTAGTACAACCAGGAGATCAAAATCCGCCAGAGGATTTATCCGCGGAAACAGTCCGGAGGACCGTTTCCGCGGATAAATCCTCTCGTGTGTACTAGGCATTAAAGATACAACAGAGTATCTGAGATACTCCGTCGTATCTCCGCTGTGAATCTGGCCCTTTGTACCTAAATTGTACATGGGTCCCACAAAGTCATTATTTTATTGCTATATAAGCTTTTCTTCTTTTCTTTATGTAGGCTAAAAAATATAACAGAGTTGCATACAATTTATTTTTAGAATAGGGAGCAAGTCAAATAAACACAGTCATACAAATGTGGAAAATGTATATTAAATGAATATTATTGGCAGTCTAACTGGCATCTGATTGATGTTATCAATCTCCATACTGCTGTTATAATAACTTAAAAATAAGAACTGAAGTTGATTCATTATACATATACTGAGAACATGGAAGCACTTTGACATAAAATAAAGCAATAAGTCTATAAGGCAAAGAGGAATTTCAAAAAGACAACATTTATTTTCGGATATGATTGCTTCTATAATACGTTTGCTCATCTCCAGCCCTAAGCAGTAACTGTTCAGAGGCACATAAATAATCCAGTCTTCAAATGGGTAATTCCATTTGACTTGATCAAACTGACTACAGTGGCTGCTTGCCTTAACGACCAGACCAGTACTGAAGACTTTATGAGATTGACTTCTGGGACAAATGTTGGCATATTCAGTAAGGTACAGTGGTGCATCATCGTATGGGAAGGAGGGCCCACTGTGCCCTGTCACACACTGCATGCCAAGAGTAATCCATCTGATCCCATGTAAAACCGACCACCCCCCCAGCACTGATCTCCTGTGGCTCCCCTGCAACTCTGGGCTTCTTCTCATCTCCCCTCCTACTGAGGGGAGATAACTTCTTCTGAATTTAGAAAATCTAAACACAGGAGTGCTATTGTACAAGAAACTTAAAGGAGAAGTCTAGCCCAACATTTTTAGGCTGGGCTTCTCCTCTGGGTCACAGGAGTGCAATTCGTTTTGCACTCCTGTGACCCGTTTTCAGCAGGGATGTAGTCTGAGGTTCACTCTCCAATGTTGACTGGCAGTCAGCATTGCTCTGCTCGGGGAGGAGTGAGAACCAAGCCATCGGCGGTGTTTGGTGGCTCGGTTCTCAGTGCAGAGATGTCGGAGGACAGATGCAGCATTGGTCTGATGCTGCATCCACCAAGGTAGGTATGACTAGCAAAAAAAACAAAACGCTAACTTATTTTTTAAGGATATTTTAACCTGTGGGTTGCAGCATCCAAATAACTTCATTGTTTGATTAAAGAATTGTCAGAAAAATATATAAGACTTGTATTGTTGAACCCATTGTTCATATATTATGTGTGCTTGCAGGGAAAATATATGTAGAGAAAATCCATCTTTTTGCAAACATAATAAGAAATACGTAAATCCAAAGAAATATAAATATGTTTAATGCTGATACATTGGTTTTAGTGGCAAAGATTTAAATGTATCTGAATTGAAGTTAACCTTTCCTGTATCTAACCTTATAATTAAACTTTAGTACTTAATCTCCCCAACACTTACATTTAACCATTCAATTACCCTGCAATTTAAAGTGTTTCTAAAGGCAGAAGTTTTTTTACAATACTGCATTCTATGCGTTACATGCAAATAAAGCCCACACCGTCCCCGCTGCAGGCTGCATCCATGTTTGCCCCTCTTCCTTCTAGGGCCACGGACTCCGGCTCTGTGAATGGCCGGAGTCGTGTGATGTCACTCCCACACGCGTGCACAGGAGCCGCCAGGATTTTTTAACATTTTTTTTTTAAATTGGGATATTTACTAAAAGAGCCTGTCAGAAATTACCCATGCAGATAGCAGAGCAACCAGACTGCAGATAGAACCACACTCCGCGTTTTGGATTGAAGAATGTATGCAGTATAGGAGGATACGTCTCATTCATTTTTTATGTCAGAAGTTTACAGCCACTTTACCTTCACTTTCAATTCTAATGACAATGGCCATAGGACAAACAAAGAAATGTAATTTCCCTAACAGGGATGCAGACAACATTAAAAAATGACAGAAGTTTTAACTCCTCAAATGTTTTTAAATATAATCTCTTAAACAGTTTGTTGATGTACTTACCTCTCCAGCAAGATCCCACAGAATGTTGAGTATCTCAAAACTTGGGAGAAGACACTCTTGGAGTGTACTGGAGAATTTTCTCACAAGATCTTGGCTTCTCCCCATTTCCTAGAATCTTTTTAAAAAGGCTGTTGCTGCAGCATAGAAGCCGAGAAAAAGGTAAGTATACCAACTTATGCCAGCATCTCGCTAAATACACTGAATATAACCATAGGTAGCAAATCATGCCAGGGCATAAGCCAATCATTGTAGCAAGGCAATCGGAATGTTATCTTCGACCTTTCCCCTCTAGCTGTGAGTAAAATGATACAAAAAAAAAACACATTACCTTGCTCGCCTGAAGGCAGGAGGCCTCCGAGTTATCTCTTTTCAAATGTGCTGTTTTGAAACGAGTAAAAAGTGTCACTATTTTGAAGACAGGAAGGTTTGAAATTTAAACGGTAAAATCCATGGCCCAGATTCAGGTAGATCCGCGCAATATTTGCGTGGGCAAAGGGCAACGATTTTTGCTCTGCGCCCACGCAAATATTTCGATTTGCCCGCGATTCACGGAGCAGTAGCTCCGTAAATTGCGCGGGCGCTATGCTAATTAGCCCGGCGTAAGGGCGCCTAATGTAAATGATCCCGCCGGGGGCGGGAATCATTTAAATTAGGCGCGCTCCCGCGCCGAGCGAACAGCGCATGCTCCGATGGGAAACTTTCCCGACGTGCATTGCGGCAAATGACGTCGCAAGGACGTCATTTGCTTCTAAGTGAACGTGAATGGCGTCCAGCGCCATTCACGAATCACTTACGTAAACGACGTGACATTTAAATTTCACGAGCGGGAAGGGCGGCTATACTTTAGCATTGGCTGCCCCTACTATTAGCAGGAGCAGCCTTGCGCTAAAGTCGCCGTACGGAAACTCCGTACCTTGCGTGCGCAGGGCCCGCGCAACTTTTGTGAATCGGTGGTAGTATGCAATTTGCATACTATACGCCGATCACAATGGCCGCGCCCCCTAGCAAGAATGCAGCCTGAGATATGAAGGCATAAGGAGGCTTATGTCTGTCATATCCTAGGCTGCAGTCCGCGTAGCGATGTTCCTGAATCAGGGGCATTCGCTACGCGGGAGCAAAACAGCTATTGCGCCGCGCAACCTATGGTTGCGCGGGCGCAATAGCTTCTTGAATCTGGGCCCATGTATTTTACTGCAATAAAAAACTGACAAGTCTAAATAGATCTAATCAAAACTGATATAATCTTCCCTAAACAGAGATGGGGGATGCATTAAAAAAGTCACTTAGAGTAATCAAAAAGTTCAGCTGCATTTGATTTACATTTAAAGTTAAGCAAAAAAGCTAAAATAACCTACCTACGTTGCCTTCTCACTAATCTTATACATGCTGCATACGTTTTTTAAGAATACTTAGAGTAAATACTTTTTTTCTTTCTTGTGAGTGATCACATGACTGCAAGGCTCTGGGCCCTCTGTGTAAATGTACGGGCTGACAAAGGTCTAAATTATAGTTGTGAGTTGTGATGTCACCCATTGGCTTTCCCCTACTCTAGTCAATGTTGGCGAAGGTTATAGTTCTCCCCATCAACTGCAGAAGTCACCGATTTACACTAAGTAATCAGACTTTTGCCATCACATGACATAACCCCCTCCTCTCCTACTTTTGGGTCTTTTGGAGTTTTTTTTTGTAGGGGAGAGAAGAGCAGGTACCTAGTTTTAGCAGGTACCAACTCCCTCTTGCCTAGGCAAATGGAGCGGAAGTTCTCCCCCACCTCCCTGCCCACAACCTTCTGGGACATGTCACAGCCTATTTACAAAGCATAGCATGGCTCACACATGCATAGGGGGAATCTGGCTGTGAAACCACAGGGAGCCACAGCCTGCTTCCCTTAGTAAGCATTCCAGTGTCAGGGACCCGAAGCTCGGCAAAAGACCAGTCTGGCCCTACTTATTGGTGATTTGCAAGATTACACACAGTTGGTGCTGTCTTACTACACACATTTGTCCACATTATGAATAGTAAGCCCGCTCTTCTCTGTGGGCTAGAGGTGGTAGGTGCCACTCTTCTTATATCCCCTTATGCCACGTACACACGATCAGTCAATCCGATGAGAACGGACCGATGGACCGTTTTCATCGGTTGACCGATGAAGCTGACTGATGGTCCGTCGCGCCTACACACCATCGGTTAAAAAAACGATCGTGTCAGAACGCGGTGACGTAAAACACAACGACGTGCTGAAAAAAACGAAGTTCAATGCTTCCAAGCATGCGTCGACTTGATTCTGAGCATGCGTGGATTTTTAACCAATGGTTGTGCCTACTAACGATTGGTTTTGACCTATCGGTTAGGAATCCATCGTTTAAATTTAAAGCAAGTTTGCTTTTTTTTAACCGATGGTTAAATAACCTATGGGGCCCACACACGATCGGTTTTGACCGATGAAAACGGTCCATCAGACCATTGTCCTCTGTTTAACCTATCGTTTGTACGAGGCCTTACATGTTGGGAATTATTTGGTCAGTGAATATTTTTTTGCCCAGGTTCTGTTTAATCGGGAGGTATCAAGGAATGTATATAAATATTATTTTCTTTCTGGACATATATTCTATGATTATGTTGAATTTTAATATGAGCTGCGGTGGCTCAACGCGATTGGCACTGCGCTGACAAGCCATTCACCTCTGCAGCTAGGGGTTCGGATCCCGGTCTCAGCTACATGTGAATTGAGTTTGGTGGTCTCAGCCCAGCTCCCGGTGGGTGTGCTATGTGAGGTAAGCCTGCGCTTAGTACGCCCACCCCCTCCCACAAAAACCACCACACTTACACGCACTCGAATTTGGGTTAACATGCACACACTTTGACCACACGGTCTCTAAAAAGAGAGGCGAAGGACAAACGGGGCTGGTTGAGCGGGCTAGAGTCCCTCTGCCCCGTTGGGCTTCAAAGCGGAGCAGGTAGGGCGGGCTGTGTGGGAGGACCCCCTCACACACCCACCATTGCCACCCGGGGCATGGAGAAAGGTGTCAGATTGCCTCTGGGGGAGGCCTGCCTACTCCCAACTCCGGCAGTCCGGCTCCTCTCTCTCGAGTACATGCACAAAATACACTTAAAAAAAAAAATGTTGAATTTTAATGATTTTTCTATGTTTTTTTCTATTTCGTGTCACATGTTGGTATATTCATAAAGTACATTTATCTTGTAGAAATTGATCATCTTGCATCCGTTGGATCATGGATCCTGTCGAAGCAATCCTTCATGCCTCACATGGTACAATTGTATACATGAAAATGTATTGTATTACAATGTTTAATCAGATTTTATGATTATTTTAGGTAAACTTTATATTTTTATTGCCCATTTGCTGTAATAAAGACACTATTCGCAAAAAATAAATGAATTGTATTTTCTCTGGAAGGCACATTGAAAGTCCCATATATGTTTCTCTGACCTGGCTGATGTTGGGATGGGAAATTAGGCTGTTTTCAGTAATACAACATATCTTAACAATTATTCTATGAATAAGTGCATGATGGGATGGTAAGTCATAAGCTATTTTAGCAACAGAGTCGCTTTACCTGCTTCCTCCTCTACTTCCATTGTCTGCACTATATATGTATATACTGTATGCTGTACATACACTGTTTTACTGCATTAAAGTATTGTTTTGTAAATGTGCTTGTTAATTAGACCACCAGTTCAGAATAATGTGGGCTATTTAAATTGTAATAAAGTAATTATGTTGCTTACAAAGTGGTTTGTAATACATTCAGAACCATGGAAAGTGACATCATGACAACGTGGCTGTGCCATGCTAACCTGTTTCTCACAGCCAGCTTTGTTGAGTTCAGTAAAACCTTGGTTTGAGAGTAACTTGGTTTGAGAGCGTTTTGCAAGACAAGCAACATTTTTTAATACATTTTGCCTTGATATACAAGCGATGTTTTGATATAAGAGTAGCGTTATGTCACAACTGAGTATAAAAAAAGAAGAGAGGAGCCTCCAAGTGTAGCAATATGGTTACATTTAATGAAGGTACAACATTTAGCAACTTATTGCTACACTTAGAGGTGCCTCTTCTCTTTTATACCCTGTAAAAAAAATGTTTTGATATACATATGCTTTGGATTACAAGCATGTTTCTGGAACTAATTATGCTTGCAAACCAAGGTTTTACTGTATATGGTATGGCCTCCAAATAAACCTAATTTAACGTGAACATCTAGACAGCAACATATACAGTACCTATGTTAACACACAGTTTATCTAAGATGGTTGTATGAGTATAGCAATAAGTAAAACTTTGTCACTTTAAACTCCTCCTCCTTCTGTATTATTACCTATAATAATTTCCGTTACTTACTAAATGTCATTGACCCAGGAATTCAAATAAAAAGGAAACAACAAAAAGGATCTGGATTCACAATGCATGTTCTTGTTCTCAAGTTCCTGTTAAATGCATTACACAGTTGCTTAGATACAAAGGTAGAAATAAAGACAAAAGTCTATCAAGTTCCAAATGTAACCACTTTGGGAGAAACAAAACCTTCCTGAAATCATATATGGCAATCAGATTAATTCCATGAGTAAATCAGTCCAGTAAAGCTGTCAACTAATTACAGCAACAGAAACCATTTCCTAAAGGAGCACTATTTCATGTTTTTTTATTTTTTTTTATTTAACAAACCCATAATGATGATAGACTAGACCAGGGGTAGTGAATTAAAATTCACGGGGGTCCGGTCGGAAAAAAATTCTTCCAGCGGAGGTCCGAATGTCATATTGGTGCTATGACGCCACATGATATCCTCCACTTCACAGCGCCCCCCCCCCCCCCACCACACACATGCACACACCTTTAAGACCCACACACCATCGAAATCTACATAAAAATCTCAAAATACATTTCTTTCATTTTTAGGCAGCACAGATCAGTTGCGGTGCATAGAAACAGAATGCATTTTGCACCACACTGCTCAGCACGCAGGGGCGCTGTTTCAATGTGAACAGGACACATAGAAAACAGAGACCTGTATTTTGCCAGTGCAGAAATCATAGAACCCCTTTTACATCAGTGTCCTCAGCCCCCCCCTTACATCACATCCCCCTGCCTCATCACAAACCCCCCATTACAGACTGACCCCCCCCCAAATCACAGATCCCCCATCCCAGACTGACCCCCCAAATCACAGACCCCCATCACATACCGATCCCCCCCAATCACAGATGGACACCCCCAGCACAGACTGATTCCCCACAATCACAGATGGACCCCCCAATCACAGACTGAACCCCCACAATCACAGATCCCCCTATCACAGGCTGACCCCCCCAAATCAGATCCCCCAAATCACAGACCCCCTATTACAGACTGATCCCCCAATCACAGATGGACCCCCCACAATCACAGACCACCCCATCACAGACTGAACCCCCCCACAATCACAAACCCCCCCAAATCAGACTGATCCCCCCCAATTACAAACTGAACCCCCCACAATCACAGAACACCCCATCACAGACTGAACCCCCCACAAACACAGATCCCCCCATCACAGATTGACCCCCCATATCAGACCCCCTATAACAGACTGACCCACCAATCACAGACTGACCCCCCAAATTCACAGACCACCCAATCACAGACTGAACCCCCCCCCAATCACAGACCCCACTATCATAGACTGATCCCCCCCACAATCACAGACTGAACCCCCCCCCCACAATCACAGACCTCCCCAATTACAGACCACCCCATCACAGACTGAACCCCCCCCCCCCACAATCACAGATCCCCCCCATCACAGACTGACCCACCAATCAGACTGACCCCCCAAATCACAGACCTCCTATCACAGACTGACCGCCCAAATCAGACTTAAACCCCCCCCCCCCCAATTACAAACTGAACCCCCCCCCACCCACAATCACAGAACACCCCATCTTAGACTGAACCCCCCACAATCAGAGATCTCCCTATCACAGACTGACCCCCCCCCAAATCAGACCCCCTATCACAGACTGACCCACCAATCAGACGGACCCCCCCCCCCCCCCCATCACAGACTGAACAACCCCCTCCCTACAATCACAGACCCTCCCCCCCCCATCGCAGACTGACTCCCCCCCATCACAATCCTCTCAATAGCAAACCCCTGTTTTGTCCTGCACAGCACAACACTCCCCCTCCCCACAGAAAACCTACCTTATTCACACAGGACATGGAGCGTGGCCGCTCTGGACAATGGGCGGGACCTTTCCCATTAAAAGTGAGTGATTTGTTGCTTGGACCGACCCGCTGCCTAGCAACCAATCACCCACTTTTTAACTTAAAAAGTCCCGCCCATTGTCCAGCGCGATCGTGATTCAAGTTTGTGTGAATAAGGTAGACAGGCAGTGTGGGGAGGGGGGAGTGCAGAGACGGCACAGACCTGCTGCGCCTGCCATGCTGTGTAAATAGCGGCATCGGCAGGCGGGCGAGCCGGCCACAGAGACACACAGGCGAGGCTGCGGTCCGGATAGAATGGCCACTGGGGCCGGAACCGGACCGCGGTCCGCCATTTAGTGACGCCCGATAACCACAGCTTGGTGATGGAAACAATCAAAACTAGAAACCGCTATGTTTTTCAAGAGGCTTTTCCCATGCATAATAGGTTTAATAGTTTAAAAAGTTAAGTCTCCACTGCAGTTATACCACGCTTAGAGCCCACCCCACATGGGACCCTAAGTAGGATGATACGTTTTTTAGAAGTCTTATAATACTGTATAATGTGCTGTAGGCTCTCAAAGGTTTGCAAATGGCAAACCAGCCCCAGGAAATGCAGCATGTATTGGACTGCTTTTTGATTTTTATGTATAATAGTTAGGGATACATAACGATCCATGGCACAGTAAGAAGAGGGAAAGAGGATTTGGGACCTTGTATGAGGCAATAAGTGGGTAGGTTCATCTGCCTCCATCCTTGTTATGTCAAAACAAAAAGGAGAGGGTTTGTTCGGACTTTGTATGAAGTACAGCTAAAAGCACAGCTAAAAGTATTGAATAAGCAATCACCTGCTAATAGTTTTGAAACAATTTATACATGGAATAATAGAAAAATAACATGTAAGCAAACATAGCATAATATCTTCACAGTTTATTGTCCATAATGACAACATGATTCACAGTATAATAAAATATCATTGTAATTCATCATCAACATAATTGAGTTAATGGTGACAATAAAAATCCATAATTATCGATCTTAAAGCGGGGGTTCAACCTAAAATAATTTTTTTGCCTAACCTATCTCTAGCCTTAATAAAGGCTTGTAGCGTTGTCAATTTTTTTTTGTGTACACTTACCTGTCTTCAGCCGCACTTCCGGGTCTTCTTCCTTGTGGGGAGTGGGCGTGTCGCTCCTTTTCCCCGACAGGGAGCTCTGCATAGATGATTGACGTGCGCGTCATCGCCTTCCGAAAATATCCGACGGGGTCTCGGCTCTTTACGGCGTTATGCGGCGCCTGCCGTGTAGAGCTGACTGCGCATGCGCCGTAAAGTGCCGAGTCCCACTCGGATATTTTCGGAAGGCGATGACGCGCACGTCACTCATCTATGCAGAGCTTAGGAATGCCTACTCCCCGGGGGAGCGAGAACCCGGAAGCTGGGTGAAAACGAAGAAAAAAGGTAAGTAAAGACTGAAAAAAAGAATCCAGCTTACTGTTGACGTCAGCAGTATGCTGGATAGAACAGTTTTTTTTTTTTTAGGGTGAATCACGTGATTGCAAGGGTGTAGCATGAGGCTGGGGCTCTACAAATTTTGTGGAGATATCCACTCATTAGGAGCAGTAGCAATATGTATCGATCTATATTAAAAGAAATCACAGAGTGAACAGATGGTTGGCACAGAGGGGGAATAAGGGGGGAGGCAGAGGAGGATTTAAGTATTTTCCAGACACTCTTACCTACAAAAAGTAAGAAATTAAAATTGTGTCATTATGGACAATAAACTGTGAAGATATTATGTTGTGTTTGCTTACCATGTTATTATTCTATTATTCCATGTATAAATTGTTTTGAATCCACTAACAGGTGATTGCTTATTCAATACTTTTAGCTGTGCTTCATACAAAGTCCCAGAAAACCCTCTCCTTTTTGTTATGAACCATGGTACAGGACATCATGCTGGAGGCCCATGTTCCTTCCCCTATTAAGGTTCCCTTTGAGTAGAGTATGACATCTCTAATGCTGGGAAAGTTAACTACTTGTGAAACAGTAAGAAGATCATCTCAAACACTTATATTGATCTAAAAGGTGTAATTTTTCCTTTAAAGTGTATGTAAAGCTTTTTTTCGTTGTTAGTTTTGGATAAAATAGGGAATAGTTGAGACCCCTATCAGGATTTTCTTTCCCGTCTGTCTTGAAAAAGGAGATTTCCTATTGACCCAAAAACTGCAGGAGCAAACCTACATGTCAGCCCCCCAGGCTCTGCGAGACTCAATGGGGACCCTCCACTATCACCCTGACCGCATAGCTCAACTACTCCACGACTACTTCTCTGACCTTTACAATAATCCCTCCATCCCACATATCCCGACTCCAGCCATCTTTAAAGACCGCATCCTAACGTACCTGAAGAAAAGTTTAGTGGCCACTCTCTCCGCAGAAGCGTTACAGTCCCTCAGCTCACCAATTACGGAGGAGGAGATTTCTGAGACTCTAAAACTCCTACCAAATGGAAAGGCTCCAGGCCCTGATGGCCTGCCATACGAATATTACAAGACATTCCTACCCACCCTTCTCCCAAACATGACCGGATTATTTAAAGGAGGAGTATGGCATGGGTTAAATAACTAGTAAATATAACATTAGTCACATATCAGCTAATCTTATTTTCCTACCTCTTTTAGTTTTTACAGCATGTGCACATGAACTTTCCCTTCTGCTGGCAAAAACTGTCCATTTTCAGTTTGAAAAGTTTCAGGGGGTGTGTACATCTGCACCAACACACCCCCTGCATCTGTCCCCCCTCCCCTAAGAGACGTGGCTGTGCTGATAGATAGGGAAGGGGAGGAGAGAATAGTGAGAAGGGAGGGGGAAGCAGCTATGCTCTGTGAAGTCTCAGAAACAAGCAGAGGGAGGAGAGAGGACATCAGTCAAGCAAAACGACAGCGAAGGGAGTGTATCCAGACTCTATTTTCACAGCCTTGTCTGGATGATGCTGTATGAAAGTCTGTAGAACCTCCCACTGGTATTTATCTAGATTTTAACAGAATAGGGGCACTTCTGAGTGGGCTGTAAAGGTTTATAGATATCAGCAGCTTACATAGAATAGATGTAAGCAGAAAAAGGAAACCCATACTTCTCTTTTAATGGATTTCTGAACAGAGACAACATCCCAATAGATATGTAAGATTCCCATCTGACATTAATACCCAAACCAGATAAGGATCACACACTGTGTGGGAACTACAGACCCATCGCTCTCCTGAATTCCGACTTAAAAATCTTTACGAAACTGCTTTCCCTTCGTCTAAACCTGGTACTACCCTCCTTAGTCCATAAAGACCAGGTGGGCTTCGTCCCAGGATGTCAGGCGGGGGACAACACCAGGAGAGTCATCAACCTAATTGACATCGTTAACAGACAAAAAACAGAAACGCTCCTACTAAGTTTAGACGCTGAAAAAGCCTTTCATAGGCTCAGCTGGCCGTTTCTATTCTCAACCCTTGAATATCTGGGCTCCAGGGGGCCGTTCCTTTGGGCGATTAGACACCTCTATGCAACCCCGTCTGCATCTATCAAAACGCCCTTTGTGGCATCCCGCCTTTTCCCATATCGAATGGGACTAGGCAAGGATGTCCACTCTCTCCATTGCTTTTCGCCCTGTGCATCGAACCCCTGGCAGCCCAGATCAGACAAGACCCCGACGTTAATGAGATTATGGTTAGAGGATGAGAATTTAAAGTCTCACTATTTTCAGATGATATACTCCTGACCTTGACGCGACCACGCACGACCCTCCCTAATCTTCATAGGCTCCTGGAGGAATTTGGATCCTTGTCGGTTACAAAATAAATTCCGCTATATCGGAAGCCTTGCCAATTAACATATCCTCTTCGGAGGTACAACATCTCTCTGACAATTTCCTCTACGCTTGGAAGACACACGCCATTAAGTACCTAGGAGTGCATCTTACCCCCCCCCCTACGAATCGCTACACAACACAAATTTTAGAACCCTATTTGTGCAAATCAGGTCCCTTCTGTCTAAATGGAGACACTACCCAATATGTTGATTCGGATGTATAGCCTCGATCAAAATGACCATATTGCCTAAAATACTGTACTGCTTCATGACCCTCCCAGTTCCCATCCCACTAGTTCAACTTTGGAAACTCCAGACTGATCTCTTAAACTTTACATGGAAGTACAAACGGCACAGCCTTGCTCGCTTGATACTCTATGCCTCCCGGAACGAGGGTGGTTTGGCCTTCCCAAACCTTCTTTGTGATTACTATGCTACCCAGCTGAGAGCAATCACATCCTGGGTGACCCTCCCGACCTACAATAGATGGACCCAAATAGATAAATTATGGATAGCCCCCATCCATCCGAACAACTCACTGTGGAACACAAATGCAGATGTCCCCTCCACCTCTCTATTACATACCATGAATCTACTGCGGTCTATTTGGAAACAACTGAACCGTGCTACTCCCCTCCAATCTGAGGCCTCCTTAGTCACAGCCTTTCTCTATAACCCTAAATTACCCGATATTTTAACCTACCAAATGATCTATCTCTGGTTACAAAAAAATCTCTTTCACTTCGGACATCTAGTAAACCCAGTAACCAGGGTATTACTACCCTTTGACCAACTTAGAGCCAAGCACGACCTCCCTAGTACTGCTCTCTTTGGGTACCTTCAGATTTGGCATTATGGCCTCACTATCGCCCCGACACTACGGTTCTCCATGCTTTCCCCAATTGAGAGAGTGGTCCTGTCAGGCCCCTCACAGAGAGGACTGACCTTGGATATATACAAAACTCTAATGACAGACTCTTCCTGGGGAAACATAGCTACATGCGCAAGTGGGAAGAAACCCTCAGGGAGGAACTCTCCCCTGCAAAATGGAGAGCCGCATGGTCCTGTGCGGCCAAAAGTTCTATGTGTACTATATACAAAGAAAACACGTATAAAGTGCTTTATGGTTAGTATCTATCACCGGCGCGCTTACATGCTATATACCCATCGGCCTCGGACCGCTGTTGGAGGTGTCTCCGAGACAGAGCAACGCTATTTCATATTTACTGGAGCTGCCCAGCTCTCCAGCCCTACTGGGGCTCGGTTCGGGTCCTTCTCCATCAGCTGTTGGAGGTGGATGTCCCCCTCTCCCCCAAGTTTTTCCTACTGGGCCTTCTTCCTCCTAATCTCCCCAGACTAGCAAAAAAAATTGCCACACATATCCTCACAGCGGCAAGGTGCTTAGTGGCATTACATTGGAAGAAACAACACCCCCCAACTCTCTCAAATCTCTATGACAGAATTAAATATGTAGAGCCCGACTAGAGAATCACACGACCAGACAGAAAGCAATATGGGAGGGCTGGTATCTTCGAGTGGAACCCCCTTGACTGCTTGGGGCACCCCCCTCTCCCCTCCCCAGTGTCCACGACTACGTCTGCGCAGGATCCTCGAGTGATGAGTCTAGCTGGTTGGAACTACTCTGCTCTAAATGTTACCTCCTCTTTCTTTCTTTACTACCCCTCTTTTTTTCTTTTTTTTTCTTTTAGATACACAGTCTAGGCACGCACAAAATTTTTTTCTTCCTCAAGGTATGATTAACCGATGACGAGACCTGCAGATAGGCCTATATGTACTGCCACTGTGTTGGGCACACGCTCTCTTAGAGCCGAGCCTCAACCCTGGTCGGTCAACCAGCTAAGCCTTTTGTTGACTAATTGCAGGATGCACTTATGCTACCTACCGAAGTATGATGATGCTTTCTTATTTCCCACCTCTCTCCCCCTCTGTGTTTGTTTTATCCCACTATCCCCTCTTATTTTTGTGTTGTGTATTTTAGTTTTGTAACTTTTAAACCTTAATAAAAATTGTCAATTATGAAAAAGGAGATTTCCTTTTAGTTCCTCATTGGAATACAATATGTCCCCTCTTTTACTCATTCTAGGACATTATCACGAGTTCCAATAAGCAAATATTCAGTTTCAACATCCCTTTTCACATGCATGGAGTTTTCACTTTAAATCTGTTCATATTACTACTTCCAAAATGCGTGGTGCAGATGATGCAAACAATTTGATCTCAAGGTCTGTGCACACATGTTCTTACTGAGCCAGTCATATGATGTACAAAATGGCTTATGAAGCAATTATATACTGTATGCTCAGGGCCGTTTGAAGGAATTTGGGGGCCCCAAGCAAAATTGACACGGAGGTCCTCCTCCCTATGTTTTTTTTACCCCTCCATGTTCTTTTTACTCCCCAGACCTCCCTCCCTGTGTCCTTCTTACTCCCCCCTCCCCCTCCCTGTGTCCTTCTTACTCCCCTCCCCCCCTCCGTATGTTCTTTTTACTCCCTCCCATCCCATGTTTCTTTTTACTCCCCCTCCCTATGTTTTTTTTACCCCCCCTCTTTCCCTCCCTATGTTCTTTTTACCCCCCCTCCCTATGTTCTTTTTACTCAGCCCCCCCCCACCTTACCGCACGGCAGGAGATGCAGTTTCCTGTTCCCGGCCAGACTGAAAGGAAGTGAGCACTCGGTGTGCACTTCCTGTCAGTCCAGCCGGGAGCAGGAAACTGAATCTCCTGTACCACACGGTACCTGGCTGGACTAACAGGAGGAAGGAAGAGGAGCTCGGCCACGCTACAGGGAAGGGGAAGAAGTGACGAGAGAGGCAGCAGTGCTGCAGCTGCCTGAGGCTCTCTATAGAACGCTCAGGCGGCTGCAGCATTTATAGGAAGCGTGGCAAGGGCCCTGCTTGGGGCCCCAGGCCAGACCGGGGCCCCAAGCAATTACTTGGTTTTCTTGCCTTGTCGCGACAGGCCTGTGTATGCTATCTCTACTGTTTTAATGATGAGGCTAGTCCATGTAGAAAGTATAAGTAATCATTGCTGTCTTTACTGTCCGCCAATTAAAATGCTGTCTTTATTGAGTGTTCGCCCATTAAAATATAGAAATGTAGCCTGCCATATTTTTAATTATTTAGATGTGGAGTGAGGACATTTTTCACTGTCAGGGCAATGAGGATGTGGAACTCTCTTCCACGATTGGTGGAGTATGGATATTTTTAAGAGACTCTTTGATGTGCATCTTAAATAACACAACATACAGGGAAATGGGAAAAAGTATAGACACTGACACACATAGACCTACACAGGTTGAACTGGATGGACTATTGTCATTATTCAACCTTACCTACTATGAAACTATATGTACAACATGTTTAATGCCTATGTTTTGGAAAGCTTTTGGAGGCTGTTTGAATCAGAAGATGGCATCTAAGTGATATGTGGAAAAGGTGATTAAAAAGCAGGTTGAAGAAAGCATGAAGTACAATAAAAAATATCTAGCTTCCCGGTCTGGTTCTTGACATTTAGGTTAACACTTTTTGGGAGGGATGAAGGGCAGGCAGAGAAAGCAAAGATGTGTAAGAAATATAAATCTTGCCTTCTGAGATCTACAGATTTCCTTTTTAGAGTCACTGCCTGTGTGTTTCCTTCCTGTGGTGACAGTAACAGCCAACAGCCAATATTCTTTACTTGATGCTGGAAACATCTTTACTATATTTTAAGGTTAATAAAAAAGATCGTGTCTGCAAGTATATTGTATCTAATGTTACAATATATATCCTGTACTGGCTTCAAATTTGTGTTTTTTTAGGCTAATGTATACATTACAACAGTAAAACAGTGTAGAGAAACAATCTGAGATCTGGAAGACAGCAAACACGTATAATAAAAATTCTATCTGTAAAGTGTAACTGTAGGCAAAACTTTTTTATTTATCTTTAGATAGAGAGGGGGTAGAACCCTTGCCAGATGTTCATGGCTGTCTGTGTCCCCGTTAGGGAGATTCACCCTCTCTATTTGTCCTGGTTACTGCAATCCCTGAAAGTGAAAAGAAAATCTCTAATTTTAAGTGATTACAAGAGCAGGAATAGAAAGGAAAATTTCAAGTGGAACACTAGTTCTGCAGACCCTAATAACAGTCAGGGATTTCTCTCTCACTTCCTGTTGTGATCATACGACAGGAAGTGAAGGGAAATATCCCCAGTGGAACACAAATGACAAAAAAAACCTGACAGGGTTAAATCCCACCCTTATGCTATCTAAAATGAAAAAAAAAAGAAGAAAAAAAAAAAAGAAGCTTACCTATAGTTCTGCTTAAACAAAGTTGGTTGGTTGCCATCGGTTTAAAGGATAAGTTTACCATTTGAAAATGTTACACCCGTATTTAGGTAGTAACTTGTAACATGTTCCGACACATGTTCCCCTTACCCCCAGAGCACCTTACACCCCTGTGAAGGAAGGTGAGGGTTCCTCTCCCCTACAGCTGCTGTCACAGAAAATCAAACAGATAGCCTATAGAGGGAGAATGTACAAGAGTCTGACTTTGCACCCACCACCCACTGATGGTGCAATACTTTGCAGGCTGCTGTATAAACAACATTTTAAATAATAAAAAAAAATTCTTGCAAAAAGAAGTGCATTTATTATTTTTTACTTAAAGGTGAACTTATCCTTTAACTACTTCTGGACATCCCACCTGCAAAGTACTGGGGATGGGTGACCTGTACAGGCACATCGGCCTACTGGTACATTGCTGCCTGTTTCCGGGGTTTAGGGCGCAAGCATGTACCAACACCCTTTTTGCTCCCTAAGACACCCCCCCCCCAAAAAAATGGGGGGAAATGCCTGTGTGTCTTATGGAGCCAATACTGGCCAGGACTGCCCTCCCCCCGCTGCTGCTACCGCCGCCATGTTAGAATAGACGGCCGTCTCTCGCGAGTGCCGGGTGATCCTGGTCCTGAGCCTGTCACCTTGTACTTGGCCTTGCCTGTCACAGACAGAAAACAGAGCAGGCCGAATGGAGTGTGGTCATGGCACCAGCTCGGGCTGCTCTGTCAGATGTGATGATGTCCTCGCCAGGCACAGGTAAGGCTGCATTGTATGGCACAGACAGGCTGCATTGTATGGCACAGACAGGCTGCATTGTATGGCACAGGCAGGCTGCTTTGTATGGCACAGGCAGGCTGCATTGTATGGCACAGGCAGGCTGCATTGTATGGCACAGGCAGGCTGCATTGTAAGGCACAGGCAGGCTGCATTGTATGGCACAGGTCAAGCAGCACTGTATGGCACAGGTCAGGCTGCATTGTATGGCACAGGTCAGGTTGCATTTAATTGGCACTGGTCAGGTTGCATTTAATTGGCACTGGTCAGGTTGCATTTAATTGGCACTGGTCAGGTTGCATTTAATTGGAACTGGTCAGGCTGCATTTCATGGGCACTGGTAAATATTTTTGTACACCATTTGATTCAGAATATTTTTTTTCTTGTTTTTCTCCGCTAAAACCTAAGTGCGTCTTATGGTCAGGTGCGTCTTATGGAGCGAAAAATACAGTATTTTATAGCAGAAATATTTTCTGTCTTTTTTCCTTTATATCATAAGAAATAAAATACCCAGTGGTGAATAAATACCACCAAATAAAAGCTCTACTTGTGCAAAAAAATTATATCCATTTAATTTGGGTACAGCGTTGCATGACTGCGCACTTACCAGTTAAAATAGCAAAGTGCTAAATAGCAAAAAATTGCCTGGTCATGAAGGGGGTAAAACCTTCTGAAGCTGAGGTGGTTAATAAATTACAGAATAGCCAGTACTAATAATAATTATTGGTAATATATATTAAAATACTTTATAAAGCAGGTTTCTAAAATAGGTTTGTAGAGCTCTTCATCATTTATTTGTCCACATTTTTCTTCAAACAACTAAATCACTAGGAAATAGATTGTATCTATAACAATAGCATTTTGTTTCAAACTTCTAACAACTTTCCTCATATTCAGTGCTTCTACATTTTTTTTTTTTTTTTTTTTTTTAGAAACTGGTCATGTTGTTCACTGAATCTTTCTGAGTAAGCATTTTCCCAAAAACTGCACACTTTGCGGAAAAGCCTATTGCAGCAATTTTCCTTCTTCTGTGTGTGTGTGTGTGTGTGTGTGCATTGATTTAAAGGTACTTCATTGTTTTGTGGCTGCAGCTAATGATTCTGGACATTTAAGGTGCTTGATGAAGTGTTAACTTTTCCCCACTTTGTAACTGATGTTCCAGAGCTATACAGGACCTTCATTCCCCTTCACAGTTTATTGGTTTAGAGAGATGTCTAATTTGATATCAGTGAAGTGCATCACCAGAAAGAGAAGGATTTTGTCTATAAAAGCACTAGTTTACAACTTAGCACATGAATACAAATGCAATTTTTCCCTTTGAGCTTGTGTTATTGGACAGTTAAACAGAGAGGAACAGGTTTCTCTGGAAAATGTTCGCATTTATCACTTTTTTAATGTCCCCTTGTTACTTGGTAATTAAGCATTTGATTAGTCATTCCTCTCTCAAAGTGATAAATGTGAGGCTGAAAAACCTTCTTTGCTAAGTGCATCCTCATTCACTGTCAAATCATTATTTATCGCAGGAAATCAGCTAGAGCAATGTTTGATGCTATAGCTCCATTTGGAAGATTGTCTAGATTTCTGTCAAATAACGCACAAGGTTATTTGTCACAAAGGAGGGCCATGCCAACAGACAAGTGCAGCCTGAACATTATTACACATTGCTTTGCATGTTCATATGTACAATGTGTGCAGAATATGTTTGTTTTTGTTACATAGAAAGGATTTAAAAAACATCTTGGAAAAGTTATAACAAAAATGTAGTAGTAAAGTGGTATACTGTGATCAGGGCCGCCATCAGGGGGGTACAGGCATTTCACCTGTAAGGGGCCTGGCTGGCCCCCTCCCGTTTATTTATTTTTTTGCATTACACCTGTAAGAGGCTAGATGGTCCCCAGGGCCCCTTATAGGCACAGGCCTGGCTGGCCCCCTCCCGTTTTTTTTTTATATTTTTTTTTGAATTACACATGTAAGGGGCCCAATGCCCCCCAGGGCCCCTTACAGGCCCGGTCGGCCCCCCTCCCATTTTTTTTTGCATTATACCTGTAAGGCCCCCCCCCCGCTTATTATCTCGTGTCAGGAGAGAAGAGATTACACTTGTTTTTTTTGTCATTACCCCCCCCCCCCCGGGTTCTCTGCTCCAGGGGGGCCCTGCCTAAAACTGTGTAAGGGACCCCAACATTTGTGATGGCTGACCTGACTGTGATAGCCATCAATAGGATTAAAGTACAACCCTTAAACCTTAAAGTGGAACCAAACCCATTGATTTAACAGTTTAAAAAAACAGTTGGATTCCTGCGAACTGCAAACTGTCACATTTGTTTGTGCTGTCAACCAAACTGTTAAACCATCAAATGTCTGGTGTCATAACTGATCACACATGACACATGCACACCGTTGGGGTCAGGAGTGCACTGCTAAGGTAGTGGATCCTACGGCTGACTGCTGTGGATGGAGCTCTGGGTGGTTCAGGAAAGCCTCTGTGGAGCAGGTGATGAAAGTCTCAATCTCATATTCTAATGCCGCGTACACATGATCAGTCCATCCGATGAGAACGGACCGATGGACCGCTTTCATCGGTTAACCGATAAGGCTGACTGATGGTCCATCGCGCCTACACACCATCGGTTAAAAAAACTATCGTGTCAGTACGCGGTGACCTAAAAAATAACGACGTGCTGAAAAAAACGAAGTTCAATGCTTCCAAGAATGCGTCGACTTGAATCTGAGCATGCGTGGATTTTTAACCGATGGTTGTGCCTACTAACGATCGTTTCTGACCTATCAGTTAGGAATCCATCGGTTAAATTTAAAGCACACGATCGATTTTGACCGATGGAAACGGTTAACGGTCAACGGTCAACATCAGACCGTTGTCCTCTGTTTAACCTATCGTGTGTACGAGGCCTTACGATATGCTTGTGGAAATAAACCTATGGGTGTGTCAATGTGTGCAACCATTCATGTTAAATAATGGTCAGTACAAACCTGCCATCATTTAAAGTGCCTCTAAGTAACCCCAAATAAAGTTCAGCTGTTTTAGTAGGTATTTCCTGACATTTTCTTAGTCATATCCTACAGCAAAAGCCATGGTCCGCAGAGTGTCAAAATCCTCAAAAGGGATCTCATTGTTAAAAGGTATCAGTCAGGAGAAGGGTACAAAAGAATTTCAAAGGCATTAAATATACCATGGAACACAGTGAAGACAATCTTTATCAAGTGGGGAAAATATGGCACAACAATGACATTAACAATGACAAGAACTGGATGTCCCTCCAAAATGTATGAAAAGACGAGAAGAAAACTGGTCAGGGAGGCTGCCAGGAGGCGTACAGCAAAGGAGCTGCAGGAATATCTGGCAAGTACTGGCTGTGTGGTACATGTGACAACAATCTCCTGTATTCTTCATATGTCTGGGCTATGGGGGTAGAGTGACAAGACGGAAGCCTTTTCTTACAAAGAAAAACAACCAAGCCAAGCTACATTTTGTAATAACACATCTGAAGTCTCCCAAAAGCATGTGGGAAAATGTGTTCTGGTCTGATGAAACCAAGGATGAACTTTTTGACCATAATTCCAAAAGATATGTTTGGTGCAAAAACAACACTGCACATCACCAAAAGAACACCATACCCACAGTGAAGCATGGTGGTGGCAGCATCATACTTTGGGATGTTTTTTTTCAGTCAATGTAGAGGGAATTATAAACAGTTCCAAATACCAGTCAATATTGGCACAAAACCTACAGGCTTCCGCTAGAAAGCTGAACATGAAGAGAAACTTCAGCATGACAATGACCCAAAGCATACATCCAAATTAACAAAGGAATGGCTTCACCAGAAGAAGGCCAGACCTGAATCTGTGGGGTGATCTGAATAGGGCTGTGCACAGGAGATGCCCTCACAATCTGACAGATTTGGAGTGTTTTTGCAAAGAAGAAGTCAAGATGTGCCATGCTGATAGACTCATACCCCAAAAGACTGAGGGCCAGATTCACAGAGATCTGCGGTGGCGTAACGTATCGTCTTTACGTTACACCGCCGCAAGTTTTCAGCGCAAGTGCCTGATTCACCAAGCACTTGCGTGTAAACTTACGGCGGTGTAACGTAAAGCCGTCCAGCGCAAGCCCGCCTAATTCAAATGGGACGTGTACCATTTAAATTAGGCGTGTTCCTGCGCCGAACGTTCTGCGCATGCTCCGTTTGGAAATTTCCCGCCGTGCTTTGCGCGAAATTACGGCGCCCCGACGTGTTTTTTGAACGGCGACATGCGCAACGTACTTTCGTATTCCCGGACGTCTTACGCAAAATTTTTTTTTTGAAATTAGACGCGGGAACAACGGCCATACTTTAACATGGCTGTTCTAAATCTAAGCCATGAAATAGCAGGCCTAAGTTTGCGACGGGAAAAGCCGACTAGCGACAACGTAAGACAATGCGGCGAACGCGCGTACCTTCGTGGATCGCCGTAAACAACTAATTTGCATACCCGGCGATGGAAAACGACGCAAACTCCACCCAGCGGCCCCCAGAAAATTACACCTAAGATCCGAAGGCGTACGAAGCCGTACGCCTGTCGGATCTTAGCCAAAAGCCGTCGTATCTTTGTTTGTGAATTACAAATAAAGATACGACGCGGCAAATTTGAAAGTACGCATACTTTTTCTGTGAATCTGAGTGCTGTAATAATATCAAAAGGTGCTTCAACAAAGTATTGCACACTGGACGCAAAAAAAATGATATAAAAACACCAGTAGCTTTGCAGGGAGTCTTTCAAAATGTTTTAAAGTTTTTGCAATATCGTTTATTAGCGTTTTTTAGCGTCTTTCAGCGGTAGTATTTTTTTTTTCAATGGATCAAAAACGTTTAAGGCTCCATGCACACTGGAGCTGATAATCTGCAGTTTATTGGAGTTTGTACGTTTTTAAAATCAATAAACTCACATAGGCTGTTATCAGCAGTTTTGGGCAGTGGCGTTTTTGAGCAGTAAAAAAAACTAAAACGAGTGGGTTCTGAGAGACGTAAAAACGGCGGAAAAATGCTAAAAACACTAATAAAGCTACTGTCGGTTTTTTAACGTTATTTTCACGTCCAGTGTGCATGAGGCCTAATGAGCAGTGGAGTTTATGGGCTTTTTTCTGAATGCCCAAAAATCGCGTTCAAAGTGCATTTTTTTTACCTGAAAAATGCTAAAAAATGCAGATAAATGCTAATAAACGTGTCTCGCCAATGTTTTTTAGCGTTTTTGATCCATTGAAAAAATAAACGAAAGAAAAAAAAAATGAAAAACTCTGATAAATGCTGATAAACGTTAATAAACTCCGATAAATGCTCAGAAACGTCACTCACCAGTGTTTTTTAATGTTTTTGATCCATTGAAAAAGAATAAAAAAATAAAAAAATATATTTTCTTCAAAAACGCTAAAAAACGCTAACACGGAAAAACGATAAAAACAATAAAAAATGCTAAAAACGCTATTGCAAAAACGTTGAAAAAAGCTGAAAAAGGTTGAAAAACTCACTGCAAAGCTACTGTCGTTTTTATAACGTTATTTTAACGTCCAGTGTGCATGAGGCCTTAGGGCCAGTTCACACCACATGCAGTCCAGTGCGTTTTTTTCTGCATAAAAAATGCATGGAAAGTAGGTTATATGTTTTTAAATGGCATAGTTCACACCAGTGCTTGCAGTTCCAGTGTGTTCCAGTTCCAGAAAAAAAAGTAGAACATGCTGCATTTTACCTGCACTGGACTGTACTGGAACGCTGTAAAACGCATCAAAGACGCACTGGAACGCACCTAAATGCACCCAAAAAGCACTGGAACACACTTGTCCTTATCGAAGGTTAATAAAAAAGAGCGGTGAAAAAAAGCACTGGACTGCATTAAAAACGTACCAAAAACGCACTGGAACGCATCAAAAAAGCATCAAAAACGTGCATGCAAAAAAGCACCTGGAAAGCATCCAGATTCCGTTTCTATGGTGTGAACTGGCCCTTATGCCATGTACACACGACCGTTTTTTCGGGTTCTAAAAAATGAAGTTTTTTTTTAATATCATTAAAAACGATTGTGTGTGGGCTCCAGAGCATTTTTCACGATCTAAAAAATGGGCATTAAAATTTTTGAACATGCTCTATTTTTTCACAACGTTTTTCAAGTTGTCGTTTTTAAGGTTGTAAAAAATGGTCGTGTGTGGGCTTTAACGACGTAAAAAAACCTGTGCATGCTCAGAAGCAAGTTATGAGACGGGAGCGCTCGTTCTGGTAAAACTAGCGTTCATAATGGAGTAAGCACATTCATCACGCAGTAACAGACTGAAAAGCGCAAATCGTCTTTTACTAACACAAAATACATCAGCAAAAGCAGCCCCAAGGGTGGCGCCATCCAAATGGAACTTCCCCTTTATAGTGCCGTCGTACGTGTTGTACGTCACCAAGCTTTTCTAGAGCATTTTTTTTTCACGATTGTGTGTAGGCAAGGCTGGTTTTTTTTCGGGTTGAAAAAAGTGTAGTTTTTTCTAGACCCTTAAAAATGAAAATTTTTAGAACCCGAAAAATGGTCGTGTGTATGCGGCATCAGGGTGGAAAAAGTTCTGAAATTATTTATCTTTGTCTCTTTTTTACATCACAGAAACCTGACATTTTATTGACGGCTACAGCGCAGCCGGCTAGTTCTGGGAGGCCTCTCGGTTGAAGGACTTCGACCAGATATATATAAATGCTACTCACTTTTGCAGGTCTCAGCATGTGCAGAAATCCAACTGTGGTGGGAAGGATCAATTTCCTCTAAAAGAACTTTGCCTCCACTCTTGTGAAAGTTACTGGCATATGCACCCATAGTGTGTTGTAGTTTTACGAAAATCCTGAAATAAACGACAAACACTGGCATTGAAAATTAGTAGCTACACATAGGATAATAAGTGGGTGAATAAATTATTGACTAATGTTGATTTGAGACGTTTAGCCCATTCAGTGCATATCACATAGCATGGCATGTATTTTTAAAAATTCTAAATATTATCAAAATTCAAAATAATGAGAGCATACAAAGCCATTTTCAACTCTGCCCAAGCTATAGCACTAATCTTGTTTCAATATATCTCCCAAAGTGTTCTCTCTGCTCCTCCCAAGACCTGCTGCTCTCAATATGTCTTGTCTCCTCCCATTCTCATCTCCAGGACTTCTCCAGAGCCTCTCCTATCCTCTGGAATTCTCGACTCCAATCTGTCCAGCTATCTCCTACGTTGTCCACTTTTAGGCAAACCCTAAAAACTCATCTCTTCGGGAAAGCCTATCCTGCCTTCAGCTAACAACAGAATCTTTTAGTTTTTTAGTTTAGTTTTGCAGGATCCAATTTGCTGCAAAAAAAATCCTTCCTGATCCCCCGAGAAGCACTTGCAAAAGTGCACAGTCTATTTTCCTTTAGTAAATCAACCCCTATCTGTCCTATTTACCGTTATCATTGAAAGTGGAAGTAAATGAAAATCCCAAATTTTAGGCTATCCCCAGAAAAGTAATAAAAGGGAAAGTTTCCAATGGGGACACTAGTTCTGGTGGTCCCCAAGGAGTTGCCCTAATTTGCAGAGATTTACGCTAACTTCCTGTTTGGCTATGGGACAGGAAGTGAAACTAATAGCTGGATTCAGGTATCTTGCCGCAACTTTAAGGCGGCGTAGCGTATCGTATTTACGTTACGCCGCCTTAAGTCAGAGAGGCAAGTACTGTATTCACAAAGTACTTGCCTCCTAACTTACGGCGGCGTAGCGTAAATGGGGCCGGCGTAAGCATGCCTAATTCAAATTAGGCTGAGGGGGCGTGTTTTATGTTAATGGGGGGTGACCTGACGTGATTGACGTTTTTTACGAACGGCGCATGCGCCGTCCGTGTACATTTCCCAGAGTGCATTGTGCCAAGGTATGCCGCAAGGACGTATTGGTTTCGACGTGAACGTAAATTACGTCCAGCACTATTTACGGACGACTTACGCAAACGACGTAAAATTTTCAAATTTCGACGCGGGAACGACGGCCATACTTAACATTGACTAGTCCAGCTATTTGATGGAATAACTTTACGCCTGAAAATGCCTTACGTAAACGGCGTATCTTTACTGCGACGGGCGCACATACGTTCGTGAATAGGCGTATCTAGTCATTTACATATTCTACGCGGAACTCAACGGAAGCGCCACCTAGCGGCCAGCCTAAATATTGCACCCTAAGATACGACGGCGCAGGCTGTCGTATCTTAGATAGTTTTAAGTGTATCTCAGTTTGAGAATACACTTAAACTTAGGACGGCGTAGATTCTGAGTTAGTTCGGCGGCCTAACTCTCTCTGAATCTAGCTATAAATATCCCCAATGGGACAAAGATGGCAAAAATAAACCTGGCAGGGTTTATAACCCTCCCTTGCTCTATCCAAAATGAAAAAAAGGTTTTGCCTATAGTTCTACTTTAAGTCCTTCTCTTTATTTGTGATAAGTTATTTTAAGAAAAAGTGTCTGAAGTCCCTTATATACCATTGGTTGCTGTTAAACATATGCTATGCTGCCTTTTCTGCCTTAGAGATTTACACCAACAACAGTAGCCAGGCATCATGGGAGATCTAATTTAGCAACTGCCAGAAGATCAAAGCTTGTCCATCTCTGGCAAGGGATGAAAGACAAAAAAATAAAAAAATGTTGTTTTCTATATTTTTCATTATAGCAGAAAACAAAGAGAATTAGCATTACATAATTGTTTGCTTTTGCATCTTTCATTTTGCCTAAAAGGATAGTTCTTTGTTATTAAAGGTTATTTTCAGTTTCTTTGTTTCTGTTGATGGAAAGTATTTTTCCAAAATGCAAGCAAACAGTTGAACTAATCCCATGAGAAATATCACTGGATCTGAGCAACTGGTAAAATCCCTAAAGCTGAAATTAATTAGGTTTAGCAGATTCTACAAGCTGTTTCTGTTTAGGACTGAAAGAGCATTTTGCATTATTTATACCTCCAAATAACAAATGTTATGAAACAGTGGGGTTTTGTTGTAGTCACTTGGTGGCCGAGCGCATACAATACTGCACAACAATGATTCAAGCAATACAATTTTGTTCTACATTTATTGTGAAATGAAAATTGAGGGTTATTATTATGCATAGAGTTGCTGATAAACTGATTGGATTTTATGCACTGTTTAAATGAAATGACCAATTTGCTAGATGGAGACAAGTACTGCTCTAATTTATAGTTGTGAATTGTTTATTGTTCTAGAAGAAGGCTTGCCAGCTATGGCACATGTAGGTGCCACTGAAGATGGGTTTTCCTGATTGCAAAATGGGTATTTGTTAGCAGTTATCAAAAGGCAGCCAATACATTGTGTACAGCAATCTACAGTATAAGCCGGAGGTGTAATTAATGAGTAACCTGATAGTGGGGGACACAGCACAGGGCATATTTATCAAGTAAGGCCCCGTACACACGACCGAGTTTCTCGGCAGAATTCAGCCAGAAACTCGATCGGAGCTGAATTCTGCCGAGAAACCCGGCGTGTGTACACTTTCGGCCGAGGAAGCCGACAAGTTCCTCGTCCAGCCAAATAGAGAACATGTTCTCTATTTCCTCGTTGTTCAATGAGGAAAGTTGGTTAGCCGAGATCCTCGGCGGCTTCACACAGAACTCGACGAGCAAAACGATGAGTTTTGCCCGTCGAGTTCCACGGACGTGTGTACGCGGCCTAACAGTGTCATAAAATCAAGAGAAAAACCAGTGCAGAACTAGCAATTCCTCATTCTTGCACATTCATCGTAATTCATACATCTGCACTTGAGCAATTACAGTTTTGCATCACTTCTACAACTGAATGAATTAAATATGGTATATATATATATATATATATATATATATACATATATATATATATATATTTTTTTTTTTTTGGCACAAGCCAGTAGCTGATTTTAATGGGAATTGCCTTTTTAATGTGAAGTATTTTGGGTTGGTTTGCTAATGGCAAATAGACTGTTCACCTTGGAAGAGAATTTTCCCCAAAGGTTAGTGAATGAGGGGAATCTCTACTACCATTATCCAATCACGAGCAAGAAGAAAATGCATTTTTTTTTTATTGTTCTTGCATGGGATTGGGTATTCTTTGCAAAGTGAAACCTCACCACATTTACTAAGTGCTGGGGAAAATTCCCTTGCAAAGTGAACAACTGCCGTTAGTAAATCAACTCCTGTCAGGAAAGGTTCCAACCGCTGGTAATATTTATTATTATTTGGATCGCAGTACTGTGGTTCACCAGCAGGTGTCTCCTGGCAGTTTGGAACTGTCAGGAGAACTTCTCCCTGCTGGTGTTATACATCTTTGGGATGCAGGACTGGTCTCCACCAGTGGATGGATCCTGGCAGTATGAAGCGGACGACTCTTTCTGCACTCAGGTGTAACGTGAAGCCAATTACTGGATCCCTATTTATACCCGGCGAGTGCAAGCACACCTCGCCTTGGTATCTCTCTCCCTGACCTTGAGCCTGTGATCCTGACGTGAGCCTGTATCTTCCTGACCCGATCCGACCTGATCCCTATGCTGAACCCATCCTGGACTTGCCATTCCTGCTTCCCCATTGCCTTGGATCCCTGTCCCCTTGTTACCTGGATCGCTGCTTTGCAGCACATCCATCCGTCATCTCCCTGTTCCTGTTTATTCCCTGTCCTCGTCTATCTTCTGATCTCCCTGTGTATGACCTTGGCCTGGCCTGTTTACGATTACGGTATCTCCTCTCACTGTATATATTGTCTTTGGTTATCTTTTGGTCATTGTTTATTGGTTTATTTATTGCACTGTGTTCTGTTGGAGGTGGTTGTGTGTTATTCCCGTTTCTTAATAAATTACTATATTTTTACCTATATCAGGCATATGCAATTAGCGTATGCTAACCTCCAGCTGTTGTAAAACTACAAGTCCCATCATGCCTCTGCCTCTGGGTGTCATGCTTGTGGCTGTCAGAATCTTGCAATGCCTCATGGGACTTGTAGTTCTGCAACAGCTGGAGGTCCGCTAATTGCATATCCCTGACCTATATATACGCTTTGGGTCTCCTCTTTTCAGTCACACAGTCTGGTCCACTAGCTTCTCTGACAACTCCCTTGAAATCAAATATTAAATAATTTACTTAATTTTTAATATCTGTAGTAATTTAACCGTTTTTATAAATTTTTACTTAGTAAAATATACCGATAAAGCCTAGTACACATGGCCGAATGGCAGGTGACATTGGCTGGTTCAATAGAAACCGGCCAACATTCGGCCCATGTGCACTGCAGCCAGTCAGACAGAAGCTGGCCATTCGGCTGGGTTCTGTGGATGCGGCACGACTGGAAAAGGTCAATTGACCCTCGATCAGCGCTCTCAGCCAATGTCTGAGAGCACTGATCGAAGTGTTCTAGTGGTCAGAACACAATAGCACAGCAGGAGAGATTGCTGTACTAACATTGCATGGTTAGGTGTCGGTTTTTTTATTCAGCCCTGCTGGGTTGAACTAAATAAACTACTAGTGTGTACTAGGTTTAAGGTAAGGACGACCACCCCTGGCAAAGCACCTTGTTCCCATGTTGATGAAGATAAGAGATTCTTCCCTACAACCCTGGCCCAATGGTTGTGAGCGTCTGCAGCCAGGGAGCTTTTTGATATCTGAAAGCCCCCTTTAACAATAAGATACTGCTACCTCCCTATGTGATTAAGTAAGGGGTACATAGTACCACTACTCATTACATAGTTACATACTTACATACTTACATAATTGGGTTGAAAAAAGACACAAGTCCATCTAGTTCAACCATAAAAATAAATAAATAAATCAAAAATAATATAATATCATAGGGATTCCTTGTCAGCTTATCCCTACCCTTTATGAGTTCCACTCATTGTGTCTTCTTGCACTATTGCCAGGGACGCTCTCTAACAGCAGTCAGGTAAACAATGACACTGGACATCTTAATTTAAAGTCCTTGCTGCTTAGGGCAAGGTGGCTACACATATGTATGTATAAAAAAAGGCATTTGACAAAATATGCTAAACAAATTGTACATCAAAGTTACAGAAATATTTTAAATGCAACTTTACTTTGTACAAAAACTGTGTGAAATTGCTTTCATGAAGGCAGTTATGAATATTTATAATTGCATGAACAGCTCATTTACCAGCAATAACATTCCCTGCACGCATGGATTACCAGTAAGAACTCCAAAATAGCTGTGAATAGTCATATGCAGCTCATTAGTTTGTGTCAGGGCAGGGAAATTTGGAGAATTTTATAAGAGATACACGGGCCATTAAATATAGACTACAGTAACAAACAGACACACACTTAGGAAAATCCCTGAATCAAATACATACTTTTAATGTGGTTTGTTGTAAGCATATTATTATTTATTTACCACTGGGACATAGAAGAAAGGAGCACACATACTGAGAAGGTTACTGCGTACATTTATACATGCACTTAAAGCCTAAGTTTTGAAACGGAAAATTCAAAATCAGCGCCAGGGATAGTTCCCTGTGCTGCTCTCTTCTGGTTTAGGCCCCTTTCACACTTGTATGACTTGTCCTACACTTTGGGACTACAAAGTTGCATGACAAGTCGTTCCCTATGATTTCCAGTGTCAACCAATTATATTAGTACGACTTCAAGTTCTGCCGACTTCAATGTAGTCCCTGCACTACTTTGGTCCGACTTTGATCCTACTTCAGCCCATTGAATATCACTGACGTCAGATCAAAGTCAGATCGCTGTCTTAACTGATCTGACTTTGGCATGTGACTTATGTCTGATGATCTTGAAGGGGAACTTCATGGCAATTTTTTTTTTAAACTCACGGGTTCCCCCTCCAAGAGTATACCAGGCCCTTCGGTATTATATGGATTTAAAGGGGAACCCCCACGGTGTGGGGGTCCCCCCACAATCCATACCAGACCCTTATCTGAGCACACAGCCTGGCAGGTCAGGGAAGGGGGTGGGGATGACCGAGCGCCCCCCTCCTGAAATGTACCAGGCCGCATGACCTCAACCCCAAAGCACCTTGTCCCCATGTTGATGAGGACAAGGGCTTGTTTCCGACATCCCTGGCCGTTGGTTGTCGGGGTTTAACAAGGGGGCCCTAGATCCCGGCCCCCCACAAAAGTGCCGTCATACGTGTTGTACGTCACCGCGCTTTGCTAGATAATTTTTTTAAAAACGATGGTGTGTGGGCTACGTCGTTTTAATGATGAAGTTGGAAAAACGTCATTTTTTAAACATTTATGCTGAAAAAATGATCGTGTGTACGCGGCATTATAGCTCTCTTCTGAACGGTTCCTCTGTTATCAGCCTGAGAACTCCTGACGTTTTTTTTACTTTTTAGACAGAAGCAGCAAGAATCTTTTGTCAAAGGAAGTTTTATAGCCTTCAACTTCCATATCCGGATGTTCTCTGACATACCGCATGATTGCTTTCGTTGACCCTAAAGAAATGGTGTTTCACTATCACATCTCTAGGGGGCCCATCAGGTCTCTGGGGAACTAGGGCTCTCTGAATGCGGTCAATCTCCATAAAGATTTCATCAATACCTGGTACAGCAGATTGCAGCAATGTTGGCGTTCAGACTAAGGATAGTCTGCAACTAGGTGATCACTGCCAAAACTAAGGAATATGAATCCCTAGCTACTCAACACATTCCCCACATCCTGATTTGTTGCACGAACTCGAACAAGCCCGCACGGAACTTAGGGCCAGATTCTCGTAGAATTACGTTGCTCCACGGCAGCGTAACGTATGTGATTTACGTTACACCGCCGCAGGTTTACAGCGTAAGTGCCTGATTTTCAGAACTCTTACCTTTAAACTTGCAGCGGTGTAACGTAAATCCGATCGGCGCAAGTCCGCCTAATTCAAATGGGGCGGGCACCATTTAAATTAGGCGCGTTCCCGTGTTGAACATACTGCGCATGCTCCGTCTGGTAAATTGCCAGACGTGCATTGCGCTAAATGACGTTGCACGGACGTCATTTGTTTAGACATGAACGTAAATGGCGTCCAGCGCCATTCACGGACGACTTACGCAAATGACGTTGTTTTTTAAATTTCGACGCGGGAACGACGGCCATACTTAACATGGCTTAGGACAACTAGGGCTCAGCCCTAATTTTACGCGGCGTAACTCTGCGGAAACTACGTAAAGTTAGATCGATGGGCAGCGCGGACGTTCGGGCATCGCCGTAACTATTCATTTGCATATTCTACGCCGACGGCAATGGCCTCGTCACCTAGCGGCCGGCCTAGAATTGCATCCTTAAGATCCGACAGTGTAATTCAATTACACCTGTCGGATCTTAGGGCTAGCTATGCGTAACTGATTCTAAGAATCAGTCGCATAGTTAGGACGGCCCTAACACAGAGATACGACGGCGTATCAGGAGATACGCCGTTGTATCTCTTTTGTGAATCTGGCCCTTAATATTTGCCTTACTAGAAAGGCAGAGAAATGCTTACACTGGACCAATCATAAATGTTTTACCTTTTGCGATCGACTGTTTACCCCTAAACATATGCATATAGCCCTCCTGAAAATTAGACTTTTAGGAGGTTCCCTCTCTCAAAACCACCAAAAGATCCTTCAGGAATTTCAGGAATTCTATGCAAAACCCCTAGTTGTTTCCTGAATACTTATCTCTACCATCTCTCACTAAATCTCATAGGGAACTTTTGGACCAACCTACTACAGGTGAAGAAATTCACAGTACTATAAGACGTCTTTGCATAAATCACCTGGTCCTGACGGGCTTCCCAATAGTTACTATAAAGCGAACAATTGGCTCCTCATATGGCTCTCTTTTGTAATTCTTTGGGAGATGGTGGTGAAGTCCCTCTTGATGAAAATAGGGCTTACATTAGCGCCATTCCCAAACCGAACAAGGACTCCACTGACATCCTTAATTACCACCCTATTTCCCTGATTAATTGTGATCTCAAGATCTCAAGATTCTGACAAAACTTCTAGCTTTGCATCTAGGTAAATTTTTTGCTCAATATATCCATAAAGACCAATCCGGATTTATAACTGAATGCCAAACATTAGACCAGATCCGTCGATTTTTAGCACTGATTTCTGCAGTACGCTCCCAGTGGGATACCCCTTTCTCTAGGGAATTATTACTTATTTCATTGGACCGTCACAAGGCCTTTGAGTTTAAATTGGGACTACTTATTTACCACTTTGAAGAACTTTGGATTTGCCTCTACTTTTATTTCACTCTTAAAAATGATTTATAGCAATTTGTCTGCCCAGGTTTCCATTAAAGGTTATAGGTCGTTGTCATTTTCTTCTCTAACTGCTGACATCATAAGGGGCGGTGACCCTGCCCCATGCCAATATAAGTAGTGGCACACCGCGCACCCAACATTAGAGTGGGAGAGAGCGTTGAGTCAACATCAGAAGAAGACAGCGGAGAAGACCCGTCAAAAGAGCGAGAAGATTGCGGGGAAGACCCGACAGACGTAGAAGACAGAGGACAGAGGGAAAAGAAGCAGAGAGGGCTAGAAGACAACAATGGAGATTGGAGAAGACCCGTAAAAGGGAAAAAAAATCAGAAGCGACACCGAAGCTGCCTTAATAAATTACTTTAAAAACCTGTGTACTGTGTTTTATTTTTGAAACTTTTTTTAGGTGAATGGGTAGGGGTACAATGTACCCGATACTTATTCACATATGATGGGGGGCCAGGATCTGGGGACCCCCTTGTTAAAGGGAGCTTCCAGATTCCGATAAGCTCCCGGCTGCAGACCCAGACAACCAATGGCCAGGGTTGCCTGGAAGAAGCCCTTGTCCTCATCAACAAGGTGCTTTTGGGTGGGGTAGGGGCTGGCACAGGTGTGGAGTTCCCCCTAAATATTCAGACCAGATAGTGCCTGGTATTGTCGGGATCAAAGTCTGATCCCTGTTCATTGAAGTCGGACGCATGGCGGACTTCAAGTCGCAGGGCAAAGTCGGGTCCACAGTCGTATGACTGTCATGTCATACAAGTGTTAAAGGGGCCCTCCATTCATAGATCATGTTTCATTCATAGAAGCTGTAGTTACACTTAGGGGTGTACTCACTTTTGTTGCCAGCGGTTTAGACATTAATGGCTGTGTGTTGAGTTATTTTGAGGGGACAGCAAATGTACACTGTTATACAAGCTGTACACTCACTACTTTACATTGTAACAAAGTGTCATTTCTTCAGTGTTGTCACGTGAAAAGATATAATAAAATATTTACATAAATCTGAGGGGTGTACTCACTTTTGTGAGATACTTTACATATCTTTTTTGTATTTATGCTGGCTAGCTGGTGTCAGTGCCGCAATCATTTTACATTGTATCAGTTGGTAAAGACAGTCACCAGACCATGCTAGCAGAAACATCAAACAAACTGTTTTATAGCAGCATTAAGGGGAGCATGAAGCTGGCAGATGTGGAGATGGGCAAACTTAGGCCCCATTCACATGAGGCGGACTACGTTGATACAGAGTCCGCCTGCTCCAGCCAGCTCAGCGGGAGATCTCCGCTGAGCCGACAGATGACAAGCTCCTCTCTGCTCACTGAGCATGTCCGTTTTCATCAGATCTTACCTGATCTGATCCGCCATGGACGGATTGGGACGTGTCCCCATACGTCTGTTTTTAGCGGATCGGATCGGGTCAGATGTCAGCGGACATGTCTCCGCTGACATCCGACGCTCCATAGGGATGCATGGAGCGGCCCGTTCAGGTCCGCCGTCAAAACTGAATGAGGCCTAAAGGCTCGTTCACACCCATAGGTGTGCGCAGCCTGTTGCATTAAGGTGTGCCTCTGAAAGCTCAAAAACACGGTACCGATCTCTCACTGTGTTCATTCAGAAAGGGAAGGGGCCGGTACATGACATTACCCCTTCCCCCTTCCCCCACTCATCCTGAAATATTATCTATGTGTGCCCACTGCAGTAGCCAATGGGAGAGGAGGGAAGCCAGCCATACTGTGGGAGGGGGCACCGGGCAGCAGGGGGAATCTGCACTGCAGGGAGTGATTATGGTGTGCCTGGGCACACCTGGCACACACTGTGCGCACGCCTATGTTCACACCATACATGCATGAAAACTGATGGGAAAGGGCTTTTTCACACCATATGTGCATGAAAACTGATGGGAAAGGGCTTTTTCATACCATATGTGCATGAAAACTGATGAGAACTGATGTGAAAACTACACAGAGATGTCAGTTTCACATCAGTTTACATGCATGTTTCTGTGAGTTTTTATACGCATTGACATCAGTTTTTATGCACGTCAGTTACATGCTCTGTTCGCACCAATGTTGACATCATATAATTTTTTCCCTGTGCAGAAAACTGCATACATGTTGCAGATTCCTGTGCAAAAACTTGTTGCACGTGATACCAGTGTTATGGTGTGAACAGAGCACATAGAGGACAATTATTCTTTCTGTGCCCTTGCAGAAGGCGTGCAGAAAAACTAACGTCTCTGTACCATGGTGTGAACGAGGTCTAAGAGGTAAGTCTACCATAATATATTAGAAAAAAGAAATAAGTTGTGCTGGTGAAGTGAAAATAAATTTTGTTGATCAAAATCTTAAATATTAATAAGACCAAGCAATGAGAGTCCAAAGATTCCAAAAGTCCTCAATCAACTTGAATTAGTAATAGTGAAACAAAAAATGCAGTGAACTCAAAAATTATATGGAACCACCACCGATAAGAAAAACACCATATGAGATGCGCGCTTACCAGAAGGCAAGCATAGTAAGCTTGCGGCTAAACCCCAGCCAGGGTCTTTACACTGGAGTGGCCACCGACATCAAGGGATGAAAGTCCTCCCGAATATCAGATAATAAACAATTAAAGCTTGTGGCTGAACCCCAGCCAGGGCCTTTAGACTGGAACTGTCTCCAACACCAGAGGATTAGAGTTCTCCCGGTTTCCAGAGTGACAGTAAACCACCGGAAAAAATAATAAACTCACAATAGTGATGTACCATAAAAATTGACAGTTTAATGTAAAAAATGTAAACACTTACAGAAATAACTTTCTAAAAGTCACAAAGAATAAGCCGGCCGGCTTCCACGAACGCCCATCCTCATGGACCGTAACGCCACATGTCAGAATGTCTCCTTGCCCGACGTACGTTTTGTCAAATAAGGACGTCGTCTGGTGTATTCATACACCATTCACATTTGCACATTCTAGCAAATGCTCCTTATACCCTCCAGTTTAGTTCATCTTTAGTTACCATTGAGGTTTTATTTGTCCTGTCAGAATATTTTAAAATGTATGATACAGGGATTCCCCGACTTATGAACCCCCGTCTTACGAACAACTCCTACTTACGAACGGGATCGTATCCGCCGTTCTGCACATACGCGGCCATTTTCATCCATTTTCCACAGCGGGCAAATGACGTAATTGCTGTTCTGCGCATTTCCCATTTAAGAACAAACCTAAAGTCCCTGACCCGTTCGTAAGTCGGGGACCCCCTGTACATGTGTTTTATGAATTTACTAAGCATTTGTGAGCCCAACTAATGTGCGTTATTGCACATCATATAATGAATGCAGAAATATTTAAATACAAGCTGCACTGCGTGAAAACTGAAGCTACACTTTCCTTCAGAGGAAACACATAAGGGGCCAGATTCACAAAGAGATACGACGGTGTATCTACAGATACACCATCGTATCTCGGATTTTTACTGGTCCTATCTATGCACCTGATTCATAGAACCAGTTACACATAGATAGGGCCGAGATCCGACAGTGTCACACTGTGTTACACTGTCGGATCTTTTTTAGGATTTAAAAATGGTGCCGGGGGCGTTCCCGCTGATTTCACTGAATAATATGTAAATCAGCGAGATACGCGAAATTCACGAACGTACGCGGACCCGACGGTGTGTTCTTACGTCGTTTCCGTAGCGCGGTACCCGTCGTGTACTTACTCCTGCTAAAAGCAGGGGTAAGTATTGTTAAGTATGGCCGTCGTTCCCGCGTCGAATTTGAAATTTCCTACGTCGTTTGCGTACGCCGATTCACGAACACGCGCGTCGCAAGTCCCGCTCACGTCGCAACCACTGACGTCCTATTGACGTCAGTGGGAGCAATGCACGCCGGGAAATTCCCCGGACGGCGCATGCGTATTTAAATCGGCGCGGGAGCGCGCCTGATTTAAATAGTACACTCCCCCAGCCGCGGAATTAGAATTCCGCCGGGGGAGTTAGGATCCGCCGTCGCAAGTTTGGAGGTAAGTGTGTTGTGAATTTGACACTTTCCTCACAAACTTGCGAGGGCGGATCTTAAAACACATAGGTTACACGGATCTAAAGATCCGCTAACCTTTGTGAATCTGGCCCCAGGATTAATTTACTAAAAGAATAGAGAACTTTATTTGCAAAGTGTGGGCTAGATTCACATAGATTTCGGCGGGTGTAGCGTATCTCAGATACACTACGCCGCCGTAAGTTAAAGCAGCAGGTCCTGTATTCACAAAGAAGTTGCGCTCTAACTTACGGCGGTGTAGTGTAACTGGGCCAGCGTAAGCCCGCCTAATTCAAATGTGTAAGATGTGGGCGTGTTGTATGTAAAATCATTGTGACCCCACGTAAATGAAGTTTTTTACTAACGGCGCATACGCCGTCCGTGGACGTATCCCAGTGCGCATGCTCCAAAATTACGCCGCAAAGACTCATTGTTTTCGAAGTGAACGTAAATTACGCCCAGCCCCATTCACGGACGACTTACGCAAACGACGTAAAACGTGAAAAATTTGACGCGGTTCCGACGTCCATACTTAACATTGGCTGCGCCATCTTTTTGGTGGTTTATCTTTATGCCTGAAAACGCCTTACGTAAACGGTGTATCTTTACTGCAACGGCCGGGCGTACGTTCGTGAATAGGCGTATCTAGCTGATTTACATATTCTAGGCGTAAATCAGCGTACACGCCCCTAGCGGCCAGCGTAAATATGCAGTTAAGATACGACGGCGTAGGAGACTTACGCCGGTCGTATCTTAGCAATATTTAAGCGTATCTCAGTTTGAGAATACGCTTAAATATACGACGGCGGGGATTCGGACTTACGACGGCGTATCTACTGATACGCCCGTCGTAAGTCTACCTGAATCTGGCCCTGTAAGTTTACATGGCTTGGTAAATTAGGTGAAAAGCTGTTTACTCCACTCATTCATTAATTTACAAGAAAAAAAATATTTCCTTTCCCTTATACTTTATATAATTGGATCTCTAAAAGTAAACACACTAGTGTGCGTTTACCTTGCATAGAATTTTTTTCTTCACGTTTAGTAAATTAACCCCTTAGACTGCGGACAAACAAAAACGTGTGAATGGATCCTTACTGTTGTCTACAGGATAAAAGTTCACAATATACACGTCTTGGATAGAAGATCTGGACTCACAACTATATAGCTCGAGGGATTAATACATACCATTAATACTATTATAGTATCATAGTCTAATTTCTTCTGTTTATTGTTTAATATAATGATATTGAATAAGCGACCAGTAAATAATGACAGAAATATTAAGCTTACCTGTACCTGCCTATCTATGTAAGTGTTTGCACTGTTGTCTCTAGGAAAAACAAGCTGACTATGTCGGTATTCGTTTGGGTTGCTAAGCTCAGGTTACTCTCTGAGGAAGAAGGAGAAGCTGACCTCTCTGAGGTGTGGCTCACAAAACAACCTCAAGTAAAAAGTAGGAAAACCAGGAAACAGATAAAGTACATATAATACTTCATTCATGAAGAAAGAAATTTAACGACAAAATTGTTTGTGGAATATAAGTGTTTTAAATTGTAAATTTGTACAGCAAAATAAAAACAAACTCATGTGCTTATTTTAATACAAATTAATGATAAGTAAATATAATTTTCATACCATCAAATGCCTTCAAAGCAATATACTGAATGGGACCCCTTTCACACTGCAACGGTTTTCAGGCTAGAAATAGCCTCTGGTAGGCACCCGAAAACCGCCTCACATTCATTGCAGTGTGACGTTTCACACTGGGGCGTTGCGCTTGTGGGACATTACCAAAAGTCCTGCAAGCAGCATCTTTGGGACGGGTTGGGAGTGCTATTTTTAAGCACTCCCAAAACGTTGCAATAAGTGGGCAGCGCTTCCAAAGCACTTTTAAAAGTGCTTTGAAAGCACAGCAAAATGGGAGTTTTTAACCCTTTTTTGGGGGTAAAAACCGCCCCGCTAGAAGCCATTAAATTAGCGCTTAAGCGCCGCTAAACCACGGTGCATATGTGAATAGAAAATCAATGGGAGCGCCAAATACGTCCAGCGTAAATATATGCCCACTCTACACCGGCGTAGGCAAGTTACGTCGGTCGGATGAAGCGTATTTTCAGGCGTATCTTAGTTTCTGAGTCCGGCGCATAGATACGACGGCGCATATTTGCACTTACGCTGCGTATCTGGAGATACGTCGGCGTAAGTGCTTTGTGAATCCGGGCCCATGTATATATCGCCAACAGTTTGCGCAGCGCTTTACAATAGAAAGGGGGACAGTACAATTACAATACAGTTCAATACAGAAGGAAAAGAAGGGCCCCGTTGTTTTTTGCACGTTTTCTTGCCCTGTAACTTGCTTTATCCGGTTAAGCCCCGAACCTTTAGGCAGCTAAATGCCCAAGCCAGGTTTTGCGATTCGGCACTGCGTCGCTTTAACAGACAATTGCGCGGTCGTGCGACGTGGCTCCCAAACAAAATTGGCGTCCTTTTTTCCCCACAAATAGAGCTTTCTTTTGGTGGCAATTTATAGCGTTTACAAAATAGTGGATAGTTTTATTGCATTTTTATTAATTATTTTTTTTACTACTATTGGCGGCGATCAGCAATTTTTTTCGTTACTGCGACATAATGGCGGACACTTCGGACAATTTTGACACATTTTTGGGACCATTGTCATTTTCACAGCAAAAAATGCATTTAAAATGCATTCTTTATTGTGAAAATGACAGTTGCAGTTTGGGAGTTAACCACATGGGGCGCTGTAGGAGTTAGGGTTCACCTAGTGTGTGTTTACAACTGTAGGGGGGTGTGGCTGTAGGACTGACGTCATCGATCGAGTCTCCCTATAAAAGGGATGACTCGATTGATGCAGCCGCCACAGTGAAGCACGGGGAAGCCGTGTTTACATACGAATAGCCGCGCCGTCGTCCCGGATTTACATACGAATAGCCGCGCCGTCGTCCCGGATTGCTCCCCGCGGGAATCCGACCGCCGCATGTAGCGGGGGGGTCCCAAACGGACCCCCGACCCGCGGAAAGGCAAGGACGTACCTGTGCGCCCATTTGCCTGTACGGGCCATTCTGTGGACGTACATATACATGCGGCGGTCGGGAAGTGGTTAAAGTATGGCCGTCGTTCCCGCGTCTAAATTTAAAATTGTTTTTGTCTTGCGTAAAACGTCCGGGAATACGCACGTCGCACGTCGTCGCCGTTTGAAAAAATGACGTTAATTCGTGCAAAGCACGGCGGGAATTTCGAAACGGAGCATGCGCAGTAGGTCCGGCGCGGGATCGCGCCTAATTTAAATGGCACACGCCCATTTGAATTACGCGGCCTTACGCCAGAGGCCGCCAGCGTAGGTTTTCATTGCAAGTGCTTTGTGAATCAGGCACTTGCGATGAAAACTTGCGGCAGTGTAACGTATCTAAGATACGTTACGCCGCCGCTAGTCTACGTGAATCTGGCCATATGTACCATAAGGAATTATTTTTTTCCCGTTCAGTCCTCTGGGTGAATGAATAAAAAACACTGCACAATTATTTAAACAACTTTACTGTCTTTTAAAGAACTCTCAATCACACACATACATTTTACAACTTGATAAATTGGAACTCCAGGCAGGCAGCTAATTACACAGATGGAATACATACAGTATATGAGAAATGCTTTACCTGTTAAGGATTTGTATTTCTATCTGTCCAATCCTGAAATTAACCCAATACATCTTCTCCTCACCCCAGCCTGTGACAGGACAGGATCAGGAGAAGCAGCACACTGATGAGCTCATCCATCTGTCTTTCTGCTCTCTCCTTCTATCAGCATGCTTCTTGCACTGAAGCACACCTAACTTGCTTCTTGTGCTGCTTCTCCCTCCCTCAGAGTGAGCTCTGCTGTACCGGGTCTGTAAAAGGCTGATGCCAAGTAATATTCAATGAGTACATTTAAAAGTACATCTCACGATATATTAATGATTTTTTTTTTTTTTTTTGCATCTTTCATATCTACCCAGAGTTCAGATTTAAAGGACATTTTGTGTGATGGAGCCAATTCTGTTGGTTCTGAGGTTGAGGAAAGTAGGAACATGAGCCTACAAAGAGGGGAGAACACTGATAAACAATAAATTGTCAGTCATGTTCCCCCATGAACTTGGGCCCCAGTGTACTATAATTTGGCTTCTTCACATAAGGCTTGCTCACTGTGGTGCAAAACATTGTTATTTCCATCCAGAGTCTGCCAAAGAGACACCAGAAGTTATCCAAAAAATCTCCAATTATTGTTCCGAGTGCACTAAATTGTGGCCTTATTATACAGGCTGGCTCCCCAAGCTGTTGTTTACAAAATAAAGAAAGCTAGGGAAAATCTATTTAAATGTCATTGTCTTTCTTTATATATGTCAGTTTTGCTGCAACAGGTTCTATACATGGTTACAGATGTGCCACTTTGCAGGCAGACTAAGTGGACCCCCCATGCACTTTATATAAAGGAATTTTTTATTTTTGTTATTTCACTTTAAAAATCAGTAAATCCCTGCTCACTTAAAAATATTATTTTTTACAAACTTATTTTTCATTGATACATGTTCTCCAGGGCAATATCCGGACCACATGCCCTTTTTATGCCCAATAACTTGCATATAAGCCATCAAAATGGGCACATTGGCTCTAAACTTTTGTGATGTTCGAAAGTTCTGGCACGAACGGAACAGGGGATTGTTCGACCCATCTATACCCAAGACATGAGCCCAATCATTGTCATTAACATGACCCAATAATTGTAACATTTAATCCAGAAGTACCAGTGATTGGATCAGCAGGAGGAATTAAAATGGAACCTAACAGCATCTGAGCACCACAAATTGAAAAAAGATTTTTTTGCTAAAAGTGGAATAACCTAAGGCCCCGTACACACGGCCGAGGAACTCGACGTGCCAAACACATCGAGTTCCTCGGCCAGTTCAGTCCTGGAGCCGCCGAGGACCTCGGCGGGCCGAGTTCTCCCATAGAACAACGAGGAAATAGAGAACATGTTCTCTATTTCCTCGCCGAGGTCCTCGTCGGCTTCCTCGGCCGAAAGTGTACACACGGCCGGGTTTCTCGGCAGAATTCAGCCAGAAGCTGAATTCTGCCAAGGAAACTGGTCGTGTGTACGGGGCCTTACAGTGGAGGGACACTAGAACACCCTCCATCGTGAGATGGCTTAATAGAGTTCGAGAGATAGGAGCCTTAGAAGATCTGGTCCTTTCAGCTCGAAACAAAAGAGAACAGTATGTTGAAACATGGACAGGATGGAACCTATTCATGTCTTCAGAAGAGGGGAAGAGAATGTTGGTCGAGGAGAATATGGAGTGAGGAGGACTACCTAGGGGGAGTGTGTTTAGGAGATCGGGAGCGGCAGCGGGTGAGCCAATGGAGCTCAGAAAGAAGGAAGGAGTACCACCATCTCTTATGTAAAGGATTAGGGAGGGGGAGGGAGGGAGGGAGGAGAGGGTTTTTTTTTTTCCTTTTTGTTTGTTTTCTGGGGGTAGGGGAGGGGAAGGTAGGGTATATAAGGACAAGGAAACAGAGAGTTTTTTTTTTTTTTGGAGAATGAGAACAACAAATTCAATTTAGAGTCTTGGACGAGAAGGTTTAAGATGTTATGTTCACTTTAAGATGCTATGTTTACTAGGATAATATTATGGGAAAGGAGAGTTATGGACATTCCTTTATTGGTTGTTTTTTGTTGTTTCGCCGGCTGGAGCGAGAATATGTATATGACTATGTACTCTTCTTATTTTCTGTTATGATAATGCCTCTTTGTGGGCTTGGAGAAAAAAATAAAAATAATTGATATTAAAAAAAAGAAAAAAGATTTTTAATGTATTTTTAATATTCAAGGCAAACTCACCCATCCCTTCATCCCTCCTTTCTATATTGTGTTTAGAAATCACCTTGAAAAACACCCCCTAGCATTTCTAGCCATGGTCATCTTAAAGGGGATGTAAAGGTAAACATTGTTTTCCTAAATAGCTTCCTTTACCTTAGTGTAGTCCTCCTTCACTTACCTCATCCTTCGATTTTGCTTTTAAATGTCCTTATTTCTTCTGAGAAATCCTCACTTCCTGTTCTTCTGTCTGTAACTACACACAGTAATGCAAGTCTTTCTCCCTGGTTTGAAGAAAGCCTCTTGAGGGGGGAGGGGGCAAGCAGGGGTGTCAGGACACTCTCTTTGCAGATAGAGAAAGGAGCTGTGTGCTAGTGGGCGTCCTGACACTCCTGCTCGCCCCCTCCCCCTCAAGAGGCTTTCTCCACACCAGGGAGAAAGCCTTGCATTACTGTGTGGAGTTACAGACAGAAGAACAGGAAGTGAGGATTTCTCGGAAGACATAAGGACATTTAAAAGCAAAATCAAAGGATGAGGTAAGTGGAGGAGGACTGCACTATGGTAAAGGAAGCTATTTAGGGAATTTTTTTTTTTTTTACCTTTACAACCCCTTTAAGTAAAGACAGATGATTTATGTAGCATTTACAGTACTTATTGGAATCCATGTGCCTTTAGCTCAGGCATGCAGGCAGGAGGGTGTGCTTAGCTAAGAAAACCCCTCCTCCCTTTCTCCAAATAAAAGAAAAAAAATGTTCATGAAGACTCCTAGGGCTAGATTCAGAGAGAATTTACGCCGGCGTATCTATAGATACGCCGCATAAATTCAAATCTGCGCCGGCGTATCTTCTTTCTGTATTCAGAAAGTAATATACGCCGACATTAGCCTAAGATGCGACTGGCGTAAGTCTCTTACACCGTCGTATCTTAGGGTGCATATTTACGCTAGGCCGCTAGGTGGAATTTGCAAATGACTAGATACGCTGATTCACAAATTTACGTACGCCCAGCGCTATTTTTTTATGTTGTTTACGTTAGGCTTTTTCGGCGTAAAATTACTCCTGCTATTAGGAGGCGCACGCAATGTTATGTATGGCCGTCGTTCCTGCGTCGAAATTAAAATTTTGTACGTCATTTGCGTAAGTCATTCGCGAATAGGGCTGGACGTAATTTACGTTCACGTCGAAACCAATGACGTACTTGCGGCGTACTTTGGAGCAATGCACACTGGGAAATTCCACGGACGGCGCATGCGCCGTTCAGGAAAAACATCAATCACGTCAGGTGAACAAGAATTTACATTAAAAATTTACACTTGCCTCTCTAACTTACGGCGGCGTAGCGTAAATACGATACGCTGCGCCACCGTAACTATGCGCGCCCCTACCTGAATCTAGCCCCTAGTATGTATGATATTATGATGGGCCAAAAAACAGAAAGCAACGGAAGAAATGCAAAAAAATTTTTTAAAACAAATATATATAATATACCTTCCTATCGTTCTGTGGCAAGCTTATTTACTAATGAAATAAAGGCAATAAACATGTTGTATGTGTTGTTTTTACTACAAAAACAAATAAAAAACTAAAAACTAAAAACAAACAGGGTAGATAAGTAATAGCAGAGGGAAGAAGGTGAGGAAGAAGTTAATAAGGTTTTTTTTAAGGTTAATTAAGGGTTAGGGGGTTATATTTTTATATATATATATTTTTAAAACTTTCTTTTTTCTTTTGCCAAGTTGTTTTAACTCACTTTTTGTGCAGATCAAATAAAAATCCTTTGATCTGCACATAAAATAGCTAATTAAAAAATACACTGTCCCAGTGATATTGTTAAACAAAGTTAAGTGTTCTACCTTAATTCGAAAAAGTACATTTGAGTTCAAATAAAACTTTCAAACCATCCCCTCCAGATAAAACTATGCTTACTGCAGGGATTTTAGTAAGGGTTTTCTTTACCCATTTCTATACTTTTCTCGTGTTGTTTCTCTCATTGATTTTGTAATAAAAAGATCTCCCTTTATTTATACCACCACTAAATGAGAGCTTTCAGACGGCCCACGGCTTGTTTAACTGCTTACAGACCGGCAGATTTTCCCCTTAATGACCAGGCAATTTTTACGCTTTAACTGCCAACTGCGCGGTAGTGCGGCGCTGTACCCAAACAAAATTTATGTTCAGGGTGTTTTTAAAAATCATGCAGCACCTGATTTTTCATGTGTTTAGTTACCTTGATAGCCAATTCAATATTAATGGGCTGCCTAAGACAATGCAAATCAATGGGTTTGTTAAAGAATATATGTTGTGGCTGTAAATGCGATCTTGAAATGTATCTGACAAAAACTAAATATAGTATTGCAGGGAGCACAAAAAAAAGTACATATTTTGTGTAGAAGAGATGATACTAGTAAAGCGGTGTAGCTTATGTTGCTATACAGTGTGTGCCTACAGGCTCCAGTAATAATGTCATAATAAAAAATTGTATTCACACATAAATATCACTGTGGTCTTTTTCTGCCAGATATGTCATAGCTGTGTTATTGAGATAGTTGCACCAGCTTTCTCCATTAAATCCTTAGGCTGCCTACTGAGGTGTGGGCATTTATCAGCAAAACAGTCATCCAAACCATTATTACACTCCAATGAGAACTTGGCAACAAAAGTCACAATATCAAGATGGGTTAGAGCATGTCATTTTACAAGGAACCTGGACACACAATGCATCCTGTAAGCCCTAATGTTGTGCAGTTTCTATTGTAGCCATTTTAAAATATCACAGAACATGATTTGAAATTCTTCTTCTTCTTCTTCTTCTTCTTCTTCTTCTTTCTTTTTCTTCTTCTTCTTCTTCTTCTTCTTTCTTCTTCTTTCTCTTTCTTCTTCTTTCTTCTTCTTCTTTCTTTTTCTTCTTGCTTCTTTTTCTTTCTTCTTTCTTCTTCTTCTTTCTTCTTCTTTCTTTTTCTTCTTCTTTCTTCTTCTTCTTCTTTCTTTTTCTTCTTCTTTCTTCTTCTTTCTTTTTCTTCTTCTTTCTTATTCTTCTTCTTTCTTCTTCTTCTTTCTTCTTCTTACTTCTTCTTCTTTCTTTTTCTTCTTCTTTCTTCTTCTTCTTCTTCTTCTTCTTCTTTTTTCTTCTTTCTTCTTCTTTCTTCTTCTTCTTCTCACATTAGGAGAAAGACCTGTCTGTATGACTTATAACCTACAGGTACAAATTGTAGAAAGAAAAGGTATAGAAATTAGTTAACTGTATGTAAGGTGATAGTGGAGAAGATAAAAGACTGGGTCAGTGACTAAAGAGAATTTAAGAGCATGTGTGGAGATCTAATGGGGTGAGAGGGCAGCACAGTGTGTGAAAGGGAACCCCAGAGAAGTGGTGCCCTTAATAAGAACTCCTGAAGGTGACAGTGTAAAGAAATGACTGAGATAGAGAAGAGGAGTGGGTCAGGCACTAAGCAAAGGTTGTGCTTGTGGTGCTATCTGGAAATTAGCAATTAGATATATGATATGGCCATACTAGAGAGAACGATATAGGTTACATATAAATGTTTGAACTGTATTATCTGTGTAATTGGCAACCAGCTGAGTGCCTTCAGAAAGTCAAGGGAAAAAATATAATAATGTTTCAAGCTGGAAAAAAATGGCTAATGAATGAATGAATGTTAGGTTTAAATAAAGGAATTATTAAAATTTACCCTCCCAATAGTTAATTTATTGGGGTCTTATCAATAGTAATTGTTATTTCAAACAGAGAAATAGTTTGAAATTATAAAAGAGAAAATATCAGACAAAGCATATTAGATGGAAGCATATAATAGTAAACAAGAGAGATTGGAGCTATGACAAAAATGATAATATGATTTTTATGTAAATGATAATGAATACCAAATGAGCTAATCTGCTGGCCAAAAGGACAAGAAGAGCAATTTAATGTTCAAATCCATCAAGAAAACTCAAGTGAACCCAACAAAGTGTTTCGATACTTTGAAATTGCTGACCACCGTCCCCTACTTTAGACATTATTGTTCACTTAAAGCGGAGTTCCACCCATATAAAAGTCAGGAGCTACAAAAAGTGTAGCTGCTGACTTTAATTAATCGGACACTCACCTGTACCAGGTTCCAGCAATGCGGGCATATGAAGCCCCGCTCATCTCCCCTTCCTCTCTGTGGCGCCAGCATTGTCACTGTGTGTGCTCCGCTGTGGCTTCACAGCCGGGCATGCGCTGCGCATGCGCGAGCCGCGCTGTGCACCGTGACTGGCCGGGCAATCATCTGGGACCTGTGCCATGTCCCAGATGATTGCAGAGAGGGAGGGGGGAGATGTGAACTTCCTTCCAGCGCCGCAGTGCCCCTGGAATAAAATGGGAGCTGAATTTTTGGGTGGAACTCCACTTTAAAGGAGAAGACATAAAACTTAGCTAAGTTTAACCTTCATGGCAGTATGATTATGTTTTTTGAAGTTTAAAGCGGTACATTGTTTTGCATGGAAATTTGGCATTTTATATTGTAAGCCTGTAATTCTTAGGAATAACTCATTTAAATCTGTCCAAACAAGAGTCTAGTAGACATCTAAAATAGCTCATTAAAAAATACACTGTCCCAGTGATGTTGTTAAACAAATCTAAGTATTCTCCGTGAAGCTCACAAATATTAAAACAGTACAACATACAGTATACAGGCATACTGTTCTATTATGCCTCCTTCATGGTCCCTTACATCAAGGATAAATATCACTCTGGTCGATAAGTAAGCTTGTTTTTTTCCCTTGGATTTATCCTTGGCCCTGTTTATATCTTATGTAGCCTTCCAATGCTGCTTGCTGCGATGGCCAGCTATAGATGGGGCAGTGGCATCTTTTTTGTATCACTGTCGTGTATATTGATCAGGCAATGCACTGACACCTTTGCAGCCATTGAGCTACATCCTGAGTGCTTAGTGTACTCCTGTACCTTTAAGAAGGGGTGGGCTCCCCTTCAGTACACCTGCCCTCACCTATCCATCAGAATGCACGTGCCTCCACTGTGGAGACACTGATAAGTTAGTGTTAGGTACCACAGATACCAGGGTGCCGTGGCGAGGCTCTGTGGCTTACGCATACATTTGCAAACTCCTGATTTTAACGCATACTGTTAGACAGGTTTAATTGGTTGTCTGTGAGCTGGTTGGTAAGTAAGCTTGGGTTTTCCCTTGGATTTATCCTTGGCCCTGTTTATAAATATCACTGTCTGGCTTTAATATTTGATGACTTTTCAGTCACTTGTTTAAAGCAGAACAAAATAATAACCCTTAGTAGTTAAAGTATAACTGTACTTTCACTATATATAAAATACATTTTACTTGTCCCTGCAGCCTTTCAAAAATGCCAAAATGATGGGTTACCTTCACTGGAGATAAATTCTGTTTCTAAAAGCCTGACCTTACAGAATAGCCCTTGGGTAAGTGCAAAAAAAGCTCTGACAATTTTGTATATGTCAGAGTCCAATGTTTAATTTCAAAATTCTGACAATATCTCAGAGGTATGATATACTTTATTGAATTACTAAAGGAGTATAAAATGTTCCTAAAAAAAAAAATTAATATTCACTTAAATTGTCCAATCATTAAAAAAACATCTGTACACAATTGGGTATTCAGAGTGAACAGTAATTTGTTTTTAACATAATTGGATAACTGAAGTGAATATTTTCACAATTTATTTATTTTTTATTTGGCCCCAATGCTCCAGACCTGCATTTGCAACCAATATTTCTGTAAATAAGCTGGCCAGTGTTGTTTGATGACTGGGTATCTTCTGTACATCAAGCTGAATTTGCAACCCGTTAATAAAAATACTTTTTTTTCCCAGACCTCTCTCTGTCAGTCTTTCTCAGGACCAGGAACAGGGGGTGGGAAGGGGGGGCACTCCCCCCGGCGCAGTTTGTCCATGTAGGGATGGTGGGTACCATGGTACAAAAGTTCCATCACTAACAACAGTGACTTTCTTGTGGGGAGCACTGGGTACCACCACATACACGGTGCCTGGGATGCTTGTGATGATTGGTATGACATCACTGTCCTAATAAGAAAGAACTGTATTACATTGTTTTTTTAGGATTACATCTAATAAGTAAGTATACAACTAATTAGGTTGCTGATGCCACAATAGGTGGAGACTCCTGCCCTACATTGCCCCAGTAAAATTAAAAGGGTGATCCTCATTGGGTGATCAGTGGTCATTCAAAAGGGCATGAAGCTAATTCTTTTTGGAATATGGGTTTACTGGTTTTAAGACCCTTTGTTGACACTTGTGGGTGGGGCTAAATAGGTGGCAGTAATTTAAAAAGAACCATGCGAGATAATGTTTTTTTTTTTTTTAATGAATGATGTACAGTAAAGCAATCCAGTGTTAATCCTAAGTAAACATATGTACAATAAGGCCCATGACAAGACAGATATGCAAAAATTACAGATGGCAGTGTGCTTGAGGCGTGCTCCTTAAACAGGTCCCCTTGGCTAAAATAAATTAGCTTCTCAACAGGTTCACTTTGCACATTCTGATAGGTGATGCAGGTCATACTAATGCACCAGACAATATTCATATTTACACAGGGTTCTCTCCAACTTACAACAGTCTCTGGGGGTTTTCTGGATCATCCATCCCTACACTGTCCATACTAATCAGGAACCTTTCCCTGCACTGGGCCTATCTTTCCCTAGCCAGCATATGCACTGTTCTTGGTCTTTGCCTACATTTTCCAAGCTGTGGGTGCACCAGACTGACCCAGTGGGGCTACTTAAAGCCTCTCTAGGTCTAAAATGGCTGCCTGAATCTCCAATCACACACTGACTTCTCCAAAATGGGGTCACCAAGAGACAAGCCAGTCCTCTGTAAGGTCTCTCATAGCACCAGAAGTAAGCAGCGATCACATTATTTACCTCTGACCCTAATAAGAGGCTGGTGGCTGATATATAGATTACTGCTTCACTCTTAGGTCCCTTACATTGGAATGGTTTTACTGGTTAGCATAATAGTGGTGGCTGTGACCCTGCAGCTCCCTCCTACACACTGTAATCTATGGAATGACCTTGTAAGCGTTCCTTTGGACCACATTCACCAGCTCACTTAGTGAACCAATCTACTTGAGGCTTTTGGTTGGTTCAAAAAAACATTTGTTCAAAGCGAACAGAATGTGCAAAGTGAACCAATTCTATGCACAGCAAGTTCTCACTACAAACCAATTTATTCCTCTTGATAAAGATTGCATTCTCTTGAAACTTGCGAGCAGTTTAGGTCGGCAGGTGGCAGCAGTGGAGTCAAGGATTTGGTGCTCTTGCCTAGCAGCCTATCAGGAGGGTTTGGCCTCGCTGTGCATGCTGGGAGGGAGTATTTATGAGGCAGATGCCATCTTCCTGGGTCTCTCCTCGTGTGGCGCCCACCTTTAGGGTAGCCACTTCACGCTGCCCCGGCGAATGGCCTTCCTGGCCGGGGTTGCGCGTGCATCATTAGCAACCATGTAAGGTCAGCAGGTTTGCTGCTGCTTTTAAAATGTAACATTTAAACAGTCCGTCGGATTTCCAAACACTGTATTTAAGCATATAAGCTCCGTTTTGTGTTGAAAATAACTGTGAAATCTAAAATTCCGGAGGGTGTAACAAGATGTCCGCTTGCCCCCTTCTCACTCTATCATTACTGTGCAGGAGTGTGGGGTGTAGCAAGATGGCGGCGACAAAACGTCACTTCTGGAGCATTCTGTGATAGGGAGCGGAATGTGACACTACACCCTCATGCCATTCTTCTTTGATTGATCTCTCATTAGGATTAAAGGATAAATAGGTCAGCCTGGGTTCCCCTATAGAAGTCTTACCAGTATTAATGCTAAACTCTTGCTTATCCATTCAGGTAATGGTAATTCATTGTACATAAGTGTATATAATATACTGTATTACTAAATTGTCTTAACTTGTATTATTGTGGAGGAATTCTTCCGCTGAGCTAAGACTGTTATCCAAAGCTCAGCTGATCTATTACCTCCTCTGTGCAACAAGATCTTCTTTAAGTTATTTCAGTAAACGTTAATAGTGTATATAATTGTTTGACTTATTACTTTAAGGTGCTGCAAAGATGTCTGAACCCAAAGTGTCAGGCAGGTTGGAATGTTCACAAGGTCATGGTGGTGCAGATGAGCAGGCAAATCTAAGCAGTCCCCAAGGGGGTCGTGATACAAAAATATTTCCCTGTAAATCCTATGCAACTCTTCACACCAGTGCGCTGGTGTGTTTTTAAAATTTAAAAGATAGCTGCTGCTGTGAGAATTGATGGGAAAAGCTGCTGCAGGATTGGATGGTCAGGCCTCCAAATAAACAGAAAGTTTTACTGCAGTAAACAGTAAAAAGGGGCCAGAATTTTGGAATACATACAACTCCTTTGGATCATGAAGTGTTATTTGCTGCTGTGTACAATCCTGTTACTGTTGATGATGCTAATATCCGAGTACTCTGGGATTTTGAGATTGAAAAAACTTAGATTGTGGGCATTTATTTATATCAAGTGGATTGTGGACATGCATGTAAATATTGGAATTGTTTGTAGCACACACTGACTGCCAATTGTTTTTTTGTAGTATGTGGAACTGCAATTTTGGACCTCATTTTGCAATAAAGTATCTGTCTGCTAATTCTATTCACAAAATGAATCTGCAGTAAAAGAGACAAAAAACAAAATAGACTCCAATCGAACGGTACAGCAGTTTTGCTGTTGGAAAAAGTCTGATGAGAGCTTTGTTCGGGAATCCCAACCGTGTGTATGCTCCATCAAACTTTTTCCAATGGAAAAACTGCTGGAAAAAGATAGAGAGCAGGATCTCTTTTTTCCCGTCAGGGAAAAAACTGATCGGAATTTCCGATCGTGTGTACAGATCCCAATGCACAAAATTCCTACGCATGCTCGGAAACAATTCGACGCATGCTCAGAAGCATTTAACTTAATTTTCTTGGCTCGTCGTAGTCTTTTTCACTGGGTTCTTGGCAGTCAAAAGTTCACCGAACTTTTGTGTGACTGTGTGTATGCAAGACAGGCTTGAGAGGAATTCCGTCGGAAAAACCATCCAACTTTTTTACGACAGGGAAAACCGATCGTGTGTACGGGGCATAAGAGTTGGCCATGGCTCACATTATCTCTGCCCAAAGCCCTCACGGACAGGGCTGGTGCAAGAATTTTTGACACGCTAGGCGAAACCTAATTTTTCAACACCCCCTGGCTCTGCCCCTGACTCCATCCCCTTTGCCTTGTCCATGTGACAAGAGCCGGCGCTATACAGGAAGCATCAGCTCTGCTTCCTCTAGTGCTCCATTCTTCACACTGATGCTCAGGGATGCCGAGTCAGGAACCCACAATCTGGGCTTCCCGACCCACCATCCCCGAGTAGGAGGTGGCGAGCCACATCAGAGGGCTAGCAGTTGGGCACCCCTGCTGTAAGGAATGCATTGTGTGTAAGGCAGAGCTGGCTGTACTGGGACAGTCACCAGAGGGTCTCTGAGAGAGACAGACAGGTTGGTCACTGATGATCATAGAGGCACGCAGCGGTTAACTTCAGTTCTGTTGGGAAACTTGGGACATGTCCTCCAGGCTCCAGCGCTGTGCTGCTCCGCTAATTACGCTATCGGTCATATGGAGTGGCTGCCTGAGACTGAGTTAGTTGCATGCTGAAGCCTGTAGAGCAGTGTTTCTCAACTCCAGTCCTCGGGGCGCACCAACAGGTCATGTTTTCAGGATTTCCCTCAGATCAAACTGCTGTGGTAATTACTAAGGCAGTGAAACTGATAAAATCACCTGTGCACAATAATGGAAAGCCTGAAAACATGACCTGTTGGTGCGCCCCGAGGACTGGAGTTGAGAAACACTGCTGTAGAGTATGCAGACGCGGAGGGAAACCAGCGGCTGGGCGCCCTAGGTGGCTACCTAGTTTGCCTAGTGGTAGCACCGGCCCTGCTCACGGATCACCCCACCTAATTCAGTACACTGTTGGTGGCTAGGGACGCCTTTCAACACACCTCAGTGTCCCCATGATTCCGATTCTGGGCAATCTAGAATTTGTACCCGGCCTTCAGAACCCTCACTTCCAGCTGTTGTGCTTTTTAAAGGTCAGTTTTGCCCGCACAGTATTTATTATGAATTCTTTTTAATGAAGATATTTTTGAATACAAGTCAATCTATATGACATAGTCTATAATATGAAACGTATTCACGGAGACGTATGATCATACAAAATAGCTACATTTATTGGTTGACAAAAATATCAATATTTACATGAAATTAAAATACCAATTGCATTGCATGAACGACTTGAAAATTAATAAAAATACCCCCAAAATGGGCATGCAGTACATTTGACATTGGCGTCATGATATATTCTCAATTTGGTACAATAACCTTGTGTAAATGACAGTGAAACAGAACATCTATTGCACACGTCCAACCGTTACTATACTGCAGGTAAGTAAGTGGTTAACAATGTGAAATAAATTGGATGTTTGTTTTGTCACTAAAATTAGAACTAGGCAAAAAGAAAAATATAATGAGAAATGTAATCTTTAGAGAAGAATCTACCAGTTATTGATTAATGAGAATAAATCATAATTGCAAAATATTCAATACTTCAATATTTTAGAGAACAACAATAGATTCAAGATAAAATCAAAAGAGACATAATTACCCATTCCAAAATGGCTATTTCCTACGTGCAAGTGACCAGAGTTAAGATGGCTGCCGTGGCTTTCTTTGGATCTTCATGGGATAAAAATATGTCTTCATGCATGGTGCAAGTGTATCAGTCTGTCTGAGAGTGTAGATCTCCCAGTGTGCCCCTCCCCGTCAGTCCTGAGTCATCCCTCCATCCTCCCTCCGTCCTCCCTTCTTTTTTTTTCCTCATCTAATTTTTCTTCTCTTAAGTACTGTCTCCGGACAATAAGACTATACATTTTATACTTAGTTCTGCCCAACCAATATGTGTCCTTAGCTCATAGGTTGGTTGCAAATATGGGAGTAACTGTCAAAAGGTGTCTGGTTTCTATAGGTTGACAACATAGGGCCAGATTCTGGTAGAACGCCGCAAACTTGTGCGGGCGTAACGTATCTCATTTACGTTACGCCACCGCAAGTTTTTCAGGCAAGTGCTTTATTCACAAAGCACTTGCCTGTAAAGTTGCGGCGGGGTAGCTTAAATCACCCGGTGGAATTCAAATTCGGCGGGTAGGGGCGTGTTTCATTTAAATGAAGCGCGTCCCCGCACCGAACGAACTGCGCATGCGCCGTCCCTAAAATTTCCCGGCGTGCATTGCTCTAAATGACGTCGTAAGGACGTCATTGGTTTTGACATGGACGTAAATTACGTCCAGCACCATTCACGGACGACTTACGCAAACGACGTAACTTTTTAAATTTTCGACGCGGGAACGACGGCCATACTTAACATTGACTGCGCCTCATAGACCCAGGGGCAACTTTACGCCGGGAAAAGCCTAACGTAAACGTCGTAAACTTTACTGCGTCGGCCGCGCGTATGTTTGGGAATTCGCGTATCTAGCTAATTTGCATACTCAGCGCAGAAATCGACGGAAACGCCACCTAGCGGGGGAAAAAAATTTGCAGTTACGATCCGCGGTGTAAGAGACTTATGCCTGTCGGATCGAAAGGATATCTATGCTTAACTGATTCTAAGAATCAGTCGCATAGATACGACGGCGCTAGGCAGAGATACAATGGCGTATATCTGGAGATGCGCGGTCGTATCTCTTTTGAGAATCTGGGCCATAATGATTAACTGTTCTCTGGACTTTCAACCACCAGGTGTTTCGCATGTATTGTGAGATTATCTCTTTACGTTGAGATTCTAATTTCAGAATGTGTGTAAATCTATACAATGCTGGGAAGACATATATATATATATACACACACACATATATATATATATATATATATATATATATATATATATATATATATATATTGAACATTCTGGTAACTCTCTATATCACATAAAACACAATTCGTATATTTTTGATTCCTACATAACATGCTTCGATATTCCTGTATAAATGTATATCTTTTAAAACAGTTTTTCTAAACATACACAGATTATACCTATCAATCTACACAAAATGATTATTAATGTGGATACATGAATCATTTTGATATGTGTTCGATGAATACATGTTACTCTAAGTACAGGCTCATTAATATTTTTATAATTACAATTTGACGCCTTTCATAATGCTGATTAACTCTTTAAAACCTTCTATTTATAAAATCACACTTACAATAACATCTAGGTATTTTAAAATATTTCTGACTTGTCCATATCATAGATGTATTTGTCATTTCACTTTCATTTCAATTTCTGTGACTGTTTTCATCTTGGTGTATAATTAACTGGGGTCTCCTGCTATTGTCTAGGGAAAAGCTGAGTCAATACTGTTTATTTACTTTACGGGGCGATCTCCCCTTTGATACAATGGGGTTGTTTATTTCCATGTGATAATAGCCCAGTTTAGCTATCTGTAGAACTTTTCCTTTGGCAGAATTTCTAACCAACAATGATAGTAAACATTTTCTTTTTTGGTTGCGAAAAGCATCATTGTTTCTGATTCAACACAAGGCTCATAAAAGTTAAAAGATGGCTAATGTATTGAAGGCTTTGCAAAGCATGTGAAATCATAATTTTGCTCTGAAAGGTTTTCATTTGCAATAGTTCACTTCAATTTTGAGGCCTACTGGACTTTCATATTTCTACCAGTAAATATTATTAGTATTTGCCTCATAACCCACGACACAGCGAATGGTTGTGAGTGGGCGACTTTATCTCTGCGACTTCGTTGATCCAGATGACCAATTCTCCTCCTTTGCTGGGGTGTCTGCCAAAGGCCCTCCTATGGACTTCTGGAGTGGTCTACAGGTGTGTACTTTTCTCCACAAGTGTTCACGGACCCCAGGCATATCTCGACAGGTCACAGAATTGGAAATTATTTGTCGTCGACCGGGTGAAGGCTTTGGCCCCCTATTCCTGTCCAGGTGGGAATCGAACCTGAATACCAAGTTCACTGACTCCCAGAAGGAGAAGATCCTTTATTTTGCACAGAAGTCCTTCCTAGCTACCAGAGTCCAAGAGACCTGTTACAAAATTCTGACTCGATAATACAGAGTGCCCACCACTTTGCACTGTTTCTTCCCCCAAGTTCCTAGTCTGTGTTGGCGATGTGGCAATGCAGAGGTAACAATGTTGCATATCTTTTGGGACTGTCCTAGGCTCGGACCATTCTGGCGGGAGGTGACTGGCAGGATCAAGCATCTGACCAATGTCGACTTGGAGGGGAATCCTGCGCATTATTTGCTTCATCTTTCACTGCGACTGATTAAGAAATACAAGGCCCTCCTTACAATCCAGCTATTGAATGCAGCTAAAGCGTGCATTCCCCTCTGTTGGAGATCGGAGACCCCGCCATCCAGAGCCCTGTGGTTTTCTAAACTTTGTGGTTTTATACACTTTGTAAATACTGACACATATCTCGCAATCTGGCTGACCTCTTGGATTTAGTTCTACTGACCTGGGCGAGAGGCACCAACTGTCTACTATCTATTTATGCTTTCTTCCCTTTTTTTTACTTTTGTTCTCTTCCTACGCTAGGGACACTAGCTATTCCCCCCCCCCCCCCGATTCATCCCCTCCCTCTTTTCCTTTCTTTTATTGGATATTTGGTATAGTTGTGTGTATTATTTTTTTTAATGTAGTTTATATCCACCTTTATTTAATTTTTTGTTGTGCTCTAATCCAACTGGCCATCTGGACGCACTACATCCTGATACTGTATGAATCCTATTCTATAGCACAGCTTGACATTTTATGTTTTATGCTAGGTTCCCCTTTAACCTGCTGTTAGCGAATTCTGAAACCGTTATATTTCACATTCTGATCTGTACAGTGTATTGCTGGGACGGTTGATTTGTACATTTGCATTTGTTGATGTGACCCTTTTCTTTCCCTTAATTGATCATAGATGTAGCACCCTTGTGTTTAGGCAGGGTTGCTAACAAATGTAATTGCCAGGTAGTAATTGTCCTGGCTAATTGTTAGAAGATCCACTGATTCCTCTCTAATTCTGGAATTGCTGCACCTTTTCTCTTCTGTCACTAGGTGGCACTGTGGCTGGTGACATTAGATCGACAGGAGCATAGCAAGGTCAAATTATGAATGGATGGGCCAATTGGCAGGGGTTTCTTTAGTCCCTTTACCTGCTTGGAGTGCCTATTTATTTGGGTGGAGTCAGGTGATCAGGGTTTTGTGCCACCTGGATGGCTGTCTAGGCCGGAAGCCAGAGGCCTATCCTGGAGACACCTGGCTGCTAGGTTGCCTGGGGCCTATCCAGGAGCAGGCGAAGCAGCGTAGGGTTGGGACTGCAGTATTGGAGTCCAACCGAGTTGCCAAGGTTCAGCCGGACGGGGAACCAGTTGTGGTTGGTGGTAAAGGGGAAGCAGTCACCACTAAGGGACCATCCACCTTATTACCGGAGACTACTGTGAGTAAGCTCAAGCAAGCACCAGAGCAGTCTTCTCACCAGCCGGGGACGGTGAAGAAGTGGGAAAGCTTCAGCGAGTGCCAAGCCAGGGACCTAGCGGGTTAGCGGGGGTGACAAATGAGTATACAGGGGGTTAGCTGTGGAAGAGCTCAGGAGATCCAGTGTTGACTAGTATCTGAAAGTCTAGTGAGAGACTGGGAGTTCAGTGAGTGAAGACCTGCATTGGGATACTGTGAGATTAGCGAATAACTATTCTGTGTTACCAAGAGTTAGGTACAACTACTTTTAGTGACTGGTACAAGTTCAGTTGCCATAGGAGACAGTGGGCCAGATCCACAGCCAGCCGCCGTAACTTATCTTTTCCCATTTAAGTTACACTGCCGGAAAATTTCTACCTAAGTGCCCGATCCACAAAGCACTTACCTAGAAATTTTCGGGTGTGTAACTTAAATTCCGCCCGCGCAAGGCGTTCCTATTCAAATGGGGGCGAGTCCCATTTAAATTAGGTGCGCTCCCGCGCCGGACGTACTGTGCATGCTCGTGACGTCATTTTTTCCAACGTGCATAGCGCAAAATTATGTTACGCCGAGCTTCGTGAATCGCGCCGGGTCAAAAAAATTGCGTCGGAAAAAAAAAAAGATACGGCGGGAATTTTTTTTTTTACAAATAAAAATAACAGCGTCGCGGGTAAGAAGGGTCTACTTTTACAAGGTGTAAACAGTTTACACTTTGTAAAAGCAGCCCTAATTTTACACATGCAACTTAATACTTACGGAGAAAAAACGAAGCATAAAAGCTTCGTGGATCTCCGTAAGTGCTAATTTGCATACCCGAAGCGGCATTTCGACACCAAATGCCCCCAGCGGCGGATGCGGTACTGCATCCTAAGACCCGGCAGTGTAAGTCCCTTACACATGTCGGATCTTCTGCCTATCTTTTGGAAACTGATTCTGTGGATCAGTTCCAAAGATAGAAACAGGGATACGACGGCGTATCAGTAGATACGCCGGCGTATCCCATTTGAGGATCTGGCCCCGGGGTCCTATCTATACATATGTGGCATCCAGCTGGAGGCCTTTGCCTGTATAGCTGTCTACCTATAGTGTCTTGGAGTCTGCCAATTACCATTTCATCTACCTAAGGGTGTACTGGCCCTAACCCGCTCTCCCACAATTCTTGTTAAGAGACAAGAGAAAAATTTGCCTTTATCATTTCATCTTGCTTTACACCCACCATGCCTGTTAAACCACTCTACAAGGAAGGATGTTAGCTCTCCCTAATTATTTAGGTCGTCATCAGGCATTTAAAGGTCTGGGAGATTGCTACATATCATATGTTTTATGTGATTTACTTGGGTTGTAAACCGTGCCCTCTTTGAAAATAAAGGAATTTAAAAAAAAGAGACAAAAAACAATGACAAAGCAGCTCACATAAAGTTTTGCTCTCTCTTTGACGAGAAAGAATAATGAATTTAAATATGATAAAAACAATTTGTAGTTTGAAAAAATCATAGTCAATATCGTTCTTGTAAGTTCTGTTTTGTTCAAGTATTTTCAGCTCATTATTACTCCATTTACGTATACAGTACATATCTGCATTCAAATATAAAGACCCAGCACCACAATTTGTATTTCTCCAAGGCTGTGGCACACACAGAAAAAAATAAAAAGACTGTTAAAAATAAGAACTGCTCAAAAACATAAAACCACAGGGATAAAATGACGGGGTTCTGACAATATGCCCCCCTCCCCTTAGTTTTTAGTACACCCCAGGTTAAATCTAGACCTGATTGATGGCATATCATATTGTTACCTTTATTTCGTTTTTCATTGTAAAACCTGCTCACTTTTGGTTACGTACCAGTAATCTATTTTGTCTCTAAGCATTTTACTACTGCCTGTGGTTAGAGAGTGTTTCTACAATATGCATAAAAAAGTCAAAATGTTAATTCTACAAGTAACCATCCATAAGCCAGATGGAAGAACATTGTATGTTCAAGCACTTGATATCTTAGTAAAAAACCATTCCAAAGGATATACTATTCTACTAATACTCAGCAGCTGTTTAAAATCATGCCAGCTGGTGAAGGATTTACAGAGGATCCTTGAAACAGCATTTTGCAGGTTTTTAAATCTCCCTCTAAATACTATAGTTCACTGTTTCAAATGATTATGTTCACCTGCTGCATTATTGTCGTTGTTTGTAGTGTATATAATGTACTCAAATTAGACTTAGGACATAAGTACTTGCAGATTTATGAAACAGACAAGACATTATATTTATACAGGGTAAATAAATGCAATGATTCCATTATGAAGAGTATTGTAGTAAAATACTGTAGATCAATTATCTTTAATGTTATTACCTACCTAGGTGTCTGACCTTTACAAAAAAAAAAAACTAGCTGGCTTACACTTTTCCACAACCAGTTCTGCTCTGGAAAGCCCATAAACTCTGGATCCTATTGAATATTCATTAGTTAATAACATTTAACATTTCAATTTAAAAACACATAACTTTATATACATTAAGAATACATTCTTCACGTTTTTTTTGCAACAAAATCCCACAATCATATGTCTGCAGGAAACTCACCTTACGGGTGATACTACTCAATTGCTACGTATGACTCGGTCCATACCAGGTATTCTAGGGAGGTTAGAATATTATTCTCTAGAAATACGGCATTTACTAAACAAGATGTACTTGTAGACCCAGAGGGCAGGTTTATTTTTTTAATGGGGAAATGGGAATCTTGTTTATGTGTTATTGCTAATATATATGTACCGCCACCTTTTACGTTGACAGTACTGCAGTGTCTGGCCAGGTTTCTGGCCAAACACCCGCAGCTACCTGTTTATATTCTTGGAGACCTTAATAGTGCAATGGATACCTCTTTGGATATATATAAAAAGTTTTCTCCACAGGGCCCTAGGGAATACACTCCACTGGCTAGATTTATAACTGAACTGGGATTGGTAGATCTGTGGAGATGTAAACACCCCCTCCACGCTCAGTTTTCTTGTCATTCCCTGACTCACTCCACGCTCTCTCGTATAGATTTTTCCCTGGGTAATGATTTGGCGTTGTCTTTTGACCCAGTAGTAACGTTTTTGGCCAGGGGCCTGTCAGACCACTCCCCGGTGCAGCTTTCCTTGGATCTGCATAAAACGTGTCTCCCTATGCATTGAAAATGGAACCCTTTTTGGTTCCAATTATTTACCGATTTGGGGAGCATGCGGACACAGATCCAATACTTTTTGGACGATAATAAACTATCAGCTGCGCCTGGAGTGGTATGGGACACGCTAAAAGCCTTCATTAGGGGGATGTGTATAAAAGAAATCAGTCGTATTAAAACAAGAAATAGGCAGTGGGCCTATGAGGCTGAGAAGGCGGTGGAGAAAGCAGAGGAACTGTATTTGCAGGACCCCATACCTGAACATGAATGAATGAATGAATGAATGACTTGTATAGCGCAACGCATGCGAACTGAATCGCCTCTGGGCGCTTTTTCCAGCCAGTATCTGCTTGGCTGGTGCGGTCATTTTTACCCCGTAGGATCATGACATGCTAGGGACACACAGTCATACACACATATATACATATATACTGGGCCAATTTGGACGAGATCCAATTTACCTACCAGCATGTCTTTGGAGTGTGGGAGGAAACCGGAGTACCCGGAGGAAACCCACGCAGACACAGGGAGAACATGCAAACTCCAGGCAGATGGTGTCGTGGTTGGGATTCTTTTGCTGCTAGGCGAAAGTGCTACTCACTACACCACTGTGCTGCCCATGAAGGGAAATGGAAGGACGCACAAAAGCTTTATCGTATTATTCATTTACAACAAGCTGATAATAAGAGATTCTTCACTTCCCAAACATATTTCGAGGAGGGGGAAAAAACCGACCACATGTTAGCTATGATAGCTAGGTCTCAGCAGCCATCCCAAGTGATACATAGTATTAGGACCTCAACGCAACTGACGGTTACAGATACGCCCTCTATACTGAAGGAGTTCTACTCCTTCTATCAAGATTTATATTCTTCTAAGGTGATATACCCAATGGAGGATTTGACATGTTTTTTGGATTCCATCACACTCCCGTATCTTAATGAGTCGGATAGGGAGCGCCTCAATGCACCCTTTTCCCTTGAGAAATTTCAGATTGCGTTGGACACCTTTCCAAACTCAAAAGCTCCGGGAAATGATGGACTGCCAATTGAATTGTACAAAAAGTTCGGTGGAGTGCTCCTACCGGAGCTACTCCACATGCTCAAAAACGCACTTGACTTGGGCGCCCTACCTAAATCTATGTATGAAGCTGTAGTGGTAGTAATACTGAAACCGGGGAAAGACCCTGAAAAACCTGATTCATATAGGCCTATCTCACTGTTAAATACGGACCTGAAAGTGATTGCCATGCGACTCTCGGCGGTGGTGACTGCACTGGTACATTCGGACCAGTCCGGTTTTATACCAAACAGATCCACGGCAAATAACCTGCGACGACTTTTCCTTAATATGCAGATTCCCACTGACAATCATGGACATAGAGCGATATTGTCGCTGGATGCCGCTAAGGCTTTTGATAGTGTGGAGTGGGAGTATTTGTGGAAAGTGCTGGAGAAGTTTGGACTGGGTGAGAATATCATCTCTTGGATTAAACTACTGTATACAGCACCAAAAGCATGTATCCGGATAAATAATATCCTTTCACCTTCTTTTGATTTACATAGGGGAACGAGGCAGGGTTGCCCCCTGTCTCCCCTGCTTTTCACCCTGGCCGTAGAACCTCTGGCGGCGGCTATAAGGGGAAAAACAGAAATACAGGGATTCAGGCGGGGAGAACTAGAAGAGAAGGTAGCACTATACGCAGACGACGGGCTGTTGTTTCTGGGTGATACGTCTGCATCCCTGATTCATCTTATGAAACTGGTCCATACTTTTGGAACCTTCTCTGGTTTTAAAATTAATTGGGACAAGTCTACCCTTCTTCCACTAGACCCAATCTTGGGACCTCTGCCGAAGATTGCTGACCAGATCAAAGTTGTGGATACATTTAAATATTTAGGCATTATGATCCACCCTAATTTAGATCAATATATTAAACTGAATGTGGAGCCTGTTCTTAAAAGATTTCAGGAAAAAACAACGAGCTGGATTAAGTTGCCGCTGTCCGTCGTTGGGTGCTGCAACATGATCAAAATGATTTGGAACCCACAGCTACTCTACGTGCTCCAAAATGCTCCTATATGGATCCCTGCCCAAATATTTAAGAAATGCAACACTATATACAGAGCACTAATATGGAGGAAACTGGTCCCAAGAATTAAATTAGAAACGTTACAGGAGAGGAAGGATTTGGGAGGCTTAGCAGTACCGAACCCATTTTTTTATTTTATTGCGGCACAGCTACAACACTTGGCAGGATGGTTGTGCCCTGAACCCTCGGACCCCACTAGAAATATGGTGGGAGCCCAGGTAACCGGAGATAACCTGATAGAATGTATAGAGGTACCCCACACTTATACTTATAGACAAAATCTGGAATAAAACTAAACAACACCTGCAATATAGGGGATATACTAGCTGGTCATGTATATGGAGGAATAGTAATTACTCAGAACTTAATAAATTACAAAATGTTATTGATTGGGAGAGATGGGGAGTAAAGTATATCTCTCAATTATACGATAGAGGGGTACTTAGGGATTTTCAGTCCCTACGTGCAGAATTTGAGCTGCCCAATACGCTCTTCTTTCAATATCTACAATTGCGACATGCCATTTCTGCGCAGGCTACAATATCTATATGGGAGCTTACTAGACCAATAATGCTCATGAAGCTAACTATGGTGCCCTCTAGGAAAGGACAAATTTCGTCCTTGTATAGTGCCCTTTTTGGTCATGCCTCTACGGCGATGACTTTGAAGTGTAGAGCTGGCTGGGGGGATGACATAGGATATATTGCTGATGAAGAGTGGAATACAATACTAGGCAATGTTCTTAAGGTTACATTGTCATCAACTCAGCAGCTAACCCAACTTTTTATTATTCATCGTACATATCGTACACCTGAAAAGTTGTATAAATGGCATAGAAGGGATGACCCATTTTGCCCCCGCTGTCTAGTGGACAACAGGACCCTTGTTCATATGCTCTGGAGGTGCCCGAAGCTGCAGCGTTACTGGGGAGCGGTGGTGGACACTGTTAATAGCATTTGGAACCTTCAACTCCCTATGGATCCTAAACTCTGTTTGTTGGGGTGGTTAGACGAAGAAATGTATATGCCATATACCTCTACTGCAATCCTGAGGACCCTATTTTTGGCTAGGAAGCTAATTGCAAGGAAGTGGCTGTCTGTAACGGCCCCCACATATACAGAGTGGATAATGTCGGTAAATAATTCTCTTGTTAGGGAACAACTTACTTATAAACATCGGGGTAATTCTGGGAAGTTTGAGAATATATGGGGTCCTTGGTTGAATGCCTCAGGTATGGCACCAATGCGGCTGATGCAAAGCAGAACCTCTGGATATAGAGAGTAGAGACCACTAGGCAGGGGAAGAAAGAGCAATGGGAGGGAATATTCAGGGTGCCTAGATACAACGCATCCAGTTTAGGGCTGAAGAAAATAGAGATGCTATATGGATGTATATGTGACTTTGAAGATATGTGAAATCTGTTGTGCAATATACCATGTAATATTTTGTAACGCATTTAAAAAAAAAAAAAAAAAAGTAAGTATGTGTTTTGTATGTCGGAAATCCAATAAAAAAGTATCTGATTAAAAAAAAAAAAGAATACATTCTTTAAACTGTTACTGAATTGTTGGCACCTCAGATCGCACAAGACATGCTGTGGTGGCTGCAGTCACCCATGGTGTCTTGGTTTTGGTACTTTCGTCCTCTGCATTGTAAACGTCTTACTATGGATCCCTATACTATGGTGGAGACTCTCACCCTTCTCTATGGCCATCTGATGAGAGTACATCTCTACAATGTCCCCATAGCGTCCTACATAAATAATCAAAGAAGGGATTAGGAGTTAAGAGGCAGGACATGAGGTGGCTCACATCTTGCATAGGGCATAATATGTCCCAGCTCTACTAGTGGTTCACACTCCAGCTGCTGATAACTGGTTGTCGGATTTCCAAAGAAGTTAACAGTTTGACCTGGGAAAGTGGACTGTGTTAAATGTGTCTCTGGTTCTGATACCTAGATGTGGATTTAATGTTATCACACCACAATTGAAGTATTCCACGATTCATATCTAGGTGATGCATACCCTTTTCAAGCTTGTCCTGAGGTGCCTGAAGGAGAAACTGTAAAACTTAGGCCCCATACTCACGACCAAACATGTCTGCTGAAACTGGCCCGCGGACCAGTTTCAGCAGACATGTTTGGTCGTGTGTAGTTACGAGCGTACAGATTTTCACCGTACATTTGCCCGCCGGGCCGTTTTTCAGCAGACATTTATTTGCAAACTTGTTTTAAAACCGTCTGCTCAAATCCTGTCCGAACGGACATGTTTGGTGGTGAGTACACAAAACCAACGTACAAAAACCCCGCGCATGCTCAGACTAAATGAGGCCACGGGAGCGCTCGTTCAGGTAAAACTCACGTTTGTTTGGGATATGGCACATTCGTCAATAGAAAGATTAATTCTAGCAATAGAACACTGAAGCAAACCACACAATAAACAACGCTTGATGCCGTCGTTTTATTCATTCTTCTCTTGCTATAAATAATCAGTTATTTAGCTCATGTTATTTCAACTGAGTTGTTCCATACTGAAAAGTGACATTTGTTAGCTGTGATGTATTACGATTTTAGCAATCTTTTATTGGCCCGACGTATCATATTTTTAGTGGTCCTCCACATGTATAATTTTTGGCTTTTAATGTTTAATGTTTATCTTTCCCACTTTATTTATGTGTTTATAGTTATGTCACCATTTAGAATTTTTTTATAGGAAATTGTTTGGATTTTGCTTTTGTTTGGATATTTAACTGGATTATTTTGAAGGTTGTTTAAATTGTCTACCATGTTGGCACACCAAATGCCCCCCCCCCCACATGAGTTAGTGAATATTTTAGATTAAACATTTTATTTGTTTGTAATGTTTGATGCCTAAAATAATACCCACAGTATTACAAACAATAGGCACGTTTTTAAAATCAACAAAAAGGCTTTTATTTTAGCAAATGATAAAAAGGAACAAAAACAGAATGGCAGCACTTGAACAGCTAGCAAAATACATGCAAACTTGCATTGTCAAACATGGTGAAGGCTAAACTAGCCAACCTCAGGAGGCACACAAACTAAAATCTGAAGCAGCAGCACATAACCAAAGGAACCCAAGCTGTGGTAGTCCAAACAAGATGACATTTGTGGGGGATCAAATGGAAGGCAGGGCATCAACGTCTCCTCTTCCTTGCAACCTTCCTTCCAGGCTGCCTTACAGCGGGTCTTCCCTGGGCCCTTGCAGGTGGGGATGATGTGGCAGCAGGAGGATGGTGTTGAGCAAGCCGGGCCGGGTCACATAGCCCAGTGTCTGGGGTCAGCAGCTCCCTCTGCATCCACCAAAGGGCCTCGTTGATCACACCCTTTGCCAGTTGCCTCTGCTCCTCCGTGCCTTTATTTAGATCATGTGCCAGGGAGGCACTGTAGGCCTCAGTGGGGTTGAGGGGGGCCCTCATGATGGCACTCGCCTCCTTAATCATTTGGAGGCTGGCTTCCTCCACTGCCCCCAATTTCTTCTTACGGCCTGGTGGCCTAATATAAAGGGGAGGAGCCTGGCTGGTGGTGGTTGTCCTGGGGAGCTGCTCAACGCCACTGGGCCCGGCCTCCTCCTGGCTGCCACTGACCCCTTCGGCCTGGCTGTCAGTGAGGAGAGGATCTGCCACCTCCTGGCTGGTCTCTTCTTCCTGTGTAAAAAAAAGGGACATGTTGTAATATATTTCGAAATATAATCACTCACATTTTCATGCTTGAATCTTATTTTTTGCCGTGAATTTAAACTTGAAAACAGACTCACCCTCTGACCCCTGCAGTTGTCATCCCTGACACCTATTTGTTTGCCCATGACTTTTGATTTTTGCTTCCCAGCTTGTATTTTATTAACCAATATCAAGTCAAGAATCAAACAATAATTAATATTATTCCATAAATAGTTATGAAAATACTATACCTCATCATCGTAGAGGCGCAGATTTGCCTCTCTGTCAGCCAGGCCCTCTTCATCCGACTCTGCAGGGCTGTGGTGATCTGGGGAAGTCCCGCTGGGAGGTAGCGTGGAGGGAAGGTTGGGATTCAGACTTGACATAGATGACCTGCCTTCCAGTTGATCCCGCAAAAATGACATCTGGCTGTAATACCACAGCTTGGGTTCCTTTGGTGGTCTTGCTGCTGCTCCAGATCTTAGCTGCTTTTGGTGAGCTTTGTATGCTCTCCTATATGTGCCCCTGAGGTTGGCAAGTTTATCCTTCACCATGTTGGCACTGCATTCTGGCACCCATGTTCTCATGTATGCTGCTAGCTGTTCAAGTGCTGCCGCTCGTACGTCCTTGTTGTGGTAGGTGGGCTGCTTTGAATCCCACAGGATGGGCATTTCCCTAAATTTATCCAGCAAGTGCTGGATAATCTCTTGGGTCTGCAGGAGATCCATTTGTAAATCTTGATTTTTCAAATTTTATTCTAGATTCCAAAAATAACAAGAAACCAAAAACACGATTTAAAAAATGCTCAGCATTTACATTGATAGAATATGTTGTTAAAAAAGTAGGACCTATATAGAAATACAAACACAGTGTCTCTTGTTTCCAAAATACTGGCCAGCTCTGCCCCATTGGTTGGTTGTAGCTAACATTTTTTAAAAACATGCCGCCCCTTTGGTTACATTGCAGGAAATAATAGAAATGTACAACCATACACAATTATTACAAATGACAGCATTCATCAAGGCACTATTGCATGTGTAGATATCCTGCCCCTCAGCATTGATTACCTGAAAGAAACTTCCTAATGACCTCTGTCCAACCAACACAGAACAATACTTGGCCTGATCTGAATACACCCTACATAATTGCTAATGAGTCACAGCATTTTTGACATCTCTATTTTGTGATGTCTACAAAAGCATTTGGGTACGAAAATCACATTCTGGTATCCAAGAGACATAATAGCTTAATAAAACTGTGCAACCAACAGACCAAACCCCCATCCCATGGCTCTACATTTGATAGCCCGCTGCTGATCCCATGTTTAAATTTCTTACCTGCCTCTCTCCAAATCCTCGTTTGTTACGCTCGATGAATTAACACGTAACCTACGTAATCACGTCAAGCGCCTTTTATCCACTCCGCGTATGTATGAAACGCCGCCCTCGTCACCTTTGCCATGCCCCTAATCAATTGAAAAAGTAAATCTGGCGTTAACTGTGTAGGTTCTGGAATCGCGCGAATATTCTCCGTGTAACCTACGTCAATACGTTGTTGTCATTCGCGACACTCCGCATATGCAAGAATCCCCGCCCTCATCTCCGCCCCTGACGGGACATTTCCTCGTTTCCACGCCCCTAATCTCTGTGGGAAGGAAAGATGGCGATGTCACACGAGCGGGCACGGAGCTCTCATGGCGCAAGTGAAGGGACAGAGGCAGGACCGTCCCGATCCAGGCCTAAAAGATATAAAGCCACTAATATGGCGTTTGAAGAAATGGTGGAGTTGGTTTACATCATGAGGAGGAAGGATTATGATGGTGAATGTGGGCCCTACAAAACACCAAACCGTAGAAAGTCACACATAATGGACAAGGTGGCAAGGAGAATGAGGAGAATGTTTGGTGTCACCAGGTCCAAGGAGCAACTCCGGAAGCGTTGGTCTGATTTAAAATTGAGGGAGCCACATCACATGAAGAAGATCCTCAAAATTCTGCGTAAAAGTAAGTCCATATTATTTAAGGGGGGGGGGGGAATGTCTGCAAGAATGTGTTGACATGTAGTTTTTCACATCTGCCTCCTTGGCCTGCTTGTACTTTTGAACACGTGTAGATACTGTATTGTGTTTATGTAAAATAACAACCTTTACCAAATTTTTTGAAATAGTAAACACGCGTAATATGACATTGTTTTGCAAAAAAGCGAGGTGAGTCCAGGAACAACACACCTGGACATGGCTGACTGGCCACAAACTTTGTTTTCAAACATTGTTGAATAGCAAAATCACATAAATTAAATTGAGTGAATGTGACAGGCAAACAAGATTCATTCTCCAAAATGCAAATAAAGCTGATGTTTTAACATCTGGAAATGCAAAGCACCTGTGTCTCAACAATCAAAGGATATTTATTTGGAGGGTCGACGAGAATTAATGTTTTGGGGGGACATCCATTTGTGTCACTTCTTTGCAAAAAAGGGGCAGGATCAGAGCTTGGCCTAGAACTACGCCAAAAATGGAGGATTGCAGAAAGAATAAACAAACAAAAATCATCATAAATGTATCGCCTATGCAATGTGTGTGATTTATGATATCCAATATCAGTGTGCTGATGAGTATACCTTTTGTTTTATCTTATTTCTTATAGGGGAAAGAAGACGCCAGCAATTGGAGGAGGCAGAGAGGGCCAGACACCCACAAAATCAAACACCTCCACATGTTGAGGAGGAGGAGGCTGTGGAAGGAAGAGAGGAGGATGTGGAAGGAAGAGAGGAGGATGTGGAAGGAAGAGAGGAGGATGTGGAAGGAAGAGAGGAGGATGTGGAAGGAAGAGAGGAGGAAGACTTAACTCTGGATTTAGAATTCGGTGAAGATGAGGCGGAACTTGACGAAGCAGAATTGCGTGATTTTGAAGGGGTAGTGATGGATAAAGAAGGAGTTCTGGAAGAAGATGGAGGAGTCGTGGAGGATGAGGGGGAGGTGGTGGAAGAAGGAGGAGTCGTGGAGGATGAGGCTGAGGTGGTGGAAGAAGGAGGAGTGATAGAAGATGAAGAAATTGGGGATGTTGAAATTATCAGGCCATCAGGTCAGTGTCACCCCAACATTAATAGGGGCAAACATATGCAGATAGGCCGGAAACTATTTACATATTTTGAATGCAAATTTGTTTCTTTTTAGGGGATGAAGATGGTGTAGCACATTTTTCACGTGCAAGTGCTTCAATAATTGTACAGCAAGTAATGGAGTGCAGCACGGAAATGGACAATATGCGGGAAAGGATGCTAGTCATGGAGCAGAATGTGCGAAATGTCATTTCAGAGTGCAGCACGGAAATGGACAACATGCGCCAAAGGATGCTAGTCATCGAACAGAATTACAAAAATATCATTGACATGATGGGCCGTGTCAAAGACTGAAACACAAAAGCCCATCCCCCGCCCATCCCCCGCCCACAAAACAATTTTTAATTTTACTACTTTATAATACGCCAAAATTTCTAAATGCATGCACAGTGTGCCAATATGTGCTATCTGCCATCACAGAATATCTATTGTCTGTGCTTTGTGGGTACAAACCCCTCCTCGATCCTCAAGTAGTTGAGAGGAAGAAGGGTTTGCTCCCACAAAACACAGACATTGATCACCCATGATGTCAGATAGCACATGTGGCCATTTGTCTGTTTAACCAATGACATTTGGCGATTTTTCACTGAATGTGTGCATTTAGAAATTTTGGCGTGTTCCAGTGTGAAAGCACACCATCCATGACTGACTGCTGTTCTTTTTTTATATTTCTGTTTGGTTTTGATATTTTTTGGTTTGTAAATGTTTACAGTTTCAGATCACAAAACGAACAAGAAATCTCACCTAAAGAAATAAGTGAACTAATTTTCTTTAAAAAATAACAAAATTTTTTGTTGTGGTAAAATTTTTTATAAAAATTTATACACAAACAAATACAAAGCAAATAAATGTTTTGTAGAAAAACAATACCCAAACATTTCTAAATGTAAAGAAATGTCTTTAAAAAAAAAAAAAAAATTTTAAAACCAAAAAAAAAAATATATGAAAAAATATCCAAAAAAAATTAAACAAAAATTATTCTGGGTTATTGAAAACCAAAATAAATAATAACTTTAATTTTGAACAAAAGTATAAAAAATATATGTTTAGAAGTGTATATATATATATATATATATATATATATATATATATATATATATATATATATATATATATATATATATCTATCTCTAGAGATAGATATATAGGAGACAAGCCAAAAAATTCTGGCGTATAGTTTCAGTGAAATTATTATTACATTGTGTTTCGATCAGTATTATTGATAATCACTGTCAATAAAGACAAAAAACAAAATAATTCAAAGCCAATTTTTTCTGTCAAACAATAGCAAAAAATGTTTTCACCAAAAAAATACACATTTCTTGTTGAAAAATGACTAAAATAAAAATATATAGTTGTGACATCAAAAGCAGAAAAATGAGTGGCTTCTTATTTCTAGACTGAATACCCAGTTTGTAGATGAGTGAATATTGTGCAAATGTGGTTAGTTAATACATCTGAGTAAGTAAATTTGGCACTAGAAGTGCACTATTTTTGGAGAGAACCTGGAAGACAGAAAAATATAGAAAAAGCAGTAATGACAAACAACTGTATAAAGTCCAATGGTCTAATTATTTATTAGTTGTGAGAATATTCCTTTCTTTGGGGGGCCGAATTAGAAAGAAATATGATCTGGCATAGCAATGGCCCCCCGACCCATGAAGTACTCAACATATTTGTCGCGTACCTCACGAGCAGATTGGGGGGCCAAGCCAGCGCGACCAGTGTCCAGGCCAGGAATGTTCTCTGAGGGTAGTCCTGCCTCAGAGCCCATGGAGGCTAGGTACGTCTGGGAGTGCCTGCGTAGAAAATTGTGCAAAATGCAGCAGGCAAATATAATGGTGTTCAATTTATATTCCGCCAAATGTATCGATGTCAGGAACAGGCGGAACCGGTTGGAGAGTATCCCAAAGGCATTCTCGACTACCCTCCGAGCCCTGGACAACCGAAAATTGAACACCTTCCTCTCTAAGGTAAGGGTCCTCTGGGGAAAAGGCCGCATTAGGTGAGGTCCAAGGCCGAAAGCCTCGTCCGCTAGGAACACAAACGGAAGTCCTTCCACATTCTCTTCATCTGGTGGCAATGCCAGACCACCAGTTTGGAGACGATCATAGAAATCAGTCCGTGAGAACACTCCCCCATCTGACATCCGGCCGTTCTTCCCCACGTCCACATATAGAAACTCATACTGTGCCGACACCACCGCCATCAACACGATACTATGATAACCCTTGTAATTATAATAGTAGGACCCCGAGTGGGGTGGGGGCACAATGCGGACGTGTTTCCCATCTATTGCTCCACCGCAGTTAGGAAAATCCCACCGCTCGGCAAATTGGGAAGCCACAGACTGCCATTCCTGTGGTGTGGAGGGTAGCTGTGGGGACAAACAAAAAAAGAGATTTAGTACTTTGGCACATAAACATTGCAAACATAATCCTACAAGCATCCTTGTGCAACTTTACATTTTTAAAATAGCATTTTCAAATTATGAAGGGAGAATTTCGGGGCACAAATATATAGGCCCACTTAATTAATAAGAGACTCCCCAGCCCTCTGATGGGGACAAAAACACTTTGAAGGGGGGGTGGGGGGTGTTTAAACTGTTTTTAGAAAAAAAAACAAAAAAAAAAAAGTGGCAAGGTGGGGGTTGGCCTGAAGATAGCATGCTGGACAGGTTAATATTGGGTAAGATCCAAATATGCAGGTAGGCCAAAATATAAAGAACATGTAAAAGCTGATATCAACATGCATAGGGAGAAAAGGGAACGTTAGTTAAACACACAGCATATCTGGGAATAAAAAAGAAATGTTAGTTGCCAACATTATTAAAGACACATTGTGAGGTTCAAATGAGGTAACTTACCTTAATATACTCCTCGTGCAGAACTTTGATGATGGCAGCACACGTGTCCGGTATGATGACCCCAAGCGCCTGCGGACAGATGCCTGTCGAGAACTTGAGGTCCTGCAGGCTCCTCCCAGTCGCCAGGTACCGCAACGTGGCAATAAGCCTCTGCTCGGCCGTGATGGCTTGGCGCATCACAGTGTCCTGCCTCATGATATAGGGGGACAGAAGATCCAGCAGACTGTTGAATACGGGGTCCGTCATGCGGAGAAAATTCCTATAGTCATTAGGATTATTCTCCTGGATTTCCCTAAGCAGAGGCATATGTGAGAACTGGTCACGCTGGCGCAACCAATTCTTGGTCCAGAAACGCCTCCGCCCCCTGTTTCTGGCCAAAGTACTGGAATAATGAACATATCCAGCAGCCATCCCATAAACAGCACCAACTCGCGAAAATTGACGCTGCTGCTCCATCATGGCTTCAAACCGGCCGGCTGGTCAGTCAAGAACACACTCCAACAGAAAGCACAATCAAATCCAGCGGTACCTGCAAAGAACGCACGACACACAGATACGAACGCACAGTACGAAACTGCAAAGCAGAACGAACTGCACGCCTGTACCCGAATGCCAACTACGTACCCACAAGCACACGCACTGAACGAGAAAATACTACCTGCTAAAGCCTGGAGACCGAGAAGCGCGAATCAGCTCTAACCAAACCTTCACTAACACGAGCAAAGCCGTAACTAGCAAAAGCGGAACAGAGGGCGTCGCCATTAACTTTGGCCTTTCCCTTTATAGTGACGTCAAACGTGGATTACGTGCACGCGTTCAGGTCTGCAGGGAAATATGGTCCGCTGGTGTGTACAAGCCAGCGGGCCAAATGAAAAAACAGCCTTGTACGCCGGAAACAGCCCGTCGGACATTTCGAGCGAACATGTTTGGTCGTGAGTACTCGGCCTTAAAGGTATCATCACTATCCTGGTTGGTTCTGATACTTGGAGGTAGTATCCCTTTTAGCAGATGCACCTGATATCTGTCTAGGTTACATAGTTACATAGTTACGTCAGGTCGAAAAACGTCACAAGTCCATCTAGCTCAACCAATTAAAAAAAAATCCTTTATCCACAGATGATCCAGAGAAAGGTCGAAAGACTCCAGCAATGCATGATCTAACTTGCTGCAGCAAAAAATTCCTTCCTGATCCCCCGAAAAGCAGTCGGATATTCCCCAGATCAACTTTACCTATAAATGTTAGTACCCAGTTATATTATATACATTCAGGAAATAATCCAGGCCTTTTTTTAAGCAATCTACTGAGCTGGCAAGAACCACCTCTGGAGAGAGTCTATTCCACAATTTCACAGCTCTTACTGTGAAGAAATCTTTCCGTATTTGGAGATGAAATCTTTTTCCTCTAGACGTAAAGGGCCAAATCCACAGCCCCGCAGCGCAACGTAACTTAAGTGATTTAAGTTACACTGCCGCAAATTTCCTAAGTTAGGTATCGATCCACAACACACTTACCTGGAAATTTGCGGCGGTGTAACTCAAATCCGTCCGGTGCAAGGCGTGCCGAATCTAATGGGGCGAGTCCCATTTAAATTAGGCGCGCTCCCGCGCCGGACGTACTGCGCATGCTCCGTCGGGTAACTTACCCGACGTGCATTGCGCTAACTGACGTCGCTCCGACGTCATTTGCTTAGACGATAACGTAAATGGCGTCCAGCGCCATTCACGGACGTCTTACGCAAACGACGTAGAGTTTGAATTTTTGACGCGGGAACGATGGCCATACTTAATAGGGCTTAGTCAAATAGGACTCAGCCCTATTTTTACACGGCGTAACTCGACGTAAACGACGTAGCATTAGAGCGACGGGCCCGTTGGAGCGTTCGTGGATCGCCGTAAGTGTTAATTTGCATATTCTACGCCGGCCGCAATGGCCTCACCACCTAGCGGCCGGCCTAGAATTGCATCCTTAAGATCCGACAGTGTAATTCAATTACACATGTCGGATCTTCTGTCTATCTCTTGGAAACTGATTCTGTGGATCAGTTCCAAAGATAGAAACAGGGATACGACGGCGTATCAGTAGATACGCCGTTGTATCTCTTTTGTGGATTACCCCCAAAGAGTGTACCCTTGTCCTCTGCGATGACCTAAAAGTGAATAACTCAACACCAAGTTCATAGCTGAGCTCCTCCATGCCTCTTATTAGTTTGGTTGCCCTTCTCTGCACTTTTTCCAGTTCCCCAATATGTCTTTTGAGACCTGGTGCCCAAAACTGAACTGCATATTCTAAATGAGGTCTTACTAATGATTTGTACAGGGGCAAAATGATATCTCCCTCTGGAGTCTATACCTCTCTTAATACAAGAAAACACATTGCGCTTTTTAAAAACCGCAGTTTGGCATTGCATGACATTGTTATGCCGCGTACAGACGGTCGTTTTTTGTGATGAAAAAAAACGACGTTTTTGAAAACGTCATTTAAAATGACCGTGTGTGGGGAAAACGTCGTTATAGGTCCTCTGAAAAACGACAAAAAAAATTCGAACATGCTCGATTTTTTTGTGTCGTTTTTCAAAACGTTGGGCCAAATTCTCAAAAGAGATACGCAGACTTAACTGCTGTTCAGCCTGCGTATCTCTGTGCCTAACTTTGGAAACGATTCTCAAAAGGCTTTTTCCAAAGTTAGGCAGAAAATCTGACATGTGTAAGACACTTACACGGTCAGATTTTAGGATGCAGTATCGCATCCGCCACTGGGGGCATTTCTCATTGAAATCCAGCTTTGCGTATGCAAATGAGGACTTAAGCAGATTTTCAAAGCATTTCAGCACTTTGATTTCTGCCTAAGTTCCGAATTTGCCGGCGCAAAATTAGGGCTGGTTTTACAATGTGGAAAGTTAGCCAAACCTTGTAAAGGCCCATTCCAGCGACGGCATTTGGTATGCATTCCTGAGGGAGAACTCCACGGCAATTTTTAAATTCAAAACCGCCATGGGTTCCCCCCCAGGAGCATACCAGGCCCTTAGGTCTGGTATGGGTTGTAAGGAGACCCCCCCACGCCGAAAAATTGACGTAGGGGGTCCCCCTACAATCCATACCAGACCCGTATCCAAAGCACGCTACCCGGCCGGCCAGGAATGGGAGTGGAGACGAGCGAGCGCCCCCCCCCCTCCTGAGCCGTGCCAGGCCGCATGCCCTCAACATGGGGGGGTTGGGTGCTCTGGGGCAGGGGGGCGCACTGCGGGCCCCCCCACCCCAGAGCACCCTGTCCCCATGTTGATGAGGACAGGACCTCTTCCCGACAACCCTTGCCATTGGTTGTCGGGGTCTGCGGGCGGAGGCTTATCGGAATCTGGGAGTCCCCTCAAATAAGGGGGCCCCCAGATACCGGCCCCCCACCCTAAGTGAATGGATATGGGGTACATCGTACCCCTACCCATTCACCTGGAGGCAAAAAGTAAAATGTAGTAAACACACAACACAAGGCTTTTTAAAATATTTTATTATTCTGCTCCGGAGGCACCCCCCTGTCTTCGTTATTAGCTCAATTACCAGGGGGGGCTTCTTCTTCCACTCTCCGGGGGTCTTCTCCGCTCTCCGGGGGTCTTCTCCGCTCTCCGGGGGTCTTCTCCGCTCTCCGGGGGGGCTTCTCCGGACTCCGGGGGGCTTCTTCCATCTTCTCCCCTCTTCCGCTCTTGACTCGGCGAACCCCGGTTCTTCTGCAGCTCTCCGGTGCCTTCTTCTTCAGCGCTGGCTGCCTGCTATGTTTGTGTGTTAGCTCGATTTCAAACAGGCAGCCGGCGCGGTCTTCTGTGACGCCAGGGTCTTCTGGTCTTCTGTTCTTCCGATGTTGCCTCGTCGCCTGTTGTCGCTGTAATGATGGAAGCGCGCCTTGCATCACATTTATATAGGCATCACCGTCCCATCATGCTCCGGTAGGTACCCACGTGGTGGGTGCCTACCCACGTGCACCCACCACGTGGGTACCTGCCGGAGCATGATGGGACGGTGATGCCTATATAAATGTGATGCAAGGCGCGCTTCCATCATTACAGCGACAACAGGCGACGAGGCAACATCGGAAGAACAGAAGACCAGAAGACCCTGGCGTCACAGAAGACCGCGCCGGCTGCCTGTTTGAAATCGAGCTAACACACAAACATAGCAGGCAGCCAGCGCTGAAGAAGAAGGCACCGGAGAGCTGCAGAAGAACCGGGGTTCGCCGAGTCAAGAGCGGAAGAGGGGAGAAGATGGAAGAAGCCCCCCGGAGTCCGGAGAAGCCCCCCCGGAGAGCGGAGAAGACCCCCGGAGAGCGGAGAAGACCCCCGGAGAGTGGAAGAAGAAGCCCCCCCTGGTAATTGAGCTAATAACGAAGACAGGGGGGTGCCTCCGGAGCAGAATAATAAAATATTTTAAAAAGCCTTGTGTTGTGTGTTTACTACATTTTACTTTTTGCCTACAGGTGAATGGATAGGGGTACGATGTACCCCATATCCATTCACTTAGGGTGGGGGGCCGGTATCTGGGGGCCCCCTTATTTGAGGGGACTCCCAGATTCCGATAAGCCTCCGCCCGCAGACCCCGACAACCAATGGCAAGGGTTGTCGGGAAGAGGTCCTGTCCTCATCAACATGGGGACAGGGTGCTCTGGGGTGGGGGGGCCCGCAGTGCGCCCCCCTGCCCCAGAGCACCCAACCCCCCCATGTTGAGGGCATGCGGCCTGGCACGGCTCAGGAGGGGGGGGGCGCTCGCTCGTCCCCACTCCCATTCCTGGCCGGCCGGGTAGCGTGCTTTGGATACGGGTCTGGTATGGATTGTAGGGGGACCCCCTACGTCAATTTTTCGGTGTGGGGGGGTCTCCTTACAACCCATACCAGACCTAAGGGCCTGGTATGCTCCTGGGGGGGAACCCATGCCGTTTTTTTCTTTGAAAATTGGCATGGAGTTCTCCCTCTCAGGAATGCATGCTGAGCGACGCTGTCATTTTTTTTTATAATTATTTGTTTTCCCGGCGCGTCTTTTTTTTTCACCCGTCGCAACTTTAGTGTCCCGTCGAAATTCTCAAAGCCGACCGGCGTTAATTACGTTCGCGCACTGCACGTCGGGAAAATGACGTCACACGCATGCGCAGTACGGCCGGCGCGGGAGCGCGCCTCATTAAAATTTTAAACGCCCCCAGGAGAGGAGGACCGCCTTACGACGGCGGCACTTAAGTTACACAGCGTGTAATTTCTACCTAAGTGCTTTGACGATCAGGCACTTAGGTAGAAATTTTAAGTCAGTGTAACTTAACTGCTGAAATTTAAGTTACGCAGAGTTTTTGAGAATTTGGCCCGTTGTTTTTTGTGTGGGCAAAACGACGTTTAAAACTACGTTTTTAAACCCGCGCATGCTCAAAAGCTAGTTATGAAGCGAGCTTCCATGGAAAAGAGTGGTGAACGTAACCTCACTTTGCTAGAGCATTTTGGAAAAACGATGTTGTGTAGGCAACGTTGTTTTTGAAAATGAAGTTTCAAAAACGTTGTTTTATTTCATGATTTTAAACGTCGTTTTTTTTTCATCACAAAAAACGACCGTCTGTACGCGGCATTAGGCTTATGATCTACCAAAACCCCCAGATCCTTCTAGATATGTGCACACTGAAATATTTTGTTTCGTAATTTCGTTTTCATCCGAATTTTTTTTTATTTAGTCACTCCCGAAATTCGTTTTTATTTATTTTGTTTTTCGTTAAAAAAATGCATTAGTCCGAAAATCAAAATTAAGGTCGAATCTGTCATTAAAGACTCTTCATGTCTCTCTATGTCGAATTTTCATGTCTCTCTATGTCGAATCTTCATGTCTCTCTATGTCGAATCTATCATTAAAGGCTCATGGTGTCTGTCGAATGTTCTAAGAAAAAAAAAAAAAAAGAAGATTCGACAGAATCTTAAAAAAAAAAAAAAAATTTGACTCTTCATGTCTCTCTATGTCGAATCTTCATGTCTCTCTATGTCGAATCTTCATGTCTCTCTATGTCGAATCTATCATTAAAGGCTCATGGTGTCTGTCGAATGTTCTAAGAAAAAAAAAAAAGAAGATTCGACAGAATCTTAAAAAAAAATAAAAAATTTGACTCTTCATGTCTCTCTATGTCGAATCTTCATGTGTCTCTATGTCGAATCTGTCATTGAAGGCTTATGGTGTCTGTCGAATGTTCTAGAAAAAAAAAAAAAAAAAGATTCAACAGAATCTTTAAAAAAAAAAAAAAAAAAAATGTTGAATCTTCATGTCTCTCTATGTCGAATCTTTTCTCTCTATGTCGACTCTTCTTCATGTCTCTATAATGTCGAATCTTTTCTCTCTATGTCGAATCTTTTCTCTTTATGTAGAATAATATTGGACTAATAGAGTTAAGGTTTAGCACACTTGACTGCAACAAAAACGAAAATAAAGCATTTGTTTATGTCGGATGTTTCGGTTTTCATTTTCTGTGCTTTCGTTTGTTAAAACGATAACGAAAATACCTGAAATTCGGACGAAAATGCATTCGGACGAAAACTAATGCACATGTCTAGATCCTTCTACACTACAGATCCCCCCAGTTGTACTCAACCTAGTTTGTATGATGCATGCATGTTCTTAGCCCCAAGTGCATAATTTTACATTTATCAACATTAAACCTCATTTGCCACATAGTTGCCCAATTAAACAGTGCATTGAGGTTGAAGACATCCTGTAAGGACATTATTCCACTGCATAGCTTGGTGTCTTCTGCAAACACTGAAAGGGTACTTTTAATCCCAGACCCTATATCATTTATAAAGGTATTAAAAAGTAAGGGTCCCAACACTGAACCTTGGGGTACACCACTGATAACCTTAGACCAAGGATCCTCAAACTACGGCCCTCCAGCTGTTGCGGAACTACACATCCCGTGAGGCATTGCAAAACCCTGACATTCACAGACATGACTAGGCATGATGGGAATTGTTGTTCCTGAACAACTGGAGAGCCATAGTTTGAAGACCCCTGCCTTAGACCATTCAGAGTAAGAATTGTTAACCACTACTCTCTGAATTAAGTTTTTTAGCCAGTTTTCTATCCATTTTCAAATTGATCTTTCCAGGCCTGGAGTCTTTACCTTACACATTAGCCGTGTGTGGTGAACTGTGTCAAACGCTTTTGCAAAATTCAAGTATACCACTTCCACAGCCACCCATCTGTCCAAGGTTTTACTTACCTGCTCATAAAAATAAATCAGGTTTGTTTGACAACTTCTGTATTTCATGAATCTATGCTGTCTGTTGCTTAATATTTTTTTCCAGCAAGAACTCATCTATATGGTCTTTTATTAAACTCTCCAGTATTTTCCTGACTATAGAAGTTAAACTAACAGGTCTTTAGTTACTTGCTAAAGACTTTGATCCCTTTTTAAATATAGGCACCACATTTTTCTCTATGCCAAGCCAGTGGTACTGTCGGGGCTGGGATCAGAGCTCTGTGCTCAGGTGTCGGTTAATTGCCAAAGACTCTCCCTTCCACAGTGACTCACCTGGTCTTCATTTCCTGCTCATCAACTAAAGCTTCTGGTTATATAACCTCATTGGATCAGATCTTCTGTGCATTTGCCTTGGTCAAGATATCTGGACTCTCTCTGCTGTGTTTTCCTGTGAAAGACTTTTGCTTGGCTGACTTCCCTTCTAGTTCCTGATCCTGTTTGCTGCATCTGACTTCGCTGATCTCTGGACTCCTGTTTCTCTGGCTTGTTCTGACTACCTATCCTGGTTACCAAACTCGGGCTTTGTTTTGACTACGTTTGCTCTGTTTATACCATTTTACAATTTTAATAAATAGTGTGATTTTTACTGCACTTCTGTCTCAGTCTGTTTCGTGGCTCCTGACAGTAGGCAAAGGCAATGAATTCAGAAGTTGCAAGCAACCCACTTGTTGGTAATATTTTTTCCAGATTGGATGAGCAGGATCACCGCATAGACCAGTTTGCCATAGCATTACAGATGCTCCTGAATCGCACTGCTCATCTGTAATCTCCCACTCTGGCTGCTCCGGGCTCAGTGCTGGCACCCACCTCGAATATTACCTCTATGAGAGGTATGTCTGGTTCCGCTTAGCTTCCCTATTGATTCGGGGCGATCCAAGTTCAATGCAGAGGGTTTCTCAAAAAGAATGAGATTTACTTTGAGATGCTTACCCAGGCCTTTCCCACGGACAGGAGCAAAGTAGGCTTCATGATATCTTTGCTTTCTGAGAGAGCCTTGGCCTGGGCAAACCCTCTATGGGAGATGCAAAAACCCTTTGTCGAGTGTTACCCAGAGTTTGTGGCTTTCTTTAAAAGGGTACTTGACGTTCCCTCATGCTCCACGTCTGCTGCCAAAGGCCTGATGTCCATCAAACAGGGAATAACTGTTGCCGATTATGCCATTGAGTTCCATACTCTGGCAGCAGAGGTTGCTTTGAATAATGAGGCCCTGGTGGCTGCTTTTTCTCATGGTCTCTCATATCACATCAAAGATGAGATAGCAGCTCGAGACATACCCACTGAGCTGGAGAAGTTGATCATGGTGTCCATCCTCATTGACTCCAGACTCCGAGACAGGCCCTCCTTTGGGCTCCGAGCTTTGCAATCCCACCCTTGCCTCCCTCACCTCCCATACCTCCTGGTACTAAGCCTGCCAGTGAGGTAAAACCCATGCAGCTGAGCTTCACACATCTCTCTGCAGATGAGAGGGCCTTTAGGAGGAGAGAGAGATTGTGCCTTTATTGTGGCCAGGCAGGTCACTTTTTGAAGTATTTTCCTACCCATCTGGGAACAAATGCACCTGAGGTCCTATAGAGGACAGACCTTTGGTGGCGTTGTTACGTCTCCAGTTATCTGCAAGGATAAGCCCCTGGTACCAGTTACCCTTTCTTGGTCCAAGTCATCCATCGACTGGCTTTAATTGACTCCGGGGCTGCAGGTCTGTTCATAGATGGTGCCTTTGTGTCCAAGCATGCGATTCCACTGCAGCTTCGTGCCACTCCACTTTCCATTGAGGCTATTGATGGGAGATCTCTACAGCCTGCTCAGGTGGCTCATAAGACTGTTCCATTGACCATGGTTGTGGGGGCTCTTCACCATGAGATAATCCATTTCCAAGTCATTTCCTCACATAATTTTCCTATGGTTATTGGTTATCCTTGGTTACAGAGGCACAACCCCTTTTTTGATTGGCTTTGTGCTGTCATGGTCGGGTCTACCCTTTGTCGGTCTCAGAAGACAATGCCATGGAGGAGTATGTGCTTGATGCAGCGTCTCCCCCTGGTGCTGATTACTTCTTTGTGAAAAAGATAAATGGTGAACTGAGATCTTGTATTGACTATAGGGGGTCTTCAAGATTAAGAACGCATATCCGATTCATTTGATTACGGAGTTATTTGACCACCTCAAGGGAGCAACGATTTTTACGAAGCTTGATTTGCGAGGGGCATACAATCTCGTGAGGATCAAGGAGGGCGATGAATTGAAAACTGTGTTTAATACCAGAACAGGCCATTATGAATACCTAGTTATGCCGTTTGGTCTTTGCAATGCTCTGGCAATTTTCCAGGAATTCATCAACAATGTCCTCCGAGATTTGTTGCAGCTATGTGTGGTGGTTTATCCTGACGATGTCCTCATATTTTCCAAGTCCCAAGAGAGCCATCACACAGATGTCTGCCATGTGCTTTAGAGGTTGAGAGATAATAACCTGTATTTCAAAATGGAGAAGTGCGAGTTTCATTGTGAATAGGTTAAATTCCTGGGTTATGTAATTTCCACTGCTGGTTTTTCGATGGACCCAGAGAAACTTTCGGCAGTTCTTCAGTGGCCCGGACCTGTGGGTTTACGACCATTACAGCGTTTTCTTGGCTATGCCAATTATTTTTGGAACTTTATTCATAACTTCTCATCTCTGGTCAAACCCTGACTAATATGACCAGAAAGGATGATAACCCACAAAATTGGTCTCCAAATTCAATTAATGCCTTTGAGAGTCTCAAGGCTGCCTTTGCTTCTGCTCCCGTTTTTGTAAATCCTGATCCTACAGTACCTTTCATCCTTGAGGTTGATGCATCAGAGACTGGAGTTGGTGCCCTGTTGTCTCAACTTCCTACCTCTGAGAGCGCTATTCATCCTTGTGGCTACCTTTCCAAGAAATAATCTCCTGCGGAATGCAATAAAGAGTTGTTAGCGATCATTTTAGCCCTTAAAGAATGAAGGCATCTCCATAAAGGTTCCACTGCGCCAGTTCTTATTCTGACTGACCATAAGAATCTCACATTCTTGTCTGAGGCTAAGTGCCCCTCTCCCAAAAGGGAGCGATGGTCTCTTTTCTTGTCAAGTTTCAATAACATAGACTCATTCTTACCCGGTACTAAGAATATAAGGGCTAATGCTCTGTCACAACAGTTTTCCTCCAATTCCAAGATGAAGTGGGTTCCTGTTCCTGTGATTCCTCTCAATCGTATTCTGTCGTATTCCTCCATGTTTTGGGATTCCAAACCTCCAAACTTTACTGTTATACTTCCCTCAGTTCACTAGTGCTGTATTACCTGTTCAGCATCAGACTATTAAGATCCTTTCACACTGATGCATTTTTGCTGCGCTTTTGCTAAAAACACAAAAAATTGCAAATGTAGCACTACCCCTGAAGGAGCTGCTGAGTAATTTCGGGTGGCACGTTACCTCTATCTTCTCGCTGTCCAGGGTGGTAAAGAGAGTCTGAAGAATTCCAATGTCCACACAATACACTTCTTTTTTTGGGATTTATTTGCAGAACTTAGTAGAAAATAAGTTGGAAGGGTGGAAGGGTAGATAGGTTCAGATGTATGGTTACAAATAGCTAACACTCCTGCTTCCAGCAAACAGTTCTCGTCGCCACTCTAGCCAGAGTGGGTATTGCTCACCGGATAGGTCCCTTTCACTGGCCTAGCAGCCGGGATGGCGCACGGAATAAGGTACAGTCTCTGCCACAGACCTTCCTTTATGAGGAGATACTTTTGGTCCAGAATCCCCTGCCACAGGATTCAGAACTTTGAATCTGACAGGTGACCACCGTCTAGCCTCTCAGAATATGGTGCATCCTTTGATGAAGTTTCCAGGCCTTCTCCCAAGATACCAGCCTCCTGCATGGTCCTCTCCAGGATAGGTCCCCCTGGCCTCCTTCACCAAGTGATCCCCCCACAGGACAGACAGCACAGGATCACCTTGCAAATGCAGAACCAGTCTGACTACTGGGCCTACCAGGCGAAGCCGTGACCCCGGACCAACGTGGTCCTGGAGTCAGGATTCAGGAACACGCACCCCAGACCAGGCAGGCCATGAGGCGCGAACAATGGCCCCCCGCCAATGGCGTCTGTCCCTTAAGTACCCCTCCCCAGCATGCACAGCGGGGCGACCACTCCCACTGATTCGCCGCCGAGGGGGACAACCAATACACCCTGACTTTGCTGCTGTCACCTTTGGCCTGGGGTGGTAATAACACCCCAAGGTGAACAATGGTGGTTACTCCCAGCACAGCCATGGCCGGAACAGAGGCTAAATTGCCCTTAATCATATTTTTCTGAGCCAAATAACAACTCAGACCCCCTCTAAATTCACCGCAGCGCCTGTTTAACAGGAGCAGGGCGCTACACAATAAAAAAAATTCCCTTTAAATTCTTTAGAACTTTTTACATCACTGTGCTGCGGGTGCTGTGCATTTTCATAAGTATTTTTTCAATGGAAAAGGCATAAAAACCCACTGCAGTTGCCTTTTTGGTGCACTTTTTGAGTCACGTGTCCATGTTTCACAGGTCCATGCTGAGAGTCAGGCATCCAGAAATTGCATCAAAAATGTATATGAATTTGGCCCCTTTTTTTCAGCAGAGCAGTGTGAAAGGGCCCTTATTACAGCTAAGGAAAAGAAGCTCTTTGAAATAAGTGAATTTCTTGCCCAGGTTCTTGGTGCTGTTATAGCATGAGCAGCATCATCTCTGTCCCTTGAGAAGAGGATGGAAGCTTCAGTTAAACAACATTCCAGCAGTGAAGTTTCCAAAAGAAAAGAGTCTGGATGCTTTATTATTTATGAAGGGGGAATGAACATGTGACCCATGATAAATGTTTAGGGTCCCCTGTTCAGGCTGTTAAGATCCAATGAATTGAATGCCGCTGACTAGTGAGGTATGCAGGCTGGGGAGAAGTTCGTCCAGACCCAGAGAACACTGTAAAGATAAGAAAGGATTGCCTGGCTGTCACACACCTTGCTCGGCCCAAGTGATTAGCAGGTAAAAGTAGCCTCAGTTCAATTCATCCAGGCCATGTCCCCAACACGATTCTCCCTGTCCCAGCCTCCGGAGGTATGTGGTTCCCGGGCTATCTCTTCTTATCTCTAAAGGGGGTATGAACATGCCACCAGAGGCATTACTACAGGGGTGTGGGGGGTGCTGACCGGGGTGACACTGGGACCGGCACTACCATTTTATGACAAATCACAAATTTACATTTTCATTCCTATCTATCTAAACCCGCCCACTCTCCGGCAGTCTTGATAGAAGATCAACTTGATAACAACAAAACCTGGGGAATGCCCAGGGAAAAACCAAGCCTACTTACCGACCAGCTCTCAGAACAGCCAATTAATCTAGCAGTATGCGTTAAAAACAGGGGTCTTGTCTGCACGCATTTGCAAAGGCATGCGTGAGCCACAGAGCCGCGCCAAGGCACCCTGTAATCTGTGGTCCTAACACTAAACAATGAGTGTCCCCAATGTGTCCCCAATGTCCCCACAATGGAGGCACATGCATTCTAATGGATAGATGAGGGCAGGTGACGCGCCCGCCTGTGGGGCCCCAGAGGAGGTAGGAGCTGTAGCTTATCTGAGATGCAGGCGGTAGGTGCAGAATCTTATCTGCCTCGCTCCGACTCCCTCTGTAATTTCAATAGGCAGACAGGGAGTCGGCCTGTCAGTATCTCATCCTGCCACTGCTGTTCTAAGCCCCTCCCTCACTGCACCACCTGTCCAATCCCACACTCCATCTTCCAGTTGTATCTGCCCAACCCCGCCCACACGCCAACCCTCTGCATGCAGTGTGCTGTAAAAGGGGTTCTGCGAGCAGCTGGGGGAGAAACAATGGCTGCTATAGCTGCTTGAGGGTGAAGGCATAATTGGTGAGTGAGACTTTTGCACACAGAACTCCCCCACCACCTTTTGCTCTGCCCCTTCTCCATCCCTATATCCTTTCTCTCTCCCTTTCTCACTCCCCCACACCTATTTCATCCCCCTTTCTCCCTCCACCCTTCTCTTCTCATCTCTCCCCTCTTTTGCTCCACCATCTCTTCCGCCCTCCTCCCTTTGTCATCCTTTTTCTCTCTTTTTCCCCTTCACTCTCCTACCTCCTCTCCCTTTCTTTCTCCCCACAGTCTGACCCCCCCTCTCTCTCTCATCCTCCCCATCTCTATTTCTTTTCCCCTTCTATTTCCCCTCTCTTTTTCCCTTTCTCTCTCTCCCCCACCCCATTTCCCCCTTTCTCTCCTCTCCCTCTTCTCTCTCTCTGTCTTCCACTCACACTCCTACTCTTTTCCTCCCTTTCACCTTCCTGTCTCCTCTCTTTAGCTCCCCCCTTTCTGCCCCCTCAATTTTTTTGTACCCCTCTCTCTTTCTTTCATCTCTTTTTCTCCTATCTCTCTCCCCCTGGGGTTTCCTACAGTCCCTCCCCTTTTCCTCCATAACTCTTTTTTCTTCCTCCCTTTCACCCTCCTTTGCCCCCTTTTTTTCCCTCTATGTCCCACATCATCGTTTCTCTCTCTCCCCCTTCTCTCACTTTTCCCCCTCCTCCTCCCTATCTTTTTTTACCCTCCTCTCACTATTTCTCCTCTCTCACATAACTCACCTCTCTCTCCTTCCGTCAACTCTTTTTTCCTTCTTTCTCTCTCTTTCTCTGTCCCATATCTCTTTTCTCATTATATACAGACCAGTATGTACCCTGATGACACCATACTCTACATTATATACAGACCAGTGTATATAACAGTACAGTGTCAGTGTACAGACTGGTCTGTATATAATTGTAGCACCCCCTTACTTTCAGTATGGGCACTACGCTAAAGTTAGAGGGGAATGGGAGAGTAATCTTGCTCCCATTCGCAAATTGCTAAATTTGAACTTCTGTCGCTCCAGAAAAGGTCCACTTGGTCAGTCTGTGCTCCAGGGATGCGGTACCATCCCTGGCCAGCAGTTGGCACCAGAGGGGTTCTGGCAGAGCAAGTTTTCCCCAGCAGCCAATCAGAGGCATTTTCCCTTGCGGGGCATGCTGGGGGAGAGTATATCTGTGACAGGTGTCATGTGCTCGAAAATCTTCACGGGGTCCTAAGGGTGCGCGCATCCATGGACCCCGCTGGCGTGGCCCACCTGGCCAAAATTGCAGGCTACACAGAGCCTCTTTCGGAGGTAAAAAAGGGACTCCAGTGACTTGATGGGTCCCCAGTCCTATTGAGAGGATCCCAGGCTGGGTGCCGTTCGATTGGGGGGTCGGCTTGAGGAGAACCCAGAGGCAGGTTGTCCAACAGGGCTTAAACGAACCAATCCGGGATCTGGTGACTGGAATGCTGACAGGTACGTTTTGCTGTCATCCGGTGACCTATTCTAAAACCTACTGGGAGGATTCGCTCCATTCACCTATTTAGCTCGCTTCAAGTATTAGGCCTGTGGCAGAGGCCCTAGAGCCAGGTCTGTGAGAGAGGCCTGTTCCTCCCAGCAATCCAAAGTGACACCTCGGCTGCCAGGCCTGTGAGAGGAGTCTGTCCGGGGGCACTTCACCCACTCTGGCTAGAGTGGCAACGAATTGATCTTATTATTACTGAGAGCAGGACTGCTCTCTTCATATCCAAGGCCTGATACTAAAGTTGTGTTTATGCTTCATCAACCTTTCCTATGTTATCCTATGTTGATGTTGGCCATGTTGGGCCTTGGAATAAAGCATTGAAGAAAACCCAATTGATGACTGGACCTTCGCTCATTACCTCAACTCACTAATATCACCCCTAGACACTCTACAAGGTAACTCAATACACCGATCCCACCAACAACCAGCGGCTCCTTCGGGGGTAGCGCTACATAATGTACAGTATGGTATCATCAGGCTACCGACTGGTCAGGTGTATAATGTACAGCAGTTCAAATTTTCCACTCGCCTACTCACATTCTGTGAGTGGAAAATTATGGCTGGCGAGCGTGGGCTGCCTTGGAGTGGGGGGGGGAGCGAGCACCGCCGTCAGGCAGGGTTGACTGGGAGCCGTTCTCCCAGTGGAAGAGAGCATGGAGGTACAGAGAGGGCAGCTGGATCTTAACAGGGGATCTTCACAGCGTGCAGCGTGACTCGCACAGTAAGAATTTGGGCGCCGTGGAGAGGAGGGGAAGAGGAGCGGGGACCGTGGGACAGGTGAGTGTCTAATTATTAAAATAAAGTTGGTCTTTTTATTTTCAAATGCACATGCAGACACCGCAAACAACAGGTACAGAAATGGCCGACGCGTTTCACGCTGCAATTCAGCGCTTAGTCATGGCTTGACTAAGCGCTGAATTGCAGCGTGAAACCTGTTGTTTGCGGTGTCTGCATGTGCATTTGAAAATAAAAAGAACAACTTTATTTTAAGTTATCTTGGAGTGCGGCTATCCAGAGTTTTTTCGTTTATGTGCTACAATCAGCATTGCCAGCACCCTGGTGGTTCAACAACCCTTGATGATCTACGAGGCTCACCTGGAGCGGTGAAAGAATTGTCTGTTTGTCTAATTATTAAATGTCAGCAGCTACACTTTTTGTAGCTGTTGACATATAACTTTTGTTTTTTCGGTGGACACACGTACAGCCAACTTACTTTCACTTACGATTGCTAGCAGAGAGAGAGACACACTGAATAATTTCAGACAGTCAATCTTAGCTGGCCCGTTTGTATGTTAAAAAAAGAACCTGAATTATTAAGCAATAAGCACAGCAGCAGAACAGATTGTATAGTTCAACTTGGCTTTTTTATTTCATCTGCTATTAATCTGCTATTGTATTAGTGTTGAACTTGATACTGATACTAGTGTTGTTAGAGTTGGGATAGCCTCAGTTTAGGGGGGATTTATTATTTATTATAGATTCTATATTATAAATTATATATACCCTAATTTGTTACCTGTGTGCAGATAGTTTTGCCAACTCTGGATATTTGTTGTTTTTGTTCTATGTCTTGTGAACTATTTTTCATTTGATTACATTGTTACCTGCTTGCAGGTCTGATCACTATCACCAGTCCATTTTCTGTTAGAACTAAATATACAGCAATGTACCATTCTAATGGAAAAGTGAAGGCAGGTAGAGGTCGAGGTGGACGCCTTGCTAAAAGAAAGGTGGCCCGAGTGGACTCCCTGGAACGGGTGCCACACAGCTGCATCCAGCAAGGAAGCATTTCCTTTACAAGGACCTGGTACTCAATGTGAGTCCACGGAAGGTTAAGCTTCCTGCTGGTTGCAGCTTGTGTCCCCCTCCTGCGCTTTTTTGATGGTGGTGGTGGTGCTGCTGCTGCCTCCATAGAAGAGCCAGGAACCTTCATAGGGTCGAACTGCCTGGAGCCACAGTCGGATGCTGCCATCACCAGTGTAAATAAGAACCGTTAGGAGCATAGAGCGAACAGGAACGAATGTATATGCTTGAATTTCGATACAATGCTATTCCATTGGCTGTTGGGTTAGACCATTCAACATGAACAGAAACAAACAAGTATTGTATCATTTGATACGATCAAAAATAGGTATAATACCTTTCTACATGAAGATTCGACGAAGCAGCTTAAAACATACGATTGCCGCGAGCGGACATTTACGGTCAAATGCTCCGCCCATAGACTATAGAAGAATTCTAATGCTGTTTAACTAGTAATAATTATTAATAATTGTAATTATTACTAGTCAAACAGCATTATAATTCTACTAAAGCTTGTGGGCAGTGGAATTCGACCGGAAATGTACGACTGCGACGTTGTACAGTTAACTTGCTTCCTCAAATCTTCTTAGAACATCCGACAGATACCATAAGCCTTCAATTCACAGATTCTACCTTAATTAATTCTGATTTTCGTACGAATGCATTTTTTTAAACGAAACAAAATAAAAACAAGTTTCAGGGAGTAACTATATACATTTATTTTTCGAACAAGGCCGAAACTCAGAAAGAAATATTTCAGTGTGCACATGTCTAATAAAAGGGGCGAAGTTCTTTCTCAAAGAGCCACTTAAAGAGCAGTAGTCAGACCATAGAAGTAAATAGATGTTGTTTTAGTACTACTGTAAATATTTTAAGTATATCAATTTTAATTATCGCTTAGAATTATACTGATGTTTTTGTTACACACAATATAATTCATTCCGATGTATCTCTTAGTAGAAGCCCAGCAGAGAAGAAGAATATCTATGTTGTCCTTGTTGACTTTCAAAGATTTTATATTTATTGTGCTTGTAATTTCCATCTGTGATCTAAAACACTCCAAATGATAGGCCCATGTCGTGCGACAGCAGTTACTTCACATCCATTTATTTGGATAACCTTTTCTTAGTGCTAAAATTTTATATTCCTGCCAACCCTTTAAGCTTTTAAACCAATTATCAAAATAAGGCTGGCATTTTCTGGCATGGTTCAACTGTTAAAATAAAATAATATACAGCGAGAAAGTTATGTTTTTATTGCTCCTGCTACACCACTGCAGAAATTTCGAATCTACATAAATAATTCTATACCACTGCTTGATAAAATGCATTTGAGGTATTACAGGAGGGCTTTAAAATGTATATTGACAGCATTAATGGAAATTTCAGTAGAGCTTAAATTATTACAAAGTTTAGCTGCTCTTATATTGCAAATAACATTTGCAGTTAAACTTTCAGCGAGACTCTTTCAAAATAGTAGGAATAAATAGAGTAATGCACCTCATGCTGTGAAATTTTAGGAGCTCATAAGACACAAAGGAGTTCTTAAACCATAAAGAAGCAAAAGGCCACAGGCTATGTTCATTCTTACAGGTCATGAAAGTTCAAAGTCAGAATTCTTTCATTGCAATGCTAAAACTGATTCAGGAACTATGCTGCAAAAGTACATTACAAGTCCTGAGGTCAAGCAAAGCTTGGAGAGAAATAGTGGATTTCTTGATCTAGAAGTAGATCATGAATAGAAACCTTTTCCAGATAACCCAGGTGCCAAAACACAAACAGTTGAGTGACCTTTCGAGGTACTTCACAACTCTGTAGTTCTCCCTGCTGTGATAACTCTGACCCTGCAATTTCTTCTGGATTCTGCCCATTTGTCTAACACTTGTAGGCATTTTAATTTTATTTGACATACTTCCTGCCCTAATACATGCCTGTTTTAGTACCTTTTTCTGAACACAGTCAGAAATGACCTTGCCTGTATTGTAGCAATTTGTAAATTGTTACCATACAGCAAATACTGGATTTCCTTAGAGGGATTTCTGGTTAGGATAAGATGTGTCTAAGGCCCCATACTCACGACCAAACATGTCTGCTGAAACTGGTCCGCGGGCCAGTTTCAGCAGACATGTTCGGTCGTGTGTGGGCGCGAGCGGGCCGAATTCCAGCAAACATTTGCCCGCCGGGCCTTTTCCCAGCAGACAAATATTCCTGGACTTGTTTTAAAACAGTCCGCTGGAATCCTGCCCGCTCGGACATGTACGGTCGTCAGTACAGACCTACCGTACATGTCCAGGCGCCCGCCGTCCCTCGCATGCGTCGAATGACTTCGACGCATGCGTGGAAGCATTTTAAAGGCGGGCCGCCCACGTCGCTGCATTATTGTCGCGGCGACACCGCGGACACGCCCCGCGTATTGTTTACGCGCGGACTTCTGTACGATGGTGTGTACAACCATCGTACAGAAGCCCTCTGGCAGACATGTATGGTGAAAACGGTCCGACGGACCGCTTTCACCATACATGTTTGTTCGTGTGTACCCGGCCTTAGACTCTTCACTTTAGAAGACCCCTTGCTAATGTCCCTGAAGGTTTACACCAACCTATGACAGAAATGTGATAGTGGGAATTAGTTTAGTTTTGTCAGCCTATGTTTTATTGCCATCTGGCTGAAAAGAAGGTTTACTGTTATTGCTAGGATTAAATGTGCTCAAAATGGTTGATTTTAAATGTCACTTGCGATTTGGATTAGAATTATGTCACATACTACACTACTGTCACATACTACACTATAAGTGACGCACAAGGATCTCACTGGGTCCTAGAATTGCAGCATTTTGTTTGAGGGTGGGCAGGTATCTCCCTAATTGCTGTTCTCTGAGATATTCCAATCAATGCAGGTATTGTTTAATTTTAGTTTTATCTTTCGTGTTGCATTTACAACCTCTTATTACCAGAAACTAGGATTTGTAATCACAAAGTTTGTATCTCATTGCTAAGAGATGCATCATTTTTTTTCTCACTTAAACAATGGAGAATATTTTTTTTACAAAATAAAATATAGAGACTCTAGAAAATGTATAATGATTTTTAAACTGCAAGAATGAGTTGTAAGGTGAGGTAAACCTTTACTTGTTTTTTGCTTAACCAGTTAAGCCCCGGACCAATATGCAGCCTAAAGACCCAAGGTGTTTTTACAGTTCGGGACTGCGTCGCTTTAACAGACAATTGCGCGGTCGTGCGACGTGGCTCCCAAACAAAATTGGTGTCCTTTTTCCCCCCACAAATAGAGCTTTCTTTTGGTGGTATTTGATCACATCTGCGGTTTTTAGTTTTTGCGCTATAAACAAAAATAGAGCGACAATTTTGAAAAAAATGCAATATTTTTTACTTTTTGCTGTAATAAATATCCCCCAAAAACATATATAAAAACATTTTTTTTCCTCAGTTTAGGCCGATACGTATTCTTCTACCTATTTTTAGTAAAAAAAATCGCAATAAGCGTTTATCGATTGGTTTGCGCAAAATTTATAGTGTTTACAAAATAGGGGATAGTTTTATTGCATTTTTATTAATTTTTTTTTTTAACTACTAATGGCGGCGATCAGCAATTTTTTTCGTGACTGCGACATTATGGCGGACACTTCGGACAATTTTGACACATTTTTGGGACCATTGTCATTTTCACAGCAAAAAATGCATTTAAATTGCATTCTTTATTGTGAAAATGACAGTTGCAGTTTGGGAGTTAACCACAGGTGGCGCTGTAGGAGTTAGGGTGCACCTAGTATGTGTTTACAACTGTAGGGGGGTGTGGCTGTAGGAATGACGTCATCGATCGTGTCTTCCCTATAAAGGGAATGACGTGATCGATGCGCCGCCATAGTGAAGGACGGGGAAGCCGTGTTTACATACGGCTCTCCCCGTTCTTCAGCTCCGGGGAGCGATCGCGACGGAGCGGCTATAAACAAATAGCCGCGCCGTGGTCCCGGATCGCTCCCCGAGCGGACCCGACCTCCGCATGTAGCGGGGGGGTCCCGATCGGACCCCCCACCCGCTAATAGGCAAGGACGTACGTGTACGCCCATGTGCCTGTACGTGCCATATTGTGGACGTATATGTACATGCGGGGGTCGGGAACTGGTTAATTAGGAATAAGAAAATGTTGTTAAGAGAAAGGTTATTCTCGATTAAGAAAACCTGAATTCTGGTTAAAATGTAGGACGTTTAATTGTGATGTGTTATTATCCCTGTGTAAGGGGGGGAAAAAAAAGGAAAAATAAAGAATAAAAAAAAAAAAAAAAAAAAATGAATTGTAAAACTTCAGTGCTTCAGAACCCTGGGTTTTTTTTCTCTAGAAAGTAGAGAAAAAAAGGCAAAACAATGTGTCAAGGCTTAAAGAGAATACTTTTGTAATCACTTGAAGACTATGTTATGCCCTGAAGGGTACCCTAAGATAAACCTCCAGGTCATACCTTGTATGTGCAAGATCTGTCCATCCTCTGGTACACACCTAGCGTGCACCTCCTGGGATCCTAGCCAAGGTTTCACTCTTTATAGCAAAACTCTGATGCCGCATACACACGACCGTTTTTCGGGTGGTAAAAAATTACGTTTTTTTATGTCATTGTAACGGTATGGCCCGTGGGACCCAGAAGCTCTTGAAGGATACGGGGTACTCCTGGTTCAGCTTCACCAATGACTCTTGGGTCTAGGGTCATCCTATGTCCACTAGGGGCATAGGATGGGGGAAGGGAGTCACCGCTCCAGGTGGGTATACTAAGCAATCAAGAACCTCTCAGGAAACCAAGGGTGCCGGCAATGCACAAGACAAATGGTGGAAACTTCGGAAGAATGGACAGCCGCACTCCAAAAAAACTCTTGAGTTGTCTTTATTGTAAAATCAATGGTAAAATGCACTACAAAAGGCAGCAAAAATAGGGAAAACAGCCTACGCATTTCACACTGGATCAGTGCTTAATCATGGCCATGTGTGTCATGATCTAGTGTGAAACGCGTAGGCTGTTTTCCCTATTTTTGCTGCCTTTTGTAGTGCATTTTACCATTGATTTTACAATAAAGACAACTCAAGAGTTTTTTTAGGGGCATAGGATGACTGAGAAAGGATATCTTGAATTGCATGAGATGGGACAGTAATGATAATTCACAATGTATTGCAGGATATCTTGAAATATTACAGGTGGTTAATTCTAAACACAACCGGTCAATAATAGTGTGATTCATTCAATGTGGGGACACATACTGTTAGGATGTTAATTGATGGTAATCACCTCCAGCTACCTGGCTGTAGTGATAAAGCTTTCTGTGATTGCATTCTATTGTCTATTGATTTAATTAAGTCTGGCTCCTAAGATATTTCATTGTGCTATGCTAATTGACACTGTATTGTGTGAAAGTCTATTGATGATAATATGTGATGTGAATTAGTACAATCTAAGGGTCAGATGTCCGACTTAAGTTTACTAAAGGAATGTGTATTGTATAGAAGGTGAGAAAAGCTTATCGCGGAGTCACCATGTCTGGGTAAATGATAGTAATTAACTCATGTAGATTCGGTGCCAGAAAGTCTGACTAAAAATGTGTATTGAGTTCCTTGTGTAATGTTGTGGGTGGAGTTGATTCATTGTTCACTTGGTTACTGACTGTATAAAAAGAGCCTGAGTTTGTCATTAAAACCTATTCTGTTTGGAACCAGAGAACAGAGCTGTGTGTGTCTCGTTTTCTGGGGGAAATCCAATGGGTCCTGTCTGCTGGATTGTGGAGTGTCGGAAGCTGTCTTGGGTTGGTGGAATGGAATATCGTAACGGCGTTAACCCCTGACCGTTACAGTCATTAAAAACGATCGTGTGTGGGCTCCAGAGCATTTGTCACAATGTAAAAAATGGCCATTAAAAATTTTGAACATGCTCTAATTTTTCATGTTTTTTTTAACGTTGTCGTTTTTTACGTCATAAAAAATGGTCGTGTGTGGGCTTTAACGACGTGAAAAAAACGTGCATGCTCAGAAGCAAGTTATGAGATGGGAGTGCTCATTCTGGTAAAACTAGCGTTCGTAATGGAGTAAGCACATTCATCACGCTGTAACAGACTGAAAAGCGCGAATCATCTTTTACTAACACTAAATCACCAAAAGCAGCCCAAAGGGTGGCCCCATCCACATGGAACTTCCCCTTTATAGTGCCGTCGTACGTGTTGTACGTCACCGCGCTTTGCTAGAGCATTTTTTTTTCACGATCGTGTGTAGGCAAGGCAGTTTTAATGATCGGGTTGAAAAAAACTTTGTTTTTTCTAGACCCTTAAAAACTTCATTTTTTACAACCCGAAAAACGGACGTGTGTACACTGCATGAGAGCTGCTCATCTTGCACTGATCACTATGTTTTTGTAACTGTTTAAAATAAATAAAATAAGAGATATATATGTACTGTGTGTGTGTATATATATATATATATATATATATATATATATATATATATATATATATATATATATATATATATATATGTATATACGGTATACATAGTTTTTTTTAAGCGTTTCCTATTTAACCCCCAGATTACAATTGTAAAACAACCCATTCAGTTTAAAATAGAAATGAAAGGCAACATATTTGTGTAGCACCCTTGTCCCAAAACAAGGCTACAAGTAAATGTAGCTTGCTGGGTGGTAGCTAGCATGGCTAATTTTTAGTATTTATGGATCAAATGTACTCCCTCCTAATCCTGTTTCAGCTGTGGCTTCTCCCTTTTGCCAGTAGGTGGCACTGTCGCCTCAGGCATTAGTATGATAAGCTACAGTGAAGTCAGGTTATGAATAAACATACCTTTCTCAGCCAATACGACTGGCCACTTTGCATGCTGGGAGAAGGTATTTATTTGGAGAGAGTCTGGTGATCTGGTGCTTCTCCGACCAAACTGAGGTCTGGGTGGGTGTGTGTGGAACAGCTCCTGGCTGCTAGACCTGAAGCCTGCGTTCTATTCAGGAGTTCTACTGACTGCTAGGTCTGTTTGAGGCCTATCTAGGTGTTCAAGATGTCACAGAGGAGAGCCTGCTCAATACCTGGAAACAATGTTGAGAAGGATGGAGTTCTAGAGAAGTACTAGAGGTGACTCTTCATGGACCGGGGACCCGTGAGGTGGCTGGGAGAGCTTCAAGAGAACTTGTGAGTTAATTTCAGTTACCATAGTAGACAGCCTATTCTGCAAAGTACAGATGTGCTGGTTCAGTTTAAAGGCTTTTTTTTGTACTGCTGTCTGCCTTATCTCACCTTTTTATCTAAGGAGTCTGCCTGTCTGCTGATCATTACTATTTTTGACTAAGGGTATCCTGTGCCCCATCCCCTCTCTCCCACATTTTCCTATTTATGAGAAATAAACTTCTCTTTGTTCAAGCATAAAAGTAACTGACATCCATTTTCTATCTTGTACTTCACCCACCATGCCTAGTAACCTGCACCCTGAGGAGGCATGCCGGCCTTCCCTGTCTCTGAGGCACTCCAGAAGAGTTTTGGCACACTGCTGGAAGAAAGAGGCCGGCGCTAAAGTTTCTGCTGAACAGTCGGATCAATTCCTTGGCAGGGGGAGGAGTTGCTGCTCTGCAGAGCAAGACTAGCAGTTATGCGCACCTTCAGCTTGGGGCCACTGGCTGTGAGAGACAGAGGAAAGTATGGGGCATCTTGGAGCCTCCATTGCTGACTGGAAAGTCTTTGCACTGGACATTAGTCCAGTGCAAAGCAGCTTGTTGGGCTGAGAGAGGTCATTACATCCCTAAAGGTAGTCTGGCGCGCTACACGGTGGGAGGCTACTAAGCGATTGGGCTACTATGTTCAAAATTCTCAGGACTTGCTACAAATATTCGGCCCTGGATGACCTATATCACCACTGCAGAGAATCACTGTTGGAGGTAGTTTCGCCGGCCTTATCACCACAGGTGCTACAAGTTGACTGAGTCAAGTGTGTCGCCACCACTGCTCCAGAACCTGAAGGTCACTACCACCGTTACCCTATCTGCTGAAGTGTCTGCTACTGCAATTACCGTGCCTACTTAAAGGCCAGATGCAGTAGTGACCTCCCACGGTCGAGGTCACCTACATTTCTTGATGGTGGAACCTCCCATGGAGAAAACTACTGAGACTGATAAGCCTGATGTGATTGAGGGCAGTGTGCCTGTTACGAAGAACAGTTGCTATATAAAACACCAGTAGTGAAAGTAAAAGTAAACAAGGCTCAAACCGATCGGTTTCGATTGCAGAGGGGAACGAGACAGGGTTGCCCACTTGTCCCCCTTCTTTTTGCCCTCGCAATTGAACCTTTAGCAATAGCTCTTAGAACGGCCCCTGAGATAAGAGGGTTTAAATGAGGTCAGATAGAAGAGAAAGTGGTATTATACACGGATGTCCTTCTCCTGCTCTTAGGAGACACGCACAACTATCAGGAAAGCTATGGAAGAAATGAAAAACTTTGGGCAATTTTCTGGACTCACTATAAACTGGGGAAAATCCACATTGCTACCAGTAGATCCCTTAGAAAAAATCCTGCCGCAAGAGGCTGAACAAATTCAAATAGCAAACTAAATAAAATACTTAGGGATAACCATTTCTAGAGACCCTAGTCAATATATCATAGATAATATGGTCCCATTGTTGGATAAATATAAGAGGAAAATTTAAGTATGGAAACAGCTCCCACCATCAGTGGCGGGTTGATGTAACTTGATAAAAATGGTGTGGATGATGCAGCTCCTTTATGTTTTACAAATTTCCCCAGTGTGGATATATAAAAAATTGTTCCAAAAGATAGATACCACCTTTAGGGAACTAATTTGGAAAAAAAGGGTGGCAAGAATTCGATTAAATACTCTTCAAAGATCTAAGCAGGAAGGCAGCAAAGGCAGCACTGGGATATAACGGGCTCACAGAGAATACACCCCTGTGGGAAAATAATAACTTGGGGGGAAATACAGAAGGGAATGGGAGAGACAAGGAATAAAGAACATCATCCAGCTGTATCAAGACGGTATGTTAAAAACTTTTCAGGCACAATAGAACAATATGCATTACCAAATACATAATTTTATAGATACCTGCAGATCAGGCATGGTCTTGCAGATCAGTACAAAGGAACGGTAATAGAATGGAGTAAGATCCCTCTACAATACAAGTACATCAAAAGGTCTAATATCATAAGTTTACCCTAGTACATACAAGGGGAGCCTGAGAGGAACACAAGGCTCGATACAAAAGAATAAGTGGGAAAGAGAGGGGTTTTATTATCCCCTCGCAGAGCTTATTATACCCCGGACATGCTTTTCCGGTTTGGTCGTAGATCAGATACCAACTGCCCTAGATGTGGAAGAAATGAAGGGGATATGATCCACATGTTTTGGAGATGTCCGAAACTATTTCGGTATTGGAGGGAGGTAGTCGGAATCATTGAGCAGATTTTTGAAGTTAATATGGAATTGGAACCAATACAATGTGTATTGGGCTGGGCAGAGGGAGAAGGTAGAATTGGTATTAACCAGCTCGCAAGTTGTATTGCATTTGTATTGTATTGTATTGCTATGGTATTAAAACTTCAGAAAGAATTGGGTTTGGGTTTTTGGGTTATGTCTGGGCTAGAGTTCTCCAAACGTCTGCTAAAAATTGTAATCTCCTATGACAGACAATGTAAGAGGGCATTTCATGGAGGTTAAAGACTTCCCTGACCTCCCTGATGAAGACTGATACTAGGTTGAAAGTAGAAACTCATTTGAGCAGTTACATATGAACAGAAATATGAAATGGTTCTGACCAATTATTTGCACAAATTATAATTCTGACAGCCACTGCTGACACCCGATTGGGTCCAGTTATGGGTAAAACATGCTGGAGTGTGGATTGAGTGGAAGTGTCACAATGTGTGCTGGAATCTACTTGATTGTTTAATAAACACTGAATTTTCAAAATGTCATTTGTGTGCTGCCCACTTTTATTTTTGCAGTGTGGAGCGAGGGTCGACTCCTGGGCTTTGGCACCCTACTGGGTGAGGTAGATAAAAGGAACATTGGTCATGGTGGGATGTACTTTGATCTTCCAGCCACTGTTGACAATTGCTGCTGTTCACACATACACAGTGCATGCAGGTCGAATTGAGAATGTAATAATTCTCACCAATGGCGAATGGTGTGGCCTTACTTTTTCACACCATATGCTTTTGTAGGGGTATTGCAGATGCTGTTACAAAGAATGACCCAAGCCTTTTTTCTATTCAGTGTGCAAAATGTGTCAACTTTGCTGTCAAGTAACAATTTATATAGGCTGAACAGCCGCTGCTATTCGCATTCACCTGTAATTCTAGTCACAAGAATCTACTGAATTTACTGGAGGCCTGAGAAATTTCCTTGAAATTTATGTCTGTTTTTAGGGGTGTCAAAACAGGAAATAAGGAATATGCCCTTAACAAGGACACAGACAGCAGTAAAGACACATTCTCTCATAGAATGAGGAAGGTTGGGGACCTAAGGTTATATTCATGTTCCCAATAGGGACATTCACTGTTATTTCCTCTACAGGTGACATGGTAAATCTGACAAAAAGTCTACTAGAGGGAGGGGGGGGGGGCATAGAAAACATTTAAAACCTTAGAGAAATGATATTCTTTCCATGCTATATTCAAGCACACAAACAAGAAGTCACAGTTGCAGTTGAGCTTTATGCATCTGTACCTCTGCTCAATTAGGCAACATAATGGATTTGCATTTTTTTTTATGTCTAACAAGGGATTAGGTTTAGATTTGCTGCTATTGTGAGTTTCAGATTGCAGTGAATTTATGGCCAAATTAGTCTGTGACATTTTTTTAAAACCATAATGCATTACATGGTCTTTGAGCCATGATTAGCTTTTAAAGGGTTTGCAAAGTCAGAATTTTTTTCTATCTTAATGCATTCTATTCCCCGGTGTCATGTGACTTGTTAGTGTTACAAGGTCTCAGGTGTAAATTTGGTGTTATCGCTCTCACTCTCTCATTCTGGTCACTGGAAGTTCAACATGACACCTCATGGCAAAGAACCCTCTGAGGATATGAAAAAAAGAATGGTTGCTCTACATAAAGTTTCCAAGACCCTGAAACTGAGCTGCAGCATGGTTTAACCACTTAAGACCCGGACCATTATGCAGGTTAAGGACCTTGGCCCTTTTTGCGATTTGACACTGCGTCGCTTTAACTGACAATTGCAACGTATTTTGGTGGTATTTGATCACCTCTGCGGTTTTTATTTTTTGCACTATAAACAAAAATAGAGCGACAATTTTGAAAAAAATGCAATATTTTTAACTTTTTGCTATAATAAATATCCCCCAAAAATATATAAAAAAACTTTTTTTTCCCTCAGTTTAGGTCTATACGTATTCTTCTACCTATTATTGGTAAAAAAAAAACGCAATAAGCGTTTATCGATTGGTTTGCGTAAAATTTATAGCATTTACAAAATAGGGGATAGTTTTATTGCATTTTTATTAATATGTATATTTTTACTACTAATGGCGGTGATCAGCGATTTTTTTTTTCGTGACTGCGACATTATGGCGGACACATCGGACAATTTTGACACATTTTTGGGACCATTGTCATTTTCACAGCAAAAAGTGCTATAAAAATGCATTGTTTACTGTGAAAATGACAATTGCAGTTTAGAAGTTAACCACTAGGGGGCACTGTAGGGGTTAAGTGTGATCTCATATGTGTTTCTAACTGTAGGGAGGCGGGGCTGGACGTGTGATGTCATTAATCGTCTTTCCCTATATCACCTCTCCCCGTTCTTCAGCTCCAATCCAATCGCGGGACACCGGCGGCGATCGGGTCCGCGGGCGCGCTCACGGAGCTTCGGACCGGGTCGCGAGCACACCGCCGACGGCACGCTCGCGACCCCACGGCTGGGCTTAAGGAATAACGTACGGGTACGTGATTGTGCCCAGCCATGCCATTATGCCGATGTATATCGGTGTGAAGGGGTCCTTAAGTGGTTAACAGGACAGGTTCCACTCAGAACAGGCCTCGCCATGGTCGACCAAAAAAGTTAAGTGCACGTGCTCAGTGTCATATACAGAGGTTGTCTTTGGGAAACAGACGAATGAGTGCTGTCAACATTGCTGCAGAGGTTGAAGGGGTGGGTGGGGGGGGGTCAGCCTGACAGTGCTCAGACCATATGCCACACACTGCATCAAATTGGTCTGCATGGCTATCGTCCCAGAAGGAAGCCTCTTCTAAAGATGATGCACAAGAAAGCCCACAAACAGTTTGCTAAAGACAAGCAGGCTAAGGACATGGATTACTGGAACTGCGGTCTGATGAGACCAAGATAAATGTATTTGGTTCAGATGGTGTCAAGCGTGTGTGGCAGCAACCAAATGAGTACAAAGACAAGTGAGTCTTGCCTACAGTAAGTAAAACAAGGTGATGGGAGTGTTATGGTCTGGGGCTGCATGAGTGCTGCTGGCCCTGGGGAGCTACAGTTTATTGAGGGAACCATGAATGCCAACATGTACTATGACCAGTGTTGTAAGTAACGGTGTTTAAATAAACGCTGTTACGTAACGATTGGCCTCCTGAGGGTAACTAGTAATCTACGAGATTACTCTTACCCTCTCAGCAACGCCGTTCCCATTACAAGGGCGGTGTTACCGAGATTACATTGAGCACGCGGGTGGGGGCAGTCCGTGCAGACTCTGGGGTCACTCTGGGGTCATGTCTGTTCTGTCAGGGCCGGCGGGATGGAGCTGGCCAGTGGCCTGTGATTGTGATTGGGTGGGTCACATCACATGATGCACTGCACATCATCTTCACTTGATTCGTCGCCGGCTGGTCATGTGTCGGTCGTCGACGCGTGACTCGTGGGTGGGTGGCGCATGCACGCGCCTGGAGTCTCCCACCCGCGGCCGCCTGCAGCAGTGTCGTGACTCGTGACGGTGTCACTATGTTTTCGAGGGAGTCTGGCGCTCAACTCCTCAGAGTCGAGTACTCACCTGAGTCACTCCAGTCCTCAGCCGCCGACATCTCCCCTGTCCCCCGCGGAGGCTCCACTCCACCACCACCGGTCCGGACTCCGGGACCGGGATACCTGAGAGCCTGAGCGCAAGCCATCAAGCCAGCAGACAGCACCTACCGACTGGGGGCAAGCCCGCAGCCAGGTGAGGAGCCGATTGGAACTGGGGGGGGGGAGCGGCCTAGTCTAAGGCCTTTGGCCTGGTGTGGTGGTGAATGAACTTTGTGCTACTGGCTGAGCTGACCGACTGCTGTGCTGATATTGTTGCTTGTAAAGCTTAAAAGACTCCAATTATCTGTCTATAAATATATAACAGGCTGTTATAGACAGATAATTGGAGTCCTTTAAGCTTTACAAGCAATATCAGCAGTCAGTCAGCTCAGCCAGTAGCACAAAGTTCATATTTCGCCACACCAGGCCTAAGGCCTTAGGCAAAGTAACATTTTTGAGGGGATAATTCACCAATATTAGCCTGTATCTTTCATGAATTATAGGGTTCCTTTAGGATTCCTTTATGGACTGTAGTGTTTAGATACAATAAGCTCAAGCTTTTAGTCCATACCTCCAGGATTTGGAGGCATGGACATATTGGGATTAAGAATTTATCGTTTTAGAGTCTAGGGGCATCAGTCCAGATCTTGGAGTGTGCACTTGCACTGGTTGGAGATGACAATGGCAATGTTGTGGGATGCATGTGTATCAGCCTGTGGTGCAAGATTTTTTAGGGTGAAATTGGAAACAGTATAAGTTTCTTGGGTACTTAATGTGGGTCAGGTGGTTGTGGCAGCTACTGTACATACCGTTCTGGCTTAGTAAGGCCTTAGGCCTGGTGTGGCGAAATATGAACTTTGTGCTACTGGCTGAGCTGACTGACTGCTGATACCATACAAACCAAACCTGGAAATCTAGAAAGGATTTTAAGGTGGACCAGTGGACCACATACAAAAAAATAAAAATAAAAAAAAGATATTGAGTACAGTGCTATGAGGCTCATGCCTTTCTTTTACTAATGTTTGCTGCTAATTTTGCACTAATTAAAGGCCAGATTTTTCTTTGTTTCTTTTTACCCAAGTTTACATTTGTGTGTCTTAATTTTGCACTTGAATTTTAGTTTAAATATTTTTTTTTTTTTATGTTTCTGTGCATATCATTCATATGATCTATGGCAGGCTGCAATCTATTGAATTGGGTTCAAATAAATACGAAATGTTCTAAAATACTGTATATAGTGTTTTTATTCTTCAATCAGTTAATATAAACATCTTTGATATTAAAGATGTTATAGAACGTAATTGCATTGTAGAATATTAAAAAAAAAATCTGTTACTTTGCCGAGTAACTAGTTACTTTGCCAATGAAGTAACTGAGTCACTAACTCAATTACTATTTCGGACAAGTAATTTGTAACTGTAACTAATTACTTTTTTAAAGGAAGATGAGCAACACTGACTATGACATACTGAAGCAGAGCATGATCCCCTCCTTTCGGAGACTGGGCTGCAGGGCAGTATTCCAACATGATAACGCCCCAAACACACCTCCAAGACAACCACTGCCTTGCTAAAGAAGCTGAGGGTAAAGGTGATGGTCTCCAGACCTAAACCCTATTGAGCATCTGTGGGACAGCCTCAAACGGAAAGGGGGAGAAGCGCAAGGTCTCTAACATCCACCAGCTCTGTGATGTTGTCATCCAGTGGCACTGGCAACCTGTTAAGCTCTGGTGAACTCCATGCCCAAGAGGGTTAAGGCAGTGCTGGAAAATAATGGTGGCCATACAAAATATTGACACTTTGGACCCAGTTTGGCCATTTTCACTTAGGTGTATACTCACTTTTGTTGCCAGCGTGTGTTGAGTTATTTTGAGGGGACAGCAAATTTACACTATTAATCAAGCTGTACACTCACTACATTTCAGCAAAGTGTCATTTCTTTAGTGTTGTCACATGTAAAGATATAATATATAATATATAATAAAATATTTACAAAAATGTGAGGGGTGTACTCACTTTTGTGAGATACTGTATGTGTATATACACTGTTTATATATATATATATATATATATATATATATATATATATATATATATATACAGTATATATATATATATATATATATATATATATATATATATATATATATATATATATATATATATATATATATATATATATATACACACACATACAAGATAATAAAATTAAAAACATGATATTACAATAAAATTGTAATATACACTTTATGTAAGCAATCTTATTTTTGTAGCAAAATAATTTGATATATTTCATTGTTTCTCATTAGAAATGTTTTGTGTCATTAAAAGTTGCTTTGAGGAGGCTGAATAAGCCCTAAAGTGGAAACAGCTGTTAGCAAGTGGATTTTCTGGCCCTGCAATGTCACCTGGGCTTTGATTCATGAGCTGTTTTTAAACAGCTTTCATATGCCTGGGGGATCCAGCACAAGTCGAGAAATGATGAAGCACAATTCAATTAGGCCTAGTATTTTGGTCTTGTAAAGATTTTTCTGGATAATTATTCAAAATGCCTATCTCTTTACAAATTGGGTATAGACATAATTTCAAGAAAACTATTAGTCCACTTGAATATGTTTTTTTTTTCTTTTTTTAAAGAGGCCATGTAGAATGAGACTTGGGTTAAAAATGAAAAGAGAAGTATAGCTTTTTTTGCCATATTTTTCCTGTGGGTCACAAGAGTGCACTTACTTGTGCTCCCCTGTGACCCAGAATCGGTGGGCTAAAGCCTGCAGTTGACCGACGGTACACAGCCACTCCAGGGCTCTGGAAGGATCCCGACTATATTGTTGGGATCCACTCGGATTCCTAACCAGCAGCTGCCTCAGTCTCTCAGTCAGTGGTGGCCCGTCCATAGGGGGCTCCTGGGCATCGCCCCCCCCCCCCCCAAGCTGTTCATAAAAAATGGTTACTTTAAGAGTGACCAGGTGCCGGGCACGCAGCGGTCTATGGAAAGCTTCATAGCCTGCAATCAGCTGATTGCAGTCTGGGAAGCTGATTTGCCCGTGTTTAGCGTTAGATCGGGGCGCCCCCGATGCGCCCCCAAACTCCCCCACTCTACTGTAATTTGTCAGTGTGCCTATAGTAACTGGCTAGGATTGGCGTGGCAGGGACAGGGGGATAGGACAGTGGGCGGTGCTATTTTGGTCATTGCGGAGTCACTTCCGGTTTCCCGGCCACAGTGGGGGCGGAGTCGATTGGTGTGTGTGACGTGGCTCGTTGTAGTGTTGTACGTCACCGGGTTCTTGACGGTCGAAATTTTGTGTGACCGGGTGAATGCAACACAAGTTTGAGCCAAAATACAGTCGGAAAAAAAAGTCCACGTTTTTTTTGTTGGAATTTACGATCGTGTGTACGCGGCATATGGCACACCTGTGCAATGATCATGCTATCTAATCAGCATCTTGATATGCCACACCTGTGAGGTGGATGGATTATCTCAGCAAAGGAGAAGTGCTCACTGACACAGATTTGGACAGATTTGTGAACAATATTTGAGAGAAATAGGCCTTTTGTGTACATATTAAAAGTAGCTTTAAAGCGGAGGTTCACCCTCAAAATGAACTTTCCAGCATCCTTAAAGCGAAAGTAAACCCATCAATTTAACAGTTTGAAAAAGCAGTTACATTCCTGGCATGCCGGGAATGCTAACTGTCACATTGGTTGTGCTCTCAACCAAACTGTCAAACCATCCAATGGCTGGTGTCATAACTGATCACATGTGCAGCATCATGGCAGTTGAAGATTAAACAGAGGCCAAGACGCGCCTTAGCAGCCGTTAATCAACTCCTCTTCGCTTAGAAACGCCCATTCCCCCGCAGGATTCCCCGCTCGGAGCCGGAAAACAAGGGCTCATATAACGATAACTACAAGTAAAAAAAAAACAAAAAACAGCATACTGCAGATGTTAGCAGTATGCTACAGCTAATGTCAAAAAGTAGATTTTTGGGTGAACCTCCGCTTTAAGTTCAGCTCATGATAAATAGGGGAAAACACAAAAGTGTTGCGTTTATAATTTTTCTCAGTGTATATATATATATATATATATATATATATATATATATATATATACTCTGCATCCAGTGTAGCCTATACCTACAGTGCATTCCCATGGTGTACTGTTTCTAATACACTTCAGGTGGTGTCTTAATATGTATATACAGTCTTGTGTGTATATATATATATATATATATATATATACACTGTGCATCTTAGTGTAGCTGTAGAACAGTTTCTAATACAGTGCAGACGGTGTACACAGTTTCCACTACACTTCTGGTGGTGTACACAGTACACAATACAGTGCCGCTGCAGTACAGTTTCTAATACAGTGCAGAAGATGCACACAGTATCTGATACAGTGTGTACAGTTTCTACTACACCTCTGGTGGTTTACACAGTATCTAATACAGTGTAATGTGGTGTTGCAAAACCAAAAATTCATCATGTCTGGAAGGCCACCAATGAGAGGCAGATGCTCACATGCCACTAAAAGAGGGCAAGCAGCCTATGTATCTACAGTCAACAGTGGTGGTTGTGGACATGGTGCATCCTCTGCTGGTGGCCGTGGGGCACGCTTGTCCTTTTGTTTTGCTGCTGGTCATGTTATTGAGCCACAACATGCAGAAGAGTTGGTGGAGTGGATAACAAAGCCTTCCTCATCCTCCTCATGCTCTGTCACACAGGCTCAAAGTAGTTTTCCTTCCAATGCAGCTGCCAAAGCGGCCTATTCCACCGGCTACTTATCCACAGTCACTCCTTCTGTAGCCTCACCATCATGCACAGTGTTGGGTACATGCTTCTGGAGGATGCACAGTGATTTGAGAGAAGAGAGGAGGAGGACAAGGAGGCACAACTCCAACGACAAAGATGTCCTCTAGCCCCCCTGACGGTAAACCCGAGCGCGACTCGGGGTTGGTTTTACATGTTAGGATCGGCAAACCCGAGTCACGCTCGGGCTGGACGGGCTTACCTTTCGCTGGATCCACAGGCTTGGTTTACTCACCTTGTCCCTGGATCCAGCGATGCCACCCGCTGTGTGAGTGAGCGGGACCTCCTCGCTCGATTCACAGTCCCCGTGTGACGCCGATCTCCGTTCCCTGCGACGTTACGACGCACGGGGACGGAGAACGGCGCCAAATTCAAAAAAGTAAATAAACACATTACATACAGTATACTGTAATCTTATAGATTACAGTACTGTATGTAAAAAATACACACCCCCCTTGTCCCTAGTGGTCTGCCCAGTGTCCTGCATGTACTTTTATATAATAAAAAATGTCATTTCTGCCTGCAAACTGTAGATTGTCCAAAAGTGTCCCTTTATGTCAAAAATGGTTTTAGATCAGCTAGAAAACAGCGATAATAAATTATAATCACTTGCAGAATTGTGCGATAGCGATTTGCGGGGAAATTCGTCATAAAAAAAAAAAAATAATGACAGCGACAATTCTGCAACTGCAAATTTCAGTGATTTTGAGTTGATTACATTATTGAATAATTTTTATTATAATTATATTATTATTTGTTATAATTATTTATAATTATTTATTATATTATAATTTATAATTTTGTTTTAAAAAAAAAAATCATACCCGGGATGCCTACAAGACTCTTGCTTGGTCAGATTTAAGTGAGTTATTTCTAAAAATTACAGGCCTACAGTATAAAACGCCAATTTCCTTGCAAAATAAATGTACCGCTTTTGGTACGTAATTCCAGACAGAATCATACCGCCAGGGAGGTTAAGGGGCAGCTTAAGGGCAGCCACCCTATTGCATCACACCGCAGACCTTCGCAGGTGCAGGGTGCTGCTGACTCTCCGTTGACTTTAACCACTTAAGCCACGAACCAAAATGCAACTAAAGGACCAGGCCCCTTTTTGCAAATAGGCACTGCGTCGCTTTAACTGACAATTGCGCGGTATTGCGACATGGCTCCCAAACAAAATTGGCGTCCTTTTTTTCCCACAAATAGAGCTTTCTTTTGGTGGTATTTGATCACCTCTGCGGTTTTTATTTTTTGCGCTATAAACAAAAATAGAGCGATAATTTTGAAAAAAATGCAATGGCCCGGATTCACAAAGCACTTACGCCGACGTATCTCCAGATACGCCGCGTAAGTCTATCTATGCGCCGTCGTATCTGTACGCCGTGCCCGCAATCTGAGATACGCCTAAAAATAGGCTTCCTACGACCGACGTAACTTGCCTACGCCGTCGTATTGTGGGCGCATATTTACGCTGGGCACATTTTCTGCTCCCATTGATTTTCTATGCACATATGCAAATGAGGGACATACGCCGATTCACGAACGTAGTTGCACCCGGCGCATAATATACGCGGTTTGTGTAATTCGTACGTCCGGCGTAAAGTTATTCCCCATATAGGAGGCGCAAGTCATGCAAAGGTATGGACCAGGGAACACAGCCGTCGTATTTTACGTTGTTTACATAGTACGTGAATAGGACTAGGTGTAGGTTACGTTCACGTCGTAGGCAGTGATTCAACGTATCTTAGGCAGTTGTTTCGACGTGATTCTGAGCATGCGCAATGGGATGCGTCCACGGGACAGCGCATGCGCCGTACGTTATTCGTAACTTTATGACGCTCAGTGCGCTGCGCCGGCATAGCGTAAAAGAGATACGCTATGGCGGCATAAATATGTGCCGATGTATGTGAATCCGGGCCAATGTTTTTTACTTTTTGCTATAATAAATATCCCCAAAAAATTAAAAAAAAAAAAAAAAGATTCCCCAGTTCAGGCCGATACGTATTCTTCTACCTATTTTTGGTAAAAAAAAATCGCAATAAGCGTTTATCGGTTGGTTTGCGCAAAATTTATAGCGTTTACAAAATAGGGGATAGTTTTATTGCATTTTTTTTTACTACTAATGGCGGCGATCAGCGATTTTTTTCATGACTGCGACATTATGGCTGACACTTCGGACAATTTTGACACATTTTTGGGACCATTGTCATTTTCACAGCAAAAAATGCATTTAAAATGCATAGTTTACTGTGGAAATGACAGTTGCAGTTTGGGAGTTAACCACAGGGGGCGCTGAAGGGGTTAAGTGTGACCTAATATGTGTTTACAACTGTAGGGGGTGTGTGGCTGTAGGTGTGACGTCATCGATTGTGTCCCCCTATAAAAGGGATCACACGATCGATGATGTCGCCACAGTGAGGACTCCAGCGGCGATTGGGTCCGCGGGTCCCGCGGTCACAGAGCTTCTGAGCAGGCGCGCGCCCACGACCCCACGGCTGGGCTTAAAGGGCAACGTACATATACGTTGATGTGCCCAGCCGTGCCATTCTGCCGACGTATATCTCTTTTTCGAAACGTGTGCAGCAGATCGTACTGTTGCTGTTTGCAACCTATGTCTGAAGCTGATTAAGCATGGCCAGAACAGTAGCCGCGTGGGCATCACATGCTTGACCAGACATATGATGACCTGCCATGCAGTCCATTGGCAACAGCACTTGAAAGACCCACATCAAAGAAAAAGGCGGACTTCTTCTTGCTCCTCATCTGGGATCTCACTCCAACCCTACTATACCTCCAGTCCTCTCAAAAACCTGCACTAAAAGGAATGAAGGTATAGCAATAGGTGTCCCAAGTACTTGCAGCCAATCTGCTAGCAGTACACCACCATCTGATTTTAGCAGGCAAGTTTCCCTACCCCAGTTGCTGAACTGTAAAAATAAATTTGGTCCCGGTCATCCACATGCTCAGCATCTAAGTGATAGCTTGGCCAAATTGCTAGCACTGCAACTGCCTTTTCAGCTGGTAGACTCTGCCCCCTTTTGTGAATTTGTGTAATGTGCTGTACTTCAGTGGCGGGTTCAAAAACGCCATTTCTTTTCATGGATGGCCATTCCAGCTCTCTACTGGCATGTGGAAGGCAATGTTTTGGCCTTGTTGGACAGGGCGGTCAGCAGAAAGGTTCATATTACTGCTGACTTACTGTCCAGCAGGCATGGGCAGGGACATTACCTTTTCTTCACAGCGCACTGAACAACTTTGCTGGAAGCTGGGAAGGATGCAGGACAGGGTTCAGTGTTGGAGTTTGTTTCCCACAACCACACCTCCAAAATGCTAGTGGTGATTCTGCCACAGCTCTCTCCTCCACCCCCTCCACTTCTTCTTCCTCTGTGGCCTCTTCTGCAGATTTGTCCTTTGAACCAGCGGTGCCCCGTAAGCATTCAAGGGGCAATACAAGCAGTCAGGCAAAAAGATGCCATGCAGTGCTTGAGTTGGTCTGCCTAGGGGACAGGAATCACACTGGGGCAAAGATTCTGTCAGCTCTGCAGGGGAAGGCTCAGAGGTGGTTGACACCATGTCAGCTTCAGCCAGGAATGCTTGTATGCGACAATGGCACTAATCTTCCCTCTGCCCTCCAACAGGGACACTTCTCCCATGTTACATGTTTGGCACACATCCTGAATTTGGTGGTACAGCGGTTCTTGAGCAGGTACCCAGGCTTAAAGGATCTCCTGAGGCAGGCCAGAAAAGTCTGTGGTAATTTCCGCCGGTCATACAATGCCAGCGCTCGGCTGGCTGACATTCAGGTGGAACTCAACATTGGCAATGCTGCAACAGCTGCACAAACAGCAGAGGGCCATCAATGAGTACCTGTGCCCGTATGGCACCAGGACAGGGTCAGGGGAGCCTGGCTTCTTTTCACAACATCAGTGGCTACTGATCAAGGATACATGCACTGTCCTGTCATCATTTGAGGAGGCCACAAGGATGGTGAGCAGTGACAATGCATGCATCAGTGACACTGCCTTTCTAGTCTTCCTGCTGGAGCACATGCTTCATGAAATCATGGACAGGGCACTTGAGGCAGAACAGCAGGAGGGGGAGGAGGACTTCCTTACCTCTTAAGGCCCCCTTGATCCAGATAGCATTTCTGCGGGCCCACCAAACACACAGGAAAAAGAGGAGGAGGAGGAGTATTGTGTCAGCATGGATGTAAAGAATAACACTCAGGAGCAGTTTTCAAGGGATGGTTTTCAGACCCCAGAAACCCAAGGAGTTGTACATGGGTGGGAGGAGGTAGTTATGGATCATGTGATCCTTAGTGACCCAGAGGACTCAGAATTTAATGCCTTTGTAAACTTATGCTGCATGGCCTCCCTTAGTCTGCAAAGCCTGCAAAAGGACCCTAGGATTTGTGGTATCAGAGAGAGGGATCGTTACTGGCTGGCAACCCTTTTTGAAGGGTAAGGTTGCAGAACTTCAGGAGGCGTTGAAGAAAGGTTTGTAAAAATGCATTTTCAGATGCTGGGAGGTTACAATTTCCTGGCGCCGGTCAACGTGTTACTGAGGCTTAGTTCAGTCAGAGAAAAAGTGGTGGAGAAGGTGAATGATGCCTATAAACAATTTTTCAGTCCTCAGTGCCAAGGTCTGATCAGTTCAAGCAACCATCACCAGCGTCTGCATTACATGGTGCAGGAATATCTAGGGGCAAGAGCAGACTTAAAGACCTTTCCAACAGAGCATCCACTGGGTTACTGGGTCTTGAGGATGGACCACTGGCCAGAAATTGAGCTACTGGTCTGTCCTGCATCCAGCGTGCTTTCTGAACGCACATTCAGTGCTGATGGAGGGTTTGTAACAGATCAAAGAGTGCACCTGTCCACAGACTGTTGATAGGCTCACTTTAATAAAAATGAATCAGTCTTGGATCAGCAGCTATCAAGCAAATGATGATTATGTAACTGATTGAATTTGCTATGCATGTGGGATCCCTTGAAGGCTGCCTATGCTGACTATCCTATTCCTCCTCAAACTCGATGATGCTAGCTTCCAACAATATTTTTGGTTTAGGGCACCACCACCACCACCCAAGGCCCAATTTTCTGCCCCTATTTAACAGGGGCATGTAATTACAATTTTTGATATAATATTTCACAGCAGGGCCCGTTCCTGCACCCAACAAGAGTATCTGTGAGGTGTTATAGTGTTCTGGTAACACCACTACCACCCAAGGCCCAATTTTTCTGCCCCAGTTTAACAGGGGTGTGTAATTAAAAATGTTGATATAATATTTCAACGCAGGGCCTGTTCCTGCGCCCATCAAGAGTAACTTTGAGGGCTTACAGTGTTCTTTTACCACCAACACCTAAGGCCCAATTTTCTGCAGAGTATATAGGGCAGGCCGTATAGTATATATACTGCTGTTCAGAGTACAAAAAAATGGGGGAAAATTGGCCATTTAAAAAAATATTGGGTGCAGGGTTCCCCTTAATATCCATACCAGACCTGAAGGGCCTGATATGGATTTTGGGGGTGACATCCACGTAATTTTTTGGGGTATTTTTGGTATTTTTATATATATATATCCAGGATCCGACAATACAGTACAGCCACAAGCAGTTTTAAATGAAAAAAATTCCTTTAGAAATGTAATTTTGCTGTGGTAAACATGGGAAAGATGTGCTACTTTACATGCATACTAAGGGCACCCCCAGGCACAATATTCAAAAGAATAGTAAAATGTTATTGTTTCACTTTAAGCATTATTAAAATCACTACAATTTTCATTTTTCGTTGTGTCCCATAAGCTTTAACGGTGTTCGCGTGTTCGAACAATTTTTTTGCTTTTTCACATGTTCTGCTGTGAACTGAACTGGGGGGTGTTCGGCTCATTTCTTGTTCTTTCCATATATTTGCTATTGGATTCAAGAGGGTGATTGGCTTGGCCATTCTAACAGCTTTATTTTCTCTATTTTCTTTTAAACCAATTAAGAGTTTCCTTGGCTTTGTGTTTGGGATCATTGACTTGCTAAACTGTCCACCCTTGTCTCATCATACTGGTAGATGGCAGCAGATTTTTATCAAGAATGTCATAGTACGTTTTTATATTCATCCTGAAGTTTGCCAGTACAATATGCTGAAAAACAGCCCACCATGATGTTCCCACCTCCAACCATCACTTTTGGTATATGATGTTATTGGCTTGATGTGCAGTGCCATTTGACCTCCAAACATGGGGCCAGATTCAGGTAGAATCGCGGTGGCGTAACGTATCGTAGATACGTTACACCGCCGCAATTTTTCATCGCAAGTGCCTGATTCACAAAGCACTTGCGATGAAAACTACGCCGGCGACGCGCGTAGCGTAATTCCGTATTCCCGGACGGCTTACGCAAACGACGTTAATTTTTAAATTTCGACGCGGGAACGACGGCCATACTTTATACAGCAATACGATTGCTGTGTAAAGTTAAGGCACCCAAAACAACGGAAAAAGTGAAATTCAGCGCCAAACAATAAATAAATAAAAAAAAAAATATATATATAAAAACTAATTACAAAAGCTGCACCTCATAGACAATACTGATTGTAATGAATAGAAAATATAGGTAGAGGGCGCTAGACCACTCGGTGTATAAATAAAATAAAGTGATCCTGTAAAGAAAGTGCACTTGATAAATGCAAAATATGAAACTAAATAATCCAATTGATTAACAAAACATCAAAAGTGTCTCTGTGTCATAAGTCCATGACATCACGTCCCAATATAGTGTCAACAGTGTGTCACACATAAATTAACAATTCTTCTTAGTTGGTTTTATCTTGCTTTAAGTGAGAAAAGGAAAATGCCACCACCACATTCCAGTCTTCTTTACCACCCAATAATGTGCTGATGCAAAAGGATGCGCTTACCGGAAAGAATGGACTACTTTACTTAAAAAGTTAGTCAAATGAGCCTATGCAGGATTGCACGCCCCCCTGAAGACGTTCAACCAAACGAAACGTACGTCGGAGGCGAATCCGATCACGTGACGTGCCCCCCTGCTCGTGGAGCTGTCAGCTGGGACGCCAAGCTGTGCTACGGCGGTAGCATCGTATCGGACGACCCACACACTAATCGTACCGCAAGGTAGCGGTGACACGCATGCAGCCCCAGTGCCGGGTAGGCACCTATAAAGTAAGAGGCCAATTTGGCCGTTTGTTTTTTCTACCATGTTTTTTTAAATACATTTTACCTATCAGTATTACACTATTGGCATCTCCATTGCCTTTTCTTGCATATCCTAAGTGGAATCCCTGGTGATGAGGCTAAGATCTCTTTTCCTGTCCGACGTGTATGCAGGCACAATCCTGAATAGGCTCATTTGACTAACTTTTTAACCACTTCCAGACCTGCGCACGACGATGTACGTCCTATTTTTAAAGATTGATATCTCGGTAACGGCAGCAGCTGCTGCCACAACCGAGGTATCGATCTTTAGTGTGCGCGGTCTGGTACACGATAACGGTGGTCTCTGCGGCGGATTCGCCGCGAGATCGCCGTTATCGGTGGCGGGAGAGGGGCCCTCCCGCCGCTCTCCCGCGCCCTCCGCCGCTTATCGGAGCCGTCGGTAGCGGCGGAGGCGATCGGGACCGTTCGGCTGGTGACTGGGGACGAGACTGAAGGAAAAATCTCCTTCGCCCGTCCCCATAGCTCTGCTGGGCGGAAGTGACGTCAAAACGTCAGTCCCGCCCAGCCTCTTAAAGAGACAATTTTTTTTTGTCATTTGAAAAAATTACAGTTTCAAATTTTTTTTGCATTTTAGCCTAATTATGAGATCTGAGGTCTTTTTGACCCCAGATCTCATATTTAAGAGGACCTGTCATGCTTTTTTCTATTACAAGGGATGTTTACATTCCTTATAATAGGAATAAAAGTGATAACTTTTTTTTTTTCAGTGTAAAAAGTAATAAAATAAATAAAAATAAATAAGAAAACAAAAAAAAAAAATGTTTTAAAGCGCCCCGTCCCGACGAGCTTGCACGCAGAAGCGAACGCATACGCGAGTAGCGACCGCATATGAAAACGGTGTTCAAATCACACAAGTGAGGTATCGCCGCGATCGTTAGAGCGAGAGCAATAATTCTAGCCCTAGGCCTACTCTGTAGCTCAAAAAAAGCAATCTCTAGAATTTTTTAAACATCGCCTATCGAGATTTTTAAGGGTAAAAGTTTGACGCCATGCCACGAGCGGGCGCAATTTTTAAGCGTGACATGTTGGGTATCATTTTACTCGGCGTAACATTATCTTTCACAAATTGGGCCAAATTTATTGTTGTCTTATTTTTTAATTCAAAAAAGTTAATTTTTTCCAAAAAAAGTGCGCTTGTAAGACCGCTGCGCAAATATGGTGTGACAAAAAGTATTGGAATGACCACTATTTTATTCTCTAGGGTGTTAGAAAAAAATATATATATTGTTTGGGGGTTTTAAGTAATTTTCTAGCAGAAAAAACTATTTAGTCTTGCAAACACCAAATCTGAAAAACACCTAAGGTCTGGAGTAAAGTAGTCCATTCTTTCCGGTAAGCGCATCCTTTTGCATCAGCACATTATTGGGTGGTAAAGAAGACTGGAATGTGGTGGTGGCATTTTCCTTTTCTCACTTAAAGCAAGATAAAACAAACTAAGAAGAATTGTTAATTTATGTGTGACACACTGTTGACACTATATTGGGACGTGATGTCATGGACTTATGACACAGAGACACTTTTGATGTTTTGTTAATCAATTGGATTATTTAGTTTCATATTTTGCATTTATAAAGTGCACTTTCTTTACAGGATCACTTTATTTTATTTATACACCGAGTGGTCTAGCGCCCTCTACCTATATCTTCCACCCAAAACGACGACTAACTTTGCGACGGGAAACTAGACTAGCGGCGACGTAGCGAACGCGAAAATCCGTCGTGGATCACCGTAACTCCTAATTTGCATACCCGACGCTGGTTTACGACGCAAAATCCCCCCAGCGGCGGCCGCGGTACTGCATCCTAAGATCCGACAGTGTAAAACAATTACACCTGTCGGATCTTAGGGATATCTATGCGTAACTGATTCTATGAATCAGTCGCATAGATACTCTGAGAGATACGACGGAGTATCTGAGATACTCCGTCGTATCTCCTTTGTGAATCTGGCCCATGATGTATATTATGGCATCCAAAGAGTTACATTTTGGTCTCATTTGACCATATTCTTCCAGTATTTCACAGGCTTGTCTAAACATTGCTTTGTCCACTGGTGCGCAGTCATGTTGAAACAGGAAGGGGTCATCCTTAAACTGTTTCCATAATGTGGGGTCCAAAATGTCTTGGTATGTGATTCCTTAAGAGTTCCATTCACTGGAACTAAGGGGCCAAGCCCAACCACTGAAAAACAACCCCACACCATAATCTCCCCTCCACCAAATGATTTGGACCAGTGCACAAAGCAAGTTCCATAAAGACATGGATGAGCGAGTTTAGGGTAGAGGAACTTGACTGGCCTGCACCCCAACCGATAGAACACCTTTGGAATGAATTAGAGCGGAGACCGCGAGCCAGGCCTTCTCGTCCAACATCAGTGCCTGACCTCACCAATGCACGTCTGGAAGAATGGTCAAATATTCCAATAGACACACTCCTAAACCTTGTGGACAGCCTTCCCAGAAGAGTTGTAGGTGTTATAGCTGCAAAGGGTTGTCCAACTCAAATTTCAACTTAAATTTCATGTGCGTGTAAAGGCAGGCACTCCAATGCTTTTGACAATATAGTGTATGTGTATGTATATATATATATATATATATATATATATATATATATATATATATACTGTATATATCCTGTACATATCTAAAGGCTGGTGACAGATAGCTAGGTCTAGTGCAGAAATCTCCTTACAGTATATTAGTTGGGGAACCTATTTATTGCAATAGAAATTAAATGATATGCAGTTCCTAGGGCTCAATAACCAGCATAGATTAGAGCAGGGGTGCCCAACCAGTGGCCCGGGGGCCACATCGGCCCGGGAAGCCCTCTGATGTGGCCCATGACCTCCTGCTCTGGGATGGCGGGTTGGCATAAGCCGATGCTTCATGTATAGCGCCAACTCCTGTCACAGGTGGAGTGATAACAAATGCTCTCTGCCTGGGAAAGCAACAGCTGGCGATACCTGATTGGAAGAATGTTATTAAAGGAATGTTTAATACTAAAATCACAGTGTATATATGGGCATATCTGTTCTGCAGTGGTTAATGGGCTACTTTCAAACTGATGCAGGGCAGAACACCAGCGTGTTACCTGCACTGAGCCATAGACTTCTGTTATTACCTGTGGGTTGGTGCGCTTCAGAAAGTGCACCACACCTGCAGGATATAATTGAAGTCTATGGCAAAGCGTAACTAACGTACAGGAAACTCGGCGCTTGTGGATTTGTATACATTGGGTGTATTTCTTAGGTGAGTACCCACACGCTGTCTTAAATTTAATAAACGCCACTTTAATTCAAAACACTACATTATTCTGGGTCCTTTACCTTTCCCCTGTTATTACATATATACGCCTGGAGACCTACTGCTCCACGGCGCGCTAGCCATCCCTAGGGACCTTAACCACATCCATCAAGGGACCATTCAGGCAGGACCACGTTGGATCCACACAGACTTTACTTACATGCTGTAACCTTACATCAGTGAGGTAAGGGGTCTGGACTTTTCTGCAACATTCATATGGAAGTATGTCTATTAATAACTATTTATGCCAAGGTATATGTGCACAATTCTACTGGGGCTCCTATTGGGAAAATTGTTCATATTACCTATTTGTATATTATGATGTATTTACCATTATAAATCTGTTTATACCTGTACATACAGTGGGGAAAATAGTTATTTGACCTCTTGCAAATTTTGTAAGTTTGCCTACCTACAAATAAATGAAGAGTCTATAATTTTTTTCATAGGTGTAGTTTAAATAATAGAGACAGAATATCAACCAATAATCCAGAAAAAATACATGATACAAATGTTATAAATTGAGTTGCAGTTCAGTGAGTAAAATAAGTATTTGATCCCCATGTAAAACATGCTACGTGGTACGTGGTACCTTTTGGGTCATTGTCATGCTGAAAGACCCATCCATGACCCATCTTCAGTGTTCTGGCTGAGGGAAGAAGATTGTCATTCAAGATTTTACAATAAATGGCCCCATCCATTGGCCCTTCAACACAGCAAAGTCGGTCTGTACCTTTAGCAGAGAAACAGCCCCAAAGCATAATGGGCCAAATTCAGAAAGACTTACGCTGGCGTATCTACAGATACTCAGCGTAAGTGTACAGATGCGCCGTCGTATCTATGCGCCTTATTCTCAATACTAGTTACGCCTGAATTCTGGCTTAATACGACCGACGTAAGTCTCCTACGCTGTCGTATCTTGGGTGCATATTTACCCCGGCCGCTAGGGGCGCTTCCGTTGATTTACGCGTTGAATATGTAAATGACCGAGATACGCGGATTCACGAACGTACTTACGCCCGTCGCTGTAATCTACGTCGTTTACGTACGGCGTTTTTCCGGCGTAAAGATAAACCACCAAATAGCTGGTCTAAGTCATGTTAGGGTATGGAAGTCGGAACTGCCGTCGGATTTTACGTCGTTTACGTAAGTCGTACGTGAATGGGGCTGGGCGTAGGTTACGTTCACGTCGTTGCCATTGAGCCGTCGTATCTTAGGGCGTAAATTCGACGTTCGTTCAGGAGTTCATTAACATGGGGTCACGGCTAATTTTAATACAACACGCCCACTACCTTCCTAATTTGAATTAGGCGGGCTTACACTGGCCCATTTACGCTATGCCGACGTAACTTAGGGAGCAAGTGCTTTGTGAATACTGTACTTGCCTCTCTATTTTACATCGGCGTAGCGCAAATGAGCTGTGCTACGCCCGCTCAAATGTACGCCGATCTACCTGAATCCGGCTAAATGTTTCCGAATTCATGCTTGACTGTAAGGATGGTGTTCTTAGGGTCATAGTTGGCAGTTTTCTTCCTCCATACATGGCGAGTCCCCCTTCTCAAGAAGGTACATGTACAGTCATGCCAATGAACATCTAAATGATTCAGAGAAGGATTGGGAGAAAGTGCTGTGGTCAGATGATACCAAAATCAAGCGGTTTGGCATTAACTTGACTCGCTGTGTTTGGAGGAAGAAAATGCTGATTATGACCCTAAGAAAACCATCCCTATGGTCAAGCATGGAGGTGGAATCATGATGCTTTGGGGCTGTTTCTCTGCTAAAGGTAAGGCAGACTTTGCTGCATTGAGGGACCAATGGACGGGCCATATATTGTAAAATCTTGGATGAGAACCTTCTTCCCTCAGCCAGAACACTGAAACTGAGTCATGGATGGGTCAGCATGACAATGACCCACAACATACCACCAAGACAACAAAGGAGTGCTCCAGAAGAAGCACATTAAGGTCATGGATTGGCCTAGTCAGTCTCCAGACCTTAATCCTTTAGAAAATGTATGGAGGGAGCTGAAATTTCCAGGTGTCAAGGAACAACCAAGAAACCTTAAGGAATTAGAGATCTGTAAAGAGTGGACTAAAATCCCTCCTGAGATATGTGCAAACCTGGTCACTAACTACAAGAAATGTCTTACCTCTGTGCTTGCCAACAAGGGTTTCTCCAAGTACTAAGTCATGTATTGCTTGGGGATCAAATCCTTTTTTTACTCACTGAACTGCATAGGTTAAAATACACCTATGATAAAAATTAAGACCCTTAATTTCTTTGTAAGTGGGGAAAAAAGTTTTATAAAAAAAGACTAAAACTGTTACACTATGTGGATTCTCCTTCTTGCATATGAGACTACCTTTATACTGTATACTGAACTCACTGTGAGAATTCAGGAGCCAGATATCCATCTGTGTACATTTGTGGATAACACAGTCATCCATCTGTGAGAAGTCCATGCTATATGGTAACTGCTTCTGATGTTTATGGGAGTCACTCCTAGTGAGTGTAGTCGGTCATGTGGAAAGTGGAGAGCCAGCCATCATTGGCCAGCATAAAGCTGTGTTAGACCTCCTATGCTTTGGGGTCTAATGTTATGGTAGGCCGATTGGTGTGGTGGTGGCCTTGAGCACTTGATTGGTGGCGTTGGTGCAATCAATACACCTCTCAGTGGACTTTATTTTATTGTTTTTTATTTTCACACTAGAACTTGTTGCATTTATGCACTTAATTGTTTATTGAATTTATAACAGTGAAACACAGTGTTTGTTTATGTGTTCCACCTCTACTTACCAGGCTTCCAGTTATTTTCCTTTGGGCATCATTATATTTGTTAATTTCCTACGTTACAGCACTCATTCAAATCTTCACTCTTGCTTGCAGAGGTCCAAATACACTTTGTAGCCACTGCAGGCTCGACATTTACTGTATTTCCCTACTTTTCAAATCCACTGCCTTCATAACGGTATCCTGGAAACACACAATAGCTACTGCAAGCTAATTTTTTAATAACTCACTTTTTAGCTCTGCCTTAATTTTGGATTTCACTTGCAGAACATACAACAATAATATACATATTTAATTGTTACTTAGCTTTAAATAGGGACAGTCAGTCAGTTCTGATTGCTGATGCATGCTACTGCAATGATCCAGATCTGTCATGTACCTGGCTGGAGATCCAGATGTGAAGAGGAAGGTCTCTCTTACAGTTCCAGTTCAAGGATCACTGGTAGTGAGATGCAAGAGCATGGTGAGATACTACGAGTGCTCGTGGGATGTCTAGCACAGTGTTTTTCAACTCCATTCCCAGGCGCCCTAACAGGTCATGTTTTCATGATTTCCCTGAGATAAAACAGCTGTGGTATTTACTAATAGCCCGTACACACGATCCGAATATCGGACGAAAACGATCGTCCGATGAAGAATCGTACGATTTTCGGATCGTGTGTACACTACTTTCGAGAGCCGATCACGACCGTTCATCCGGACATGCACGAAAATTTTCCTCGTACGATGTAAGATCGTACGATTTTCGTTTAGTCAGTACAGTTTTCATCCGACAATACAATACAAATACATTACAACACATGACATCACTTCCGATTATTTTTTTTGGTCGTACGAGAATTTGTGACTTTAATAACCTATTTCATTTTACTTGCGACTATTAAGCGAAAAAAGTCGTACGATCCGTCGTGCGATATTCGGATCGTGTGTACGGGTCATAAGGCAGTGAAACTGATCAAATCACCTGTGCAAAACAATGGAAAGCCTGAAAACATGACCTGTTGGGGCGCCTTGAGGACTGGAGTTGAGAAACACTGGTCTAGCAGTCTGCCCAGGAAAGTAGCTGGTGCTTTTCCAGAAACGGATTGGGTGGCCCAGACAGCAGATGACAGCAGGGAGCAGAGGACATTGGACTTGACAGAAGGCAGGTTGGTAAAAGACTGCCTGTGGGTACCGAACAGGCTGCCAGGCACTGGCTGACAGATGACAAGCTGGGTTCAGGTAGGCAGCATGCTGGTCAGGAGATGCTGAGCAGCCAGGTAAGACAGGGTGCGTGGTCAAAAAATCCGGAAAAGTAACAAACGATCAGATCAGGCATGGACAGCAGGTAGAAGAGTGGTCATGGTACAGGCTGAGGTCAGTATCGTTAGAGCAGGTAAATGAGCAAGAGAGCAAAGCAGGAACCAGAGATAAGCTGAGGTCAGGGCAGGAGGCATTCAAGCGTGGTCAAGACAAGCCATTGCAGGAATCAAATACAGGAACATGCACAGGAACGAACACAGGAAACACTGTAGATCAGACAGCAACTAACTACTACAGCTGCTGCACTTATATCAGCCACTTGGTGCCAGTATCAGTGGCAAATGCGTGCACTGTGTATCGCTAAACACGCCTGTGTGCCTCAGAGCTTCATTTGCACTATGGCCAGTGTGTTCCTGACAAAATCACTTTATCATCTAGCACAGGTGTGACTGCTCACTCTTCTTTCCATTCTATAGCTCTGGCTGTTCTTCCCAGGCTATGTGATCTCAGTTCCTGTCTCCCTCCGTTTCCTACCAAAATCTCATCCTGTTAAATCAGCCTATTTGAATAAGTTAACCTTTTAACTTAAAGGTAACTTAAAATGATATTCTATATTTGCTGTAAAAATCATTAAAAAGGATTAAAGCACTACTAAAATGGAATAAAACAATTAAAATACGGACATAAAAACATTATAACACTCCAGAAAAGGTATTTTAGTAAGTGAAGATAGGTTTATCATCATCATCCCTCTAACCTTTTGCCAAAATAGATAGAAAAATAGCCAGAAACACCCAGAAATATTAACATGTTATTATTGAAACGAAAAAATAAAAAAAATTGGAACATCATATTAATCTGTAAGTGGCCACTAAAAATTTACACCACCAGTAAACTGCCAACACCATTCAACACTGCTAATCTTAACCAACATTTGAATACCAATGTAGGATTTACAGTTACACTCATTTGTGACAACCTGAACGCAAGACATATGTTAAATCTGATTCTTAACGATTCTCCAATTAAGACAGTTAATAACAGTGAAAACATCCAATAACAATTCCACATTCAATACATCCTGGTCATTGGCTGTCAATGAACAAAATTTACAAAATAGACATCTGTATAAAGGTGACTGAAGTAAACAAAACCTTGTTAATTTGTCTGACACCAATCCAACTACTACTTAAGCCCTGTACACACGATCAGTTTGTCTGATGAAAACAGACCGATGGACCGTTTTCATTGGACAAACTGATCGTGTGTGGGCCCCATCGATTTGTTTTCCATCGGTGAAAAAAAATAGAACATGTTTTAAAATTTTCCTATGGATAAAAAAACGATAGAAAAAAACGATCGTCTGTTTGGAAGTCCATCGGTCAAAAATCCACGCATGCTCAGAATCAAGTCGACGCATGCTCGGAAGCATTGAACTTAATTTTTATCAGCACGTCGTAGTGTTTTACATCACCGCGTTGGACAGGGTCGTATTTTTGATCAATGGTGTGTAGGCAAGACTGATGAAAGTCAGCTTCATCGGATATCCGGCGAAAAAATCCATTCCAAAAGTCCTCTCTTATAAACTAAACTATCCCAAGAAAAAAATAAAGTACATGAAGGGGAATTGGGCAAGGAAAATCAAAAAAGAGAAAACAATCAGAGAAAAATAAACTCAAATAGGTAGATTCAGATACAATGGTGTATACTTGCGGCGGCGTAGCTTAGCGTGTTTAGGCTACGCCGCCGTAAGTTAGCTAGGCAAGTACTTGATTCTCAAAGTACTTGCCTGCTAAGTTACGGCGGCGTAGCCTAAAGCGGGCGGGCGTAAGGGCGCCTAATTCAAATGTGTCTAAGGTGGCGTGTTTTATGTCAATGGGGCTTGACCTTATGTTTTTGAAGTTTTCTTTAAACTGCGCATGCGCCGGGCGCTTACATTTCCCAGTGTGCATTGCGGCTAAGTACGCCGCACGGGCCTATTGATTTCGACGTGGACGTAAACAATGTAAATCCCTATTCACGGACGACTTACGCAAACGACGTAAAAAATTTTGAATTTCGAAGCGGGAACGGCGGCCATACTTTAACATTACTATTAGATGGAATAACTTTAGGCCTGATAATGCCTTACGGAAACGGCGTAAATGTACTGCGACGGCCGGGCGTACGTTCGTGAATCGGCGTATCTACTAATTTACATATTCTACGCCGACCGCAATGGAAGCGCCACCTAGTGGCCAGCCTCAATATTGCAACCTAAGATAGAATGGCTCAAGCCGTCCTATCTTAGATATGTTTAAGCGTATCTCTGTTTGAGAATACACTTAAACATAAGTCGGCGTAGATTCTGAGTTAGGTCGGCTTATCTACTGATAAGCCGGCCTAACTCTTTCTGAATCTACCTAAAAATATGCAACCTTTTCACTGAAGAAACCTCTTTGTTGACCAAAAGACCTAATTGGAACCTAATCAGTCTAATCCAATACACTATTCAAAGATATGAACATGTTTATACACAATCTGACTTTAATGTGAGACTCTTTAATGTGACATTTACAGAGACTCAAGTAGCATATATAAAACCAGAACTTCCCATTGAGCATAAACCTCCCATTTTGGGATGATGAGGAGAAAGAGATACCAGAAATGTTGGAAGATCTGTACTCTGAGGCCTTGTACGACTGTGTGTAGGGCCTAGCGGACATTTTTCCGGCCGAGCGGACAGGTTTCCAGCGGACAAAAGTTTCTTAGCATGCTAAGAAACTTGTCTGCTGGAAAGCTGTCCGTCGGACATGTCTGATGGTTAGTATGACTCATCGGACATGTCCGCTGGTTATGACCTATAACCAGCGGCCCGAAATCCCGCACATGCATCGAATTGATTCGACGCATGCGTGGAAGCATTGAACTTCCGCGTCAGAGAACGTCGGTGTCGTATACGTCACTGCGTTCTCTGTCCGCAGGGATTTTGGTCTGATGGTGTGTACACACATCAGACCAAAACCTCCCAGCAGACATGTCCGATGAAAACGGTCCGCAGGTCGTGTGTACAAGGCCTCAAAGTAATCTCTCTAAAAAAATACATCTGAAATAGGTTTCATATTGGGGTACAACCCCCCTATTACTCAAACACATTTTAGACTGAACCTTTGGTTGCTAATCTATTGAATACATCCTAGTTGTCTAAGGATTGGTGCAGTTATCGCCTTGACTTTCATCTATTCATTTTACCCAGGTTAGCTTTGGGCTAATTGGTTGTGACACAGGTTTACTAAGCTGGCGTCCAATAGAATTTTTGTTTGTATGGTTTCTTTTGTGTATATTTATAGTTTGTTATGAGTATTTTTTATACATATTTTTTCTCCAAGTTGACTTAATCGGGTATCTTATGCTAAGCAGCTGACATCCATAAGACGGTCTATTATTGGTCTCCCCTTAGTCCAAACATGCCAGGCAACTTAAAGGTACAATTTATATAAATTGTATTTTTATTTATTTTTTATTTTTTTTCTGCTGCCCCTCGGGTGTCTCCACTTTTAGAGGATAGTGAGCTATATGTGGATAATGTATTTTGTTTATGATTATTTTTTATGTTTATTTATATCTAACATAGGTGCAAAGTCAGACACTATGGATTAAAGCCCTAAAGAAGCGGCATTCTTGACAGTGCAACATGTTGGCATTCTCCATATAAACACCTCTTTATGGCATCTATGTTTATGCAGCTGTTTTCAACCTGTAGGCTGGTTTGATAGCTCTTCTTTTTCTGATATATGCATATGTGTTTTTCTATATCTGAAATAAATATTTAGAATTTTTTAAATAGGTTGGGCCAGATCCACGTAGGGCGGCGTAATTTTAGGCAGGCGTAGCGTATCGTAGTTACGCTACGCCGCCGCTACTTTGAGAGGCAAGTGCTGTATTCACAAAGCACTTGCCTCTAAAGTTACGGCGGCGTAGCGTAAATCTCCCGGCGTAAGGGCGCGGAATTCAAATGAACAGGGGGGCGTGTTTTATGTAAAACAAGCTTGACCCCACGTAAAAAAAAAAAAAATTCGTACGGCGCATGCGTGCGCATGCTCAGTATCACGTCAGATTTTCAAATTAAATTACGGCCGCTCAATGCCTAGACGACGTGAATGTAATTTACGCAAAGCCCTATTCGGAAACGTTTTGCGCAAACGACGTACACGACGGAAAATTCTACGCTGCCCCGACGTCCATACTTAATATTGCATACGCCTCATAGAGCAGGGGTAACGTTACTCCGAAAAAAGCCTTACGTAAACAACGTAAAAATAAGCGCCGGGCAGACGTACATTTGTGGATTGGCGTATCTAGCTAATTTGTATACTCAATGCAGAAATCGACGGAAGCGCCACCTAGCGGCCAGCGTAAATATGCACCTAAGATCCGAAGGCGTACTAAGACGTACGCCAGTCGGATTGAGCCCACATTCAGTCGTATCTTGTTTTGTGGATACAAAACAAAGATACGACAGGGCATCTTAGAAATTACGCGGCGTATCAATAGATACGCCGGCGTAATTTCTTTGTGGATCTGGGCCTATGTGTGTATGCTATATTATCAGGGAATCACCACTTAAATGCGCAAAAATTTCCTTTTCCTTTTCTATTATGTTTATCTATTCCTTTTATTATTCCTGCCCTACAAATACTGTAGCCATCATGTATTCCCCTGTTTTTTATGTTTACAGTTTTTTTATATTATTCATATTTTTATGTTTTTTTTTTATATGGTTACACATAATTTATCATTTTACCTTACGCAGACCTCAGCTGTTACAACATATCCATTTGTGTGTCAAACTATGGCTTCCAGTGTGTATTTACAACGTATACATATAAATTAATCCACACTTATAAACAACTTCCAGAGCAGCAAACACTGTACTTTTATGTCCAGGACTAATAAATATGTACAAAAGTGTAGCCCTAATACAGACAAAGAAATAGTGCAAAAAATTGGATGTTCTCAATCTAGTGATAATCTGCAACATAAACATACATGAATCAAAAATTGGAATATTCTTACAGTATACAAATACATAATGTGAAAAACACATGTGCACCAACCACCCAGATAATAGGAGGTTAAATATCGTAGTCCAAAAAAGTGCTAACATTCAGATCTCCAGGAGAAGAATCCAGCAGAAGGTGTCTTCAAATTTCACGAGAAAAAACATTTTTCCAAATGGTATTTGTGCAGAATGAAGAACCCAGGAAAACGACATCCAGAGCCAGTTGACCCTCAAGCTATTAGTGGTCAGTTGTGCAAAATAGATAAGGAAAGCACACACCCAGAATAGGCCAAAATATCAGCCTCCAAACGAGATCTCCTCCACTTTCCAGGTACAGCGTGCCAAGTGTATGGACAGAAAGCACAAAAAGCAAATTCCCCATATAGTGTAGTAAAATATAGCCAATTTTATTTAAAAGGGATTAAAACACAAAATGGTGCTCTGTATTAGTGTTGCTCACGAATATTTGCATTGCGAATATTCGTTACGAATATGACATATTCGAATATTCGCGAATAACTCGAATTTCGCGGCCAAAAGTCGCTATTCCGAATATTCGTATTTTTTCAAATTTATTTTTAAAACAGATCACATCCTAGTGATCTCCATCGATGTCTAAAAGCATTGCTGGTATGATTAGAGACCCTGGGCCGAGTAGCTAAGCTGAGGCGATCCTTTTATGTTGACGAATATTCGCAATCGCGAATATTCGTATTACGAATATTCGCGAATACATTCTCTGCCCTTCTTTTGCATCAGAGCCAATCAGAGTTCTCCTACCACAGTTGTCATAGGAGAGAGTGTAGTGTTTCTGTGCGTTTTTCCAGTGTATCACATCTTCAAAGAATTTTCCATCTTTTGTCCCCGTGTCATCATTTGCATTTCACCTCTTTAATGAGAATAATAACTGTTTTTTTTTTATAAAATATCACGAATATTCGATTTTAGCGAATATTTCACGAATATTCGTCTATATATTCGTGATATATCGCGAAATCGAATATGGCGTATTCCGCTCAACACTACTCTGTATAACAAATACAAATCCTGCGCCATACAATTCTTAGTACCGGCCAGTTACGCAAGATGCCGTCCATGCATCCGAAACATGTAGGGCAGAGTTTACAATTTTTTTATTTATGTATGTTTATGTTGCAGATTATCACTAGAATGATTGTACGGTATATTTTTTGCACTGTTTATTTGTCTGTATCAGCGCAACACTTTTGTACATATTTACAACTTATATCTCCATTGAGTGTTAAAACATAGTATTTTTCTTCTGCTCAGTAGATAAGTATGAATGAATTAATGTCATTGGGCCATATTCTCATACATTTCAGGCGGCGGAACGTATGTACTTTACGTTACGCCGCCGCAAGTTTAAGTGGCAAGTGCCGGATTCCCAAACCACTTACCTGTGAACTTGCGGCGGCATCGCGTAAAGTCCACCCGTGTAAGCCATCCTAATTCAAATGATCCAGGCAGGGGGCGTGGATCATTTAAATTAGGCGCGCTCCCGCGCCGATCGTAATGCGCATGCTCCGTCGGGTAAATTACCCGACTTGCATTGCGCTAAATGACGTCTCACGGACGTCATTTGTTTTGACTGTAACGTAAATGGCGTCCAGCGCCATTCACGGACGACTTACGTAAACGACGTTCAATTTTGAAATTTCGACGCTGGATCGACGGCCATACTTAACATTGAGTACGCCACCTAGGGGGCATCTTTATCTTTACGCCGCGTATCGCTTACGGAAACGACGTTAAAACACTACGGCGGGCAAGCGTACGTTCGAGAATCGGCGTGACTAGTCATTTGCATATTCTACGCTGACCGCCACCTAGCGGTCAGCGTAAATATTGCAGCCTAAGATACAACGGCGCAGGCTGTCGTATCTTAGGCATGTTTAAGTGTATCTCAGTTTGAGAATACACTTAAACATAGGAAACGGACTTACGTAGGCGTATCTGTTGATACGCCTACGTAACTTGTTTGAGAATATGGCCCATTATCATTTATGCCTCATATCTGTATACATAATTTCTTGATTGTAATTGGTTCTTAGGCACTTTGGGCCAGATCCACAAAAACCTGGCGTAACTTAAAAAATCCCATTTAAGTTACACTGCCTTAAAGTTTCTACCTAAGTGCCCGATCCACAAAGCACTTATCTAGAAATTTCAGGCTGTGTAACTAAAATTCCGCCGGCGCAAGGCGTTCCTATTCAAATAGGGCGAGTCCCATTTAAATGAGGCGTGCTCCCGCGCCGGCCGTACTGCGCATGCGCGAAGTTACGTTACGCCGAGTTTTGAGGATCGCGACGGCTTAAAAAAGTTGCGTCGGGAAAAAAAAAATTACAGCGGCATGCATTCCTGAGGGAGAACTCCATGCCAATTTTCAAAGAAAAAAACGGCACGGGTTCCCCCCCCAGGAGCATACCAGGCCCTTAGGTCTGGTATGGGTTGTAAGGGGACCCCCCTACGCCGAAAAATCGACGTAGGGGTCCCCCTACAATCCATACCAGACCCGTATCCAAAGCACGCTACCCGGCCGGTCAGGAAGGGAGTGGGGACGAGCGAGCGCCCCCCCCCTCCTGAGCCGTGCCAGGCCGCATGCCCTCAACATGGGGGGGTTGGGTGCTCTGGGGCAGGGGGGCGCACTGCGGGCCCCCCCACCTCAGAGCACCCTGTCCCCATGTTGATGAGGACAGGACCTCTTCCCGACAACCCTTGCCATTGGTTGTCGGGGTCTGCGGGCGGGGGCTTATCGGAATCTGGGAGTCCCCTCAAATAAGGGGGCCCCCAGATACCGGCCCCCCACCCTAAGTGAATGGATATGGGGTACATCGTACCCCTATCCATTCACCTGTAGGCAAAAAGTTAAAGTTAGTAAACACACAACACAAGGCTTTTTAAAATAATTTATTATTCTGCTCCGGATGCCCCCCTGTCTTCTTTATTAGCTCTATTAGCAGGGGGGGCTTCTTCTTCCACTCTCCGGGGGTCTTCTCCGCTCTCCGGGGGGGGGTTTCTTCTTCTGCTCTCCGGGGGGGGCTTCTCCGGACTCCGGGGGGCTTCTTCCATCTTCTCCCCTCTTCCGCTCTTGACTCGGCGAACCCCGGTTCTTCTGCAGATGTCCGGTGCCTTCTTCTTCAGCGCTGGCTGCCTGCTATCTTTGTGTGTTAGCTCGATTTCAAACAGGCAGCCGGCGCGGTCTTCTGTGACGTCAGGGTCTTCTGTTCTTCTCCCCTCTTCCGATGTTGACTCGTCGCCTGTTGTCGCTGTAATGATGGAAGCGCGCCTTGCATCCCATTTATATAGGCATCATGCTCCGGCAGGTACCCACGTGGTGGGTGCACGTGGGAAGGCACCCACCACGTGGGTACCTACCGGAGCATGATGGGACGGTGATGCCTATATAAATGGGATGCAAGGCGCGCTTCCATCAAAGCTTTGTGGAAAGCTTTGTGGATCGGCTTAAGTGCTAATTTGCATACTAGCAACGGCATTTCGACTCGAAATGCCCCCAGCGGCGGATGCGGTACTGCATCCTAAGATTCGGCAGTGTAATTCAATTACACATGCCTGATCTTCTGCCTAACTTTGGAAAAAGCCTTTTGAGGATCGTTTCCAAAGTTAGACACAGACTGAACAGCAGTTAAGTCTGCGTATCTCTTTTGAGGATCTGGCCCTATGTTGGCATTTTTAACATATTTTATATTATTCCTCCTACTAATTTGCATATACCACAGCAGTATGCTATATATACAAAAAGGCTCCTTTCACACAGGGTTAGACTCCCTTTTGCTAAACAGGGGATATGTCTGATGATCCCCTGCTGAGCAGAGCAGAGTGGATGGATCACAAGTCCATGTCCACTCAGTTTATACAGAAAGGACACAGTTCACTCTGCTCTATGGACTGGTGGATGTAAACAGACTGGCTGCCCATTTACACCCAACTTCCCTATGATTCACCTGGATAGAGGGGGACATATCCCCTCCATTATTTTCTTTAGCAGATTGTATTGGAGGTAGGCAAGTGTAAACAAATCTGTTTACATCCGTAGTTACATAGGGACACATGGACCATCTGACCAGGTCCTCCTGAAAAACCTGATCGGATTGTCTGTGTAAAAGAGGTCTAGCTGCTAGGAAGGCACGAGAAAGGTTGTTTTTCCCTGAAACAAATTGCCTGCTGCCCCAGCAACCAATCCTGAAGCAGTAGCATCTTGTGTTTGGAGTTGCTTTTGGGAGGCTATAACTACCATTTTCCTTCCATCTCAACAAGCTGAAAATAAATTACCAGATCCTGGGACTAAGACTGCCAATGTTTTTTTTTTTTTTCAAAACAGACCTCTATTTTTACCCCAGTTTTAGCATACTGAGTTTGTAAATAAAATCTGAGTTTCTGAGACCTTAACGTGTTTGTTACCCCAGCTATTAATTTTCCTGATATGTGCCTGCTGTACCATGTACTTGTATGAAAAGTTATCCTGTTCTCTTTTTATTGCTTCCTTTGTGTGAAATCCCTGGTGTTCCTGCCAGTCCCTCTGCTTTCCTATTAAAAACTAACCACACTAAGCAGGAGAGCACACCATGGTCAGTTTTATAGGTATGCTGGGAACTCAGCCTGTTCTCCTCCAATCAGACTTGACCCCCCCCCTGTTGTTTCTCCTCCCCTCAGCGATATAATTTTCCAAAACAGTCTTATACAGTATAATTTCACAAAAATATTGTGGATACAATTGACTTTTTGGACTGAGACTGCAAGCTCCTTTGTATAAAAAGGCCTCAACCTTTTCTTGCAGTTTAGTGTACTGAGTTTGGAAAAATGTCAAAGGGGCAGATCCACAGAGATCTGCACAGGTGCAGTGTGCTGTTCTCCTTATAGTTATTTGTACATTGCATTCTTAATTTTTATTTCTCCATGTTTGTTTTCATGCATTTCTTTCACTGCTGCCATCTGCTGGCCAGAATTTGCATGCCACACGTCTCTGTTTTGGTTAGTAAAGTTTTTTGTATTCGGAGGCGTGGACTCTTGCTGGGCAGGTCTCTTCACTGGGGGCAGCCATTTCAGTTTCTCCTCATGGCTGTGTGACTAGACACTCCACATTTTTGGGCTCGAGAAGGCATCAGTTTTTGACCATGCAGAAGTCACGCAGAAGTCATGCAGAAGTCACGCAGAAGTCAGCAGTAGTTAGCAGCAGCTCAGCAGCAGCTCAGCAGCCACAGCAGCTAGCCTCAGGACATATTCTAACAAGTCAGCATTGATACCACTACTACAGAACAGTATTGTATCACCGTTTGTTGTCTTATCTGGATTGAATAAACCCACGCTGATTTCATCTTCATGTCTGAGTCTGGATCCATCTAACCTGAACATCTGCCGTTCCTGTCTGCCCCACTCCTTGGATACGAAGGTAAGAAGTCACACAGCTATTATCAGTTATACCTTCATTCGCCTTCATGTGGGAACAGAACAGTCAAAAACTGCCTTAATGTCCACACCCCAGTCACAGATTCCCTCAGAGTTACCACACTAAGGAATCTCCCTTGTAACAGGCCCATCTGCAGCGAATCTGCCCGGCTACAGTGCATGTTCCACAAGTCTCAGGGCAAGCACCGCATGTCCACAGTATCTTTACTGTTGCCTGAAAGCCCTCCACAACTCATCGAGCCGTTTTCTATATCCCATATCAACCTTTGCTCGCATAGCAGAACTGTTAACGCACACGGGGTCCCTCTCTAACCTAAACCCCCGCAAATCACTTAAAACACCTGAGGAACCTTGCCAGAGTGCCCCAGCGCAGGCGCACTGCAATAACCTTTCTAAAAAACTTTAATAATGATGAAGCCCTTTCAGAACTGAGCAAGGCAGAATCTATAGACATTCAAAGAGACACCATGGTGCTGCTTGCTAAAGATAAAGCGGAACTCCGCATCTCCCATTTGCAAGAAACTAGATCACACAGATCAAATTCATCCAAACATTCCTCTCGGTCATACAGATCATCGTGCTCAAGAAGCTCAACCCTAAGCGACAGACTACTAGAGGCCCGCATAAATGCAGAGCAATCCAAAGCCAGACGTTCCTTCACTGAAAAAGAAGCTCTGGCAAAAGCAGAAGCAGAGGCCAAGAGGGCAGACGCAGAAGCAGAGGCCAAGAGGGCAGACGCAGAAGCACAGGCCAAGAGGGCAGACGCAGAAGCAGAGGCCAAGAGGGCAGAAGCAGAGGCCAAGAGGGCAGAAGCAGAAGCAGAGGCTCGAATAAAGATTCTTGAATCAGAGATGGAAGAGGAAGTTGCATTAGCTAAAGTAAGACTACTTGAGCAAGCATTAAGCCAAGGTCTTGATCCAGTCTGCTCGCTACCACAGGAGGTAGAAGATTCAGCTTACCGCACCAGCGACTATGTACTGAAACAATTATCTGCATCACCCCCAGTATGCAGTACCGTCCAAGATGACAACGCCGAAACCTCAAAGTCATCTCCACCTACAGTGCCAGTGTCACTTACAGCACCCGAGAAATCTAATGGTGTTCACCCAGATGTGCCTTCTCAAGGACAGTTATTACGAAACTACAAAAAGGGCCATCAGGTGTTTCCTGACCTACCTCCACAGCTCAAGCAGCAGTCCTCACGATCTACAGAGACTAGATCACAGCTCAACCCTGCAGCAGCATCATTCTACCTGGATGCATCTCACCCTTTCACGCCTACACGCCCCGGCGGCACCACAGGTTGTCGTGGCAACAAGCAGTGAGAAATCAGATATGTCTGAGTTGGCCAGGATTATGGCGATCAGAGAGCTAATTAACACAAGTCTCTCAAAATTTGATGACCGTGCAGAGAGCTACAGAGCTTGGAAGGCAACTTTCAAGGCCACCATTGCCAACCTCAAACTAGACGCAGAGAAGGAGCTCAACCTCCTGATCACATGGCTGGGCCCAAGCTCACAAATCGCATCAAGAGCCTCAGAACTGTCTATGTGGGACAAGCAGAAGCAGGTCTCGCTGCTGCCTGGCAGAGACTCGAACGTACCTTTGGCAGTGCAGAAGCTATAGAGAAGGCCCTATTTAAGAGATTGCAGAACATTCCAAAGATCAATGTTAAGGACGTCCATAAGCTTCAGGATTTGAGTGACCTGCTCATGGAACTAGAGCTTGCCAAAAGAGACCCCTCGTCTGACCGGGCTATGCTACCTGGATACAGCCCATGGAGTGAACCCAATTGTCGTGAAACTACCATACAGTCTGCAAGAAAAGTGGGCGGCATCAGTCTCAAGGTACAAAAGGGGGCATGACGTCACCTTTCCCCCATTTATTCATTTCTGCAGATTCATTGATGAACAGTCCCAGATGAGGAATGACCCCAGCCTCGATTTCCTGGAGTTCAACACTACAGCTCCAGCGACACCATCACCAAGGTATGAAAGTGTCATGCATAAACACAGAGACTTTAAGAGCAGCGTGAGTGTTAGAAAGACTAACCTACCATCTTCTGCAGCACCCACGGGTAAACAGTACAATACCTCATCAGGAGACAAGTCCTTCAATCATGAATGTCCCATTGATAAAAAACCACACTCACTGAACAAATGCAGGGGTTTAGATCCAAACCCATACAGGAGCGCAATAAGTTCCTCAGCGAGCTTGGGGTGTGTTTCAGATGCTGTGCTTCATTGGAGCACATGGCTAAGGACTGTAAATCCATCATCAAGTGTGAGGAGTGTCATAGTGAAAGACATGCCTCGGCTATGCACCCAGTTCCACTGCCCAGAGACTCACCAGCTGCCGTCACCACCAGTCCCGCTCCAAGTCATGGCGGGGAGCCCCAGAACCACGCTAACGCAGCCGCCGCTGTTTCCTGCTCATGTTTGGAAGTATGTGGCGAGGGCCAGGGTGAGAAATGTTGTGCCCGAATATGCCTAATCAAGGTCTATCCAGAGGGACTACCAGAAAAGGCAGTAAAAATGTATGCCATCATCGATGACCAAAGCAACCGGTCCCTAGCAGGACCTAAATTCTTTGAAGCCTTTGGGATAAAGGGACCATCAGAACCCTACATCTTAAACACCTGCTCAGGCTGCATAGAGACTAGCGGCAGGAGGGCGCAAGGATTCATTGCTTCCCCCATCAGTGGGAATACAGAAATACCCCTACCAACACTGATTGAATGCGATCAAATACCCAACCATAGGGATGAGATTCCTACCCCAGAAGCTGCATTACTCCAACCGCACCTAAGGCACCTAGCCAACGTTATCCCACCTATGGACAACAATGCTGAGATTCTACTCCTGCTTGGCAGAGACAATCTAAGGGTGTACAAGGTGCGCCAACAGTGTAATGGTCCTGACTACGCGCCATTTGCCCAGAGGCTGGACCTGGGATGGGTAGTCATAGGAAATGTATGCCTGGATCAACCAGAAATCGACTCCTTCAAAACGTACGTACGCGGAGATGGACGCACAACTTGCATTAAGCCGTGTCCTCATCACTATGAAGTCAAGGGGAAGTCTCCAGACCTCGTACAACCACCTGACATCATTTCTCCCCTCTTTGCTGACGACTCGGGGAGATCAGTCTTCCACACAACCAAGGATGACAATAAGGTAGCCTTATCAGTAGAAGGACAGAGAGTTCTTTAAAGACGAAACCAATCACTGGGTTTCTCCATTACCCTACAGAACCACCAGGGTAAGACTCCCGGACAATCAGGAGCAAGCGCCATCCAGATCTAACTCTCTTCAGCGCACCATGGACAGCAAGCCTTAGACGAGAGAACACATTGTCATACCATCTGAACTTAATCAGCAGATAACGCCACCAGGCCTACGTCTATGGGTTCCTTTACTAAATCTACTTGGCTTACAGGCCCAGAGTTTCTGCTAGGACGAGCAGACAAATGTGAACAGAAAGTTTACAGCATCCAGGATCCGGATAATGATCCAGAAATCGTGCCAAAGTTAGCGCATTAGTCACTGAAACAAAGCAGACCTCCAGGCTCGACTGTCATCGTTTTGAACATTTCTCCAGTTGGATGAGACTTGTCAGAACCATTGCAAGGTTAGTGCACATCGCCAGATGTTATCACAATACTCAGGAAGATAAAGATTGTCATGGTTGGCACGTCTGCCATAAACCATTCTCTGCTGAGGACATTTCTCATAGCGAGTCTCTCATAATCGTCATGTCCAGCAGGAGGAATTTAACGTAGAATGGAAGTGCTTGAACAACAGACAGCAGATTCCTATAAAAAGTCCCCTTGCAAACTTAAACCCAATTATGGACAGTTTTGGCCTGCTCAGAGTTGGTGGTCGTTTGAATCAAGCCCACCTAGGAGTTGTGGAGCAAAATCCTGTCATTATTCCCAGCAAACATCATATCACCACGTTGCTGATCCGACCATACCACAAAAAGATTGAACACCAGGGCAGACAAATCACTGAGGGCAAGTTAAGGTCTGCGGGTCTTTGGATTATAGGTATGAAGAAACGTGTAGCCAAACTACTGCATGACTGTGTGCACTGTCGTAAAGCCAGAGGAAAACAGCTACACCAACAAATGGCCGACTTGCCGCGGATAGACTATGCACAGAGCCGCCCTTCACCTACACTGGCCTAGACGTCTTTGGACCATGGATGGTGTTCGCACATAGAACCTGTGGTGGTCACGCAAACGGTAAACGTTGGGCCGTGCTATTTACTTGCATGAGTGTGCGAGCCGTTCATATAGAGGTGATAGAATCTATGGACACATCCAGCCTCATTAATGCCTTAAGACGGTTCTTCGCCATCAGAGGACCAGTGAAACAGTTGAGTTCAGACCAGGGAAGTAACTTCATCGGCGCCTGTAGAGAACTGAACATCGACACTAAGCCTATCCAAGATCAGTTGGCGGAGAAAGGTTGCACCTGGATTTTTAATCCTCCTCATAGTTCCCACATGGGGGGTTCCTGGGAGAGAATGATCGGGATCTCACGCAACATCTTAAATTCTATGTTGATGGATGTAAACTCTTCAAGACTTAACACACGAGACTCTCGTCACTCTTCTCGCTGAAGTTTCAGCTATCATCAATTCAAGACCCCTTGTGCCAGTATCTATGGATCCTGAAACACCAGCCATACTGTCTCCGGGCTATTCTACTTACCCAAAAAACGGACAATATGCTCACGCCTAGTGGAGAATTTACCCATGGGAATATCTACCAAAAACACTGGAAACGTGTACAACACCTGGCAGATTACTTCTGCGAACAGATGGCGTAAAGAGTATCTCAATATTCTTCAAGGAAGGAGGAAATGGCAATATCAAAAACCAAACTTGAAAGAAGGAGACCTCGTATTGATGAAGGAGCAACAAACCGAAAGGATCACCTGGCCTATGGGACTAATTACAAAGGTTCTTCCTAGCAAGGATGGCAAGGTCCGAAAGGTGGAGCTGAAGATCTTCAGGAAGGGTGAGCTTAAAACTTTTGCAAGGCCCGATTAACAAACTCATTCTAATATTACCCATCGAGAACGTTCCTGAAGGATGAAAAAGGACTGAACCCGAACTTCACAGTTTTACCCGCTATGGTTCAGCCAACCCCACTATGTCATGTTTATTGCATTTCACATGTTCTTTGTTACAGGTTGTATTATATTTTTATGGACATTCGTCATAGTGAAATCTCCTTACGTAAATTTCAGACGGGGAGTGTGCTGTTTCTCCTTATAGTTATTTGTACATTGCATTCTTAATTTTTATTTCTCCATGTTTGTTTTCATGCATTTCTTTCACTGCTGCCATCTGCTGGCCAGAATGTGCATGCCACACACGTTTCTGTTTTGGTTAGTAAAGTTTTTTGTATTCGAAAGGCGTGGACTCTTGCTGGGCAGGTCTCTTCACTGGGGGCAGCCATTTCAGTTTCTCCTCATGGCTGTGTGACTAGACACTCCACGTTTTTTGGGCTCGAGAAGGCATCAGTTTTTGACCACGCAGAAGTCACGCAGAAGTCACGCAGAAGTCACGCAGAAGTCACGCAGAAGTCAGCAGTAGTTAGCAGCAGCTCAGCAGCCACAGCAGCTAGCCTCAGGACATATTCTAACAAGTCAGCATTGATACCACTACTACAGAACAGTATTGTATCACGTTTGTTGTCTTATCTGGATTGAATAAACCACGCTGATTTCATCTTCATGTCTGAGTCTGGATCCATCTAACCTGACATCTGCCGGTCCTGTCTGCCCCACTGCTTGGATACAAAGGTAAGAAGTCACACAGCTATTATCAGTTATACCTTCATTCGCCTTCTTGAGATACACTACGCCGCCGTAACTTCCCGGCTTTGGTTCGAATCCTGAAAGATTGCGCGCCGATAGTTACGGCGGCGTAGTGTATCTCAAAGCGGCGTAACGGCGCGTATTTCAAATCGGCGATTAGGGGGCGTGTTTCATTTAAATGAAGCACGTCCCCTCGCCGAATGAACTGTGGCATGCGCGTCCCGAAATTTCCCGCCGTGCATTGCGCTAAATGACGTCGCTTAGGACGTCATTTTTTTTTAACTTACACGTGACTTACGTACATTCCGATTCACGGACGGCTTACGCAAACAAAAATTAAAAATTCAAATTAAAAGCTGGAACGACGGCCTTACTAAACATGGCAATTCTAACTATACGCCGCCAAAACACCAGCTTTAACTATACGCGGAAAAAAAACGACTGGAGACGACGTAACAGAATGCGACGGCCGCGCGTACGTTCGTGGATCGTTGTAAATCGCTAATTTGCATACCCAACACGGAAAACGACGCAAACTCCACCCAGCGGACGCCGAAGTATTTCATCTAAGATCTGAATGCGTACGAAGCCGTACGCCTATCGGATCTAACCCAGATGCCGTCGTATCTTGGTTTGAGGATTCAAACTAAAGAAGACGACGCGGGTAATTTGAATTACGCGGCATATCAAGTGATACGCCGGCGTAATTTCTTTGAGGATCTGCCCAAAGTATTTTGGAAAAAACAGGCCTTATTTTTTTTACAAAAAAATTATCTTTTGGTATCCTGAGGTTTAAAAATAAAAAAATCAACTCTTGACACGAGAGTAAGGCATTTAGCTTTGAGTAAAATGAATTTGAAAATGGGACCAAAACAGCAAAGTGTGTTGTGACTGACTGATTTTTTCAGACAAGTGTTGTTTTTGGTGCAGCATATTAAGAATAGATAGTCAGATCATGGAACTATAACAGCCAAGTTTATATTTTTTTTAGCAAAATAGATGTCTGTACTGGGCCAAAATATTTATCTTAATAAAGGTATTACATTAAGGTAAAAAAAATTAAAAAATAAAAAACTTTTTGGCTGATTAAAAAGTTTCTAGTACTAAGTAAAAGGTGAAATTTTCTTCCCTATGAAGTCTTCTCTAATACAAGTGTCTCCAAACAGGAAACCTGTACTGTCTTTTTAAAACTGCTAGTTGCTAGGCTGCCATGCTGATCTATTGGCTTCATATACTGAGCATACACCAGAACAAAATCCTCACTTTCTAATCTATTTAATTTTTTTGCTTAAAATGTATGGAAGACAGAAGAAACCAATCAGTGATATTTTTAGGAGGTGAACAGAAGGATCAGGAGAAAAAACCCTGATATTTTCCTCAGTATAGTGGAAGAAAAGCCTAACTATTAGGCCCCCATACTCACGACCAAACATGTCTGCTGAAACTGGTCCGCAGGCCAGTTTCAGCAGACATGTTTGGTCGTGTGTGGGCGCGAGCGGGCCGAATTCCAGCAAACATTTGCCCGCCGGGCCTTTTCCCAGCGGACAAATATTCCTGGACTTGTTTATAAAACAGTCCGCTGGAATCCTGCCCGCTCGGACATGTACGGTCGTCAGTACAGACCTACCGTACATGTCCAGGCGCCCGCCGTCCCTCGCATGCGTCGAATGACTTCGACGCATGCGTGGAAGCATTTTAAAGCGGGCCGCCACGTCGCTGCGTCATTGTCGCGGCGACACGCGGACACGCCCCGCGTATTGTTTACGCGCGGACTTCTGTACGATGGTGTGTACAACCATCGTACAGAAGCCCTCTGGCAGACATGTATGGTGAAAACGGTCCGACGGACCGCTTTCACCATACATGTTTTGTCCGTGTGTACCCGGCCTTAGTATTCTTAAAAATGTTCCATTCTCCCTTTCCTACCTATTCTGTCTAACTTATAGAAAAAGATTTATTCACTTACCTATTTTTAATCCACTCTGGTCTGGTCATGTGATCCTGCTTCTCTGGTTCAGAAGCACTTGACCATTGCTGTGGATTCCAGAGCTATGGCATTACCCATAGGCCTCCATGGCACAGCCATTGTCGATGATCCATCCTCTCCCCTGCCAGCAGCTTCTCACTGACACAGAGGAGCTGGAACAGCGGGAACTGCAACTCTCTCTTAATGGCCTAACCTTACACAGGCCATGCCGCCTTCAGTTATTATGAATGCTTCTGCTAGAACATACACCTCACTAACAGATCTGTGACTGATGCCCTTCTCTGCCAATCCCTTCACTGGCTTCCACTATCCCACCGTATAAAATTCAAAATACTAACCACAAACAACAAGGTCACCCACAACATCGCCCTCAGCTGCCTCACCAACCTCATCTGCAGATATTGCCCAAATCGTCTCCTCCACTCCACCCAGGACCTCCTGCTCTCTAGCTCCCTTGGTACCTCCTCCCATGCTCGCCTAAAGGAATTCAGTAGAGTCTGTCCCATCCTCTGGAACTCCCTGGCTCCATATGTCCTAGCAGACCCTACCTAGCAGATCCTCCCAGCTATTACATATTGTACCACCTCCCCCTCCCTTTATAATGTAAGCTCCATGAGCAGGGACCTCCAGTCCCTTCTGTATTGAACTGTATTGTAATTGTGCTGTCCCCCTCTACATTGTAAAGCGCCCTGCGCAAAACTGTTAGCGCTATATAAATCATGTATTATAATAATAATAATAATTTAGACTACAGTGGATTCAAAATAGTTAAGTATACAGATCTTTTTTCATACAGGTTAAAGGGGGTAGTATCATATGCATTAAGGTTAAAAAAACTTCTGACACTGACCGGCCCCCCAGCCCCCCGTTTTACTCACCTGAGCCTGTTCGTTCCCTTGGCAGAGAAACGCAGTACCTCTCTGCCTGGGGTTCTCAGCTCTTGATTGGTTAGATTGATAGCAGCATAGCCATTGGCTCCCGCCGCTGTCAATCAAATCCAATGATGCAGGCGCCGGCGGCAAGGTTGAGTCTGGCATTCTATGTCTATGCACGCACATTTTGGACTCAGGAACACACCCACAAGTTAACCCCCAGGGACAGCGCTTCTCCCAGAGGGTTTACCGATGCAAGGAAGAGCCGCAAGCGCCGCCGGGGCACCCCAGAAGATGAGGTTCGGGGCCACACTGTGCAAAACTAACTGCACAGGTTTACTACCCCTTTAAGCAGGATAGGTGGTAGTGGTGGTGGGGTTAGGAATGCTCCAAACTCATTGTGAGGATGGCCTGCTCTTCCATGATCTACAGTCTGGCTTCCGCCCTGGGAGGGGAACTGAGCTGGTAGCTTTGTCCACTCGAGAGAAGCTCCTTAACGTGGTGGATGCGGGCGGGTCGGCAGCCCTGGTGCTGCTCGACCTGTCTGCAGCCTTTGACACCGTGGATCACTCCATCCTGCTATCCAGACTCGAGTCCTCTTTCGGGCTGGGAGATACCGCCCTTGCTTGGTTCAGTGATTTTTTAACAGCTCGCACCCACCAAGTTAAGATGGGCTCTTTTCTATCCCCGATTACCACAGTGGAGAATGGGGTCCCTCAGGGATCAGCCCTGTCCCCCATTCTCTTCAACATTTATCTTAGGCCTTTACCCGACATTATTGGTAAACATGGTCTCTGGTTCCATTTGTACGTGGACGACGTCCAGTTGGTAGCCGATGATCTAACTTACCCTGACATGTCCTTAAGATTGGCCAATTGTCTGCGCGACATTTACCACTGGATGACCATCAACAAACTGTGCCTCAATGGTAACAAAACAGAGGTCATGATAGTTGGAAAAGGCAAGACCGACTTTCTTCAAAATTGGCCCACTGAGTTGGGCTTGACACCCAATCCGAAAGATAAGGTGACGGTCCTGGGGGTTATCCTTGACGAAAAACTAAGTATGATTCCCCAGGTTAGACAATCGGTTTCGAGAGCCTCCCATTTTCTACGACTTATCCGCAAGGCAAAACATCTCCTGACCCAAGACCAGAGGAAAGACTTAGTCCAGGCACTAATTATTTCTCGCCTTGACTTTTCAAATGGAGTCCAACTAGGCATTCCAATGAAATGGTCTAAGAAACTGCAGCTGGTGCAGAATCAAGCAGCCAGGCTTATCTACAATCTCCAAAAGCAAGACCACATCAGCCCTGTGCTCAACGAACTTCACTGGCTCCCTGTTACAAAACGGGCCGATTTTAAAATCCTCTGTCTGATCTACAGGGGCTACCACCAGCTGGGCCCACACTATGGGCCTAATCCACAAAAACCCGGCGCAACGTATTTTTTCCCGTTTAAGTTACACCACCGCAAAATCTCTACCTAAGTGCCCGATCCACAAAGCACTTACCTAGAAATTTTGAGCGGTGTAACTTAAATCCGTCCGGCGCAAGGCGTTCCTAATTTAATGGGGCGAGTCCATTTAAATTAGGCGCGCTCCCGCGCCGGACGTACTGCGCATGCTCCCGACGTCATTTTCCCAACGTGCTTTGCGCGTTTTTACGTTGCGCCGGGTTTTGAGAATCGCGACGGGCGTAAAAAAAAAAACGAGTTGCGGCGAAAAAAAAAAAAAAAAAGACAGTGACGCGGGATAGAAGGGTCTACTTTTACAAGGTGTAAACAGTTTAGGCCTTGTAAAAGTAGCCCTAATATTGCGACGGCAAACTAATACTTACGGAGAAAAAACGAAGCGTAAAAAGCTTTGTGGATCTCCGTAAGTGCTAATTTGCATACCCGAAGCGGCATTTCGACGAGAAATGCCCCCAGCGGCGGCTGCGGTACTGCATCCTAAGATCTGACAGTGTAAGTCCCTTACACATGTCGGATCTTCTGCCTAACTATGTGAAACTGATTCTGTGGATCAGTTCCATAGATAGAAACAGGGATACGACGGCGTATCAGTAGATACGCCGGCGTATCCCTTTTGTGGATTAGGCCCTATATACCTAGACGCTGTCTTCGCTCAGCCGACAAAGCTCTACTCATTGGCAATACTGACAGGCTAATTTCTATAGAAGGAAAACGGATTGGCTCCGCGGGGGCGACTCTCTGGAACCAAATCCCGCTTAACATTCGCATCTCCCGAAGCCTATATACGTTCAGGAAGAAGCTGAAGACCTGGCTATTCTGCCAAGCATTTCAATCCTAGGCCAATTTTTCTTCGCTGATTTCTTGTTTTTTTCTCCCTTCTCTTTTATTTTTGCTCCCCTCCCCAGAACATCCGGGCTATTTTGTCACAAAGCACTTTGGCACCACCGACCGGTGGTATATGCGCGCTTCCCAAATAAATAGTAATAAATAAAATAAATAAATAAATAAAATAAATACTTATAGTCAGGCTTTTCTTCCATTGTAAACTTGCCTAATCAAGAGTGCTTCAGTGTTATGGAAACTGAAGGAACTTATTTGATTTTATTAAAGACTACCCCTTTTTCTTTCACAAGGTATAACTATTTCTGGCTAACTGCTTTATCCCAGACCTTTTAATAGTAAAAAGATGAGATTCAAGGGAAACACTTTAACCCTATTGTATATCTCGGCAGTGCCGACATGTTAAAACTGCACTGTATATTATTTCTCCTTTCTATAACAATAGGTGTGGACAGTTACATTTGCCATAGGCTGCCTGTCCTTGCTTGCTGCCAGCCCACTGATGTTGATGCTCAGCTTCTCAGACAGGCAGAAGCAGCATTGGCAGAAAGGGTAAAAACTCTGAGGAAAAACTTCTCTTTAATGAATTTTAAAAGAGGAATAGCAAAGGTAAGACTATGTCACGTGTAAACAGCATGTCCTGTACCTACCGAAAACAAATAGTCTGAAATGGAAATCCTATTAAAATGTAGAGTGATATACAGTATATTTTGCTTGGAAAGTTATTCATTTTCATTTTAACACTGACACTTTGTCAGATGAAAAAGTGAACATTTCAATTAAAAGTTAACTTATTCTGTGATTTGTTTTAACATGGCCCGTCTGATGTTTTAAACTGGCAGATAGACATATATTGCCTTTTAATTAATCCTGTGCTGCGAGCACTTGGAGCATTGCCTTCTGTCTCCCACAACAATCTGCTGCTTGATCAGGATGCTTCTGTACAACTAAATGTCTGTCACGGTCATGTTAGAGATGTTGACAATCACACAAAAATCCAATTAAGCAAGCCAATCATTGCTAATTGCTGTATTAGGTTGCTTGTAAATCTGCTTTGGAGCACACATCGTGTGCTCTCCTAAATCCTACATATTGCAATTTCTTCAGTGACACTTTATCATCTGATTTACTGTATACCTTTACACAGAATGTCAGCCAATTATGGTTGGTTGAAGTTTTGTGGGTTTTTTGTTAACGTGTGTTTGGCCATATTTCATTTTAATAAATCGAGCAAATGCCAATAGACAGCTGGTCATACATTTTTTTCCTTATGTAGTTCTAAATGAGTAGAAATAGTTAAAAGGTCCTTCTGACCTTGTATTAAAAGAATAATTCTTGGATTTGGAAGAAACAAACCACAGCCCTTATAGAGTGCTACCGAATAGCAAGCTTTGTATCAGATAGGCCTCACTGTACAACCATCGCACAGCCCCCACCAGCAATGGGAAAAGGTCTACATCACAGCACAGAAGAAGATACAGCCACACACAATTTCATATAAAAGGACAAACTAGAGTTTGTCTTTGCATAGTTTAACTAGTGTTTTGGGATGAGCTCAGGGTTTGGACCGACATAAATTTTAGCTGGTTCAGATTAAATCCAAACTTTGGGACGTTTCCCAGGAATTGTCCATAATGCTTAACAGAAATCATCATTGACCAAAGACTTGCACCAGAAGTCAGGTACAAGACTTTGGCAAATTATGTATTTTGCCAAACAGGGCTGTTTGGGGCAGCTCTTTGTCAGTGTTGAGAGAGGGACAGCTGACAATAATGCAGGGAGAGAGAGGTTTATAGTGCAGTCTGCTACAGACAGAAACATTGACCAGCAAAGTTGGGGCCCTTAAAGTAAGGTGACCAGATTTTCAAATGAAATCCGGGGACATATTTTTTTTTTACTAGCAATGGCGACAATCAGCGACTCTCTGCCCGCCTCACAGCCTGTCAAGTCTCACTCTCCGGGCAACAGCTACTACTGGGTGGGGAGCGGAGGAAGATCACTCCACCAGGGAAGACAAGGAGATAAACAGGCAGGAGGCTGGCCAGGACTTGAGCCAAGGAAGAACATGCGAGCGGAGCTGAATGGACATGCACCCGAAACTGAATAAAAATTCCCTCCGCTCCGACCAGCACATGATCATCAGAAAGGGGCACAGATAATGGTAAAAAATACAATTTAGATTTTTTTTTTTATTCTGCACCAACTGTCTTTGAAATTGCCCCAGCCCCTGTTCAAATCCAATCCGAGACAAAACCAGGCACAGACTTGATCCTCAATCCGGGGACTGTCCCCTGAAACCGGGGATGTCTGGTCACCCTACCTTAAAGGGGTTGTAAATTATTTTTTTTCCCCCCTAAATAGCTTTCTTTACCTTAGTCCTTCACTTACCTCATCCTTCGATTTTGCTTTTAAATGTCCTTATTTCTTCTGAGAAATGCTCACTTCCTGTTCTTCTGTCTGTAACTCACCACTGGTAAAAGAGAGATAAATAGCGCAACCCCCAATAAAATAAATAATAAATAGTGAAAAAAAACAGCACTCAAAACTGGGTGTGACAAATAAATATTAACTGAATCAATGTATATGCTGCAAAGAGTTAAATACACATAGAGTCCATTAATTGTGAAAAAAAGACGCTGGATCGTTGTTCACACAATGTAGCTAAATCTTCCACACAGTAATGAACCTTCAAAATGCGGCAATAGGAAATGTAAAATCCGGGCTAGGTGGCCCCTTACCAGAAAAGATGGATCCCTATCACAAGGGATCATAAAAGCATAAGGTAAGGAATCTTTGAACCAGAGAGATGCAGGGGAAGAAGGTCCGTCTTCACAGGTTCCAAGGAACACTCACACTCTGCTCTGCTCCGCTCGTTTACAGCTCTCCCGGGGATGACATGGTCAGCAAATGCAATTAGAGGAAAAAGAATGCTTCATAGCGCAGCAAGTTTAAAAAGTTCATAAACCTCTTTATTTAAAAAGTTGCAGTGGACATCAGCAGTGCTTTAAGTGGGCCAAAAGAGGTGCCGGTACTTTATTAGGCGCCGGTGCTCCCCCCCCCCAATACTGAACATGAAAATACCCTTGGCTGCGTGTGATGTGCACAGTGGCTGCATTTGATGGGCACAGTGGCTGCATTAGATGGGCACAGTGGCGACAATTGATGGTGGCACAGTGGCTGCGTGTGGTGGCACAGTGGCTGCGTGTGATGGCACAGTGGCTGCGTGTGATGGCACAGTGGCTGCATGTGATGGCACAGTGGCTGCGTTTGGTGGCACAGTGGCTGCGTGTGATGGGCAGAGTGGCGACAATTGATGGCACAGTGGCTGCGTTTGATGGGCACAGTGGCTGCGTTTGGTGGCACAGTGAGGCTGCAATTAATGGGGGGTTTTTTTAGTTAGAGAAGGCAAGCTCAAAATAACTGAAAAATATTTTTTTCTGCCATTTTTTTATTAAAAAACTGATGGTCACCTCAGTCCAATACAGTCAATTATTTTCTTACTTCCTTCTGTTGCAGTCCTGAGTCCAGGATCCAGACAGTAGCAGCACTAGGAACTGTAGACGCAGGCTGAGCTGAGGCTCCTCATGACTTGGGCTTCTTTCCTTGCCGCCGACACAGCTCCCTGCGCGAGTCCTCCTCTCACCTCGCCTCCGGCGTGACGTCACGCGGCGCACGCCGGGGAATGAACCAACTCTCCTCCATGGGGGGGGGGTCGAGGAAACGCACAGGACAGGAGTGACAGGACAGAGGAAAGGGAGCCAGGAGCGCACTCGGCAGCAGTGAGTCGGCTCCAGCGGGGCGGCATACAGTTTCTATTGTGACTGCGCTGCCTGTCTGACACACATTACCGGCCCGCAACTCGACAAGCCCACCGGCTGCGTTCCCGTACTGTAAACCCACGTACTGGGCGCACGGAGAGGTGCTGGTACTCTCCAGGGCCATTTTTGGAAGTGGCGGTACTGAGTACCGCCGCGTTCCGGCCCAGTTAAAGCACTGGACATCAGAATTTGGCAACCACGTTTTCATGAGTTCAACAATAAAAAAGAGGAGAATCCAATAATCATATGAGACGTATCTCTTTGCAGTATTCGGTAAAAGCCGATATGCTAAGTAGTGGCTGTGTCTGATACTGGGGCTTCCATCCGACGCAGCATTTCACCTGATAAGGTTTTCTACAGGGAAAGGAAGCTTCCTTGTGAGTGTTCCTTGGAACCTGTGAAGATGGACCTTCTTCCCCTGCATCTCTCTGGTTCAAAGATTCCTTACCTTATGCTTTTATGATCCCTTGTGATAGGGATCCATCTTTTCTGGTAAGGGGCCACCTAGCCTGGATTTTACATTTCCTATTGCCGCATATTGAAGCTTCATTACTGTGTGGAAGATTTAGCTACATTGTGTGAACAACGATCCAGCGTCTTTTTTTCACAATTAATGGACTCTATGGGGCTGATTTACTATGCTCTGTGCGCTGCGCTGGTTCATGCCTTAATTAGTGCGCCGGGTGGAGGCTTAATTAGGCGCATGAACCAGCGTAGCAGCCGGCGCATTGAAAGTAATATGTAAAGCCGCGCCAATCTCCCTATAAGTCTATGGGAGAATTCAAAAGTGTTATTATTAAAGGCTAATCTGCAAGTTTTGTCCTAAAAAGTGTTTGGGGACCTCAGTCCTGCCCCAGGGGACATGTATCAATTTTTTTTAAAAACGGCCGTTTTTTCGGGAGCAGTGAAATTAATAATTCTTAAAGTGAAACAATAAAAGTGAAATATTCCTTTAAATTTCGTACCTAGGGGGGGTGTAATGTCAGCATGTGAAATAGCGCATTTTTCCCGCACTTAGAACTGCCCCTGCACAAAGTGACATTCAGAAGGAAAAAAAGCCATTTAAAATTCACACGCGGCTATAATGAATTGTCGGCTCTGACAATTCTGACAGGATTAATTCATAAAACAAACAAAAAAAATATGTAGGGGTTCCCCAAAATTAAAATACCAGACCCTTCAGGTCTGGAATGGATATTAAGGGGAACCCCGCCGTAAAAAAAAAAAAAAAAAAAAGACGTGCGGTTCCCGGCAAATATCCATTCCAGGCCCTTCAGGTCTGGTGTGGATTTTAAGGGGAACTCCACCCCAAATTTAAAAAAAAAATGGCGTGGAGTCCCCCTAAAAATCCACACCAGACCCTTATCCGAGCATGCTGACCTGGCCGGCCGCAGAAAAGAGGGGGGGACAGAGTGCGGCCCCCCCTCTCCTGAACCGCACCAGGCCACATGCCCTCAACATGGGGAGGATGTCCCCATGTTAAAGGGGTCTTCCAGATTCTGATAAGCCCCCCGCCCGCAGACCCCCACAACCACCGGGCAAGGGTTGTGGGGATGAGGCCCTTGTCCCCATCAACATGGGGACATCCTCCCCATGTTGAGGGCATGTGGCCTGGTGCGGTTCAGGAGAGGGGGGGGCCGCACTCTGTCCCCCCTCTTTTCTGCGGCCGGCCAGGTTAACGTGCTCGGATAAGGGTCTGGTGTGGATTTTTAGGGGGACTCCACGCCATTTTTTTTTAATTTGGGGTGGAGTTCCCCTTAAAATCCACACCAGACCTGAAGGGCCTGGTATGGATATTTGGGGGGACCCCACACCATTTTTTTGGGGGGTTTTTACGGCGGGTTCCCCTTAATATCCATTCCAGACCTGAAGGGCCTGGTAATTTAATTTGGGGGGACCCCCATACTTTTTTTTTTTGTTTTAATGAGCAATGACTGTAATCTTTATAGCCATGAGTACTTTAAACTTACTTTTTTTTCACTTCAGAAATGACATCTTGTACAGGGACAGTTCTAAGCACGGGAAACATGCGTGTAAACCCCCTCCCCCCCTGTATGAAATTTAAAGGAATATTTCACTTTTATTATTTCACTTTAACCACTTGTAAACATCCCTTGTAATAGGACTAGTGTGTGACAGGTCCTCTTTATGGAGAGAGGCGGGGTCAATAAGGCTGGAAAGCATGGTATTGGAGAAAAAAAAAGATCTCATGCTTTCAGCTGCAATCATGCTCGTTCAGCACAGTGGTGTAGTGTATAGCACTTTGACCTAGCAGCAAAAGGGTCGCTGGTTCGAATACCGCCCGTGACACCATCTGCATGGAGTTTGCATGTTCTCCCTGTGCCTGCGTGGGTTTCCTCCCACACTATAAAAACATGCTGTAAATCGGATCCGGTCTAAATAAGCCCTAATATGCAGTAGTATATTTAGGTTTTGTGCTGCCCTAGGCCTGACTACATTTCTGCACCTCCTAATAGAAAAATGACCCACCCCTTCCTGTCAAAGCCACACCCTGTTTTTGTATCACCCGCCCAGGAATTTTCAGGGCACACACACACACTAGTTCTGGGGGGGGGAGGGGGTTACTGGGGAGGGGGTTACTGGGGGGGAGGGGGTTACTGCCCCGCCTCTGCACTGCCTCCTGGCGTGGTGGCCATCTGTAAGCCAGAGGGGCCCCATAATCTTCTATTGCCCGGGGGCCCCATGAGTTGTCAGTCCGCCCCTGGTTCTAGTTTAAGCACAAATTTCATAGAGTTTTATTGAGAGGCCTAAGAAAATATAACCATGCCAATAGGCCAGGATACAGCGTGGCTAATATGTATGAATGTGTGTGTTAGAGCACCCCACCCAATGTTAACTAAAAAATTATTAATTTGCAAATAAGTATTATCTGCTCATTTTTTTGGGGATGTCTGCACCCCTGATAGTGACAACATTTGTGAGGTGTCTTCACCCTTTCTAATTCATTCACTTCCTGTCACATAGCCAAACAGGAAGTGAGGGTAAAACCTTACTAATATCTTTTCTTGGGGACACAGAGATCAATCTAAATAGTTTCCCATTATGTAAATTGCACTCTAGCATTTTGCTGTGTACACCCCAAATTATTAGGGATCTTGGACTTTGGGGTCCATTTACTAAAGGCAAATCCACTTTGCACTACAAGTGCAAAGCAAGGAAGAAAGAAAACAAAACAACTTTGCTTCTACAGGATTGGATGTTAAAACCATCAGTGCTTCCTCTCTGATTTTCAGCAACTATGCTTGTACTGCAGAGTGGCTTTGCCTTTACTAAACCCCAAACTAAATAATCATTGGGGCAGGGATCCTCAAACTACGGCCCTCCAGCTGTTGTAGAACTACACATCCCATGAGGCCTTGTAATGCACTGACATTCACAGACATGACTAGGCATGATGGGAATTGTAGTTCCTGAATAACTGGAGGGCCGTAGTTTGAAGACCCATGATTTGGGGTGTACACAGCAGTGCTGGAGTGCAATTTGCTTAATGGGGACACTAGTTAGATTGACCTGTGTCCCCAAGAAATGACACTGGTAGGGTTTTAACCTCACTTCCTGTTCAGCTGTGTGACAGGAAGTGAAGCCAATTTTAAGAAAAGGGACACAAAGCTCAACCCAAAAAAAAAAAACACAAAGCAGGGGTTCTAACACTAATTTGGCTTCCCTCAAACACCCACAATTTGAATAGGATTGCCTTGCGCTAGATTTAAGCACAGTGCTGTAAATCAGCACATCAAGCCTGTCCACCAATAGCAACCCCCCCCCCCACACAGGCCATGTTTGCAGGTTTTCCTTCATTTTGCACATGTGCTTTAAAAGACAGTCTGGACAGCAATTCTTGATAAGAGAAATCCACAAAACATGTCCTGTCGGGGGTACTTGAGGGCTGAGGACCACTGCAGAAAAAAGAATATACTTACCACTTGTCTTTAAAGTCATGGAGAATAAACATGGCAAACATTTCATGATTACACACCAGGAAAGAAGCTTAGACAAAAATCACACCTAATTTGTTAGGCCCAAACCGATTTCAGCTGCAGCTGTCAACATATGTAGCATGAAAAAGTAACAAAAGACAAACTTAAAAATTTTAAAGTAATTTTTATTGGTCAACAAAACAAGGAAAGCAAAAAAAGACAAACAAACAAACACAAACAAAAATACATTTAAAAAATCTAAATAAACATAGCTTTAACATCTTCACACATTTTTCATAAAATAAGGCCACATAGACAAATACATCAAAGTGAACATCATTTAAAAATAAACCAAAACCATTGGCAAAATAAAACAAAAACCATGCAACAAACCACATTTGTGTTTAGCAACAGCATTTCTGCCAGCCTGCCCCTTCTCAGGGCAGCTGAGGAATGATCGATCCCTGCTTTTTATAACAGTGCTAGTAATGAAGCAATTGAAATCACATGAACAAATTGCAGTCTCTAGTTTGGGTGAGCTTGTAATTGCGCACACCTGGTATTAACCCAAACCACGCTCTATGAGCATCCAAGTGTTTTTCACCTTTTAAAAAGAAAGGATAATTTTTTCTAAGTGTTTGAGCATGCTCAGTTCATCACACATGTAGGAACCAAGCTGCAATGGCATGAGAGCTTTTTTTTTCCCCCTGATCTCATGCTTTCCAGCCTGAAGGGGAGGTGTTAAAGACAGAAGTAAACACGCACATTTAATAATCTATTTGTGGGAAAAAAAGGTTGCCAATTTTGTTTGGGAGCCACGTCGCACGACTGCGCAATTGTCAGTTAAAGCGACGCCGTGCCGAATCACAAAAACTGGCCCGGTCATTGACCAGCAATATGGTCCGGGCTCAAGTGGTTAAAAATTCACAAAACACTAAAGTTAGCCCAATTTTTGTTGATAATGTGAAAGATGATGTTACACCGAGTAAATAGATACCTTACATGTCACGCTTTACTATTGCAAACACGCCTGGAATGGGGCCAAAATTCATTCCGTGAATATCCCCATAGGCGACCTTTTTTTTTTTCAGGTTACCAGTTTATAGTTACAAAGAAGGTCTAGTGCTAAAAGTCTTGCTCTCGCTCTAACGCACGCGTCAATACCTCACATGTGTGGTTTGAATGATGTTTATATATGTGGGCGGGACTTGCGTAAGTCCCGCCCACATATGTAAACACCGTTCAAACCACACATGTGAGGTAGTGACGCGTGCGTTAGAGCGAGAGTAATACTTTTAGCGCTAGACTTTCTCTGTAGCTATAAACTGGTAACCTGAGAAAAAAAAAAAAGGTCGCCTTGGGGATTTTTTTAAGTAATGAATTTTGGCCCCATTCCAGGCGTGTTTTCAATAGTAAAGCGTGACATGTAAGGTATCTATTTCTCGGTGTAACATCATCTTTCACATTATCACCAAAAATTGGGCTAACTTTAGTGTTTTGTGAATTTTTAACCACTTGAGCCCCGGACCATATTGCTGGTCAATGACCGGGCCAGTTTTTGTGATTCGGCACGGCGTCGCTTTAACTGACAATTGCGCAGTCGTGCGACGTGGCTCCCAAAAAAAATTGACAACCTTTTTTTTCCCACAAAGAGAGCTTTATTTTGGTGGTATTTGATCACCTCTGCGTTTTTTGAATTTTTCGAGCTATAACCAAAAATAGAGCGACAATTTAAAAAACCAAAAAGAGTAATTGTGACTTTTTGCTATAATAAATATCCCCTAAAATATATATTCTAAAAAATAAATAAATCCCTCAGTTTAGGCCGATACATATTCTACATCTTTTTGGTTCCCAAAAACTCGCAATTAGCGTTTATTGATTGGTTTTGGCAAAAGTCTCCAAAATATGGAATTTTTGTTGTATTTTTTATTTAACAAGTTATTGCGGCGATCAGCGATTTTTATCGGTACTGCGACATTATGGCGGACACATCGGACACTTTTTTGGAACCATTGGCATTTTTCTAGCGATCAGTGCTGTAAAAATGCATTGCTTACTCTAAAAATGCCACTGGCAGGGAAGGGGTTAACACTAGGTGGGAGGGAGGGGTTAAATATGTTCCCTGGGTGTGTTCTAACTGAAGGGGGGGGACAGACATGGGTAAATGACAGATAGCTGTTCATGAAGGGGAACTCCAGACCAAAAAGCTTCCAGCTCCTCCCAGTTTGGTCATTCCACTTCCTGCTGGAGTAGAGAGAAGACCTGTCTTCCAGAGCTCCTGTGTTCCAGAGGATCCAGCCACCAGGACCAGCCTCCAGCCCCAGCCCCAGCCCCCAGCCCCTGGCCCCGGAAGAGGGGAGGGATGGCCTCCCTCAGCCCAGGAGAAGGACCTGCATCCGGCCTCCGGAGTAACCAGCAGCACCTGCCCTCCTCCAGCCAGACGAAGATCAGCAGGGATGACCGCCTCTTCCTGGGCACCCAGCAGGGTCTCTTAGACTGGACTACCACACTACCAGGTGAGACTGAGGCCAAAGCCAGGAAGAGGTGTGATAAGATCAAGTCCCTGCTGGTTAGGATAGCCCAGGCCTGCGTGGAAAAAATGACAGCTCTCGCAGGCCTGAGGGACAAGAGGGACAGGTGCTCTAGTAGTAAGAGGTCGGAGTACAGGGAGGCCATTAACACCCACCGGCTGCAGGTGAAGGAGATTTGGGATTATCTTGGGGGATTTTGTGAACGTGGGGCTGGAGAAGTTGCTTTCCTTGAGGAGCTCAGGAAGACCCTCCAGCAGGC